>NC_050580.1:152428139-153035639 GCF_011100635.1 Trichosurus vulpecula
TCCATCCCCATTCATTACCCAATGAGAAAGACCTCTGCTCACCTCAACATTTATGAACCTAGTACGGAAAACTTCTAATAGGCACACCTTCCAGTGAAGGGCAGATTGAGCTTTTCACAGCACCTCTTGTTTCCCTCCTTTGGTTTACTAACTTGGACAGACCCACCTGGGTCTATGGTAGGGCGCTTTGATGTGTCTCCAGTATGCAAAAACCCAATTATTTGGAAACTACATCTGGAAATTCATTTACAGCATTGTAAACAACTCACTGAACATATTCCCAATACCCTTCAGTGATGGTTACGGCCTTTGGTTGGTTTATAGAATGATATAGCTGAATGGGACCTTCGTCTATTATACCATCCCTTGGCTCCTCCAATGTTTTACTTTGAATTCAAAGGATTGGAGCTAGAATTTTAAACTCTGATGGTTCTTAAATCATCCCAAGAGAATGTAGGACAAGAATTCCTTTTTTTGGTTTGGTTTTGTTTTGTTTTTTGGGGAGGAGATGTTTTTCAAAGAATAAGAGTGGGAAAGAGATATTTGAATTCTTTTTACTTCTCAGTTCTCCTAAGAGCTTTGCTGGGTGATGAATGATACCTCCTGCTTTGGATCTTAGTGACTTGGAGGGGGAGAACTTACATTAGACACCAAGTAGGCTCTCTTTTAATGGCTTTGATTGATTTGATATTCCATTACCTGGGTGTGAGGCCTTATAAATCTCAGGCCAGGTACACAAGACCAAAGATGCCATAGATTCTCATACATAATCTTGGATCCTGATGAAAATATCCTTTGAAATGAAATGCCAGTGTTCACCATACATCAGTGCCTAGGCTTAACTGCACTTTCCTTCATAGTAAAGCATTATGGCCACTTGATCAAACAGGAATGGATGGGGGAAAGAGGTCAAAGGCTAAGAGATCTCATAGGCAAGGAGTATACTAGGAGATACTAAACTGAGAGAATTTGCTTGTTAATTAGATTTCTAGAGTCTCTTGCCAAATATATTGACCGCTAGGTATAGCTTTAATTGGCCTGTAAATGTTTCACCTTTTTTTAAAGGGGTAAGAGAGTTGTTTGGGTTTGAAGGGAGACAGGAAGCCAAAAATGACTTAGAAAAAAATTGTTTTTGTTTTTCCCCATGCTTGTAATCCAAGGCTGTATTAATAACAACTAAGTACAGATTTGGAAACTCTGCTTTTCTAAAGAGAAAACAAGGTAGTATTGCAAATCATTAATGTCTGGAACTGAGATATGGCATTACTACTGTGCTAGTCAACTCCTACTTCCTACTTTAATTATCCATTCCTTAAAACTGGGAAGCATCAGAAGAGTACAAGGAATGAAACATGTGTTACACACACACAAGCTTGGGTAAATGCCCAAATTTAAAGGTCTAGATGCGTGAACAATAATAACAAGGTAGTGTGCAAGAGCTGGCTAGGGGAAACTCCTCAAGACTTGCTCAAAGTCCCACTTTCCACAAAGTTGTATCAGGAAGTTACCGATATTATGGAATTAGTTCTGATCAACAAAGAAGAGGTGGTAAAGTGAAAGGAACGAAAGCCTTGGAAGAAAATGGCCGTGTCATCTTACTAAGGTGGTGAATGTGCAGGTAAATGCTTGCTTTGTTATTAGCATCTCTCCTAAAATTTAGAAAACCAGGTTTCAAGAAGTTTTAGGGAAATGCTTGGCATGATTCTTTGGGGACACTCTAAGAGGCAAGATGATTTAAGAGATATGGGAAACTCTCGAAAATGCTAACAAAACCACCGTAAGTGATCCTGATGAGAGGAAAAGGGAAACATTTAGAAAGACTGATGTGGCTTCATAGGGAACTATCCAATGTGCTCATAATTTTAAAGACTGTGTACAAAACATTAAAAGGACACAAAAAAGAATGGCATGAACCTGTAAGCATTAGGCATACAAAGAAAGGCAAACATTCCCTGCCTTCAAGGAGCTCTCATCCTAACTGAAGTGACAAAATGAAAGCTATGTATATGCAAGAAACATGCTGGGTAGACGGAGGAATCTTCAAGGGAAGGCAGTAACAGTAAGGAAACAGGAGAGGCTTCTTACAGAATATGAGGCTTTTAGTTGAGACATGAAGCTAGGGAAGCCAAGAAATGGAGACAGGGGGATGGCCAGTGAAAATGAAGAGTCAGGAGAAAGAATACTGTGTAAAGAACAGTAAGGAGGCCAGTATCACTGGACTGCAGATTACATCGAGAGAAGTAGAAGTATAAGGAGACTAGAAAGGAAGGGGCCATGTTTGTTATGAAGCACTTTAAGAGCCAAAGAGCACATTTTATTTTGATCCTAGAGGTAACAAACAAGAAGCCACTAGAGTTTACTGAGGAGGGGGATGACATGGTCAGACCTACAGACATGGAAAAGCCCTTACTCATTAGTCAGAGGACTTAGGTTCAAATCCCATCTCTGACTGTCCTTGTACGAACTTGGGCAAGTTCCTTACCGTGGATTTCAGTAGTTTCCTCATGACAAGGTTGAACTTGATCAAGACCACTATGATCCCTTCCAATTCTAGATCAACAATCCTTAAAAAAATGTAAAAGACTTTTAAAGAAATGTTTGGAACAAGAAGAACAAAGCCTACTGCTAGGGTCAGATGACAGAATTACAAGACAGCAGAGTCAACATTGCAGTAGATTCACAATCGGATGACATGGGTTCAAATCCCAGCTTGTGTAAATGTGGACAAACCACTTAATCTGCTTAGATGGCTCTCCTCACCTATAAAATGAAGATCCCAGACTAGCTCATCTCTATCATCATCAGGTACCATCTTACTTGGCTTGTATTTGTGTCCTAGCACTTAGCACAGAGTAAACACTATTCCAATAATCCCAACAATTATTTTACTTGACTCTCGTCTATTAAGGAGAACAAGCTATAAACTGTAAAATATAGAAAGAAATAATTACAGAGGAATAAAGGCCAAGATAAGTGAGGTGAAAGAAATTACTTCTGTAATTCAAATGACTGAATTTCCTGAACTAGAATTAGTTAGGGTTAGATACGGTAGAAATTAGAATTGGATAAGGATAGGATTAGTGATAGAATTAGATGGGGTAGTGAAGGAATCTGTAGGTATCACTAGTGAACCACTACCAACCATCTTAGAAAAATCACGGAAGATGATGAATCACAGAACCCCAGGGAAGGTCAAATTCCCCAATTTTCTTTTTTTTTTTTTATGTGGGAAGGCATTCTCTCAGAAGTTTATTCTCACTTTTCAGTATTATTCATAGTGGAGAAAAACCCTATGAATGCAATGAATGTGGAAAGCCCAATTTTCAATAGAGAAAAAAAGATTCTGGAAATTAGTACTGGATTTGGGCCAAAGGGCCAAAGTTCTGATTTTGACTCCTGTTACAAAGTACATGATCCTGGATAAGTTACAAGATCTACAATTCTCAATTTCCTTACCTATAAAACAAAGGGCTTGGAATGGATGATCTCTGCAGGATATTACAGTGCCTTAGGGTCATTACTGTGTACATTAATTTTAGGCATAGAAAGTAAGATTGGGTTGACTATTCACTAATGCCAATATTGCTGCTGGAAGTTGCTTTTAAAAAATCCATTTTTAAAAAACCGCACCAACTGCTAGAATATTTTACTAATATTCATGATTCTTTCTCATTCTTTTTCTCTGTAATTTCTACCATATACAGAATAAATCCAACCTTCCCTCCCCACATGAGAGCCCTTAAATATTTGAAGACTGTTATTAAGTCTGCCTTAAGTCTTCTCTTCTCTTGGCAAAACATTCCCAGTTACTTCTCATGTAATATGGTTCATGTCCTTCATCCTGCTCATGCACTTTTGTATATCTTCCAATTTATCAATTTCTCTTAAAATGTGGCACCTGGACTTGTATGCACAAGTACAAAGCAGCTCCCTTTTATTACACATTCTTTTTTAAAAAAAATAGTCTAAGATAGCTTCAGGTCATTTTTAGCCACCATATTAGTGTTACTCCTGCCACTAAATCACAGACATTTAAGATCACAGGATCAGATTCAGAGATAGAAGGCACCTTTGAGGTCAGTCTATCCCCTCTTTACTGCTTAAGAAATTGAGGCCCAGAAAAGCTACGTGATATGCCCAAGATCACACGGGTAGTTTATAGCATAAGCCAGAATTTGAACCCAAGTCCCAACTTCTACATCTATCCCACTTTCCACCGTACCACACTTTCTTTCCTTTTGATTTTCCCAGTCCACAAGGCTAGCAAATGAAAGAACTGGTATCCGAGGCTCCTGACCTTCTCTTTGTATCGTTTCTTCAACTACACCATGTTGCCTTCTCAGCCTAGCTGGTGTCTTATATTTACTTAATCATATGACAATCCTCCAAAAAAACTGGGAACTAGACAATAATATTTCTGGTACAGTCTTCATTAACCAGAATGTGCCACAGCTCAACCTCAGTGAACTGTATCCTAATTTTAGTTCCACGTCAGCGGACATTAAAGTTCAGAATGTATCGTGGTGCTTTCATCTACCACAACAATAGTTTTTACAAGCCCTATTTCCACAAGGAGAGCAAAGCTGAAGATCCCTTCATTTTTTTTTACCACTCGCAGAAGTGGGCATAAGGTGAGGTGTAGAGGACAATACAAAGAGTCAAGTCACTGCAAAATATTTCTTTCAGTTCTTTATGCCTTCCAGACAGAACACAAAGTGTTCCTTATGTACATTTTGAGGATTACAAGTAGAGTGTATGCTTAGGCCTTTGAACTACATTCCATGTTACTTAATCATCTAAATCTATAAACAGTAAGGAAGCAGAATGGTGACGTCAATCTTCTTATACCCCAAGTGAGAGTTCCAAAATACAAAAATATATGTAGTTGCATTAACTCCAAATTATTACAAACCTGACGTTCTCAGCGTAAACATTCAAAATCTATGTGATCCCCTCTTGTCGCCACCCCCCAACCCGCCCTGCCAACACTATTAACTCTCATCTTTCCAAACAAGGCCACCAAACTTGAACCTTGAGTTGGCTCTTTTACTTTAAGATCACTGATGAATTATACTTGGCAAAAGTCACATGGACATGCCAACTGCAATTTGAAACTGTCAGAGGTGATGGAGACACAAACTCCTTCACCTGATTGCTATTCAAGGGGTCCTGAGTAAGTTACCAGTACTCAGGATACCCCGAAGGGAGCCAAACTTCCTCTGATGTTTGAGGTCTTGGGAAATCCATGTGTTCTTATTACTGCCTTAATACAAATGTCCATTTTGAGCAATGCTCCAGCATTAGGTATAAAGTGACAATATGAGCCCCCAACCCCAACCCAAAGCACCTGATAAACATTAATAGACTTCTTAAACAACATTCATTTTAATCAATCCAGCCATGTTTAATTTACAAAATCAAGTTCACAGCTTTTTCCAATCTATTTTCCCTAATACATATAACCTAATTGTTTTCCTAATTCCCTTTATCATGTGGTAAGGAGAAAAAAATTCTCCAACTTCCTTTCCCATCTTCATGCTGGACTTTGTCAATGTTCTTTAGAGAATGGCTAACAAAATCATCTTAAAAGAAACACCAAGAGTGTCACAGTCTCTTCTGTGGTTGGCAGTTCACTTTGGGGAGAGTGCTGCTGCAGGACAGTCTTGTATGCTGGAGTTGTCCTGTTCTTATGGCTCCCTCATTTCAGTCTCTGTAGAATGTGTAAGAGGATGTGTGAGGGCCAGACTTGCTTCTGTGTGTGATCAAGCCTAGGTTTCCTCTAGATGCCAGGCTGTGTTCACCTCTGGAACATTCTCAGGCCTGGACCTACAACCTGGGCAACCACCACCAGCAAACTTCTACTTCTCTTAAGTCCAGTTTGTAGACTAAGACTCACTACTCTCACACGCTGATAATGAGTAATTCACAAAAGGAGCCTTTTAAAAAATGATTTTCACAAACTCTCTATTCCTCTGGGAGATTTCCCTTCAGTACTGTTCCAGTCAAAGGTGCATATTGACCTTTTTCACAGGATAAAAACCACAAGGCCACTAAGAGCTGCTATTTATGGAAGGTTCATAGGAAATGTCAAGGTCCTGAAGTCATGGTGCTTAGGAATTTGTTGTAAATTAGTTTCCTAATACTATCTCCTCTCTACCGTCCACTGTCACTACTCTACATCTTAGCTTGGCTCTTAGCCAGAAAGAATGGGATACATCACTTATCTGTAAGCATATACGAGGTGACAACATTGCTTTGGGTATCATCAGTAGCAGGAGATGATCTGCATGGGGAAATACTAAAATACTTATCCCATTCTATCTTTCTGATGATAATGGGGCAACGACATTCATATGTTGCTCTCATGCCCTTTAAAATCCCATTCAGAAACTTCAGAAAGTTGTCTCTCTGTCACACAAACACAATAGTAGTGAAGGTTATTCCATCCTTGGGTGTTTAATGAAGCTGCTCATTTTCTGTAAAATCCACACTGTCCAAAGTAGTCTTTCTGGTATTAGCTTAGTTACAAGGAGTGAAACATTTAAAAGGCAGAATCCACAGACATTTCTGTAAATTTGCAGTTAAGAGATGAAACCATGTGCCACTTAGTAAGGTCAGAGCTGCCTTACATTTAATTACCAATATAACACAAGGTCTCCTTTCTTTTCTCACTTCACAAAAGGAAGAAAGACATCATGGATCAAGTAAGCGTGGTTCTTGAAAACCAGCTAAGAAAATGAGAGGAGATAAAGTCCTGGAAGTGATGGTATAAACTCAAGAGCAATGGTTAACTGAATAGAAATACAGAGATTGTTGCTATGACAGAATGGATAGCCCACAGTGGCTTGACTCATTTACATGGGCAAGAGCTTTTGTAGCTAATTCCCACTCCTCTAGAACAAAAAGTACATCTGGAGGAAGCTCACTTCTAATTGTCATACTCTTCGTTCCCTTATAATAGACTCTGAGGGAGAAGAGCCTTCTGTAAACTACTATTAAGACCAACAATCAACCCTTTATACTGGCTAGATGGTCAACAAGATGATGGGAATCTCAGCAAAACAAAACAGGGTCCATCCAGGAAGTGCCAAGGCTTTGGCTGCTGTGGAGCTAAGAGGGGAAGACAGACACAGTTGTCCTTTGTATGGGATGGTTTCTCCTCTACCCCTCACCATCCCAGAAGTGGATGGGAAGGAGTGATTGCAATTCCATGGGGAATGGTGAAGGGATCAGGAAGCAGACAGAACACAAGTATATGTGGCTTGAAGGTAGTTGGAAACTAGCCTGGGTGTGGTGAGTGCAGGAATGTCAAAGCAAAGGCAGTTGTGGTGTGTGCATGAAGAGTGAGAGGAGTCTGGCAACAGCCTGAGAGTTAGTGGAAAGCTGAGAGCTTGAGCCACAGTAGGGAGGGGCTTACGTGGCTTGTTCTTTCCCGCTCTGGTCATTGTGGCATGTGGGGTGTATTCTCAGGGGTAGAGCTTGTGGCATTGGGCACTCTCAGCTCCCCAAAGCATATATCAGTAAGGTATGAGAAATGATGAGAGCCATAAGGCCAGAAGTCTGTCTAGCAGGAAGCACCTGAATCCTGGACACAGCTGAGCTTGCCTCTCTGGGTTTCCATGTCCATGGAAGGTGTCTTGGAGGGAAGGCCCTAGGTGACTTAACAGTTACAATAGTGCTTTGGCTACTTCCTGATGATCCTAAATGTCCCCCAAGGAATTGCAATCACCTGCTCTATCCTCACTGCTCCCCAACAGCAAGGATGGGGAGGAACTCTTTTTTGGGGCTAGACGTAGGTAACACCTGCATCTGTCGTCTCCCACCTCTGCAGTGTCCCATGCTCTTGACATCCCTTAACACAACTAAAGTGTGTTGTTACCATCTGGACTAACCAGACACAAGAAGCTCAGTTTTCTTCATCAGAAGAAATGCCTTCAATCTCATCTCTGTCTCCACCAATTGCCATCCAAAATGCTTTGGCCACCTGTGGAGAAAAGTTTTAAAAATTACAGCTAACAGGTAAATCCATGCCATACATATGTTAATACTTCAAAACTGATATGAGGCTTTGGTACAGGGGAAAGATCAGTAAATCTAAAGTCAAAGGATTTGGGTCTGAATCCCAGTTCTGTTACTTTATTGTGTGACTCTGAAAAAGCCCTTTCCTTATTGGGAGGCAGTGTGATAGAGTAGAAAAGGCAAAGCATTTAGAGCCAGAAGCTTGAGTTCTATTTCTTAGCTCTGCCAATTACTGGCTGCATGATCTTAGGCAAGTCACATTACTTCTCTGGGCCTCAGTTTCCTCAACAGTAAAATGAAGGAATTGGACTCAATGACTTTTAAGATACATTTCTAGCCCTTTTATGATCCTACAATCCAACAACTGGAAGACGCCAGCCAGTTAGAAAATCTCTTGCCTCTTGTTCAGGCTACATCAGCACCCACTCAAGTTCAAAGAAATGATACATATTTTAAGACTGATTTGACTACTGTAACAAATGCTTTGATATTGTGCAAGTAATGAATAAGTTCTTAATCAATATGCAAAATCTGCAAGCAGAACTTTTCTTCTATTGAGGAAGCAGATGTGTAACTTAATTATTATCCTAAAACCCAGCACAGCTTTAAGAAATAGCTGCCTGATCTTACCTTTTCTGCATGCAACTTTCTTTGTTCATGAGGCAAAGTCGCTGCTTTGTCTAGAGAGGAAACAGAATTTAAGAAGTTAATCTAACAGCACAAGAAACCCCTTAGACTATGAAGTTCTAACCTCAGAAGACATAAGGCCACTTTCTGAGTTGTGTTTGTCGTGCAAACATTAAAGCTACGAACTCTGAGACCTCTAGGTTTTCCAGATTGTAATGATGAAGATAGCTTATTTATTCTCTGTTAATAAGAGAGAGAGAGAGAGAGAGAGAGAGAGAGAGAGAGAGAGAAAGAGTGAATGAGTGTGTGGTGGGCGAGGGAAGAGGGAAAAAAAAAGAAGAGAAGGGATACAGATATTAGCTCCATGCAACAGAGCTCTTCCTTTGTTTACTGGGACTCCCGCTCATTCAGATGACTGCTTTGCTGAGAAGACTGAGGCCACACAACCATGAATTCCTTCAGTTCTTCCCTTCCATCCCTTAAGGCTAAGTTGCTAAAAGTCTTCTCCTTTATCCTACCTTTCCCTCCAGTCTCAGAGGAGGAGGTAGACCTCTCTTCTTGCTAAGGTGAACTCTACCTGTACCCTCAATCAAATATCATCCTTTCCATGACTTTGTTCCATCAATCACTCTCTCATGCATCTTTAATTTTTCCTTCTACCACATCTTTCCCCTAAAGATATACTCAAGTCTCCCCTGGGCTCTATACTCCCCAGAATCTTTCCTTGACCTTGAATGCAAGCTATATTGGCATTTCTCTCCTCACCTT
Source organism: Trichosurus vulpecula (assembly GCF_011100635.1). Classification (NCBI taxonomy): domain Eukaryota; kingdom Metazoa; phylum Chordata; class Mammalia; order Diprotodontia; family Phalangeridae; genus Trichosurus; species Trichosurus vulpecula. The sequence continues at coordinate 152,437,554 of NC_050580.1, forward strand.
CACAGCAAATGCCTAAGAACCTTGATGCCCCCACTTAATCCTTAGCCCCCTGCCATCTGGCTTCCATCACCATCCTTCTCCTGAAATAGTTCTTCTGAAGGTCACAAATGACTTCTTTATTGCTAAGTCCAAATATCTTTTTTCCCAGATTCATTTTCCTTAACTTCTCTGGGGCATAAGACATCATGGACCACTTCCATGTGGTTAAGAATGTTGCCACCAAACAGGAGATCTCTAAAATCCAGGAATCAAGCAGCTGTGGATTCAGCAGCTCTCAGCCTACAAATGCTAAGAGGTTTGGACAAATGGTCAGGAGATTAAAGGGGACCTTTTGATGGCACTGGGTGAGAGACTCTCCTGCACTGCCCTTATGTGGTTCCAGGTTGTAGTCCCAGGGCAAGAAGGAGCACTAGCACACTACAGCATATGGCCACAGGGGAGTGAAGACTCTGGTCACAATTCCAGGGTAGAAAAGAGTACTCACAGTCTAGAGCACACACCAGGAGAGCAGTGACCACACCTCTCCTTAAATCATACCACCTTGGACGAACTGAAAACTTATAGACTCCAGAACTAGCTCTGGAAACAGAAGCACAAAAAAGCCTGAAGCTTGGTACAGTGCCCCCATCCACTCAGGAGCAGACCCCAACTTTAACATAAAGTTAAAAGTGAAGAAATAGGCTGGAAAAATGAGCAAAGAGTGAAAAAAAAAGAACCTGATCACAGAAAGTTATTATGGTGACAGGGAAGATCAAAACATAAACTCAGAACAAGACAACAATATCAAGGCAGCTATATTCAAAGCCTCAAAGAAAAATGTGAATTGGTCTCAGGCCCCAAAGAATTCTTGAAAGAGCTCAAAAAGGATATTAAAAATCAAATAAGAGAGACAGGGAAAATGGGAAAAGAAATTAAGAGTGATGCAAGAAAATCATGAAAAAAGGGTCAACAGCTTGGTAAAGAAGGCACAAAAATCCACTGAAGAGAAGAACTTCTTAAAAAGAATTGGCCAAATGGAAAAAGATGAACAAAAATTTACTAAAGAAAATAATTCCTTAAAAAGTAGAACTGGCCAAATGGAAAAGGGAGTACAAAAGCACACAGAAGAAAATAATTGCTCAAAAATTAGAATTGGGCAAGTGCAAGCCAATGACTCCATGAGATTAAAGAAACAATAAAATCAAATCAAAAGAATGAAAAAACAGAAAAAAATGTAAAATAATTTTATTGGTAAAACAAGTGACCTGGAAAATAGATCAAGGAAAGATAATTTAGGAATTATTGGACTACTTGAAAGGCATGACAAAAAAAAAAAAAAAGCAAGCCTAGGCCTCATATTTCAAGAAATTATTAAGGAAAACTGCCCTGATATCCTAGAACCAGGGAGTAAAAGAAACTGAAAGAATCCATCAATCACCTCCTGAAAAGAGATCCCAAAATGAAAATTCCCAGGAATATTATAGTCAAATTCCAGAGTTCCCAGGTTAGGAGAAAATACTGCAGGCAGCCAAAAAGAAACAATTCAAATATCACAGAGCCATAGTCAGGATAACACAAGATTTAACAGCTTCTACATTAAATGATTGGAGGGCTCAGAATATAAGATTCTAGAGGTCAAAGGGGCTAAGATTACAACCAAGAATCATTTACCCAGCAAAACCGAGTAATAATCCTTCAGAAGAGAAAATAGACATTTAATGAAATGGAGGACTTTCAAGCATTCCTGATGAAAAGACCAGAGCTTAAGAGAAAATTTGACTTTCAAATACAAGACTCAAGAGAAGCATAAAAAGGTAAGCAGGAAAGGGAAATCATAAGGGATTCAATAAGACTAAATTATTTACATTCTTACATGTGAAGATGATACCTGTAACTGTAACAACTTCATCATTATTAGAGCAGTTAGAAAGAGTATACATAGAGAGCACGGGTGTGAGGACTATGATGGGATGATATCTGAAAAAATAAAATTAAAAGGTGAGAAAGAGGGATGCACTGGGAGAAAGGAGAAGGGAGAGAGAGAATGGAGTAAATTATCTCACATAAGAGAGATGTGAAAGAGCTTTTACAGTGGAGGGGAATAGACTGAGGCATGATATTTTTCACTTTCTTCTTTTTTAAATTTCAGTTGTCTTGTACAAAATGACTAACATGGAAATGTTTCATATGATTGCACATGTATAACCTCTATCTGATTCCTTACCAATTCAGGGAGGGGGGAAGAGAAGGGATAGAATTTGGAACTCAAAACTAAAAAAAAACACCAAATGTTAAAAAACTGTTTTAACATGTAATTGAGGGAAAAAATTTATCTATCTCTGTGTGTGTGTGTGTGTGTATGTGTGTGTGTGTGTGTCTGTATGTAAAAAAGAAAAAAGAAAAGTTGGTGGAGGCAAAATGTGAATTTTGGAGAAAGGATACAATAGCAAAACCTTTTTATTAACAGCAACTGTAAGTAAAAAGAGACCTTTAAAAAATGGACCATGTAATGGTCTGTTTAGCCATTGTTAAAATTTCATGAGAATGACATCTGGGAGGGTCCAACCCCTTGGAAGAGTTTATAGCAGTTGTTAGTTAACAGACTATTCTCTGAAGGCACAGAATAGATCATAATGATGCAAGGCAGAAAGACTTTTATAAGACCTAACTTACATTTAAAGTCTCAAGCCATCTTGGTGCAATATTGAGGCTGGGATTTCACACACATAAATGCAAACCAAGGGTCCATAGTCTTATACAAAAGTCAGTTATATGATATTTCTGTGAGACTGAAACATGGTGGTAAATTCACTTTCAACCATATGGGACTGAAGTACATTCATAATAAATAAAAGTAAGATATTCAGAATAACATATTTTTGTTTACCTTTCATTTCTTTTAGCTTTGAAAATAGTCGTTCAAAATTTTCCAGATTTCCTCCTCCAGTAGTGAGACTAGCTAACTCTTGGATATCCAGATCTAGCATGGGGTCTGAAAGGAATGTTTGTGAGAATATTAATGCAAGATTTCACGGATGGCAAATGCACAGAATTCTAAGGCTAAAAGGTTCCTAACAAACAAAAGCACCACATTCCCTTCAGGCACTATGAGAGTGATATCCTTTCACATCAATAAACCTTTAGAACCTCCAGAGAAAAGGTTGTGCTGGTTCCCTTGAGTCTCATGAACTCTATGTTGAATAGATTTCTTCCTAATAGCTATCCTTAGTACATCATGATGAAACCTCTAGGTCACCTGAAGGTTTAAGATCATTTTCCTTCTGGCAGCATGTTATAGTGGAAATGACACTGGGCTTGAGTTCAGGTAATCTGGGGTGAATACCCCTGGCAATACCACTGTGAGACCCTGGATAAGTCACCTCACTTCTTTGATGGTGGTAGTGGTGTACCTTGTATAACTGTTCTGGTTCTTTTTGCCCCCATTTTGCATTATTTCGATTCAATTCCACAAGTATTTATTAAATGCTTATGACATATAGGGCACTATGCTAAACACTGACAAAAGAAAACCAGTCACTGTCATTAAGAAGCTTATGTTCTATTAAAGCAGGAGTTCTGAACATTTCGTGTGTCATAGACCCCTTTGGCATTCTGGTCAAGTCTATGGAGCCCTTCTCAGAATGTTTTAAAGTGTATAAAATACATAGGATTACACAGGAAATCAAAGGTTAGTGAAAATAAAGATGTGACTTTTTCTCCCATTCAAGTTCATGGACCCTGAAGCCTATCCATTGACCCCTTGGCGGTCCATTGACTCCAGGCTGTAGTACAGAATCCCTGTAGAAGGGGTATTTCATACAAGTCTTTCCATATATGTAAAATCTTAAAGCACTATATAAGTGTTAAGTTTTAGCTACTAGACATATAAAACACATATTTGATTGGATGTGTGCTATCTTTATTCTATTTTTACCCAGCACTGGATGGTTTTGATAATTACTAATTTATAATATGTTGTAAAGTTTAGTAGTTTGTGACCCACCCTCATCAGCATTTTCCCAACATATCTCTTGAAATTGTTGTCCATTTATATTTCCGTATAAATTTAATTTTTATTTTATCCAGTTCTATGAAGATGCTACTTCATACTTTAATTGGCACTGCATTAAAATATGTACATTAATTTGGGAAGTTTTGTCATTTTTATAATGTTAATCTAATCCAATCATAAACACTGAATGTTCCTCCAATTATTTAGGTCCTTTTTCTCCCCATCATTATAGCTTTACAGTGGTTCTTACATAAGTTATCTGTATTTCTAAGCAGGTTAATTCTCATCTATTTGATGGGTTTCTGTTACTATAAATGGGGTTTCTTCATGATGCTTTCTTGATCTTAATTGCTAGTATATGAGAATTTGGAAGATTTATGTGGATTAATCTTTTATTCTGTGACCATGCTATACTAATTTATTATCTCCACTAATTTTTAGTTGAGAAAAATTTTCTGAATATATTATCATGTCATCTGCAAACAGTAATATTTTTAACTTCAGTTCCTGTTTTATAGCAATTATTCAAGTTTCCAATACTATGTCAATAAAAGCACATATCCTTATTTTGTACCTATTTTTAATGTTTCTCCGTTGTGTACTGTATTGGCTATTGGCTTAAGGTGAATACTTCTTATCATGTTAAGGAAAAATCCTATTCCTATTCTTTTTAGTATTTTTCTCATGAATGAATGTTGGGTTTTATCTAACTAAATTCAACAAACATTTATTAGTGCTAGGAATGCAGAAACAAAACAAAAAAACAAACCTTTGCCTTCAACGAGCTTTCACTTACTATGGGATGGTGAATTAGAGAATTCAACCTATATACAGATAAAGAAAAAGTGACTTCAGGAAAAGAGACAGCACTGAAACTGAGGGGATTGAGAAATGCTTCCTGTGAGAGGTTTGGGTAAAAAGACAAAAATCCAAGGCCTTAAAAAAATTGTTGCTTTAATCTAATTTTTGATATCTTTTGTTTCACATAACTTTTATTTCAGAATAGATCCTCACCCTCTCCCCTATCACAGCCCTTGTAACAAAAATTTTTTTTAAAGAGGAAAAAAACTCATCAGTACATTAATCCTATTTGACAATTCTGCAATATCCCAAACCCATAGTCCCCCCACCTCTGCAAAGATAACAAGGAAATGCATTTTCTCTTCTCTAAGGCTAATCTTGGTCTTTATAATTGTACAGCATTCAATTTCTGTTGATATTGTTACATTCATTATATATACTTTTTCTGGTTCTGCTTACTTCACTCTGTACTAGTTCATATACATCTTTGATGTTTCTCTGAATTTTTCATATTCATCATTTTTTATGGTGTACATTCAGGTGCCAGTTTGTTTAGCCATTCCCCAACTGGTAAGCATTTTCTTTGTGTCAAGTTTCGCTACCAAGAAAAAGTGCCACTATGGAGATGCAGGGTATATATGGGAACTTCCTTTTTGTCGTTAACTTCCTTAAAGTATATGCTTAAAAGCACAATTACTGGGCCAAGAGGAATGGGCATTTTAATCACATTTTTTTAACCTAATTCCAAAAGGCTTTTCATAATGGTTGGCAAAGGCAGGCCTTCCCTTCCCACTCCACTGTACTCACAGATGCAATCATAATTTCTTTGAAGGCTTTTATTTATATGTTATGTATTGATAGTTTTTCTGATGTTTAACCAATCTTGCATTCATAGAATAAGCCCTATTTGGTCATGAAGAATATTTTTAAAACTATACTGTAATACCTTACTAGCTAATATTTCATTAATTAGTATTTTTTATCATGCTAGGTAAATTAGTCTACAATTCTCCTTTTAAATGGCTTAAAAATTAACACCATATTTTTTCATAAAAAATATTGAGGGTAGTGTTCCATCTTTCTATTTATGAATGATCTTTTTAATACAGAGATTATTTGTTCTTAGAAGGTTGGAAAGAATTCACTTGTGAATCTATCTGATCCAGGTGGTTTTTTGAAGGATCATTTTTAATGATTTGTCTTGTTTTTCTCCAAGGTTGTTCTATTTGAATTAATTTTATACTTATATCCATTTTGGTAATTTATATTTTTATAGATAATCAACGATTTCCTTTATGTTGCCTAACTTATTAAAATACAGCTGTGTGTAGTATTCTTTAATAACATGCTTAACTGCTTTTGTATTTGTTGTGATCTTTCCTTTTTCGACTGTAATTTTGCCAAGTGGAATTTTCTCTCTCATTGTTTATTAATGATCCCTCCCTGCCACCCCACCCATGATCTTTCCAAAGAACTAGTACCTACCTAGTTTTACTGATCAGTTCAAATGTTCTTTTACTTTCTTTTCTTCTTATTTCTGCCCTTATGTTTTTAAGCTCTCTCTTTCATCACAGCCTCCCCTCACTCCCTTCCCTTTTTTGCTATTGTTTCTCGTTTACATAAAAAGCCTATTTATGATTAAGTGTTGAATGATTTTATGATGGACTTTTGTATGCACTATTAAATTCTATTTGGATTTTTTGTAACGTAATCAGAAAAGATCATATATGTAAAGGTATATAATTTGATGGGCTTGTGAATGCACTAATCATAGTTAATCCCTCCAAAGGTGCAGGGTGCATTCTTTGGAACTTTTGCCCATGTTCTCCTAACATACTAGGGGCCTTCTTCTAAATCTCTTGCCATTCTATTCATCATCTCATTTGATCTGATATGGAAAGTGCTTTGAAAATTTTAAAAGTGCTATATAAATCTGTAGTGGCGGTGGTGGCGGCGGCGGTGGTGGTGGTGGTGACTGAGTACCAATGGAGCACATGGATTGTTAAAAGCTTATTCCTCACCCAGGTTATCAGCTTGACTCAGCTCCTCATGAGTGATATGCTGTAGTATATTCACACCTACCACATGAATCTCCATTGCTATTTGGCAACTTACAACTTTTATTGTTTTTAGTCTGATATTTCAAAATTCGCTGATAGTGTTTCATAGGAAGTACATTACTGGAAGAATATTGGTGTTAAGGAGGTGAACTTTTGTTTCAGGGAAAAACCTGTAATCACTGAGAGCACTGTATAATTTCCCAAATACAATTCAGCCCATTTTCTTCTTCCTATTTGCTTCTGGCCCTTTTCATCAGTCATGAGCAGTTGCTGTCCAAAATATATATACCGATAAACCAACTCTATGAATTATCCTTTTAACTGCAGATCAATGTCTGGACAATCTTTATAATATTTATACTTTTTTTTTTCCCCTTGGAGAGGTTAGACCAAACTCAAGTGATTATGGATCTCAGTTAAAAAGCACTGCAATGTTCCAGAGCTTGATGGAGGCAGTACGATGTTACCCATCAGTAGGAAGATTTGGAAGACTTCTCCACCTATAAGGAATCACTCATCCAATTAAACTCCACCTATTTGGACTATTCTATCTTTACTGGAAATCAAATGTTTGTCAGCAAAAGAGGTTTATTAAATTTCAGGAGATAATTTTGGTTAAATTTCAGAAGGAAATGGTCATCAGAGTAAGGGACATTGCCTGGGTCAAATGGGACTTTATCGTTTCAGGGAACTATATTTTCTTACTCTAAGGCAGGCCTGCACAACCTGTGGCCCACGGGCCACTTGCAGCATGCCAAAGAATTTCAGGCAGCCTGCAAAAAATGCAGAGGAAAACATCCTTTGTATGTACAGGAAATGCTTTGGTGGGCTGAAGGCTGTGCAGGCCTGCTCTAAGACAACATTCTCATGCTCTCCATAGTGGCCAGAGAATCACACCTCATAGAAGATTAAGGTATGCTTATATTTTAGTTCATTTGCAAACTGAGAAATAAATTTCTATTTCTAACAGAGAAGAGTTAAAGGCATTTGAGAGGGGCTAAGTTAGTTCAAGAAGCACATGAGTACCTCCCAACTTCTAAAGGGAAAGAAGGAACATGAGAAATCCTCTAACTAAAAAACACCTATAATTGACTTCATACTATGCCCTGCTATCCTATAGCTTATATGCAATAAATTTATACATCAGCACACCCATGTTCTAGCTTTAGATCTAACGCTAATGTGACTGAGCAAATCACTTATTGTTCTTGAACCTTAGTTTCATCATCTTCAAAGTGTTGATAAGAGTATCTACAAAAGTACAAAGCATTAAATCTATGGAGATGTGTTATCACCAACAAAATCATGAATTACTGCTATTGTTTCACTTTAAGAAAAAAGAAAAAACATTGAAATATACTACTTCATCAAATGTTAGACAAAATATGGGCTTTGTCTCTTTTATTGTCTAGACTCCTGCCAGGAAAACCAACAGAACAGCAGCTAAATGTTTGCTAACAATTTCCTCTCTTTCTGATTCTAATAATTACAAATGGGGCTTAAATTCATTTTTCTTCTCTTCTACTCACTTAAAATCAACTTCTTTGTCAATGATTTATAGCAATATTCCTATTCCAAACTAACCAACCTAAACGAAGTGTTTCTTGGTAGCTATAATGTTAATGGGATATGAAGATCTTCCCCGCCTGTTAATAGGCCTCACATTGAGCCTATTAAGGGAAGCTTGCTTACGGGAGACTTGCTTGTAGGAAGGCTTTCACATCTTTTTGTATTAAGCTGACTAGGCACTGAGTCACGAGGGTTGTGATGCCTTTTGGCTCTGAGAAGTGTATATATATTCTGAGTTGGTATTTTGCTTTGGGGGCTTGCTTATGAGAAGGACATTTTGATTTCCTGGTCGAGACTCTGAGTAGCTCTATGTTCAGACCCCCCTGAATGCTCGGATGTAAATGGTCTCTCCATCCAGTGGTGTATGTAAAGTGTATAGCAATATTGCTTTGACTCAGGGAGTCAGAGACCTGTCTGTTGGTCTTTACGCTAATTTCTTTGCTTGTATTTTCTCTGATGTTCAGGGCGCTGACCCTTCCCCTGAACTAGTGAATATAATTAAAAGTAGAATTGTTGACCCCTTTAAAAGCTGTCTTTCCTAGTAAAGGAGATCAAAAAACCTATGCTAGCAGGTCATCCTGGGTATGCTAGGGTTCTTGCTTCTATAAGTAGCCAAGGAAGAGACTTACCTACAATGCTATCAACCTGAGAATCAGTTGTGTTAGAAGCACTACCTTGATGGTCAAAGCAGCATTCAGTCCCATCTCCTACAGGCAAATGAGGCTGTTGGTAACAATTAAAAAATAAATGTGTTACTTCAGAATTAAAATTCAGGTAAATTCACATCTGAATTCCCAGACTTTCTTAGAAGGGTGAGAATGGGTTATGAGAAATCATAAAAAAAAATATCTAGGAATGCAGGTCTCTAAAAACAATTTTTTTTGTTTGTTTTAAAAGAAAATTTAATTTAGAACTCTTAATACCTTCACATAGACAATTACAAATTTTAAAATGACCTACTAAATGTTCAAAATATCTTTTATAACTTGACCAACTTGGAACTGAAAGAAAAAACATTCTAGTAAATTCAAGTCAAGCCAAGCCAAGTCAACAAGCATTTATTAAGTACTTACTATGTGCCAGACACTGTGCTAAGTGCTAGGAATACAAAGAAAGACAAATACAGTCCCTGACTTCAAGGAGTTCACATTCTAATGATGCAGACATGTAAATTACATACCTACAAGATATGTACAGGGAAAGTTGGAAATGATCTTGGAGGTAAGTCCTTTGTAAAATCTCCCCAACCATACTGTAAACTCTCTGAAGGCAAAAACTACACCTTACATTTCTTTTGTATCATCCACAGCTCCCCATAGCAGGTGCTCAATAAAGGCCTATAAGTTTGATCTGAGAGTCTTCTCAGTCTCTTTCACTGGAATGCTCTACCTATTATGTGTGGCTCCATCTGGTGCCCCTTCCCCTCTCTCTTTCTTTCTTCCTTCATGAGTTTATCAGCTTTCACAGGTTCAACTGTCATCTCTAGACAGATGACTCACAAATCTGTAGCATCCCCTTCTCTCCACTCACATAGCCACCTCCTTTGTTTAAGCACTTGCCACCTCTTGCCTGGACTACTGCAATAGCCTCCTAATTGGTCTTCCTGCCTCCAGCCTCTTTCTTCTCCAAACTATCTGTGGCCTTAGTTTCTTCACCTGCAAAAAATGAGGAGGCAGCAGACCCCAAATGGGGTCATCATTCACAGTTTAAGAAGTAATGACAGGGTCACGAGTGGAAAAAATTTAAGAAGCACTGAACTACCAAAGCTCGAAGTTCTCTTCCCATTCGAAAACTGTGATCCTATTAATTCTCAACACAGCCGCCAAATTGATGCTCCTAAGGTACAGCTTGAAAAGCATCAATGGCTGCCCTCTTTCCTCTAGGACAAAGTACAACCACCTCCATTTGTCATTTAAAGTCCTCCAAAGCATAGTTTCAACTTTTCTTTCCAAATGTTTGTGTTATTCTCCCTCACAGACTCCCTCTCTAGCCAAATTGGCCTACCTGCTATTAACCCACATGACATCCAACCCTCTCACCTCTGTCTTTGCACAGGCTACATCCGAGAACCTGAATGCTCTCCCTCCTCCCACTAACCTCCTGGAATCCCTAGCTTCCTCCTGAAGATTCAGCCGAAATCCCCCTTCCACAGGAGGTGTTGACTGATCCAAATTACTTGGTATTTCCTTTGTATACAGCTTGCGTATGTTTTATGTCTGCATTTGTTTATCTAGCACTTAGCACAGGGTCTGTCTTACTGTGATACAGAACACTGTTCTAAGCCCCTCTCTATGATTATAAATTATTGATAGAGTATGTTCCCACCACTGATACAATTACAGGCCTGGCACACAGAAGAGAATTAATAAATGCTTGCTGAATTTAGATCAGGGTACCACAAAAAGAGGAGTAAATGAGTTGGAAAAGCTAAGATCCTTCAGTAAGAAGCACTGCATTTGGGAAAAGATCACTACCAATGAATAAATCCGAGCCCTTAAAGTCTGGCTTATTTTTTAATGAGGGTCAAGCTAGATTCGGGCCAACACTAAGCAATATCTCTAGGTCTTTGAATTCTTTAGTTGCTTTTCTGCTCCAATGGCAAAACTGCTTTTTAAATGGGCAACTCTCTCTTAGAAAGAAAATGTGACAAATAACCTTACAACAAAGAACAAAAGGGAAGAGCAAAGGAAATAAAAGAAATAAGAATTACTCTTTACTTCGGTGTGATGGTTCTCAGTTGACCCAAGGTTACAGTTTGCACCAGCCAATGAACTGAGAAGGCCAAAGCTTTGGTTTCTTTCTGAAAGGGGAAAAAATATTACTGAAAACTCCAACTGTTAAAGGTATTAAACAACTAAAGGTAGCAATGTATATTTCATTATCTGAAAGGCTCCAAATGGGATAAACTAGAGAGAATACTACAATCACTATCAATCACATAAATCATCATTAATCACACAATTCTACAAAGAGGAAAGCAATACATGGTGGGTGATTTGGTTTACCTAGATACCAAAGAACAGCTTTTCTTGGGATTTAGAAAGGTCCTTTATTTTTAAGAAAGTTTCATTTCATGAAGTCAAATTTTTATTGCCAATGAAGGCTAAGCTTAAAACCATCAAAATGCTAGAGGAAAAAGAACACATGTGGTCCCATTATATTGCAGTAATTTGAATCCAGGCAGAAAATGGGCTATGCTAGCGAGATAGAAAAAAAAGTTATCTGCCTTTACAACCTCTTGAGGGCAACCCTTCCATCTCTCTTCCTTCTTCCCTCCCTTCCCCAAAGGGCTTTGCTATTCATTCTCTCCTCTCTCTCTCATTTATAGTCCTCTCTGATTTCCCACAAGGTGGGTCCAGCTGCACTGGGCTTTTTTTTTTATCAAAAATATGGAATGCTTCACGAATTTGCGCGTCACCCTTGCAAAGGAGCCATGCTAATCTTCTCTGTATCACTTCAATTTTAGTACACATGCTGCTGAAGCAAGCACTGCACTGGCCTTCTCGCTGATCCCTTACATTACATTCTACCTCCCCTTCCTTGCTGAAAGAAGGATGCATTCTTTCTGTCTCTACTTTGTAGAAGCCTTGGCTTTTTCAAGCCTCTGCTCAAATGCCACAACACATATAAGACCTATCCCTACTGCTCCTCACCCACCAAAAAAATTTATTTTGTATATATTGCATATCTCTCTGTTTCAAAGATTACAAAGAAAACGAGTTGAAAGCATACATGGAGGGAAATGGATGATGGGTGTAAGTAGACCAAATAGCCAATGAGGAACCTTAAAGTACAAATGGTAAAAGTTGTCATCAGGGAAACATGGTAAGAAGAGAAGATGGGCTTAACACGAAATGAGAGGTGACAGATGAACAACCTTATTACTTCAGGAAAAACCAGGAGGGCTCCCCAGTGTGTTGAGTGGACCTGACTGTGGCAAATTTATGGAAGGACAAAGATAAGAGTGATACAACATGAGGAGGCTGAGGTGCAATCTGTAATTTTGAGGGGAAATAGCTAAATCTATGAGATTACAAATCAATCTGAATATCTGAGGATATGTCATATTAACTTAATGTAAACTCCTTAAAGACAGAAATTTTTGTTTTTCCCTAAACTGATTACTATTTTTAGGGCAATATAGTCTGTAAAGGATGTGTTCATTATTTGCCTTTACATCAGTTTACATCTCTGAATCTTACTATATGGTCAAGTTTTGTACAAGTTCCATGTGGTAATGAAAAAAGCAATCCTATTTAGAAGTCATTCATCTTTTACCTCTACTACTCCTAGGAATTTGTTCAATTCTATATTTTCTCTTTTGCTTAACTTCCTGTTAGACTTATCCAAAACTGAGAGAAGGACGTTAAAATCTCCTGCCGCTCTTCTATTACCGTCTCTCTTCTGATAGTTGTTAATTTTTCCTTTATTTAGATGCTAAGGCATATGGAACATATAAGTTAAATATTAATACTGGTTTGCTGTCTATGGTTTCTTTTCACATATTTCCCTTATTTCTTTTTATTTTGTAAATTCTGTTTTTGCTGTCTGATAGTACGACTGTAACTCCTACGTTTTTGGATTAACCTGATGAATAGTAAATTTTTTTTCCAGCCCCTTAATTTTATTCTGTGTGTGTCTTTTGTTTTTCTAAGCAAAAGACTTGTCGGGTTTTGTTTTCTTATTCAATCTACCAGCCCTTTTCACTTTATCAGACTATTTAATCCAATTCATTTAAAGTTATGAGTTAGGCTTATGTTTTCTTCCACTTGTCTCTTAATACTTCTCCTCCTGTGTTGTGATTCTGACCTCTTCCTTTGTAAACAAAGTACTATCTCCTCAGTTATTTTAGCTTAATATACTTTAAGGCAACTCTATTCCCAATGGCTTACTTCCCCTTACCCTCAAGCTGTACACCTCCCATTTGTTACCCCTTTCCCTAGGTTTTAGAATTTTGCTTAACTTATTCTTTTTTATTTCTTCCTTTTATCTAGTAAATTAATTCTTCCCCTCTCAGTAAGTAGTCAAGTAAAATCCTTCTTGCTATCTTCTACTTGTTTTGTTTGTTGTTTTTAAAATTTTATTTTCTGTACCTTTTTCTAAAAACACATTTCTTTCCCTCATTCACTTCATTATTTATCTTCTCTGTCTATTTGAGACTTTTATTCATGGGCCTTGTACTTACTTAGTCATTCTTTAGTCTCTGTATTCCTGACAAAATTAAAGTTTTTGATTTACTTATTTACATGTTCTCTCTCCTAAACAGTTTCTATCTTACTGCCTTGTAGATCTTGACCCTTGCCCCACTTTTTCTGTTGTACCTCATTCTTAGAAATACTAATTTCTGCAAGTGAAAAAGAGGGTATTGCCCCATGGTAGAAATTTTCCTATGTCCCTGATTGTGAAATATATTATTAACCGTTGCCCTCCGCATGGTCGTTTTTTCCCCATTTGGCCTGAAATCTTCTCCCTGATTCTATTCCCTCATACTTGTCTGGGTGTAAGCTGACCCCAGGGGCTCTGATTCCTCTTCTGATTCTCCTGAAGCAGGCTGAGTTGTTTCTCTAAGCACTAAATCCCTGAAGATTATTCCCACTATAAGGTCCCCATATCCCTTTACAGAATCTCTCCCTTTCCCAATGGAAGTATTCATCAGTGGTACCCCCTCCCACCACTGAAACAAGACTTCCCTCTTTATTTCTCCGTTTCAAACCCTCCCTTTGCTTCTTTTCCCATTGTCCTCTAGGCTCTCTTCTTCCTGAGAGATTACAGAAGATATTTTCTCTTCATTGTTAGCCTTTGGAATTACAAGTGAGTTCTACCAATTGATTAGGGTACATTACACATTCCTATCTTCCTTCCACCCCCTTCCCCCTTTTTATGTACCTTCTCATTCTGTAATCTAGCCCTACCAAAAAACCACTGATTCACTTTTAAGTGGGATGTTATGTGGTTTACTACACATCTCCACCAATTTTATCTGACCACCACTTTCAGCCTTGTCTTCTTATGTACTTTTAGAAAGAAATATGCTGTTATTTTGTTGTTGTTGACCTTGTCATATATGTTTGCCTTTCTTGAATATCTGTTGTCTGGGGTAATTAAAAAGCAAATAATTTGTTCAGGTCTTTTCTTGAAATACTCTGAACATCTTTTTTACTGAACCCCTATCTTTTGTCATTAATTGTTAACCTCAGGTTTGCAGGTTATGTTACCTTGGACTGTGTCTCAAGCTCCTTTGCTTTTCTGAACACGTTGCATTTCTTCCAATGCTTTCTGCTGGTCATTCACATTTCCTTTCCTTATATATGAAGTTCTTTCTCATCACATGCAGAATTTTTTTGTTTGTCAATGAAATTATTTAGTTTAAACACTATGTGTCTTTGAGTTTGAAGCCTCAGGCTTTTTTCTGGAGACAGTCTGTATGTGGATTCTTTTGATTAGTACTTTGTTTTCTGCATCCAGAAGTTCTGAGCAGTTTTCTTATATTATTTCTTGCATTATGGTGTTCAATATTTTTGATCTGTCATATTCTTCTGGGAGATCTATACTGCCTAAGTTGTCACTCTACATAACCTGTCTTTAAGATTAATGTTCTGCTTGTTTAGAGAGAAAGTTTTCTTTTAACATTATTGCTTTTTTCTTCTCTTCTTCCAAACTGTCCTTTGCTTTTACATTCCCAATCATTTATTTTTTCTTTTGTCCTGTCTTTTTTTTTTTTTTGGCAAGACTTTCAACCGTGAATTCAAGTTTCTCCAGGCCATAAATCTTGCATTCATAATTCTGATTTCTCTGTTTTCTTGAAAATCCACAGGGTCCCCTGACTCATTAGGTGCCGAGTTATTTTCCTTTGTCTTGCAATATTTTTTCATAGATGTCTGGATTCTTTTAGTTAATTTGGAGGCCATATTCCTTTGTGCTATTAATATCTTCCCTGCTGGTTACCAAGCTTTTTTTTTTTCCTCTCTTTGTCTCAGTGCCTAACATGCTTGCTATTTAATGAATGACTGAAAACTTAAAGCACATTGTCCACTTCCAAATGAATATCCATTTTACAGAGAATGCTGAAGTAATAAGGATGAAGTTCTAGCAAGTTTTCCTGGTATTCCTTATTCACTGTTCCGTCAATGCCAAATCTTTGCTTTAAAATGATACGTAAAAGAGAAAAGTGAGGCAGCAATGAGTTCTGCAGAATTATTTCTACCAGGTTCTACCCATAACTGTCTTTATCAATGATAATATTGCCTTTCTGTATGCCCCTTCTACTCCCTGTTTCAAAAAGTAGCAGTCCTCCTTCCCCTTTGTTAAGATTCCCAAATTTCTTCTTTAAGAACTGCCTGTTCAAGGCAGTTTTCAGAGGAAGAAATTAAAGCTATCTATAGTCATATGAAAAAATGCTCTAAAAATCCCTATTGACTAGAGAGATGCAAATCAAAACAACTCTGAGGTACCACACCACACCTATCAGATTGGCTAACATGACAAAACAAGAAAATGATTAATGCTGGAGATGTGGGAAAGTTGGAACACAAATTCATCGTTGGTGGGGCTGTGAGCTGATCCAACCACTCTGGACAGCAATTTGGAACTATGTCCAAAGGGCTATAAAAGTGTGCATACCCTTTGACCCAGCAATATTGCTCCTAGGGCTTTATCCCAAAGAGATCATAAAAATGGGGGAAAAAAACCCCACATGTACAAAAATATTTATAGCAGCTCTTTTTGTGGTGGCCAAGAACTGGAAATTGAAGGGATGCCCATCAATTGAGGAATGGCTGAACAAGTTGTGGTATATGAATGTAATGGAATACTATTATGCTAGAAGAAATGATGAGCAGGCGGACTTTGGGAAAAACCTGGAAAGATTTGAATGAACTGATGCTGAGTGAAGTGAACAGAGAACCAGGAGACCACTGTACACGGTAACAGCTACAGCTTGCAAGGACTGATTTTGATAGACTTAGCCCTTCTCAGCCATGCAAGGACCTAAAACTTTTCCAAAGGACTCATGATGGAAAATACCATACACATCCAGAGAAAGAACCATGGGGTCAGAATGCAGAGCATTCTTTTCTCTTGTTTTGTTTTGTTTTCTTTCTCATGGCTCCTCCTATTTGTTATGTAGTTCTTCTATGCAACTGTGTAGAGCCCATATCAGATTGCATGCCATCTTGAGGAGGGAGTGGAGAGGGAGGTAGAGAAAATTCAAAAACTTATGGAAATTAAAGTTGAAAACTGAAACTAAATAAATTAAATATAAAAAACTGCCTGTTCATATCCTTAGATCATAAACAATTTTGAAGAGTTTTATAAAATGAAGAACAAAATGAGCAGAATTGGGAGACTAATTTATACAATAAAAACAACACTCTAAAACCAAACAACTTTGAAAACTGTAAGAACTAAGATCAATACAATGACCATTTATGATTCCAGAGGACTGAGAATGAAATATGCCCTCCATTACAGAGGTGACAGATTCAGGGTACAGAATTAGAATGAAAAATTTTTGCACATAGATAGACATTTAGGGAATTTGTTTTGCCAACTATCTATGTTTATTGGAAGAAATTTGTTTTTCATTTTTTCTATACAAGTGGTGAGGAGTAGGAGGGAGATAAAGTAGATTTCTCTTAATTTTTTAAAGATAGAGAGGTAAACGGTGCTACAGATGTGAAATGTATGTACTCTCAGAAGAGAGCACTATACTATAAGTTTTACTTAACTTTTACTTTGTTACAAGAGACTTTTCATGGAGTAGGGGTAATCTCTAAATGTTTGTAATGTAAAATAAAACATATCAATAAAATTTAAAAAACAAATTCACCACCTATTTCCTTGATAGCCAAGGAGGCCACTTTGAAATTTCATCACAAAAGAATATACTCAGAGAGCTGAAAAACAGGTTGCTGGATTAGGTACCCAGGACTAGTATTTTTCATGATCAGATTCATGGAAGGCACTTAATAAATATTTGCTGATTTAAACCCCAAAGGTGTTTTATCCAAGTTACAACATATTTTGGAATAATCTGTTCATGATTTTTAGGGAAAAAAAAATGTGTGTGTATATATACAGTGACTCTCAGGGGATTTTATAAAGAGGGCAAATTTGGGTAAGAAAATTCGTGTAACATACTATATGCTCTTCAGACTAAAAAGTGTTATCTGAATAAAAAAGCATCATGCAAATGTTATTTGAAAGCCTTTGTGTCTGTTGTTGGAATTAGCTTAATCTGAGTAACTTTCAAAACTAATTTAAAAGTTCTTCCCCATTTGCAGCTTAAATTTTCTCCCTTTGCTATTTGCTAGTTCACCATATATGGTAGAATAGGATACAATTCATGATGTCATGTAAGCTAACAGTCTGAGAGATGTCCATGAAAAAAACATATATGATATATAACTATTGTCTAACTACAGATAGTCTATGGAAATAGGAAGATGACACAGCAGACAATGAATTGGACTGGCATCAGGAGTCTGGGTTACAGGGCTGCTATGCCACTAACCAACCAGCTGGGTGACCTTGGGCAAATTAGTTTCCTTATCCGGACTTCTGTTTCCTCATCTAATAAAATTAGAAGGACTGACTAGGGGATTTTATAAGGTCCCTTATAGTTCTAACAATATATGATTCTGTAGAGCAAAGATGAATTAAATAGCTGCCCTTGGCTATAGTTTTAAGAATTTAAAAATTACTAAACAGTGGCAGAAAAAAAGGAGAATACTAAATGTCAGAACCCATTACAGGCTCACGCTGACAGCTAAGTGTTTACAGTCCTCATGACAATTACAATAGGCCAAAAGGACTTTTCTCAGCATTTTCTTATAAATAATGGAGAATTTAGTCAACTGAAAAGACACAGTCCATTATGTTCCACTGCTTATATTTTAAGAAAGCAAGGAAAATTGCAAATTATCAAGATTAGAGAAAGAATTAGGTTTTGTTTAACACAAAAGCAGGTTGACTACACATTAATGTTATGCCACTCATGGAGCTCCAGGCTCAGAAAACTGTAGAGGCCAACAAAATTTTATACACTTGCAGTTTATGTAGGACTTCAGTTTCATCAGCTCAATGTTTAACCAAAAGTGCTAACCATGTGAACACACTGTAAAACAATTCTTCTATTCAAAGGGAATTACACAAACCCCTTTTCCTGTTTGTGAGCATTCTCCTCTGTGCTCTCGTTTAGGGCATGGAAATCTCATCCTTACTAAAAGGGTTTTATTTCTGTAGCAGGTACTTGTTGAAATTGGCTCTACTATCTATGGTTTTATTGATGTCACAGGTTACTAGCTTGGGAAGGAATGAATCAGTCTCCTCAATTGATTCTTCTGAAACTTCTGGGCTGGAGGAAGGCAAAGCCAATAAGCAATGCCAAACAAATTATTATGGAAGAAGTGGTAGTAAGTATCTTAACCCTGGTCCTATAAACACATCTGATTCAGTTCTGGTAGTCTAGTAAACCAGCACCACTGAAATTGCAGATAAAAATATAATAGCATAATACAGAAATCAAATAATGCTAGCCACTGAATAGGTTTCTCCTAGAAAATGTCAGAAACAAGATTTTGTGCTGTGTAGACTAAAGGTGGGGAGAGAAGCATGATGTTTTTAGGTAAGTTTTGAGAAAAAATGAAACCCAAAATTTTGTAACTGGAAAGGCCCTTTGAGATAATTTGCTCCAACTCTCATTTCATAGTGACCTAATGGCAGGGCTGGATCTAGAAAGTAGTCTTTGTGATGCCTGGTTCAATGCTTAGGAAAATAAAGAAGCATTGTATGCAACCTGCTTTTCTTATAAAATTACTATTTTGGGTATTTCTCCTAAATTGAGACCCCTCAAAAAGTTCCCAGAAATTAAAAACATCAACACAAAAAAAACAACCCAACAAAAACAAATAAGCAAACTTCCCCAAATACTTCTGGGTTTCTAGGACTTCATACATCCAGGGTAGAAAGGATCATCACTCTCTAAAAGTACTGAAAATCACTGTTTAAATAAGACAGCTCATTTCTAAAGCTACCTCCTTCTTTGGTGTTCTGAAGGAAAAAAAGGATTTGGAAACCTGATCCCCCTAATGATGAGATAAGGTAGGGCACAATGCCACCTTCTCCATTTTGCTTAGGAAATATCATTACAATTTTATGTCATCAAAAACGGGCCAAAAGATCCCCTTCTTCCTTACATTATAATCATGTAAGACTAGCTTGGACCAGAGAGACAAGCAGAATTTGGGGACAGCAGAGGGAGATGGAGAGAGAAGAAAGAGAAATATAAGGTTTCCATACTTTAAGAAAGTAAGACCCCTCCCTATCCTCAGGATATTTACATTCTAGTAGAGGGATAAGACACCTATACAAATAGCTATCATGCTAAATAATGCATGATAAGTAAATCGGAGAGGTAAAGAGTGCTTTTTGTCTGAAGTTTGGCTATAGGATACAGGCAGTATTTACTTATATTAAACTTTTACTCTATTGGTCTAATCCAACAAGCATTTATTAAGTGCTTACCACATTATATTCACATTTAGGTTGTAGCTTTTTTCTTATCTTTCCCAAATTAAATTATACTACTTTCTTTTTCAATTCAATTTTATTTTCAGCTCCAAATTTTCTCCCTCCTGCTCTCCTTCTTTCCACTGGGAAAGCAAGAAAAACAATGACTGTTACAAACGTACAGTAAAGCAAAAAATATTTCTTGCATTAGCCGTGTCTCCCCATACCCAGCCAAAATCAATCAATCTCTCTCTCTCTCTCTCTCTCTCACAAACACACACACACACACACACACACACACACACACACACACTCTTTTCAATCTGGCCTCTGAGTCCATCATCTCTCTATCAAGATATGAATAGCATGTTTCATCATGAGCCCTCTGGATTGGTCACTGTATTTATCAGAGTTCATAAGTCTTTAAAGTTGTTCTTTAAAATATTATTGCTATCATATAAATCGTTCTCCTGAGTCTGTTCATTCCACTTTGCATCAGTGTACACTATCTTCCTCGGTTTTTCTGAAATCATTCCCTTCGCCATTTCTTAGAGCACAATAGTATTCCATTACATTTATATACCCTAACTTGTTCAGCTAGTCCCCAATTGATGTGAATACTGTCAGTTTCCAATTGTTTGCCACCACAAAAACACCTGATATAAATATTTTTGTACATATGAGTCCCTTCTCTCTTTAAAAAAAAATATATTTGGGGGGGGGCAGGGGAGGGGTTACAGGCCTAACTGTGATATTGCTGGGTCAAAGGGTATGTACAGTTCAATTGCTTTGGGCGCATAATTCCAAACTTCTTTCAGAATGGTTGAACCAAACGGTACTAATTTCAAAGCCTTACATTTCAATTTTTGTGCAATGGATGTTGGCCTAGAATATCAAGAATGCACACCCACAACATCTTATAAAATCTTCCAGAGTCATATTTTATCTTTACCTTTACTTGCTGTCCTTATAACTGGAGTTCAACTTCTTCTACAATTAAAAGTCATTCCTTCTCTCTTCCTCTTGCCTCTTTCCGTACCCCACTCCCCGAACTGCCTTTTATAATCTTTTTTCTTAAAAATATTTTTCCCAACTACATGTAAAAACAATTTTTAACATTCATTTTAAAAAATTTTGAGTTCCAAATTCTTTCCCTCAATCTCTTACCCTACCCCTCCTCATTGAGAAGGCAAGCAATTTGATATAGGTTATACATATGCAGTCATTCAAGACATATTTCCACATGAGTCATGTTGTGAAAGAAAACACACAAAACCTCAAGAAAAATAAAATTTAAAAAAGTATTATTCAACCTGCATTCAGAGTCTATCAGTTCTTTCTTTGGAGATGGATAGCATTTTTCATCATAAGTCCTTCAGAATTGTCTTAGATCATTGTATAGTCATTCATGGATGAACATCATACAATATTGCTGTTACTTTGTACAATATTCTCCTGGTTCTGCTCACTTTACTTTGCTACAGATCATGAAAGTCTTTCCAGGTTGTCTTTTATAATCTACTGTTGCCTCTGGCATGTTCTTTTTCCAACCCACAAAATAACTATGACCAAATTTAATACTGACCATAACAAAGAAATATTAGTTGAGAAAGAAAAGGGCCTACATTTAAGTATAATTTTGAATCCTTTAATAAAGTACTCTACCAGAAGAGAATTAACTAGCACACTACATTAGAGAATCCTATACTTTCACATAAAAAAAAATCTTATCCTACATTCTATACTGCCTGGCAAAGTGAAACAATTTTTTTAAAAATAAGTCATAGGAGGATTAGAAGAAGACCCAATTATTTTTTAAAAATTACTCAAAAAGGACAAAATTTGAACAACACTGTTAAAAAAGGTTTTATTCAAAGTGATAGGCTTAGTTTTCAGGTCTAGTTGTACCACATCATTTTTGATTCATGAAAGCATGATATACCCTCCTTCCTCTGTTCATCTCATTAATAAGCAAAGCATGTTTAATGACAGGAATGGAGAGAAGCCTTTGTTTGGCTTGAGACATACCAGGTGTAACCATGAAGTAATGAGGTTGTTTTTCTTAAACAAACCTATTAGAACTTATATATCCAAATAAAAGTTTTCCCCTCCAAAATAGTCACATTATGCTATATAATTTTGAGTGTGTGTGTGATCAGCATCTTCTCTGTCACTTACGAATCTTATTTGCTGGGGCCACTGAGAGGTTAAATGTCTTGCCGAGGATTGCCAAGTCAGTATGTGACAGAACAGGATTTGAACCCGGGTTTTCCTGACTCTGGGTTACCATTTGACACTACAACCCCCTACATCATGAGAGCTCTCTGCTAAACCATTAGGTTAATAAAATGGGGTTGAATAAAATAGTATTAAAAGCCTCTGAGAGGAATCAGTACTGGAAAGGGGCCTACTAGAACTTTTTGTTATTAAATTTCTTACTGCCACTGTATATATTTCCATTACAAGAGTATCTTAGATCAGGAAATTAACATCTGCCACTGTACTTAAGGGATGGAATATCAACAAAATATGAACTCTCTAGCATTGAAAAAAAAAACAAAAGAAAACCCTAAAATAAAGGAACTATGTAAGAAAACAGACATTTCTATCACACAAATCCTACTTAATCCTCACCTAGTAGAGTCACAGTGGATCAAACAATACTAGATAAACTGAATTTTGAAACCCAACACTCTGCAATTATTGCTTACAAGAGAACATCGTGTAGTAAGCCTTGTAGTCTGTAGACATTGTAGTCTAATAGGAGTAGATGGGTTTCTCTATCACGTCAATTAAAAATATTGAATATACATGAGTGGCAGCATTTCAAAACGGAGTTTATTTAAAATACCAAAACTTCATCTACCAAGATCTGAACTTGAACAGCATTCATCAATGGCTTTATTGGGCACAGGCCACTCTGTTAAGAAACAATAAAGTGACTTCCTCATTTGAAGACTTCTTTACACACTACTGACCATTTTTATTCCCCTTGCCTATGAAATGATCATTACTGAGAGCCTGCTGTGTACAAGGCACCATGCTATTATGACCTAAGAACAGTAAAACAGGACAAAAATGAAGAACAGAGAAATATGGGAAAAGACAAACTAATACAAAGGAAGGCACGAAGAACAGGGAAACAATATACACAAATGGAAACGGAAAGAATAACAACAAAAATGAGACTGATTGTTGTCTATAACCTTGGACCGGAAGAAGAGACGGGAAAATGCACTTTCCTCCATTCACTGGGGAGGTAGGGGACTACGGGGTGAGGCACTATACATAATGCCACCCACAGTCAGATGACGTGTTGGTTAGTTTTACAGAACTTTCTTTTTATTCTTTGTTATAAGGGATGGACTGGGGAGGGAAACGGTTGGAAATGAAGGTGATATAAAAAACATACCAATGAAATTTTTAAAAATTGCTATTCTCTTTAAATTTTATTTTTAAAAACCTTAAAGCATGCTGTAGCTATTTGTCCTTATAATATCCTTGAAAGGTAGGACATTAAAATCCTGTCTTCTTGTTTTTGTAAACAGTCAATTGCCTTGTTTTGTGACCTCGAGCAAGAAACGAGGAAAATGGCAATCCTCTTTTGGAAAATGCTATCCAGAGAATGATGTTTTATAAATACAATAGGCTTTAGAAATGGAAGGGGCCTTGGAGATGATTTAGTCCAAATGTTTCCTTTTTTACATATAAAGAAACAGGCCCAGAGAGGGCAAGTGACTTGTCCCAAGTAGCACAAGTAATAAGGAGCAGAGCTAGGATTTACATCCAGGACTCACGACTGACAATAAATCCAGTGATCTTAAGATACGCACCTGACAAATTATTAAAAAATGTTTATTACTGACCACCTACTCTATGTGAGGTGCCGTAGGCAACGCAAAGTATAGTACAAAATATGGTGATCAGCAGCAGGAGCTGCTGATCACCTACAACCAACTAGTCTAACAAAGTAGAAATCAGCAGTGATGCCTTTTCCATTTTTAAAAAGAAGCTTTACTAATGCCTTTTGTTTTTCACCCCGACTACAATAATTTCCTGATATGCCACCCATCTTCTGCCATACAATGCTCCCTTGTAACAGAAAAAAAGAAAGTTAAGCCAAACCAACGTGACCAAATCTGAGCAAGAATTTAATATTCTGCACCTATGGTCCTTCCTTTACCTTTCCCTTTGCCACATGCATTTTGAAATCATTAACCTTCAGATTCTAGCTCCAGTCCTATGCCTAGCAGGGCAGAGCCTTCTCTGGCTGCTCTATGTGCTGGCAATTCCGAGCCTCCACTGGATACCCTCAGACCTTACTGACCAGGGCTCCTCTGGGAGTTATGCCTTCTCTGGGTCACATTTCCTCTTTTGAAAGGGGAAGCCTGGGCCGGGAGCTGTCTGAGATCCACAGCAGCTGTATACTGCTGATATCTAATGGTTCTCCCATTCTAGCACTTAAATAAGGTACTTTTCATTATTGTTAGGGTTTTTTTGGTTCCATCTTTAAAACTAGATTATAAGTTCGTTGAGGGCAGAAATTATGTCTCAGACTTCTTTGCATAGGACCTGGAATAGGACCTTAAATATTGTGGGTGATCAATAAGTATCTTTGGATTGCACAATAACAGGAAATTACAGCTTTATTCTCTCCTCTACTAGTTTGATGTTTTTATGACCCAGGCTTTTTGTGAAAGCTATTCAGTGAAAACAATTCTCATCATCATAATTATAAAAGACAGAGAACCAAATGTCTGGCTTTCGTGTACAGCCTCTGACCACAAACCATCCCACAGACTCAAATAGTGGTTGTGGGTCACTCAACTTAGCAGCTTAGATTTTATCTACATTCCTCCCCTTGAGTAGCAGCCAGAAGACTTTTGGGTGGAGGAAGTTTAAGGCAGGAAATCTGAAAGGAAGGTCATACTGTGGGTAAGTTGATGTAGAGAGTTTCTCTTCAAAAGCACAGTCAAGTTGTAAAGGGAGTTCTAACTTGGATTCATTTCCTGGACCATTTGTAATAATCTGTTTATTACACAGTGGAAACTCAGGCAGAATTCTCAAGAAGGTCTGACCTTTACAAAATACACAATGATATCTAGAGATTTCCTCCTGTAACAAACTGAGCATGTGATTGGGTCCTTTGGCTTGTGAAATTGTACAAATTAGGAGAGCCACAAGGCATAAGAACTAAGATTTTACAAGGTGCCACCAAAGCAATATCTCTGCCAAAAAAGAACATATCTCCTGATGGAGAAAAAATGCTGGCAAAACTGCAGAGCCCATCTTGCTCTTATAGTATGAATGTAGCAAAGTGTGTTTGGGAAGAGAGGAAATCCTAGTACTTGCATTAAATAGTAAAATAATCACTTATGGCTCCAACTAAAGGAATAATGTAAAACTATACATCACAAGACATATCATCACTCATTAGTAATGTACATATATTTCTTACATTAACTATTCAACTGGCTTATCTGTACTTTGGATTAAGTGGAGGGACAAAGGGGTGAAGTCAGTCTGGCTTTATCATCACCATTCCAGACAAACTTTCTTAAAGGAAGAGTTTATTTAAAGGAAATAAGCAAATAAACTCAAAGTCTCTCTGATTTGATAATCACCCCCAATCGGTCTCTCTAATTTTTTTTATTTTTTTTCAATTCAATAAACATTAAGTGTATTCTATTTATTTTTTCCTCTTTTTTTTTGCTTTTCTATTATTTAATATTTTTAGTCTTCAGCATCAATTTCCACAAGATTTTGAATTACAAATTTTCTCCGCATTTCTACACTCCCCCCCACTCCAAGATGGCATATATTCTGATTGCCCCATTCCCCAGTCAGCCCTCCCTTCTATCACCCCACTTCCCTCCATCCCCTTTTCCCTTACTTTCCTATAGGGCAAGATAGATTTCTATGCCCTGTGCCTGCATATCTTATTTCCCAGTTGCATGTAAAAACAACTGTTTTTTGAACATCTGCTTTTAAAACTTTGAGTTCCAAATTCTCTCCCCTCTTCCCTCCCCACCCACCCTCCCTAAGAAGGCAAGCAATTCAACATAGGCCACACCTGTGTCATTACGCAAAACTCTTCCACAGTACTTATGTTGTGAAAGACTAACTATATTTTGCTACCTCCTATCCTGTCTCCCTTTATTCAGTTTTTTCCCTTGACCCTGTCCCTTTTCGAAAGTGTTTGCTTTTGATTGCCTCCTCCCCCATCTGCCCTCCCTTCTATTGTCCCCCTTTCATCCCCTTCCTCCTTCTTTCCTGTGGGGTAAGATATCCAACTGAGTGTGTATGTTATTCCCTCCTCAAGTCAAATCCGATGACAGCAAGATTCACTCTTTCCCCCTCACCTGGCCCCTCTTCCCTTCCAACAGAACTGCTTTTTCTTGCCACTTTTATGTGATAATTTACTCCATTCTATCTCTCCTTTTCTCCCTCTCTCAATATATTTCTCTCTCATCCTTTAATTTGATTTTTTTTTAGATATCATCCCTTCAAATTCAACTCACCCTGTGCCCTCTGTGTGTGTATATATGTATATATATATATATATATATATACATATATATATATATATATATATATATATATACACACACACACATATGTATATTCCCTTCAGCTACACTAATACTGAGGTCTCATGAATTACACACATCATCTTTCCATGTAGGAATGTAAACAAAACAGTTCAACTTTAGTAAGTCCCTTATGATTTCTCTTTCTTGTTTACCTTTTCATGCTTCTCTTGATTCTTGTGTTTGAAAGTCAAATTTTCTATTCTGCTCTGGTCTTTTCACTGAGAAAGCTTGAAAGTCCTCTATTTTATTGAAAATCCATATTTTGCCTTGGAGCATGATAACTCAGTTTTGCTGGGTAGGTGATTCTTAGTTTTAATCCTAGCTCCATTGACCTCTGGAATACCATATTCCAAGCCCTTTGATCCCTTAATGTAGAAGCTGCTAGATCTTTTGTTATCCTGACTGTGTTTCCACAATACTCCAATTGTTTCTTTCTGGCTGCTTGCAGTATTCTCCTTGATCTGGGAGCTCTGGAATTTGATGACAATATTCCTAGGAGTTTTCTTTTTGGGATCTTTTTCAGGAGGCAATCTGTGGATTCTTTAGATTTCTATTTTACCCTCTGGCTCTAGAATATCAGGACAGTTCTCCTTGATAATTTCTTGAAAGATGATATCTAGGCTCTTTTTTTTGATCATGGCTTTCAGGTAGTCCAATAATTTTTAAATTATCTCTCCTGGATCTATTTTCCAGGTCAATGGTTTTTCCAATGAGATATGTATTTTCTTCAGTGGTCTTTTGGACCTCCTTTTCCATTTGGCTATTTTTGCCTTTCAAGGCATTCTTCCTCTCATTGGCATTTGGGAGATCTTTTGCCATTTGAGTTTGTCTATTTTTTAAGGTGTTATTTTCTTCAGTATTTTTTGGGTCTCCTTTTAGCAAGTCATTGACTTGTTTTTCATGGTTTTCTCACATCACTCTCATTTCTCTTCCCAATTTTTCCTCTACTTCTCTTACTCACTTTTTCAAATCCTTTTTGAGTTCTTCCATGGCCTGAGACCAATTCATATTTTTCTTGGAGGCTTTTGATATAGGCTCTTTGACTTTGTTGACTTCTTCTGGCTGTATGTTTTGGTATCCTTTGTCACCAAAAAAAGACTCCAAAGTCTGAGTCTGAATCCGAGATCGTTTTCACTGCCTGTTCATGTTTCCAGCCAGCTACCTGACCCTTGAGCTTTTTGTCAGGGTACAACTGCTTGTAGAGTGGAGAGTACTTTGTCCCAAGCTTGAGGGGCTGTGCTGCTATTTTCAGAGCTACTTCTACATGGCAAGCTCTGCCACACCAGCAGTCCTTCTCCCCCAAGAACCACCGACCAGGATTGCGGGCCAGATCCAGGCAGGGCAAAGCAGGCTTTGCACTCCCACTCTAATCCTCAGCTTAATTCCTCCCACCAGGTGGGCCTGGGGCCAGAAGCAAATGCAGATGTAGCTATGGAAGCAGCCTCAGAGCCGCACCACCTCCAAAGCCACAAACTCCTTTCACTCTGTCCCAGCAGCTTTTCCCACTAACCTTCTCTGGTGTCTTTGGTGTTTGCGGGTTAAGAAGTCTGGTAACTGCCACAGCTCACTGAATCAGGGCCCTACGCCTGTTTCGCCCAGCTCCCAGTATGGTTGGTCATAGTGAGGCCTGTGTTGGGCTCTGCCCCACTCCGCTCCCAGCTCCATGCAATAGACCCTTCCCAGCGACCACCCAGGCTGTCCTGGACTGGAGCCCTGCTTCCCTCTGCTATTTTGTGGGTTCTGCAGCACTAGAATTTGTTCTTAGCCATTTTTATAGGTGTTTAGAGGGTCCTGGGGGGGGGGAGCTTAAGCAAGTCCCTGCTTTCCAGCTGCCACCTTGGCTCTGCCCCTAATCAGTCTCTTTAAACAGCAAGTCTGAGGGGTTTCAAAGTCTATGAAATCAGTAGGTTCTGCTGGGCATTCCCAGGCACATCATTTAGCTTCACTGTGTTCACTAAAGCCTTCTAATCCAACCCCTTCACTGTAGATATGAGAAAAATGAAACCAGAGAGGTTAAGGGACCTGCCCATACAGCTAATAAACACACACACACACACACACACACACACACACACACACACACACACTGTAGTAAGAAAACCTCGAATTGAGTCCTGAGTTCTTCCACTTCCTTTCTCTGGGCCTTTAGCTTCCCATCTACTGCATGAGGGATTTAAACTAGATATTTTCCATTAAAAATCCCTTTAGGGGCGGAGCCAAGAACTGCAAAACCCAAAAAAGAGCAGAGGGAAGCAGGGCTCCAGCCCAGGACAGCCTGGATGGTCTCTAGGTGAGGTCTATCCCACATGAAGCTGGGAGGTGGGAGCGAAGCGGAGCAGAGCCCAGCATGAGTGGCGTGGACCAACCAGACCAGGAGCCAGGCGGAGCGGGCCCTAGCGCCCTGAATCAGGGAGCTACAGCAGTCGCCAGACTTCTCAACCCACAAACACCAAAGACAGCGGAGAAGGTTAGTGGGAAAAGCTGTGGGAGTGGAAGGAGTTTGCAGTTCGGCCACTGCCCCGGGGGCAGCGGAGGTGGCACAGCTACAGCTGCAGTTGCTTCCGGCCCCAGGCCCACCTGGTGGGAGGAATTAAGTGGCGGATCAAAGCAGGAGTGCACAGCCTGCTGAAGATCTAAGCCCAGTCCGGGTTGGGGGTTCTTGGGGAAGGAGGAGTGCTGGTGTGGCAGAGCTGGCACATCCCCCCCAAATGAGGAACATAGAACTCTTTAGTCTACAAGCAGTCATACCCCGCTGAAAAACTCAAGGGTCAAGTTAGTTGGTTGGGAATATGGCCAGGCAGCGAAAACGCACCCAGATTCAGTCTCAGACTTTGCATTCTTTCTTCGGTGACAAAGAAGACCAAAACATACAGACAGAAGAAGTTAACAAAGTCAAAGAGCCTACAACAGAAGCCTCCAAGAAAAACATGAACTGGTCCCAGGCCATGGAATAGCTCAAAAAGGATTTAGAAAAGCAAGTCAGAGAAGTAGAGGAAAAATTGGGAAGAGCAATGAGAAGGATGTGAGGAAACCATGAAAAACAAGTCAATGACTTGCTAAAGGAGACCCAAAAAAATACTGAAAAATACACTGAAGAAAACAACACCTTAAAAAATAGACTAACTCAAATGGCAAAAGAGCTCCAAAAAGCCAATGAGGAGAAGAATGCCTTGAAAGGCAGAATTAGCCAAATGGAAAAAGAGGTCCAACGGACCACTGAAGAAAATACTACCTTAAAAATTAGATTGGAGCAAGTGGAAGCTAGTGACTTGATGAGAAATCAAGATATTATAAAACAGAACCAAAGGAATGAAAAAATGGAAGATAACGTTAAATATCTCATTGGAAAAACCACTGACCTGGAAAATAGATCCAGGAGAGACAATTTAAAAATTATTGGACTACCTGAAAGCCATGATCAAAAAAAAGAGCCTAGATATCATCTTTCAAGAAATTATCAAGGAGAACTGTCCTGATATTCTAGAGCCACAGGGCAAAATAGAAATTGAAAGAATCCATCGATCGCCTCCTCAAATAGATCCCAAAAAGAAATCTCCCAGGAATATTGTCGCCAAATTCCAGAGCTCCCAGATCAAGGAGAAAATACCGCAAGCAGCCAGAAAGAAACAATTTGAGTATTGTGGAAACCCAATCAGAATAACCCAAGATCTGGCAGCTTCTACATTAAGAGATCGAAGGTCTTGGAATGTGATATTCCGGAGGTCAATGGAGCTAGGATTAAAACCTAGAATCACCTACCCAGCAAAACTGAGTATCATGCTCCAAGGCAAAATATGAACTTTCAATAAAATAGAGGACTTTCAAGCTTTCTCAGTGAAAAGACCAGAGCTGAATAGAAAATTTGACTTTCAAACACAAGAATCAAGAGAAGCATGAAAAGGTAAACAAGAAAGAGAAATCATAAAGGACTTACTAAAGTTGAACTGTTTTGTTTACATTCCTACATGGAAAGATGACGTGTATGATTCATGAGACCTCAGTATTAGGGTAGCTGAAGGGAATATGCATATATATGTATATGTTTATGTATATATATCTATAAGTGGATGTGTATGTATGTATATATGTATGTGTGTGTGTGTATATATATATATATATATATATATATATATATATATATATATATATATAGCGAGAGAGAGAGAGAGAGAGAAAGAGCGGACACAGGGTGAGTTGAAGATGAAGGGAAGATATCTAAAAGAAATAAAATCAAATTAAGGGATGAGAGAGGAATATATTGAGAGAGGGAGATAGGGAGAGATAGAATGGGGTAAATTATCTCACATAAAAGTGTCAAGAAAAAGCAGTTCTGTAGGAAGAAAAGAGAAGGCAGGTGAGGGGGGAATGAGTGAATCTTGCTCTCATCAGATTTGACCTGAGGAGAGAATACCATACATACTCAATTGGGTATCTTACCCCACAGGAAAGAAGAAGGAAGAAGATAAAAAAAGGGGGGGGGGATGATAGAAGGGAGGGCAGATGGGGGTGGAGGTAATCAAAACACTTTCAAAAGGGCACAGGGTCAAGGGAGAAAATTCAATAAAGGGGGGTAGGTTAGGAAGCAGCAAAATATAGTTAGTCTTTCACAACATGAGTATTGTGGAAGGGTTATACATAATGATACACATGTGGCCTATGTTGAATTGCTTGACTTCTTAGGGAGGGTGGGTGGAAAGGGAAGAGGGGACAGAATTTGGAACTCAAAGTTTTAAAAACAGATGTTCAAAAACAAAAAACAAAATAAGTTTTTACATGCAACTAGAAAACAAGATATACAGGCAATGGGGCGTAGAAATTTATCTTGCCCTACAAGAAAGGAAGGGAAAAGGGGATGGGAGGGGAATGGGGTGACAGAAGGGAGGGCTGACTGGGGAACAGGGCAACCAGAATATACACCATCTTGGAGTGGGGGGGAGGGTAGAAATGGGGAGAAAATTTGTAATTCAAACTCTTGTGAAAGTCAATGCTGAAAACTAAATATGTTAAATAAATAAATTTTTTTAAAAATCCCTTTAAATCCCAATCTTTTGTGATTAACAGTTAATTTCCTAGATTATTTTAGTCACAGGATCAGAGAATTTAGAGCTAGAAGTTGGATCCCTGGAGAATATGGCCTATGGAAGGGGGGATATTTCACAGAAAACAATGTGAGGTTAGATGAATGAAAAAGCATTTCTTAAGCATTTACTATATGTAAAGCATACAAACTGAAAAGCAAACTAAGTTGGGCCTGACTATCAGGGATCAATGTGTTGTCAAAGATTTTCTAGGGGAAGGGTACTAACCTATTTCAACAAGAAGGGGCGTA
Organism: Trichosurus vulpecula; assembly: GCF_011100635.1. Taxonomy (NCBI): domain Eukaryota; kingdom Metazoa; phylum Chordata; class Mammalia; order Diprotodontia; family Phalangeridae; genus Trichosurus; species Trichosurus vulpecula. Next base: position 152,469,405 of record NC_050580.1, read on the forward strand.
AGAATTAATAGCCCTAACAGTTAAGAAACTCATAAGAACACTGGTTAACGGAACTGGTGGACATTTTCTTTGGTCTGCTTGGAAAGGGTTTTAGACCCTTGCTCCTTAAAGCCACCATTCCATCAGAGAGTTCATTTCCAACTTCTCTGAGGCTAGGGACATTTCTAGACAACAGAAATCTGCGTGGATGGAACTGAATTTTGAATACAATCTTCCCACCCAATTCTTTTCACTTTTGTTACATGACCGAGTCCCTTGATTTCCTGGGACTAAGGAGAAGGGGAAAACGGAAATGAGAGAATGAATTTTGGTTCAAATACACTGGAACGAAATTTCTAAGTCACTTTTCTTGCTGTGACTGATTTCTTAGCAGGATCTAGTGGCCTGAACTTCTAGGTTTCAGTCAGCTCAAATACCACTGACCCTCTTCTCTCACTCTTTTCTATATGAGGCAACAAATGGCTCAGCAATGAAACTGGGGACTTCACATTCATACCTGGATCTGAAATCAGAAGCAGGGGAGGGAGATGGGAGAGAGGGGACAAAGAAGGGGCAGAACGAAGTTCATCTAAGATTTGCTGAAAGGCACAATACTACTCAGTGGCAGAACCAGGTCTAGAACTTGAGTCGTCAGAGACTCTTCACAAGACAATTTTAAGGAGAACACTGCTTTAAGAATAAAATGCCTTAAGGTTCTGGGCTAATGGTACTAAAAATGAAAAAACAGGATATCCTATAACCTAAATTCTATTCCAGGTCTGCATTTTACATATAAGTTATATATAAAGAGATAGGAGAGAAGGAAAAAATCTAGGGGAAAAAACTAACCACTAGACCTAGCCTCTAATGAATCAGGCTGGCCTCTCCCTTAAACCACAAATCCTCATTCAGGGAACATGTAATTGGTCTTTGGGTCTTACTAAACATATATTTCATTTGGTGGCAAGGAAAAGGAGAAGGAAAGTAGGCAGGAAGCCACTTTGTCTCCAAGTTTTGAATTAACTCTAAATATTCTGATTTAGCACTACTTTCCCTTTCAATAGCAATTAAGATCCCAATAAACTGCAAAGATAGAAAACTCAAATTTTTGTATTTTCAGTGCTACCTGACATGGCAATTAAGTTTTTAAAGTATGTAATAGAACTGGAATTTTGTATATCAGTCTGGTCTTTGCCTAAACTGGTTTTATAGGACTCTAGAACCTATATTTTCTCAGACTGCAAAGTTAAAGATTTCCATGAAGTTACTTAAGTAACTTGTTCTTTAACTGTTCATACAAATATCCATTTTCATAATAAAAAAAAAGAATGGAGCATTTTGGGAGAAAAACACAATTATATCTTTAAAATTATGTTGTGTTTTTTTACAAAGACTCAGTACCTCAAAAATTTATATGCACTTGAAAATCAATAAAATCAGTATAAAAAAAAAGTAGGTGGAAGCTAAGGAAAAAATCAACTCAAAACTCAAAAAGATTATCAAGGAAACTAGCACTCCTCCATATAAAGAAAGCCTGATGCAGGTTCATTTCATTTTCAATCCTGATACACTTACATTGTGCCAGACAGAGCTTTAACAAATTCAGAAGACAGAAGAGACCTCAGGCATACTGTAATCCCATGTAAAAATTTAGCTGAAAGAACCTGAGTTTCATTTCACTCTGAAGAACATGGTGAAGCACTCTAGTTGTACAACTAGAAGCAGTCCTTGGGATATGGGGCAGACATTTTATCAAAACTAAAAGAGATTATCTCCTTTAATAAATTAAATTTTTACATAGGGTTTCCAGTGCAAAGGAAAATGGTTTTTATTCCCTTCTGGTGTCTATTGGTAGCACAGAATACATTTAAAGGCAACTCAGTACTAGACGAAAAAGGTTACTAGAGTACGATGGGAAAAGATCACAAGAAGACTAAAAGAGGAGGCTGGTATGCCCTAGACAAGCCAGGCATTTCATAACTTCAAAATTATTTCTCTAATCATCCCTTTCTCTCCATCTCCACTAAAACTGCCTTAGGCCAGGGCTGCTTCAACTCACATTCAGATTCCCTTAGCAGCTTTGGGATCATGCTTCCAGCCTACAGGCTTCTCCCTATTCTACTCAATCTCACATAGGGCTACCAGACTCAGCTCCCTAAAACAGTCATTTCATGTTACCAAAACCTGTATAACACCTTACTCCTCTCCTTTAGGACAGGGTTCAAAGTTCTCATTCTGGCATTCAAGGCTTTCCCTCTTCTCATCTTCACCCTGCTACTATCCTTATCTCTACCATTCCCCAGCAGGAAGCCTTAACTCCACAGAGGCAATCTACTCTATTCCCCAAACAGATTAGGCTCTTTCTTGATGCCAAGACTTTTCTTAATCTCTTCACCCTTCCTTTCAACTAATCAAAATTCCACCAACTCCATGGTAAGAAACAATAAACGTGAAGATTTGGAAGAAATAAGGCTTATATAAACCAATACAGAGAGAACAAAGCAGAATCAAGAGAAAAATAGATGCAATAACTGCAATAAAATATAAATGAAAGCACTAAAATGCAATTCAACTTAGATTAAATACAATGAACAATCCTGGTCACAGCAAATAGAAATGCAATACTTCTCTCCCCTCAATAAAGAAGAGAAAGACTAAGGGTACTGACAGCATATGCTGTCAGACTCAGTTACTCTGAGCAGTTTGGTCTTGTTTGACTTTTTCTTTATTACAAGGGCAGATTCAATGGGGGAGTGGGAAGGATATTGACAAAAGGCTGTGACGGAAAAAGGAAGAAAAAGACAAAAAAAAAACCCCACCCCTTCACCTATTCTCCAAAGTCCAGATCAAGAGGTCTGGGAAGCATTCCCTGACTACTCCAGCCTCTATTCATTTTTTTTTCTCTCAACTACCACATTCACAATCAACATTTTTGGTTTTGCATTTAGTTTATACCATATTGTATCATTACTTGATTGTTTATATTTATGCCTTGTCTCCTCAGACTATATGCTTCTAGATTATTGTGACCGATTTCACATTTCTCAGGAATTTCTTTCAGGGCCCAGCACGGAGAAACTTTTGAACATGAGCGATCAAGAAGTATTTGCTGAATGAACATACAAGTATACCACATGTGCAAAAAAGCTCTTAGAAATGCTACTTTTGTCCCGTCTAGAACTGGACCAGAGTGGAGCTAAACTTTCTCTTATCCAAACAGGTAAGAAAAATTAAAAGACATCATTTTTTAATAGATCCAAAAATAGAAGATAACAACTCCTTTCAGTGCAGTTACTTACCATTCTTCATTACTACGTTCGACCAGACATTGGCATTCAAGGCTTGTACGATTCTCTTTACCCCGGTAGACTCTGGGAAGTCATCTAATTGAAGGAGGAGAAAACTACATTTTACTCAAATTATGTTACACATATAACTAAAAAAGCTTTCATAAGTACTTTCTACATAGTAGTGCCCAGCAAATGCTGAATATGTAGGTAAATCTAATTGGTACTTTTCATTGATTGTGGAGCAAATTTAGAGATTACTCCACTACTGACAAGACTATTCTATAAACTAAACTGATTCATGTGGTATAGTCCTCTGTGAGGCAGCTAGAAGGCTCAGCGGATAGACCACTGGATCTGGAGTCACCAAGACCTGAGTTCAAATCCGGTCTCAGACACTTACTAGCTGTGTGACCCTGGGCAAATCACATAACCCTGTTTGCCTCAATCCACTGGAGAAGGAAATGGCAAACCACTCCAGTATTTTTGGCAAGAAAACCCCATGAACAGTATGGTCCACAGAGTCACAAAGAGTCAGACACAAACGAATGGCTGAACGACAACAATAATCATCTCCACTGGCCCACGATGGACGATGATGTTCTATGGAAGACGGCTATCCCCCAGGACTTTGGGACCTTTAGATAGTAACAGAAGCAATAATAAAAACTGTCTAGAGACTGAGGGGTCTTTGAAGGTAGGGACTTTGTCCTCCAGCCAGTAAGTAAACCTAAATGTCTAGTATAGTGCAATGAATCCAATAGATTCTCAGAGAAATAAATGATAATAGTATAATAATAACTAACATTTACATAGGATTTTAAGGCTTGCAGAGCAATTTACAAATATTACCCCATTTTATCCTCACAACCACCTTGGGAGGTATATTTTTATCACCCCTATTTTACCGATGGGGCAACTGAGGCAGACAGGTTAAATGACTTGCCCAGGATCACACAGCTAACCGGTGTCTGAGGATGGATTCAAATTCAGGTCTTGCTGACTCCAGATTTAGCATTCTATCTACCACACCACCTAGCTGGTCACTACTTAGTAATGGAAAGTGCTCCTGATCAGAAAATAAACATTTAAAATATGGCAAGTAAAGTCACTAGAACCTGTCATTGTAACAAACAAACAAAAGGACACAATAAACAAAAAATAAGGTACTGAGAGATGCTGTTTTAAACAATGAGACAAGTCATCACAGCCACATTTCATTAGGACGCTGTTAACTTTAAAATGAATTACTTGGGGAAGCATCCCCTGTTTTACGACAACTACTGGGAAAGCTGAAAAGCAATTTGGCAGAAATTAGGTTTCTGGGGGAATGGCTGAAAAACCTGTGGCACAGAAGTGTAAACCAACTACTACGACATCATAAGAAGTGACAAAGACAAGGAACTCAGAGAAACATGAGACAACTTGTATGAACCAATACAGGCTAAAATGCAGCCCCAGAGAACATCCATACAACTAGAAGGGCTTAAACACAGAAGGTGAACTTGGACTAACCGCAGTGACCATCCACAGTCCCAGAGAAAAGACAAGGGAACACACATGCTCTTCTGTAGGGAGAGACATGAGAACTGACTGATGTGGGACCACTAAGCAGTATGCCAGATGTGGGCATTGTGCCAGTTGGTTTAACTTAACTGTTTTTTTCTGTTTTAACAGAAGGCACACTTTGCATGTGTGCATAGGAAAAACTATGATGTAAAAACAAAAGGCATCAATAAAGTATATCTTTAAGAAAAAAAGAAGTTATGGTCTAGATAACAAAGACAAAGTAGCTAATTTAATGGAAATATTTATACTTTTAGTGATTTACAATTTCATGATTGTAGAAAGAAAAGACTAACATTTGAAAGAGTTCCCATGTGATTAAAGACCCATATTCAAAAAGAGAAGCCAGGAAGGGAGATCTCTAATGGCACGGCATGCCAAAGGGTTCAGTTACTGGCCCAACATTTTTACCAAAGCCTCAAGTGAAGATAGGCTAATCAAATTTACACATGACACAAAGCTAATCCTTTAGAAGAATTCAAAAATATCTTAAAAGTATGTAAACAATGGGTCCAAACTAAGAAGATGAAATGTAACAGGGAGCAATGTAAAGACCTGTTATTTAGGTTTGAAAAGAAGTAGCTGCTTAAGGATAGACTAGGAGAGGCCTAGCTTGACAGTGGTTCAAGTGGAAAAAAAGAAAAGTTTCAGTGGATCACAAACTCAATGGAAGCCAACAGAGATGCTGCTGCTAAAAAAGCTAATACAATCTGAGACTGAATCAATATAAATATTGTTCAGTTTAAAGTAGATAATAAGCCCACTCACTGATAGGCTGACCACATCTGTAATACTACATTCAGCGCCAGACACCATACTTTTAAAAACAGAACACATCCATAATGGTCAAGTAGTTAGAAATAATGTTTTAAGGAATGTGCTTAATTAGCCTCGAAGAAGAAAAATTCAGGTTAGAACAGGGTGGTGGGCAGAATATTATGAAAGTCTTCAAATAGCTGATGGACTGTCATTTGGAATAGAAAAAAGACTTTTTTTTCTGTTTCAGAGCCAAAACTCAAGACCATTAGGAGGAAGCTAATTTCAGCCAAGACAAGGAAGAACTTTAACAAACAGCTGTTTAATAATGGAATGAACCACCTCACAAAGCTAAAAGCATTCAAACAAAAGCTCGATGGCTATCTTTCAAGAATGTTGTACAAAGGATTCCTATATTGGAAAGGATGTAGGACTAAATAACTTCTGAGATCCCTATTAATATTTTATTTCTATGAAGAAATTGGTTAATGTTTGAAAGATGTAAAGAGTTAGAAAAGAATAAGGGAAAACTACCTTTTCAAGAGAAAAAGACACCTAAGTACCATGTTACTAGGAAGGCAATAATGAAAAGTTCAAAAAGATCTGTTCCTGAAAAGGGTATTGCAGACATCTCACAAAATATAAAACTTATGTCTATTCACGGTAGTTGTGAAATTCGTCAAATCCTAGCATTCAAGAAGCTAGAGGAGACTGGAAGAGTAGGAGAGTAGCAAAAAATGGCTTAAATTGACCATGCGAAGAAGTTTATACAGGTCTGATAATATCCCCAGTTGACACACTGCAAACATTCTCAGCATTAGTAAGTACTTTCAGACCTAGTGAGTACACCAGGGGACCAATATATGAGATGATTAGCAAAACAAAAACAGTAAAAATCAGAAACAAAAAGCCACAGTGGTTTGAAAGCTGAGAGCCATTTGTACTATTAGGCAGTAGATTATTATAGCCACAAAAGGCAAGGCAGGTATTTCAGCTTGTTGTTGAAACGCTGAGGCTGTTTTATACCTCTTTCTATAAATGTTTTGAGGAAGTTGGGAAGGTAGACAATACAATCACTTATAATGACCCCTCTAAAAAGCCCCAACATCCTGGATGGTCATTAGTCTCAGTACTACTGCTTAGTATAGATGCAACCTTAGCAACACAATTAAACCAGCCCATCGAAGCTATCCTGTTAAAGAAGCTCCTCTCTTTAGACTTATGTTACTAAAACTACATAGCTTTCTAAACGCAATGTCATTTCAGTTACATATGTGATGGATGAACCAGAAAGTTAGGGTTTGGTTTCCAATATTAGAGTTGATATTAATTTTAAGGTGACTGGGAGCTCAGAGCTTTAGGTAGAAACAGGGTATGGTATAAATGAACTGAAATTTAAAAAGAAAATATTTTAAAATAAGAAAAGACAGATGTTGAGTCTTGAGGTTAGTGTGATAATAAAATTCCAAAAGAAGAAACACTCACATTTTAATAACAGAACACATGTTCAGGGAGGCTTTAAAAAGAACAAAGAAGGTATCACTTTATTTGTTAATGTCCATCTTCAATATTTTTTAGAATTTGAGAAAAATAGCCTAGATCTTTCATTTCAGTTTTGTACTTCTATCATCTGATAATATCTTCCTTCTCTAGGAGAGGGAATTTTGGAAAACATCATAAAATAAACTGGGGTAGAGAGAGATTCTAGAAACACCTATTTTCATACCAACTCCCTAGCGAGAACACTAATGAGGTTTGTATGATCCCATACATATTCCTTAGTCTGTTATTCAACACTCAATAACTTGGCCCCAGCTTGCCTCTTCAACCTCATTTGACACTGCTCCTCTAAAAGACCAGCTATTCCAGCCAGACAGGTTTCTTCTCTGTCCTCTCCTCACCAGGACCATTTCTGTTCCTTTACCTTTATTCCTACTGCTCTTATCTATAATCTCCTCCTCCCCCCTGGCTCCAATTAAGAACTACCTTTCTCTAAGTCCAGCTCAACCCCTGACTCCACAATGAAGCCTTATTAGACCCCTCCACAAAGAGTACCTCCTGCCCTGATCTCAAGTGCTTGTTATCCATGTTGCTCACCTGGCAGTTAGCACATGCTACTCTAGTATCCCAGCTAAACTTACTCATTGGCACCTCTTCCTATCCCCAGCAACTAGCATAGTATTTTACATGCAGTTGGAAGCCAAGAAATATTTTTGGATGATAATGAAAATACAGATTCTAAAATCTGATGATACAGTAGTATATGAAATACTCCTTTGGATACTAAGAAGAGCCAACTTCCTACACTGTCCAAAACCTATGTGTCCTTGAATCCATGTTTTTTACTAGAACTTCCTTTAACCAGAGCTACTACCTCAGAGAAACAATGCTAAGTTTGCTTGGCCCCAAAGATCCAAAAGAATAAATCAGTAGGTAAGACAGTCCTAGGGTCACTTTAGGAATTCAGTCCTCGGCTGTTACAGATTGAGATGAGAGAACAAAAAAACTTCAGTTCAACAAAACCCACTATGAAGAGGCAGACTTCAGCATTTTTTGTGAAAAGGGTAAGAAAGTGTCCACTACATGAACTCAGCCTAAACAAGAGAACTTTTTGAAAAAAATGAAAATTATTGACAGTCAGGTGAATGAATTATTATTTATTATAAGTCTTTCAAACAGATTAAAAATGAAGAAAGCTTTCTGATTTTCATTGGGACTCTTGCCATATGAGAGAATGTATTTATATTCTCTCATGCCTCTAGCTTAGATTATTGTTTTCTACTGAAGCAGACATACATTATAACCACCTACCATCTTCCTCAGGTAATTCTTCTGGACTAAGTTCTACCAACTCAAAGCCATGCTGGATGCACCATTCTTGAGCTTTTGGTCGGTTTATACCTAAAGAAAGAAGTAAAAATAGTATGTGTATGAAGATAAAACACTAAATGCCACCAAAGTACAGGCTTTATGCCTCTCTAATTTTCCTCCTTAATGACAAGTTTTAAAATGGGGAAATTACATATATATCTATATTTATAGATACAGATCTATACAGACATATATCTGTCTACATACATACAAATGAAACTAAAGATTTCTGAATGAAAATTTTTTAAAAGGTTCATTTTCAAATACTTTATACTTCTCGAAAAAGCCCTTGGCTAGCTAAAAACTGTCAGAAATATAAAGCCTTCAACATACTATGCAGCATTTTAATTTAAGGAAATGCTCATATTCTGCATACCAAGAAATTGGCAAGGTGTACTATTTTAGCATCTCACCATTTTCAGACACTCTGTCACAAACCAAGATCATCACCTCCGGTAGCCATGCTTCTGTCAATGGAAGCCATGATGAAACACTGTCAAGACCAGATTTCTTAGGAAAAATATCAAAAAGCACACATTAAAAGATGGTTTGCATCAAGGCGGCTCCCATCCCATCCCCACTAAAAAATAAAGAACACCAAATAAGCCAACAAGATCTCTTATAGGGACCATGAAAATACAAGTTCTTACTTGTGTGCTGTCAAAGTAAACAATGAAAGCCTGGACAGCCTCTGCGACTTCAGCTGTGACGAGGAATCTATTTGGCACCACACATAGATTGATGTCTGCAGAATAGTACTTGTTATCAATAGTCCAGGGGTAAAATCTCACACCATTGTTGGCAGGTGTATCTGTAGCAAGATCTTCTGTTCCAAGAATATCTGAAAAAGAAAAAATTATTCAAATGTTAAAATGTAGATTATAAAACCAATACAAATTATCACATTTAAATATTATAATTTACAAACTCACTGGATTAACCAAACTGGTACTTTGGTTGGGCTTTTTGTACATAAATTCAAAGGGGCGTAGATCTTAATGTATATCCATAGAATCTAAAATGGGAAAGGGCATTAGCAATCATCATGTCTAAATGAGGATATTACAGCTGAGGAAAGTGAGACCAGAGAGAAATGCAGAGGCTGGTTCAAATTCATACAGTTAATAAAGAGTGATATCAGGTCATAAATTCATGCTCCCTGTCTCTAAATCCAGTTCTCTTTTCACTATACTGTGAGAAAATAATGAGTAACAATGGTGAGATGTTATTTAACTTAATGACTTTTTCACCAACAAGTATTTACAGATGCAACAATAATGATGAGCATACTAGACAGTGATAGGAGGAGAAGTCTTACAAACAGCCATCTGTTCATTCACCAGAGAGAACAATGATTTATGCCAGGTGAACAGAAGAGAAAGAACACTAATTTCATTCATTCTACTATTTGGGAACTTTATGGAAGGAGGGCTGTAACAATTCTGGTGAGCTTGTAAATGTTTTGACCTAATTCGCAAACTGCAGTAAATACAGGGTTAACAGTGAACTGCTACTAAAATAGGTGATCTGGCCACATTTCTTGGGCTAACTGCCTATATATATTTTAGCTAATTAAATATAAGATGCCTCTTCATTTAGATTTATGTACATTCATAGTTTCTCTGAAAACAAAATTTCATTAAAATTTTTATTTCACTAAGATACTGTAAGTAAAATTTTAAATGTGCAATTTCTGGCATAGCATATAGCTCTGAGAAGATGGAATGAACAATTTCTAATATAGCTAAATCCTTTCAGAAATACACAGGTGAGGAGGAAATAACTTTTATTGTGTTGCCCTTAGGGCAAGGAAAAAAGCCTCAGGACATACAGTGATGCGAGTGATGAACAAAAAAATACAGAGGTGGGTTATGGAATGCACAGAAATAGTATTTTACCACTAGCTGAATCATTAGAAAAATTACAGTTATAATATAGTAATTTTTAAAAATTGTTACTTTTTACCCATACTGAGCTATGAAGAACTCTGAAAAGAGAAAGCTCTCTTCACTCTCCCAATATATTGGATATTTAGTATCAGGACTTAAATTTTAAATTCTAGAGATAAGAATACGCACTTAAAAAACTCCTAACGTTTTGATTCTTTATCACAGTGTGAAAGGATTTGGAGAGAATGAAAAAGAGATGTTGACAATACACTTCAGAAAGGGGCAAGGAATAAATCAAAGGTACATGTTCTTTCACTTGCTACATATGTCATGCTGGTCCATACCATTACCATATAGGCTGCCCTCAAAAATGAGATCCCTCTGAAAAGAAAAAAATTAGACACTAAAAAAAATTCTATAAAATTATCACTAGTACATTCGTTTATCTTTTTTTATTTCTAATATCACTGCTGTCTTTAGTTTTGCTACTTAAAAGTATCATTCTCTTGTTCTCCATCTCCACATATGTTATTATCCTCTCTTCTATCTACTACTAAGACTGTGATTTTAGGCTATGCTAAGATTCCACATGAGCCAGATTGGGGGGGTGGGGGGAGAACAGTGGTAGAAAAGGGATTAGAGAAGTAGCATATTCTACATTTGGATTAATACTATATTGCCTTTATTATAAGGAAACATCACCTCACTCATGACAAAATCTCCTAAATTGTCAGTATATTATGGAAAATCACATCCTTTTCTTCTGAAACAATTCTATTTTGAATTTTACTCCCTCGTCTGCTTTTTTACTCTTGGTTAAAGCCCAAGTATTCTTAAAGGGTTATTTTTATTTGTTTTTCTCTAAATCCATGGCTATGATTCCTATTACTATCAACAAAAGGTTTATGCATGCATTGAAAAGGGAGAATTTACCCTCACATCTTTAAGAAATGATCTGCTCCTTCTGCTTAATCTCTATCTGAAGTCATAACGTTTTATTTGGTGTCAATCAATTCCACAGCAACCAGCTGCAATGTCCCTCATGGTGGATTATGACAAGTTCAGGTGGGAAATAAGCAGTAGGAACAGATGAGTTATTAAAATCAAAGGTTCTGTTTTCATGTAAATGTCTCAGAGAAAAAAATCCCTAGATCAAAGTCTATACTACATTCAATGCTAATTTTCCAAACCTCAGGCAGGTGGTATAGCAATATGTGGTTGTTTTTCTTAGAGATAACTATTACACCACTGATACACACTTCAGAGTATATACATATGGAAAGCAAATTGTCCTAGGTTGGGTTAAAAAAAAGAAGACTCACTCAAGTGGAATCAATCTTCCTCTGTGGGTAATTTTTTTTTTATTAACCCGCTAACTTATCTGTTTGGCAAAACAACATTTCTTCTCAGCACTTAACGAAACCAGTAACTCTCTGTTTCCTGAGCTGGTACTTCATATACATTAAATGGATTTCTGGCAGTCTGCCCACATCATTCAGTAACTAGAAGTGATGTAATGACTAAAAAGTTCTTAGTATCTCTCAATATGGTGTATTAGTTTAATATATTTTTGGTCTGGGACTGTGGTGGCATCTCTACAGAGAATTCCCGATATGGAAACTATCTCCACCAATCCAGATTTGCAACTTGTCTTTAACTTACTGTCTTGGAAAACTGACCAGGGGACTGAGAAATTAAGTGACAACTTCTGGTCATGTAGCTAGTATGTCTCAGAAGCTGGCCTTAAACTCAGGTCTTCTTGACTCCAAGGTAATCCTCCATCCACTAAAATAAAGCTGTTTCTTGCACAATTTACTCTTGACTACTGATTTAAGAATGGTGTTTTACTGATGACTTTCAGAGCACAGGTTGTTGGTAGATCCATTTTTTAAATATAGGACCTACAGAAATCTCATCTTGATCACACACACACACACACACACACACACACACACACACACATACACACTCTGTTAGAACAGAATGTATATAGATACATTAGCTAAATACAAAGATAGATTCTCTATAGAGTTCTATTTATACTTGTAAACACACTCAGATAATGGTAAGGATAACAAGCTGGGAGAAGGGAATCACAAAATACAGTTGTTTCTATTACACTGTACTGCCTAAAACATGCTAAAAGCTTAATTTACTAATCAGGTTTTATCTTAATATTTTCTTTCTAATAGAAATTTATAATAGTGAAGCTGCATATGGATTTTATGATCACATCTGTGCCACATTAGGACTATGGATAGAATAGTGAGAAGTATCTTATTTTACTTCTTCTTGCCTCCAAATACCATCAAGAATGGTGTAATTTAGCAAACATAAATGTCTACATTAAGAACAGTTTTCTTTCCTCAGTCAACTTTGCTAACTGGTTTTGGGTATTTGTTTTCCCCACTACCACAAAATCCTCTTATCCAATTAAAGTCACTCAAACAGTCAGAAACGATCATGTAGACTTAGAATCATAAAACCACAGTATCACAAATGTTAGGGCCAGGAGAGACCCTTGGAGATCTGTTAGTTCATCCTCTTCATTTTTCAGATTATGAAATTACAGATAACAGAGTTTTGATGACTGGCCTGAGGTTACCCAGTTAATTAGTACAAGGTGAAGGTTAAAATCCAGGTTTCCAACTGTCCTTTAGGTAAGAAAGGACCAGATCCTTCACAACTGAACAAAATTTTAATAAAAATAACTATTAAAGTTAATCCAAAAGTAAGTCATGTCCTTCATGGTATCCTATGCACATCAAAATAGCAACCAGGATCAACACACCAGGACATGTGAACCTGCAGGCAAAATTACCAATCGGGGATCAGTCTTCCAAATTATACCTGTGGGTTTCTAGTGTTTACCTGTCTAAAATGAGTCATGTTTCTTAGGATTTTGACTAGACTTGCTAGAAAAACATGCCCTGGTCTCACTTTTGTCCTACCCTAAATTAAATTTGGAATGGTTAACCCTGATGTATACAATTAAAATTGGGGACATTTCCACGACCCTAAGCTACTGCAGCACCTTTTCCATGATAGTACATCATTTCATCTGACATTGCTTGGCAGCCACCTGGTGGAGCCAAGAGATATACATACACATACATATGTGTATGTATGTGAATGTATATATATATTATATATATACACACACATATGGGTATACATACGCACATAGAAAGAGATCTATATCTCTCTCTACACACACGTATACACACACACATTTTTTGATGGACAAATATTGGGTAAATGCCAGTTGTCATAATTAACTTGGTCAATCTTACTGAAAACGTTAGTCTACCATGTAAAATAGTATGTAGCATAGTTAATAAAAAATGAATTATTGTTCTGGCTTTAGCAAAAAATATAAAACTTTTTCAAGTTATGGTCAAACAAATTATTTGGCCATATGTCATTCTCTAATCCAGTCCTATAAGCACCTACTCTATGTGCCAGGCTCTATGCTAGGTAATGGAAATGTAAAAGGCAAAGTAAAAAACCAGCCCCTGTCTCCAAGAGCTAACCTTTTGCTCTTGTTAGGGATGCAAGCTTCTTTGCTTTCAACTCCAATTTACTTTCTTACTTCCTGTTGACCCCAGGCAGACCCCAAATCCAGGAGACTAGAAAGGAAGATTAAATTGAGAATTGTATTCTAGTACTTCATTTTGGCTTATTCTCTAGAAACAATCTTTTTTTAAAAAAGTTTGTTGTCTTATGTCTTTGTATCACTTTCATTTCTGAAAATATTCCTCCCAACTTCTCTACCCCTCCAAAATCATCCCTTGTTAACAAAGAATAAAAACCAAAAGGAGGAAAAAAAGCAGTTCCAAAAATTAAGCAATACATCAATAAAGTCTCCTGGTATATTCAATGCTACGCAACTTGAGTCCCCTACCTTGGCAAAAAAGGAAGGGAGGTACATTTTTCACCTCTTCTCTAGGGCCAAGCTTGATCATTATAATTATACAGTGTTCAGTTTCATTTAAAAGAAAAGCCTTTTAAACAAAAATATTTAATTGCTCCCACCACCCCCACACCCAAGCAGGCATTTAAATGAAAAAAAAAATCTTTGGCTCAGAACAGTCTAAGACAGGGTGGAATTACAGTGAATTCACAGAACAGATAGATAAGTAAAGTGATGTGGGAGGAGAGAAATGGACTAGAAGTAAAAAGACCTTTTTTTGTCCAGGATTTCTAAAGTCATACTAGCCGTATGACCTTGGGCAAATGACAACTCTCTGGGCTGCAATTTTCTCATCTGTAAAATGACAGGGTTAGAGGAGATGATCTCCAAGGTTCATCTAGATAAAAAATCCCATGATCTGATATCTATTTTTACCTACTTCCCTCAAGGAGAAAAAAGTAGCAATTCTCAAATTAAATTTACGTGACCCTGGGAAGAGCTGTTATTTTGGGTCATACTTTTGGCAATTCCTCGATACTTCCCTCTCCAAAAATTCATAAAGCCAATCGGTTGCCAAGTATTGTTGATTTTACCTCCTTAACATTTCTCCCATCAATTCTCTCCACTTAGAGAATCACTACCCTACTATAATTTGCCTTTTGAGAGTCACACTTGTTCAAAATAGAACTCTTTCCCCCCTAAACCCTCCCATCTTCCTATACCTACCACTATCCTCCCAGTCACCTAGGCTCACAACCTCCTGTCCGTCATACTTGAGTCCTCACTCTCTCTAGCTTACCGTAAATTGCATACTGTCTCTCTCACTAGACTGTGGGCTTCTCAAAAGCAGGAACCGTTTTTGCCTTTCTTTACATCCCCAGAGTATGGCACAGTGCCTGGTACATAGCAAGTACTTAAAAAATACTGATTGACTTGGAATTCCTACCTTCCTTCAAGGCTCAGCTCATTTTCTACCCTCACTAGCCCTAGGAAATCTTTCGTGATGCTCTCAATTGTTAGTGTACCCTGACTCCTAAAATTCCTTTGCATTTTCTAAGCTGTGCATATGTCATGCTTCCTGGAGTAGGCAAGCTCCTAAAGGGCAGGAACTGTTTGAGTTTTTGTTTTTACATCCCCAGCATAGTATAATGCCTTATATAGAGTACAAATTTAATCAACTGGTGTTTAATCTTAATCAAATTTATATAATTGTTTTGCTCTACTATTGTGACCAGAGCTGAAAGTTAAATGTATTTTTAACCCTGAGTAATGACTGTTATCTCTAGCCACAACTCAAGATGGACCCACTGAAGAAGGTAATTATACTTAAAGGAGGCTTAAAGTTGAAAGGGACCTCAGAACCTACATAGTTCAATCCTCCTACCTAATGCATGAATTCTCCTCTCTATCAAGTGCAGAGCTGCTGTGTTTGTAAGAAGTCATATTTCAAAACATAATGCTTTTGGTGTATAAGAAGGTACAGCAGAGAAACAAAGTAGATAGATGAAGCACTGAAGTAGTCGCAAAGCTAACACCTTCTTGTCCTGCTCCCTACCCCCAAATCCTTTCCTTGGACTAGAGAAAGGAGAAAACAAACAAGAAAATGCCAAGCAGCACAATCTGAGATTAGGTATGAGGAAAAGAAAAGAGGAAGTAGGCGGAGAAAAATACAGATTTGGTGTAAAGGCTGTACAATGTTGAAATCCTTTATAAACTGACAACTCTCTTTAGTACAGGTAGAGAGGCCTTTAAAAACAATAATGGACCCGCATCACTGCAGGCATAGTCATAACTTCAGAGTTACAATTTCATGAGCACGTCACTTGGGAATATCTTGCCCTTCTAATAGTTTGTAGCAGTTGTTAACTAACAGACTATTCCCAGAGGGCTCAGAAGAGATCATATTGCTGGCAAGGTAAAGAGACTTTATAGGACTTAAATTTAAAAGCCCAAACCATCTTGATGCAATGTTATGCTTGGGACTTTACACAGACAAATGTCAGGCAATTCAAAGCTGTGATTCCCAAAGTAAATATAACCTATTCCCCTGGTACATATGTATGTAGTATGTTGTTTCTCTCTGTATGATAAATCAATCAATGAGGCAGTATTACAGTTGTTTAGGGGAAAATAACTGAATTTCCTGACACTGGAACTCCTCAAAGATCAACCACAACACTGCATTAACAATGAGAGTGAGATTTTGATTTTGTTTACAGCATTTAATTATCCTTTCTTCCCTCCCTGGTCACACTTTGAATTCAGATTTTCACATACCCTTGGGCTTGCTGTGCCATAGTAGAAACTTTAAAAAACTGAAGCACAAGAAACCCAATCAAGTGTTTCTCTGCTTGCTTTCTCCCAATGGCCGTCTGGAGCTAGGCTCAGCTGGTTAGTCTTAAAAAGTGATACACATAATTTTTGAAGGGCAGTGAGAAGTTTTACATCACCTCACTATCAATTCAAAGTTTTATTTCTAGAAACACATCTATGAATTAGCCACTTTCTAGGGATCAAATCCACCTAAAAACAAAGTAAAAATGTATCAACCTATGGAGGACAAGTGTACACAATCATCTTAGAAGCTTTGAGATCCCTTAATGAGTGATTATCTGGAGGCCAGATAGCATAATGGAAAAAAATGGAACCATAAAACCTGATGCTAATTTTTACAAAGGAATCATCACCTAAATAACAGTTTATAAAGAATTTCTTCTCAAATAATAGTTTATAAAGAATTTCTTCTCAATCATGACAAGAATATAAGTAACAAATGTTACACGTATTCTGAAGCATGTCAATCATGTTTAAGATACATTTTTCAACAATTCAGTGAGGCACAGTGGTTTGGAAGGCCAGGGTCCTGTTCCAGTCTCTTACAGTTACTAGTTGTATGACCTTGGGCAAATCACTTAACCTCAAAAGTATGTTCTCCAGGTATAGTTAATAGGCCACGTGACCTGCTTACATCACAGGAAGCCTAAGTCACATGTGGTGGGAGGAGCTTGCTGAGAGGAAAAGTGTGTCACAGGAAATTCGGAGACAGTAGTTAGAGCTGAAGGAAAGAACAGACACGTGGTGTGCCGTGAGTGCATTTGTGGGAAGGCCTCAGCGAGGCTCCATGCTGTGATATTGTATATTGAATTCTTTGGGGCTCTGATGGATTGGGCTTACTGGTTTTGGGATCTGGTTCTTTGGTGTCTGAATAAATGGTTTACTTCTTCTACCTTCTATGTGGAGAGTCTCATATTTTGCAATATAGAACCACATAGGAATATTGACAATTATTGTGATTACTACCTTGCTAATACACCAGGAAACTCCCTAATATATCGCCTTTTAATCTGCCAAGTCAAATCAACAAGCAGTCAAAGATAGGTTATAGTCAGGTTGATGAAAGGAGTTTCTACAACAGATTTCCATACACTGCTTCAAAGAACCTGTAAATACATGTGGTACAAACTGAAATATGAACATTATGTTCTGTATTCTCTCTATACTATTAATCAATTTTTTTAAGCATCTTTGTGCAAGAAAGATATCCTAAGCTAAGTACTAGGATTTTTTTTGGGGGGGGGGTGGGAGGGCAGGCAGGGATGAAGGTCCCTGACCTATGATTTTACCATTATGGGTATAGGGAACTCCCTGGCCTAGGAACTTTATGAATTGATGCAGACTGCAATTCTATAAATTACATGGCAGGATGCAGGATGCAATGCAATTTATAGCCTTAGAAAAGTTGCCTAGGTAACCATATGGCTAAATAACTTGTCCATGGTCACACAGTGTATTGAAGGTAGAATTTGAACTCAGATCTTCTAATTCTGAGACCAGTCATCTAGCCAGTACACAATGCCTTTCAAGGTT
This sequence comes from Trichosurus vulpecula, assembly GCF_011100635.1. NCBI lineage: Eukaryota > Metazoa > Chordata > Mammalia > Diprotodontia > Phalangeridae > Trichosurus > Trichosurus vulpecula. The sequence goes on from NC_050580.1 coordinate 152,487,533, forward strand.
AGACAAAAAATTGCACCAGTTAGATTGTAAGCTCCCTAAGGGCAGAGACTATATTTTGCCTCTTTTTGTGGATCCAGAGCTTAGCACAGTGCCTGGCACATAGTAGACACTTAATGTTTACTAATGGGGGGAGGAGGGAATGAAATATGTACACAGATATATAAATGAGATAATTTGATGAAGAAGAGAGAGAATCTACCATGAGAGAAGGAAGGCTTCAGAAAGAAGATGGCAACTGAGCCAAACCCAGAAGAAAATAAGGATTCTTGGGAGCATAATCCCCCTCCCTAGACTTAATTTATCAGAGACCACTCTGAAACTAAGATGGGTCAACACCCAGTGAAAGCCCTGATTGCTGAATAAAATTACAGGGCTACAAGTGGACCTATATTCATGGAATTTTATAGCTTGATCATCTATTTAGCCCAGAGGTATCAAACTCAAATAGATTCCCACAGGCTGCAGGGTTGAGTTCGAAAAACACAAATTAACATTATCTACATTGTACTGAATTTTTATTTTGTTAAACACTTTACAATTACATTTTAATTCAGGTCTGACAGCTTTGATCTTGCCTAGCCTGCTCACTTTACTAATGAAAGGATGCCCCAGTGAGATGGGATGACTTGCCCCAAGCACACTGGGTCCAGTTTATGGTCAAAACCAACCAGAACTCAATGTTTCTTACACCTTGTCCAACACCCTATTCATAAACCATTTTCTAATATGAATCTTATAACTCTTCCTGGGGAACAGATGGGAATGACAACTCCCTTCTATCAGTACGACTGTGTAAACTTTTTTTTCTACAAAACGTTTAAATTTTCCTACTCTATTTTAGAACATGTAGATTTTGATCCAAGGCCTCGTGCTACTTGTTCTCATCTCTGTGTGGAACTGGTCCTCCAGTTTTAAATATGAAGTTAACTCCAAAATAAGTTATTTACAAGTAAACCGTAAACAACATAAAGCCTGAAAAGAGCATCATAACTTTTGGTGTGTGTTCACTGGCTACAATACAAATGCAATGCTCATCTCCAGAATTTTATTCTTGCTAGAAAAGTTTTATGTAGCATCTTAACCTCTCTTTAAACAGCTGTACACTGGATTTCATTGCTTGAGTGCCATTATTTGTTGAGGAATTATACAGAGGAAGAAGGGAGCAAGTTGCTGAAACCAAAATGACATATTTTCTAAAAGGTTTTGCCATTTGCTACACAAATACAAGCTGAATAACTGCACAAAAATAAACTTCTATGTCTAGACAAATTTGTAGTCATCCAAGATACAACATTCTACCTCACAAATGGTTCCACCTAATATAGGACAATAATATAGTTCACTGGTAATGCCCCCCCCAAAAAATAAAAGGGAGCTGATCTCAAACAGCCCAAACAGCCTTACTGTTATACTCAAAAACAATTTCACATAAAATATGAGTTCTCTCTATTTGCCGTAGAAGACCCTGATCTCCCTTTAAAAAGAAATGTCAATCAACAAGCATTTATGTTCACTGTGCTAACTACTGGGGATACAAAGACAAAAATGAATGATATTCATAATCACAGGTCACAGATTTAGAGCAGAAAGAGAACTTAGAGGCCAACTTTTCCAACTCTTCACTTTATGAATAAGGAAACTGAGGTCAATGAGGGTAAGTCTCTGCTGTAAAGTCAAATTGATAATGAGAGGGCACGGATAGGAGGTCTGGTGCTCTGGTTCCAGCATTCTTCCTACTCCATGATTCTTTCCCCAATTCCTTCAAAGCTTGGCAAAGAATCCAGTAAAAGCTCTCCTACAACATTGGTACTGTCAATACTAACATTTTGGGAAACCTATTTTATCCCTGAGGAGGCTAAACAATTAATTCCCCCTCCTTTCTTAAATTTTAGAAAGTTAATGGCTCAACATCCCAATATTTTAGATCATCAACTAAGGAACTTCATGACCACAACTCTTGTAGTCTTGGGGGCTTCTCATGCTGGTCAGTTCTTTTATGTCCTGGAGGAAATAATCATATTAATCAAAGGCAGGAGTAGTACCACAATACAATAAGATACTTTATTTAGGGGAAAAAAAGTATTTCTGTATCCCCAAGGCAAACAAAAAGGAACATCAGCAAAGACATGCAGTTGAAAAATCCACAGACTTCTTCCTTGGTCTATTGATATGTGATCTTGGCTAAAACCATATTCTGGATTACAAAATTTTTCCACCTATAAAATGAAAAGGTTTCCATGGTTAAAATGTTATGAAATCTTTTACACGTAGAGATACTCCCTAGTTTACAAATATTCAGTTTATATACTGATGGGCTGGCCTGTGCTACTCAGGGTAACATCACCCTAAATCCAGAAGAACCAACGGTATTCCTTCTAGAGAAAACATTTTATTCATAAGAACAATATTATTAATGATTTACATTTCCAGGCCAGCTCACAAAATCTATTAAACCTATTGAATATTTAATAATCCAACATACAGGCATATAGTCTTAAAGTTTGAGGAACCTAATCACAATATATACCTTATTTCTATAGGAAATGCATTGTGGGTTTTAAACAAGCAAATTACCAACTACGAAACACAGCTCATATCTGAATTATGGAAAAGTAAATTAAGTATAATTGAGATAAGAGGACTGATACTTTTGTGTTCATCTTTAACCATGACAAAGAACTAATAAAAAGCTGAAAATCTTGAAGTAGCTCTCTCTCTCTCTCACACCCCACCTCCATACACATATATACATACATATACATATATATGTATATCCTAATCTAACAAACTATAAACAGAGAATTATTAGCTCTCAAAGCTGATAGGATCTTAATACTCTTTTATTTAATATTCCTTTATGCTATGTATCACAATGTATTTTTTTCCGCCTATAAATGATTTAAAACATCAGTTCTAGACAATAAGAAGTACTTCAGAGTAATGCTGCCTCTATCTTATATTTACACAGTTGTAAAAATAAAAATACAGATGTTGTCAAAGACTAGTGGTTGTTTAACTGAATACTGTTCTGTTAAACATGGATATTCTGGGTAAAGAACTTTTATTTTTCTGTTCAATACTTACAAAGGTCTAAACCACCTAGAAAAAGGAAATTTAAGCATTTTAAAGATAAGAGTCTTAAAGTTGTCTTTTTTGAGGTGATCTCTCTAGAATCCTCTACTGTGGTTCCTTACACCACAACCAAGAATGTATGTAGTTCTAATCTCTAAGGAGTTTAAAATGCTTCACATGTATTATCTCACCAATTCTCAAAGCATCCCACTGAGACAGGAAGGGATATGGTTTATTACCCATCTTTTACAGATGTACAGTGGTTATAGTCACTGGACTGGTGCAACATATTTAAAAAATCAAAAAAAGACTCTCCAGGGATCATCTTCAAATGGGATTCCTCATAGGATATAAGACACTGAAAGGGAAAAAGCCTTGGATTTAATCTTAGTGGTGCCATTACTAGCTACATAACCTTGCACAAATCACTTAACCTGTCTGCAACTTTATTTATTCATCTGTAAAATGGCAGGATTGGACTGGATGATGGCTTATATCCTTTCTATTGAGAAAAACCCTCAATTTCCACAATAATTCTTTACTTATTCAAGAAATCAAAGGGAAAAAAAGGATTATGAAATTCTAAAAAAGCAAAGAAGATTGGTTGACACCTTTAAAAACAGAATATTCTGAAAAGCTGAGCCTAAACATCAAAGAAAATATCTGGACATTTATGAAGAAGAAGAATTTGAGTCACTCCTCCAAAAGAACCCAGAAGTATGCAGGGTATTCAACATGAAAACTGACCAAACAGGACAAAGTTAAACAGTTTCAGATAGAAATGAAAGACTAAGAAGTGAAATATTTGTTTTCACGGAGTTGAGGCTAGACAAGACCAAGTCTATATTTGCAACTTGATTTTTCCTAAAAACAAACAAAAACCTCACTGGCTGAGAGACACTGAAAATGCAAATAATCTAAGGAGTAAAAGATATAATGAGATAAATCTGGAAGCTAGGAAGAAGTGAATTAACATTTCAAAGGGAGAAAATGTCATTCTCATTAGTAAATCATTAGAGGATAGGATAATATGGAAGAATAATTCTCCAATAAGGAAAGAGTTATGTAGGGGCCCAGGTAAAGACTGTTTAAGACTCAAGAGGGGAAGTAATTAGAAGAAAACGTAGTAGTTGAGTCTCCAACAGAAAAGGAAGACTTTAGAAACACTAAGAATTGCTCCAAGGGAAGCAGAAGGGGGCGAGAAAAGGGTCTTGTAACTGATCTCTGCAAGGGGAGGAAGAGTTAAGGGAGAAGAATTAGCTTCTCTATGAGACAGTTCTAACTCCTTAATATGTAAGAGGATATTGACGGGGCTACAGGCAGGATTCAGAAAAGACTGATAGGGAAGTGACAGGTTCAGAGAGGATGGTATGACATCGAAAGGAGCAAGATATGAGAAAAAAGGCAAGTAACAGGAGTGGGCTCTGGAATGGGGTGATGGAGTACTTCTCACTGCATCCCTCTGCTCCAAAAAGAATGAAGAATTCAGGGGATGGAAGTAGAACATTTCTGAGAAAGATGCACTACAAATTAATATAACTGAAATAGAGATGAGATGGAAGCGCAGGAAGAATTGGGCAATGTAGTTTGTTTATGGCTTTATCAATTTCTTCTTCTGAGAATGGATTGTTTAAAACCGTCATTTCTTGTTTTGGGAAAAGTAAAAAAAAAACACAAAAAAGAACACAAAAATAAATTCAAGGATTTGGATCTGGGCAGGGGGTTAGAGAAGAGGTCAGAATCAGATGAGTATAAGCAAAAACAAACATAAAGATTAAAAGCTGACTTAAAATGGGGGGAAATTGATATAAAAGTATTTAATGGAAGAAAACATGAATTTGATAGTTATAACTCTAAATGTTAATGAATTAAATTCCCCCAAATAAAAAGAATGGAGAAATGCATTTAAAACCCAACAATTTGCTGTACATGAAAAACATTTAAAATGTTCAAACATATGTAGAATAAAAATGAGAGATCAGAACAAAAACCATTATTATGCTTCAGAGGACTCAAAAAAAGTAGATGCGATCATGACTTCAAATAAGAAAAGAACAAAAAATGGTAATGTCAGAAGAGATTAGAAAACAACATTATCCTAAAAGGCCACAAACACAATGAAAAAATAATATTATTAAATATATGTGTACCTAAACTGCTCAGTGTTTAAGTTCCTAAAAGAAAAGCTAATTTCAAAATAGCACTGACAGTAACATAAGAGTAGGAGATATTAACACTCTTTTCTCAAAAGAGGATCAATTCAACAGAAAGATGAAAAGGAAAATATAAAGCTGAAGAAACTGATGGAAAAATTAGACTTAATAAATATATGGCCACTTCTGAATGAGAATATTAAAGAATGTAAATATTTATCAGCATCCTCTTCCAAAAGGGATCATGCATCAGGGCACAAAGTAATCATAAATAAAAAAGGCAGAAACAATAAAGGTTGTTTAAAAGTTTTAATATAACAAACATAATTAAAAAGGAAACATACTGTCTGACATACTGAATGAGTCAATAAAAGAAGAAGGTATAGATACAATAAATATTTATGTTAAAGACTATGGTACCATAAAGTAACAAACCAAAACTCATGTGATGTAACTAAAGCAGTTTAGAGAGGAAAATTTATAGTTCTGGAAATTTATATTAACAAAATGGAAAAAGAAAGGATCAATGAACAGAGAATGCAGTTAAGAAAACTAAAAAATAAACAAGATGACAAACCAAAAATAATTACAAAAGAAATCCTGAAAATTACAGGGGAAATAAACTTAAAAAATCAAAGGACCACAGAAATGATGACACCAGTGACTGTCATTTTCTTTTTTTTTTTAAAGAATAAGAAAAGTCATTAAATGAGTACATAATCTGATCAAGAAAGAGGGGAAAATCACATTACAAAAACAAAAAGTGAACAAGGTAAATTCAAAATAAATTCAAAGTAAAGGAAGAGAATTATCAGAAGCTACTATGAACAATTACATGGCAAGAAGAAAGAAAATTTAAAGGAAGTAGGTGTGTAGCTAAAATACATACACACACATATATATACACAGTGTATATATGTGTGTACATATATACACACACGTGTATATATGTGTGTACATGTGTGTGTATAAAATCAATGAACAAAATGAGAGATTTTAAACAATCCAGTGTCACAAAGAGAAACAAAGCATGTCATAAACAAACTGCTAAAGGGGAGGACCAGAAGACTTTATAAGTAAATTCTATCAAGTTTTAAAATGCCCACACTACAAAAATTATTCTCACAATTAAAGATAGGCAATATGTGACCAAACTCCATTCATAAGAAAAACTATGGTCCTGATACACAAACCAAGGGAGACAAAGCAGAGAAAGGAGCATAACTCAGATTTCACTACTGAATACTAATGCAAAATACAATCTTCTCAAAAAGATTACAGAAATATGTCCAGAAAAAAATTCACTACAATCAAATCAGCATCACATCAGAGTGGTAAAGATGGCTTAATGACAGGAAAACAATTAATCATTTAAAAAGACAATAAGAACCACAAAATTATTTCAATAGCTTCAGAAAAGACCTTTGACAAAATACAGTATTCATTTAATAGTTAAAAAAAAAACTTAAACATAGATATGGGTGGGATGACCCTTCTTTAATGTAATTAAAAGCACATATCTAAACTAAGAGCCTTCATTATGATGGCAAAACATTAGAAGCTTTCATTGTAGAAAGAGGGGTAAAGCAAGGATGCCCCCTTTTCCCACTACCATGTATAATTGGCCTAGAAATACTGGCTCTAATAATATAACAAGATTAAAGCTATAAATATCAGAAAATAAAAGGCAAAGTTATCTCTATTTGCAGATGACATGACGGTTGTACAAAGAAAACCCCAGAGATTCAGCAAAGCTACACTGGTTAATTGCTTATGTAAATTTGTGGTTACAAAACAAATCCATAAAAATCACTAGCATTTCTATACTACTTGCAGCTAGCAAGCATTTAACTGTGCTTTAAGCACAGTAAACTGTACCACCTAACTATCTATTTTACCATATTAGCAAAAGTCAGGATTAAATAGTATGGAAAAAATCCCACAAAATTTATAAAGTATCTGGAAATTAACCTATACCCACAGATATACACACTATTTATATAAATGCAACTACAACATACTCTCCAAAGAAATAAATGCAGGAGATGTAAATTGGAAAAATTCATGTACCTTGGCTGGCCTGTGTCAACACAAAATACAAAAAAAGAACACTACTAAAATTTATTTACAGATTTAGTTACCTAGACAAAATCATAACAAAATTTAGTTGTATGTTCTTTTCGTGTTTAATGATTTCAACTAATTAAGTTTTATGACTTCTGAGAGGCATTTTGAGTAGAAAGTGTATGTGTTATTTTGAATTAACCTCTAAATTGAGTGTTTTGTCTTGTGTGAATAAAGCCACAGGGTTCTGTGTCTTCCATCTAGTGGTTTGGTTTCTTTGTTGCAAAGCGTTCTAATATTTCAATTATTTTATTGTAGAAATGTTTCTTTAAAACACAGTTTTAAATCTTTGATAAGATTGAGTAAAATAAGCTATGCTTTTATTTTTACATTTTCTCATTTTTTTCCCTTGAGAATCTAGATCTTTTTTTGTTCTTCCAACTAAATTTTTTCAATGTTGATCTGCTACATATACGTTCTCATTTCTGAATGTGTTTTTTCCACTTTAAAATGAGGATGTTGATCCTTACCAACTCTAAAAAAGCAAAAGTTTCTCCTTCTAACTTTAGTTGTGAAAGGAAGCTCTTTTTGTTCTCTTATTTTTTATAAAAATTATTTGACCATTTCCATTCAGGCAATATGTTTGCTCTTACATTATTTCTGATCATCTAGTCTGCTCCATTAAACTATTTTTGGTTTTAATCAGAGCCAAAAAATTCTGCTTTATTATACAGTTTGAGCTATTGAGGATATCAGTGAACTGCTTGGTAGGGGGCAACTGGATTGTCTGTGTGACCTTGGACAAATCACAATCTTCCTAATCTGATGTGGTGCAGCACACAGAGTATAAGGCCTGGAGTCAGTTAGACTTGAGTTCAAATTTGACCACACTTACTAGCTGTGTGACCTTGGACAGGTCACCTCACCTCAGTTTCCTCATCTATAATACGGGATGGTAATCGTACCAGGGTTATTTTAAGTATCAAATAAGACAGTAACTGTAAACTGCTTATTAGCCCAGTGCATGGAACATAGTAAGCACTATATAAATGTTAAAGATGATTATGAATGAAGACGAAGGCAGACTTAGAAGAACCAGGAAAGGTTCTCTCCAACCCTAATATTTTTAATCCGTGAAACTCGACCAGTTCACAGTGCTCCTGCAGTTCAGGATAAGGACTAGAAGGCAGGGCTCCGCCTTGTTAGCTCTCATTATCGATGGCCACTTAGTAGCTTCATTAATTAGGGAGCTGCTGCTAGAGGAGGAGGCGACCCCGCACTCGGAAGTTTGGAGCGAGGAAGAGCCAATCCCAGCTCGGAGCAAAGGAGGCAACGTGGTCCCCTTCGGGTAGCTAGGGAGTGGGGCCAATTCTCCCCCAGGCCAGCCCCTCCCCGGGGCAGAGAGAGGGAGGACCGGGGAACCGAGGCACCGAGGCAGCCAGCAACGGAAGGAACAGAGACGGCCGGAGGAGCGCCCCGAGGACGATCTCTACGGCCCTGAGAGAGTGCAAGGGGAGGCGACCGCGGCCTGAGCTGGGCATTGGGGTCAGGGGCCCTGGACCGGCTCCTGGGCTTGGGCGAGGGAAGTTCCCTCGGGGGTAGTCAGGGCCCAGCCCAGAGCCTGTCTGTACCCCAGGAGTCTGGGAGGGAGGTCCGACGGCCCGGCTACTCACGTTGAACCAGCCTGTCCCCGGTGAAGGTGGAAGAACAGCTGGTGACAAGCGCACAGGGTACGCCGGCAGCCATCGCTGCCTTCCCCGATTCGCCTTGCTCACAGAGCCACTTCCGCTCTGGACCGCACCACCTCCACCACCTTGCGGGGGGAGGGGTGTGAGGAGAAGCCGCCCAACGAATGGCAGGGGCTCGAGGCCCCCCCCGCCGGAAGCGAGGAGAGTCCACCGTCCAAGCTCCTCCTTTATCCCCCCCCCTTCCGGTGGTTTCGAATGGACTAGGAAGCGCGTTTCGTTGCCATGGGAACGAACGCACACCTCCCCCCCTTTTTTTTTTATTCCCCCCCTACTCTGGGGAGGCGCCTCGAAAGCTGAATCCGTTTTCGTCGCCTTTCCCATGGCTGAAGAAACTGGGCCTCGCGACCCTATCGGAACCATCTTAGTGAAGGTGGTAAAAAGTCCCCTTTCCAATCCTTCCCTTTCCCCCTTCCCCAACACCGCCCTCCAATCCTTAAGGACTTTTCTATGTAGTTTTCAACGTCCCTGTACCCACCCACGGGTGCTTCCACCCAGAGTCGCGCCTCCCGGTGTGGACACACACACGGACACACACTGGAGGACCCTGTTCCCCAATCCCACCGGCGCACGTATCCCCCAGCACTCCAACCAGGACCCTAGTCCGCAGAACCCAACCAACTTAGTTTTTAAAAAATAAACTTAGAAGTGCTTTAGTAAAGTTCAAAGCGCTGTATAAAAGTGAGTATGAAAAAAGTAAAGAGTATTACAGAGTTCGCTTATAGTCATATTTGGTATATTTAGAGATTCAGCCGAGGGTGAAAAGGAAAAGAGAGAAAAGGGGTTAATTTTTTTCCTTTTCGATATTGAGCAAAAAAAAAAATATTTAAAGTTGAAAAAAATCCCCCCTTTTGCTGGGTTTTTAGACCTCTACCGCAGGTCTCTAGCTACCCATCTAGAAGTGTACAAGCTTGAAAAGGGGTGAGGGGTCTAGAGGGAAGAGTTAGAACAGCATTAGATGCAGCAGGGCCAAGGACCACTATTGTGGCAACCAACAAGCCTATATTAAATGCTTGTGTGCCAGGCACTGTGCTAGGCACTGGGAATATAAAGACAAAAATAAACTAGTTTCTGCCCTTAAAGATCTTACATTGTCTGGAGGAAACAACATGTAAACATATAAGTAAATTCAAAATAAATACAAGGCACTTTTGCAAGGGGGCAGGTTCCTAGGAGGCATCATAACTTCTAGTTAAAAACAGCATTTCCGTAGCACTTTACTATTTGCCAGATGCTATCCTAGCTAGGCATTTTAGAAATAATATCTAATTTGATCGTCACAACAACCTTGTCAGGTGGGTGCTATTACTGTTCCCACTTTACAGTAGAGGAAACTTAGTTTAAGTTACTTTAAAGAAGTAATCTTTAGTCACAGTCATAGACTCTAAGCATTCAGTTATCTAGCTCAGACTATGCTGGTAGCAGGAATCATAATGCTTCAGTTATGGGAAAACTACAACTACTCAGGCTAAATGAAGGGTCACTTTAGGGTAAGAAATGAGTAACTCAAGGTCAGAGGAATTGTGGGATTTTAAAGTTGGAAATTGAGAATTTATTAGTTTTGTTTTTGTGGGTGTCATACACCCTTTTTGGTAGTCTGGTGAAGCCTATAGATAGATTCCTTTCTTTGAGTAATTTTTCCAAATGCATAAAATTATAAATGAAACAAATGATATAGAAATATAGTTATCAAAAAATAATTTTTTAAAACTGAAGCTCATGGACCCCAAACTAAGAACCACCATCTAGCCCAACTCCTTTATTTACAGATAAAGAAACTAAGGCCCAGAAAGATTGAGTGATTTGCCCAAAGTCACACAGCAAATTAGTGACAGACCTGGTGAAAGAACACAGGTCTTCTTATTTCCAGTCTAGGATTGTATACACTAAACTCTGTTGCCCAAGTGTTAGCCTGTGGAACTGAAGCTGATCTTTGTACCCAAAGTGCCAAACTTAGTAAGCATTCAATAAACATTTTCTGAAATAAAACTAAGTGTTAATAGAAAGTGGTTCAACCTTGGAATCAAAATGACTTGGTTTAAAATTCTTCCTCTGACACATGCTAGTTGTGCGACCATGGTCAAATCATTTAATTATCCCCAGCAACGCTGTAAAATTCAGTTATAGATGACTGGTTGATCTTCAGTGGGGGGCATTTTCCGTACATGGAGTTCCCTGCACCAGTGAAATAAAAAAACAAGACCAAAACAAAAGTAAAACAGTTTATCTGATATGTTTATATTGTGAAATGACCACAAGCTTCCATATAACTTGATATTTGGCTGTAGCGTAGTGCTGAATTTAAGGATAAGGAAGGGTACCTGTTCAAATCCCACCTCTGATACTTATTAGCCATGTGATTAAGGGATTTACTTTTTCTGAGCCTCAGTTTCCTCATCTGTAAAAAGACCTGGTTGAAGATTCCTTCCAGCTCTGAATCTCTTATCATAACTAAGCATTTGAAATACCTAATGCTATTCTCAGATATGCCAACATGGATCTCCCTAAAACGTGGGGCCCAGCTTGACTTTTCCTAGGTTTTATCAACCCACAAGAAGATACTTCAGCAAGCATTCATCTAGTCTCCACCTAAAGACCTTCAACGAGAGGGAACCCACTACCTCCTGAGGCACACGATTCTACTTCTGAACATTCTGATTGTTGGGAAATTTTTTTTCTGATGAATCTAAATTTGCCACTTTATAGTTACTATCAGTTTCTTGTGAGTGCCCTCTGGGGACAAACAAAACATTTTATTCCCTCCTCAACGTGGCAGCCTTTTAAATACTTGACAAGAGTTTTGTCTTACCCAAATCTCCAACCCCAACGTCCTCCATTCCTTAAACCAGTCCTCAAATCATAGGGACTGAAAAGCCATTATCATTCTCATTGGCCTCCTCTGTATATGCTCTCCAGTTTATCAATGTGCTTCTAAAACTGAATACAATACTCCAGATGTAGTCAGACCAGGGTAGAAGACAAACTATAATCTTCGTATTCCTGGATGCTTCATCTTTCTTGATTCAGCCCAAAACCACATTAGCTTTTTTGGCTTCTGCATCATATTGATGACTCATATTAAGCATGGAGCACACTAAAACCTTTGGACTTTTATGAAACAATTACTGTCTTCTAACACACTTCCCTCCCCCCCATCTTATACTTCTGAAGTTGGTTTTTAGAATGCAAATGTTAGGCTACATTTATTCCTACTTCATTTCATGTCATTCGGACAGCAGTGTTCTGGCCTTTCAGAATCTTTTTTGGATCCTGATTCAGTCATCCAAAATATTAGCTACTCCTCCTTTCCCAACTTGGTGTCTATAATGGCAAGCAAAGTGGGACTTTTTGTTTTGCTCTTTTTTTTCTTTTGGTTATCAAGTACCTTTGATTGAGACTTGCCTTTGTTTGAATCAAGAGTCTTTGATGACCTGCTTAAGTCACAAGAAAGCCTAAGTCACATGACTTCAAGTCACATGGTTGTGACCTATGGGCTGACCCTGAAGAAGCGTATATATACTCTGAGGTTAGCATTTTGCTTTGGGGGCTCACTCATTGGAAGAGCATTCCTGTGATTTCGCCAGACAAGACTGGGTAGCTATTAAGAAACTCTCCCGGCTTTGAAAACCCAGATGTTGGTGCTTCTCACTCTGGTAAATATGTATTGCTATGGACAGACAGAAGCCCTGTCTGCTGATTTGTGTTATTTGCTCTGTTTATGTAATTTCTGCCTGTAATTTCTGTGTTTTCTCCGAAGTTCAGAGTGCTGACTTTTCCCCCTGAACTAAGTGAATGATATACGTATATTTAATTAAAGTGAGATTGTAAACCCCTTAAAGTTGCTTTCCTTAGAAAAGCAGATCAAAGAACCTGTGCTAGCAGCCCTCCTGTGCGCTGGTGTTGTTGGTCTTATATCTCCACAGCAGCTGCTAGTAACATTGGTGTTACAGTGTCATATGCAAATTTGATAAACACACAATTTTTGCCCTCAGAAAATCTCTGATAAAAATATTAAACAGCAAAAGGATTGTACAGAGCTCTGAAGTACTACCAGAGAGCCATTCCCAAGTGAATAGTGAACAATTATTAACAATTACTTTTTAATCCCAATACTTAACTCATTCTGCTTCTGTCTAATTGTATTTTCATCTAGTAGCCCATCTCCATCTCTCCACAAGAAGAGCATGAAATACTTTATTAAATACTTTCCTGAAATCTAGGTAACCTGTATCTCTAGTATTAGCAACCTTGTCACAAAAAGAAATGAGGTTAGTCTGACACAGTTCTTCATGAAGTTATATTGACTATTTATGATCACTGCTTTCTTTTCTACATGTTAACTAAGCATTTCTTTAAAAATCCATTCTAGATTTTTTTTCATGAATCTAAGTCAAGCTCACTGGCCCATAGTTTGCTAACTTTATTCTCTTCCCTTGTTTTAGAAAATCAGGACTTTTAACCTTTTCCAATCTTGTGGTATTTCTCCCATTTTCCATGATTTTTCATATATTGTAGACTAGATTATCTCTGAAGTCTCTTTGATTTCCAGAATTCCGGGATGCCTTAAAATGATTCAAGATTATACAATTAAACCTCATTAATTCTATTTCTACTATTCCAGATTTTGTGAAATTCAAAGAGAGGTTGAATGGAAGTTTACTATTTTTTTTAACAAATCTTTTCTCTCTCTCTATATATATATACACACATACATATATAAGTCAAGGGTACATAGAAAATTTTGAAGAACCATCCAAATTGCTTAAAAGAATAAAAAGCAGTTTTTGGTAGTAGATAGAGAGATGGCCTCAGAGTCAGAAAGGCCTGGGTTTGAGTCCTGGTATTGGCTTGGCTATGTGATCCTGGGCAGGATCCTGCTACACCAATGAAATGACAAGTCAAAATCCACAAAGAAGTATACAGTTTTAAAATTCATTTAAATGCAATACACTGCTCACACAGCATTCTTGTTCATTAAAAACACTTTCCTGTATAGATCTCTACTAGGCAATATTATTTTACATGCATTTGACCTAATGATTTACTTGAAAGAAATAAAACCACTTCTTTTAAAAATTTCTGTAATTCAAGTTTTTACTCATTTAAACAGGCCTCTCCAAATTAGTCTGAATTAGTCAGATTTTAATTTAGTTACAATAGCTCTTAAATGTTGAGATCATTAAGTAGAATAGTGAATGCTTGTGGTCTAATCATGGAAAAACTGCTGGGTCATCCTTTTACTAAACTTTTCTCTGATGTTCAACAGATACTTTCCTATGTTGATCCTGAGAGATTTCACTTTTGTTCTCATTAGATATCCTTCTCTCAGAGATGCTCTTTCCATTCAACTGTTAACTAGGGATTAGCACAACTGCAAAAGAATTACTTTATATTGAAATCGATAGTTGACTTAAAGCAATCCAAAGCAGTTCTTTCATTCTGTCAGAAACTACCATCTTTAAAAAAAAATGTAGGCTTGATAAAGAATTGGCTCTAGACGCATTTAGTAGTTGTTGTTTCAGTCATGTCCTATTCTCCATGACCCCATTTGGGGTTTTCTTGACAAAGATCCTGGAGTGTTTTGCCATTTCTTTCTCCAGCTCATTTTACCGATGAGGAACTGAGGCAAACAGGGTTAAGTGACTTGGCCAAGGTCACATAGCTAGTGAGTGTCTGAGGCTGGATTTGAACTCAGGTCTTCCTGACTCAGGGACTGGTGCTCTATTCACTGTATCACTTAGTGCCCCTTGATGCATTTATCTAACAAATATTTATTAGAATATATTTTGATTAATTCCTCTACTTCTTAGGCTAATCAGCAAGGTTCTGGCCTCATTCCTCTTCTCTTTTCTCTCTGCACTTCATGATCTCAGCATCCACCATGGTTTCGTTTATCATCTTGGTGCAGACGACTCTTACATCTACATATATCCTGTCCTATTCTTTCTCCTAAACTCAAATCCCACATAAGCAACCACCTATGACACCTTTTGAACTGGATGTCCCATAGATATGTCAAACTTAATATATCCCAAACAGCTTCCCCCCCCGAAGCCTACCCTGCTTCCGGACATCCCTAGTTCTGTGATGGTACCATCATCTTCCCCTATCATTCAAGTTCACAATTTCAGTTTATTCTTTATTCCTGTCATTCATCTGCCTTATCTAAGCAGTTATAAAGTGTTGTCTGTCCAAACTCCACAATATCTCTCATATGCATTTCCATCTCTCCACTTGTCCAGTTAGGCCCTCATCACCTCTCACCTCATTTACAGCAACAATTGGTCACCATGCCTCAAGTGTTTCCCCTCTCTAGTCCTTCCTCCATAGCTGCCAAAGTGATATCCCTATAATACAGCCCTAACTATCATGTCATTGCCTATGCTCAATAAACTCCAGTGGTTCCTTATCACTAGCAGCAATAGTCTCTCCTCTGCTTGGCATTTAAAGCCCCTCACAATGGAGCTTCACCCTACCTTTTCAAACTTATTATATATTACTTCCCTGCACATATTCTATGGTCCAATCAAACTGGTGGTCATGATGTTCCATCTCCCATCTCTGTCTTTGCACAGGCTATCCCCTATTCCTATAATACACTACCTCATCTCTGTCTCTTAGCTCATGTGTACATTCTGCATGAAGCCTTCCCTGATCCCCCTCCACAACAGCCAGCTGTGGCTGCCTCTCCCCCTGCAATTACCTTCTATTTATACTTTAATGTGCACAGATTGTTTCATCAATATCTTCTCAGTGCCCTAGCATAGTATCTGACATGTAATTCTTAATAAAAGTTTATTGATTGATTGAATATTTGGCTAAGGTATCTGGGGTTAAGGTTTCTCAGAGGTGAGTGCTACACAACTCAAACATACCCTTCCTACCTTTAATGAAAGTGAATAGAATAAAACTGAGAAAAAGAAATGTGACAATGTTTGGCACAGCTCCTGGCAAGCAGTAGATGCTTAATAAATGTTTATTGACTTAATCATGTGTTACAATGAAATGATTACTGTCTTTGAAGTCCTAGGCCCTGGGTTCAAAGCCTGTCACTTTATGCTTATATCACCTTGTGCAAGTCACTTAAACTCTTTGGGTCTCAATTTCCTTCTCTGTAAAATGAGATCCTATTCACCTTCAGATCTATGGTATGTAGAAAAGTAGTCACAGATATAGAGCCAGGGGGCCCTTTCTGACAATGAGGGGTTTAGCCTTGTTTACTTCTGGAGCAAATTCAGTTCTGTTCAATTTAGCTAATGTTCATTAAGTGCCTATAAACTAAAGGCAGAGTATTGCGCTAAACTTTTGGGGGGCAAAACAATGTTTGGATTTCTTGCCTTTGTAGGGAGATAATGCATGCACCACATAAACTACGATTCATGGTAAGTGCCTAAGAGAGGTACCAACAAGATATTATGTGGGCTGTGGCTTTACTGAAGGGGGATATCAGGGATGAAAAAAGAAAAGAACGTAATTCCATAGAGATTTTATAGATAATAGCTTTTTATTTTAAACCAGGCATCTCTAAGTTCAGTAAAAATATTGAAACTCCACAAAATAAGTGATTTGTTAAATATCATCATGCTGAAACAATCAGATAATGGCTGACAAAAAGAATTTCAATATGGTAAAAGGGTCTATTTGAAAAGGGACCAGAGAGAGCATGGTAGTTCCTTTCCCTGTGACATTCCAGTGAAAGGTCTCCTCTAATGTTCTAGAATCATAGAATCACAGAGGTGGAAGGGACCTCAAATGTAATCTAGTCCCTTTAGATTTGAGCAGGTGTGACATCCCCATTAGTGATCATCAAGTATTTGTACACACTCCAACAACAGGGAACTCACTACTGAATGAGGCAACGCGTTGTTTTTTTCTGTTAGTTCTAATCATTAGGTCAGTTTTCTTTATTATGAGATGAAATTTACATCTTTCTCTCCACCAGCTGCTTCTAGTACCTGCTCTCGTAGTCAAAGCGAAACAAGTCTTCCGCCTTGTAACCTTTCAAATGCTTAAGAGACAGCAAATACATAACCCTGTCTTTTCTTCTCCAGGCCAAAGATCCCCATTTCTTTCCATGAATTTCCATATGAAATTGTGTGATTTCCCTTTCCATCCTCAGCTCCCCCTTCTGAATGTGCTCCATTTTGTCAGTGTTCTTAAAGTAGGGTACCTAGAACTGAATTCCAAAGGTGGTGATCCGACCAGGGCAAAGGATGGTGGGAGTGTAGGCTCAGAGATGTAAAGGTCGATACAGTTGAAAGACTTTGAGGTCATCTAGTCCAAAGCGCTAATTTCACTGGTAAGGAGACTAAGGCCCAGGGTGGTTACATGACTTTTCCCAGGTTACAAAGGGAGAAAGTGGCAGAATTGGGGTTCAAACTTCCTTACTCAACAACCCAACCTCACTTTAATTTTTTGCTGCCGTGTCACACTGCTTATTCATATTGAACTTGGAGTTCTGTCATTTCAGTCGTATCTGATTCTTCATGACCTCATTTGGGATTTTCTTAGCAGAGATATTGCAGTGGTTTGCCATTTCCTTCTCCAGTTCATTTTACAGATGAGGAAACTGAGGCAGCTCGGGTTAAATGTCTTGGTCAGGGTCACGTAGCTAGTAAGTGTGTGAGGCCAGATTTGAACTCAGGAAGATGAGTCTTCTTGGCTTAAAACCCAGCACTCTGTGCACTATGGCGCCACCTAGCTTATGGATCACTAAAATCCCCAGATGATTTTTGCATGAACTTTTGTGTAGCCATGTCTTCTCCATCTTGTACTAGTAAAGTTGATTTTTCTAACTCAGGAGTAGAACCATTTACATTTCTCTCCTTTAAATTTCTTATTTTCAAATCCTTATTAGATTTGGTCCTGCTTTCTAGAACAAGGGTGGCCTGATGCCCAGATCTGACCCACTGCTTGTTTCTGTACTACTTCATTTTTAAGATATAAAAAACATTCTTAGCTCCCAGGCCTGTTCTAAACTGTCTATTATCTTCATTCAACTTATTGCTGGAGTCAGGAAGACTGGAGTAAAACTTTGGCCTCAGGCTCTTACTAGCTGTGTGATCTTGGGCAAGTCATTTAACTGCTGTCTGCCTCAGTTTCCTTATCTGTAAAAGGGAGATAATAATAGCACCTACCTCTCTGGATTGTTGTGAGCATAAAATGAGATATTTGTAAAGTGCTTTAACACCTTAAAGTCCTATATAAATACTAGTCATTGTTACTATTATCATTATTCACAACCCACACATGCCTTCTTATCCTGGACACTCTTGTCTATGTCCTTTACAGAACCCAGTGGCTTTCCTCTTGGCTTTGTTCTGGATGGCTTCAAATTTTTTGTCCACCAGTTATCCTTGGCTCTCATTCCTTCCATCCCCTAAGTAAATTCTACCTTCATACCATGAGACAGTGGCTCAGTTACTGAAGCAACTTCACTCTTCGTTTCTGCAATTCCACTGGGATGCATTGCCCCCGAATCTCCCAGGAATATCTCAATCAAGAGCCAATTAGGGTGTCATCTGCTGTGCTCTTCAGTCTCTGACAGTGGAGATTCATGCCTTTAATCCTTTTACCTTTTATCCCAATAGGAAGATCTACCTGTATTTTGTCCACACATAATTTTTGACTGATTCCAAAAGAAACACAAAGCATAATCTCTTCAGTGCTTACTAAAACTGATATAGCCAGTTCTTTGCAGTTGTTGCCATAATCTGCTTGTTTACCAGGCCTGTTCTGGGGCTCCTAAAGTGAGGCATTTTAGACTGTTTCTAGCTACCCATTACTTTTTACCAAATTACATTTCTTGGATCATAGCTGTCAATACCATTTAAAACAAAAAACAACTCCTTTGGCATTCGGTCCCAAAGAAGGGCTTAGATTAAGTGAGGGTGGCTGCTGCTGCTGAGCATTATAGAATCATAGACTTAGAACTGGAAGGGGCCTGAGTCCATCTAATCTAACTGCACCGTCTTTCAGATGAAAGTTAAGTAACTTGCCCAAGGACATGTAGTCATGTGTCAGTAAGTGTCAGAGGTGAGATTTATACCCAGGTCCTGTGACCTTAGAACCAGTACTTTTTCCACTCAACCCCACTGAGATGTTGTCATCATTGCCACTAACACCATCTCTGTTCTCCAGTCTCCTAACTGGGACTGTAGTGAAGAATATCCATAGAGTGAAGGGGTTATGTGTTGTCTAGAATCTGAGATCTCTTTTACCACACAAACTTCCCGGTGCCCTTTAACACTGTTTTGTTCTCTTCTCCAATCAATTGAACACTCAATCAATTGGGACTGCTCCTGTGATGTGGCTACCAAATTCCTCTGATAGATCTCCCTGTACTCTCATCTCTTTCCAGTTCAGCCCTGCTCTTCTTCAGTCCCTGCACATATCCTTGTTACTTTTATCTACCAGCCCCCAGGTCACCCTTTCCAATTTTTCAAGTTTAGAAATGGCTTACAATCTTCGTCCTTCCTCCCATCTCTTGGCTTCATACTTAGGGACTTTGGGTGAATTGGTATCATTGCATGACCTCCTCTAGTAATGTTCGGTAGCTAGTGACAATACACAAACCTCTGTTTGTAATATAATACAACCTACCATATTCCAATATTACATCAAACACCTCACTCTCCTAGTTCATCAACTTCCATTCATGAGCTCCAACACACTCTACCTAAGCTCCCCATGGGGGCAGTTACCCCTTAGACCCAAATGTTCTACCTCCATAATCTTGAACTCTAAGACTGCCCTTTCTGATCATAATCATGTTTGCGCATCTTTCTCTTTGCCTCACTCTTCCTAAAACTAATTTTCATTCTCCTGAAATCTCAGCTCCCTCCATTTCTCCCAGACCTGCAGGTCTATTATTCTTACTCTGGCCTCATTTTCTTCCCTATACAATCTCTATCACAGAGTTAACCAGTTGAACTCAAAACTGTCCTCCATCCTTGAGTCCTTTGCCCTTTTGCTAATCTTCAACCCTAGGTCACCCCCACTATCCAGTTTCTCTGCTCTTACTCCCAAGCTGCTAAACATTACTAGAGGAAGTCATGCAACCATGACAATTGACTCATTACAAATGCATGTTATGTGATTTCAACTACTATATGGAAACCCTTTTGTTCTTCCCTGATTTACTCTCTTACTCTGTACAGCAGTTATTCCAAACTTTCTCCACTTTTAAAGCCCCCAGTACCATCCTAAACACGGTCTCTGTGAGTTCCTTTTCTTCCTCCATTGTCAAGTGACTGGATATCAGAAATGAGAAAATCTCAAAAACTCCTTTACTTCTTTACTTATCCTCTTCTGGGCTGCCTCTCTGAGGAGAAGGGCTTCTTTAATTTGCCAAGGACAAACCTTCTGCTCTTGTCCTTGATTCCATCCCCTACTGTCTCCTTTCTTGCAAACATACTCATGTTTCTCCCTTTCTTAAACAGTATTCATTTAACCCTTACATTCCTTTAAGTTATCATCTTATATCACGCCTTTTTACTTCCAGATTCCAAGAAAGATTCATCTGTACTTGCTGCCTCCTCTACCCACTCATTTTTTAAACCTTTACAATGTGGCTTCACCACCGTTATACACAAAAATGAAGGTTTAACAATGATTTTAACTGCTAACCTTTTTTTAGTAGTCATCCTCTTTGACCTTTCTGACACTGTCCATTCTTCCATCTTCCTGTATACTCCTCATCTTATGAAACACTAGCTCTCTCTGGTTCTCCTCCAATCTACTTGACCACTTCCTTTGTCTCCTTTGTTAGGTCATCACCCATGTACTAATCATGCATGTCCAACAGTGCTCTCTCTTGGGCCTATTTTTCTCCTGTCCCCATACTTCCTTCCTTGGTGATCTAATTCATTCCCTTGGGTTCATTTTTCATCCTTACACAGATGACTCCTAAATCTATATATCTTTATCTTACTAGCATTATAGTCCCACATCTTCACCTGGATGTCTTACAGGCATTTAAAACTCAACATGTCAATGCTAAACTCATTATCTTCCCCTGTGCCTACACCTCCGCTAAACTGCCTTTTTTCTGTCAAGAAACTAATACGATGCAGCACAAACCTCTGTTTAAAATACAGTACAAGCTACCATGTTCTCAACCCCCAAGTTCATCACCTTAGACAAATCTTGAGTCTTCCATTTTTCTCATTTCCTATATCCAAACATTTGACAAATCATGGCTCAAAACATTCTTCAGAATCTGTTCTCTTCTCACCATTTATACAGTCTACAGCCATACAGTATACAGTTTGATTTAGACTGACGTCATCATTGTCTGATCTATTATAGCAACCTCCAAAACAATCTTCCTAAGTCCCAGGTCCAGTTGTGGCTACCATATTCCAAAACCTTGAGTGGCTCTCTATTACCTCTAGAATAAAGTATAAATTCTTCATTTAAACATTTAAAGCAACCTAGTTTCAATTTATCTTTTCGTGTTTCCCCCCTTCATGCTCCCTAACCAAAATGGACTACAAGCCAAGCTCTGAATTCAAATCTTTCTCTCACCTCCATGTATTCATTCACACTGCCCCCACACCCAGAATTCACTTTCTCCACAGAATCCTTATCTTCCTTTCCTGTTCATTTCTGGTACCATCATGTCTATGAAGCCTTTCCCACTCATCTCCCTGGCTGATGGGGTTTTCTTCATCCTCAAGTTACCTTGTATTTACTCATCTGCTACCCATTGTGTGACCCCAACAGTAAATTCCTTGAAGCCAGGGACTGTTTTGTTTTTGCCTTTTTATTTCCAGTTCCTAGCATATGTTACCTTGCATATTATTGAAATTTCATAAATGTTTTTTTAAATTTGATTGAGTTCATTTTGATTTACAATCAACAAATCTCTGCCATTCTACTATTGCAGTCAGCGGCTGTACTCAGTTGTTATGTGCCAGGAAGTTTTCTGAAGAACTCTAGCTTTTTCCTTTTTCTTTTCTCCTTTCACTGCTTTCTACTTTCAGACTGTCTCTTCCTTGTGTCACTCTCTTGGATGGTACATAAATAAGCATATGGCAGAGCATTAGGATAATCAGACAAGAGAAGGAGGTTGCTTAGCAGGGGCATAAAACAGGCATACCTTGCAATAAGAAAATAGTCTATTAATACCTGAAGGTGTACACTCCAAAGAGGAAATTATTTGTGCACAAAAAGAGGCATCTAAAATGTAGGTCTTAGGTATAACTCGCCTTGGCACTGTCTCATTTGGATTTCTCAAATGTATGCATAACAGAGAGCGTAAATTCACCTGCAGCAGGAACAATTTGGCTAAAATGATCAAAAGATGCTAATACCTTCATTCTTGGTGCCTGCAAGCAGTGGTATGTACAAGTGCCAGTCTGTGCATTGAAGTGTCACTTAATGCCATTTTGTGCCGAGCACAAATGACCAGATGTGTCTCCAAGTCTGTGATGCCTGTAGGTAGAAGAGGCAAATTCAGATCTTCTGAATACTTGACATTGCAGGAGCACTAGGTAGTAATCAATGACATTAGTTGGATTTAATATGTGAATCAAGTAATCACTAATACATAAAAGGTAAATGTTTCAAAATGCCTTTAGGAACCTAGTTTGTAGGTTGTTGGTGTGACTATTGCTGAAACAGGTGTTAGGTTCATAAATTTGCATAACAAAATGTTTTTCTTGTGGCAGCAGCCCATACAATAATTAGTGCCATCTGTATTTATTCATTCGAAGTTTCATTTCTAATATAAATGTGCAAAGTCACATGATATCCAATACCATTGGGCCTAATTCACTCCAAGTTTGCGTGACACCAAAGAGGAGGTTGGCTACCTTTTCCAAGGCATATACTAATCAAAGGAAGACATTAAAGAGGGAAAATATTTTAACTTCTTTTATAGATCATTTTCCTTTCTGACTCCATAAAAACAGGTCATTGAATATTCAACAGATGGCACTGGTTCTGCCAAGCAGTAAGAAGAAAAGATCCACCGAGGAAGGAAATGTAATGAGCCCCATCCATACATTTAAAACATCCTTTGAAATGCATTATTCTTTTCCTCTTGTTTTGTTCTGTTTCAATGAGTTCCTATGACTCTTCTCCCTTTCCTCACTAGAAGCTTGCTACCTCTCACTTCTTAAACCAACCTTTGAGGATCCTAATCAGATAACAGAGTTCATACAAAATAGTTTACTTGGTAAATTGGCTGGTGAAGACACAGAGAATGATGACAGAGGGCAGGTGGTACAAGGGAAAGAGCATTGGATCTGAAGTCAGAAAAGCTGAGTTTGACATTTGGCATGTGTGTAAGATTGATCAGTTAGCTTCTGACCTTTAGTTTCTCCATATGTAAAAAGGAGGAAATAATATTTACAATGTCTATTTCATAGTGTTGTCAAGAAAGTCCTTTGTAAATTTTAAAGCACTGTAAAAAGAAAGTGAGTTATTATCTTAACAGGCTAGTGGTCATTTAATCTTAACTAATTTCATAAATCATCTCTCCTTAGAATAGAGGGTCCGTGAAAGCAGCAATTAGTGCACTTTGGTCCTTTTGTCCCCAGTCCATAGCACAGTGCCTTGTATGTAAAGGGCACTTAATCTTTGTCAGATAGAACTCTAGATTTTTCCAGTTTAAGTTTTGCAAAGGACCAAATTTCTCATGGCCTCCAATCTACTATTTTAGAGGTAGTGATAACCTGTGGACAAGGGAAGCCATTTGATAGAGCCAGGGTAGGGAAGAAAAAGTACAATTGCTAGGACATTTTCATTTTTCATAGTACTGAATTCTAGTAACAGGACTAGTATTTCAACATTCATTCAGATCTGGGTATAGGGCAACTATGGTTCTAAGCACCATTACAAAATACAGGCTGTTTCATTTCATCTACTAATCCAAGTTACCTAAAACAAACCTTAAATACACATACATACAAGCATGCATGCACCTGAGGTGTCCTAACTGGAAAACAGTTCTATTATTTCAACATCTAATGTTTGATGTTTCTCTCTGCCTCCAGGTTCAAGAAGACCTTTATCAACTAAAGAGAGAGCTACACTCTGCACATGATGGAAAAGGAGACCTTGTTGATGTTCAGGCTCTTGAAACAGCAATCGAAAGAACCAAGATGGGGTTAAGAGTATGTAAATCTATATTTTGAATATGAATTTTAAAATCATAAAGACAGTCCCTTTAAAAAAAAGTTAAACAGAATTTTTATATAATTCCAGGGCCCAATATGATACCAAAGTATACTAATCTGACTGATATCTTCCTTAACAACTCATTAAGTCACTTTATGATATTTTATCATAAAAATATAAAATCATACACTAACAATAATTTCTATAAAAAGTATTTTAAGGGTGATTTGAGAAAAATTTAAAAGATAACCACTATATTATTAAAAATGAAAAATGCATATATGTAAGCTATAGTTTGGACTAGAGACCTATGATTTCACTGGCAAAGGGAATTAAGGAAGGAAGCTCTCTCTACCTGTGTAGATCCATTCCATCCTGAAACTTCTGGTCTTGGGGAGTTGGTTGCCTGGGGCCCCAAGAGGTAGGATTCAAATCTAGACCTTCCTGAAGCTGAGGTCAGCTTTTTCTCTACCACATTACAGATGCCTAGATAATAAAACAAGAAAATATATATAATACATATTCCCAGTATGCTCCAATATATACTCCAAATATATATGTGTGTGTGTGTGTGTGTGTACATATATATATATATATATATATATATATATATATATATATATATATATATATATATATATATATAAATAGGAAATGGAGAACCCAAAGCAGTCTGTACATAGTTACTACAAATATGCAGAAATGTTCATATGTAAGAACCTCTGTACACACTAACAAAGACTGGGGTACAGAGTGTTGCCTTTTTTTTAAATGCAAAGGCAATCATTTTAAAAATCAATTTAAAAATTTTGTGAAAAAAGAGCTATAATAAAAATTAAGTCAAAAAAGTTTTGCTCTAATGTGAACTAATCATAACAGATCCATAAATCCTGTATGAACATATCCTGCTATTTGTTAAAACTAATTATGCTGTGAAATTTAATGATTTAACTGTCCCACTTAGTAGATACATTATGAAAATCAAACAATTATGGAACTCTGGTAGAGATGCTAAAAAAAATTGAAGTAGAAATAGTTGTCATCTTGGCTTTGGGTTTTTCCCTATTTTACTACATATTAATGAAAACCATAAAGGCAATGATTCTAGAACAGTGATTCTGTTATCTGTTGGGTGCCATAGTTAATGCCCCATTCCTAAGCCCCTAGACAAGGTGTTCTTAATCTCTTTTTTTTGTGCCATCGATCCTATTGGCAGTCTGATGAAGCCTATGGACTCCTCAGAATAATGGTTTTAAATGTATGAAATAAAATATGTAGGATTACATAGGAAACCAATTGTACCGTTATTTTTTAAAATACACGCACTTTTTTTTAAAGTTAACCAATCCCAGGTTAAGAACCCCTTCCCTAGATTATCTCTTCAGGATAAGACTAAGCCCTTGATATCCTTTTCAGTGATTTATTCAATTCTGTAATCACAAAAAGCAGGGCAGTGCCATCTTGCGCATAAAAGCAGAACAGGTCAAAACATAAATTCTCTAATATATAGCTAAATTATTCAACAACCAACAAATATCTTTCCCATTCCTTCTCTAGCCACTTGAGCTCATTACCTTGATTGCTTCAGTGACACCCTTTCTTACCACTCCTATTACTGACTTTATCTCAAGGACACTTTCTTCCCTTCTTGGAATTCCAGTGACCAATAGAAATAATTATTCCAATCTCCAGATTTTACAACTAAGGAAACTGAGGCCCACAGAAGTAGAGTGACTTGCTCATGGTCACATAGATAATTGGTAGAATCAGGACTTGAATCTAGGTAGTTTTAGTCTAATCTCAGTTTTCCATACCTCATCTAAACTATATTTCCCAGGGTCATCTGAAGAAAGAAATCTCCAGTGCCCATATTGCTGTTAGGTAAAAACATACTGACCTCATTACTGTGGGAGACATTCCACTGCCCTCCACTATGAATTCCAAGGCCTCCAGTAGAAATTTAGGCAACCCAACTTCTTGAGACTTCTCCACAAGGATGAGCCAAATTCAGGGATCCTGCCCCAGTTCATCGGGAGATCATTTCACCACTCTTCAACTTAACCTCAGAAGGGAATTTTTAAAAAGTAAAGCAGAGTCATCTAACATTAGAGAACCACTGAAACTTACTCATCCTGGAACACCCTCCTATATTATCTCCAAAACCAGTCCAGACACACTCTTTACCACAGCCTTCAAATTGCTGTTACAAAGCTATGGAAGGTCTGTCTGCTTCTTACAACCCTGTCTGCTTCATGACTTGTTCCATTAAGTTTCCTTCTCTATCTAGTCCTTAGCTTAAATTCTCCATATGAAAAACATCTCCTCCTGATCGATAAACCTTTACCTGTGTGCTCCTTTTTGGTGCTGCCACACCTATCTCAGCTGGGTCTCTTCAGTACCTCTGCTATTTTGTCTTGAATGTTGACCTAGAAAATCTTCATGTGGATCTCAGCCACCATCTTCTCCAAAGTCTTACCAATCAGTCAGTTACCAATTATCATGAATTGTTGACTCTCTGGCCTCCAAGGGAATGGGACCAATGAGCACCAGTAATTAGGAACAATCAGTAGAATCAATGGATACCAATTCCCCCCAACCACCAGGAAAAAAGTTGCAAGTTGTGATCAGGAAAAGTAAACCAGAGGTTATAGGAAAAGCTAAAAAACTAAACCAAGCTAAAAAACATCTAACCACTGAATCCAAAGGACAAGGAGATATCAAAACCAGGGACTCAGCAAAGGGCCTATCAGAGACAAAGCTTTAAAATGTGGAGCAGTACATGTTAGCAAGATGATGGGTGGTCACATTTAATGTCCCTGCACCAGGCAGTGTTCTTAGCAAGTTATCCATGACCCTTGCTCTTTCTGTTGTGTTAGTATTGCTGTGGGTCAGTATGTCTAACATCCTTATTCCTATATCCTCTTTTTAACATCACTGAGAACACTATCCTTCCTTGGGAGTGAAGGTCATGACTTGATAGGATAGCACTGATGAAAGGCCTCTGCCAAAGCCATGGAACTGACATTGTGAATGAGTTCCCATGTCTTTTTTTCAGGACTAAATAGCTAACTGGAATACTAGGCACTGGAAGCAGCCTTATCACCTCTGTGAGTATAGTATTTTCAGGATCTTCTTGATCTTCTAAGATCTCTGAGGGTGTCATCCAACAACTAGCATTTATTAAACACTTAGTATCTTCCAGGCACCGTGTAGTTCAGGGTTGAGCTAATCCTGTCACAGAAAGGACTGGGGAAGCCAGGAAGCATGTGCAGGTCTCCTAAATTATCTACTAAAAATGTCCATCAGAAAGGTAAGCATGATGTAATAAAGCAGAATATTCCTAGTCATGTAAGACCACAGGACTCACTCAGGTCCCCAGTTTTCCTTAATAGAAGGACTATTCATGGGGGATTGTGGAGGAATTGCCAGGGCTGATACCCAGCACCTCAAGATTCCCTGAAAGTATGAAAGCAGTCAGATTCTTGTTGGTACACCACTTTGGCTGCCCACAATATGTACTCCAAATTGGCTAGGAAAGAATTCATCCAAGTAGTCACTGAGTGGATTGTGGTCTTAAGGGTAAATAAAGTGAAAACCCAGAGATAGAACTCATGGTTCATAAAAAAGGACCTGTTTAGATGAATGAACCGTGTTATTGAAAATAGATTTTTTTCAATGGTAAGCAGAATGATACTATGGCTAATATGCTATGAAAAATAAATCTTTATCTGCAGTGCCATGAATGGTATAGTCCAAAAATAAAATTGGGATCCTAGTTAAAGGTGATTTACCAGGAAAAGCCAAAGAACCAGAAAATGACAGACAGAAATAGGTGAGTTGGTGACTTCTGGAGTAGTGGGAGGCTCAGTTTGGAGAAGAAAGTTAGCCATCTTGGTCAGAGTATCATATGATACCGACACTAGGGTGTCCGAATGACATCATGCCCCTCTAGTTGAGTCATATCTATAATAATGTCTACTATTACTTCCAACTAGGAACTATGGGTAGTTGATAAGGGTTGCAACAGAATTCCTGGCTTTCCCATAAAGGATTTGTTCATAATATAACTCATGACACTATAGACATTGGAACACATTGATTCATATTTCTGGGCAATGTAAAGTCTAGTGACCATATGGGACATTTAAAACAAGAGTTAAAGGCTGGGTCTGATTTAGGCTGGCCCAGTGTTTCAGGTTTAGAATTGGAATGAAAGTTGACACTCTAAGAGCACCTAACAGGTAACAAAAGGAAGTTTTCTTAATAACCCAATGGGCTCAGCAAGGATATAGCATTGAATCACTTGACTACAACTTCCATGCCTCTATGTTGGCCATGCTGGTGTGCTGGCCAAGCCTAAGGGAGAGCAATTCCTGCTTCTTCATGAGCTATTTTACTTTAGTCAGAAGGAAGCTGTGTTAATGGTCCAAGTCTTGGATTCCAAGACATAGTTTCCTCAGCTAGTTAGGACTGAAAGACATTTTTAATATCTTTTAAGAAAAATCCTACCCTTCATGACAGATATTGCTCTTACCACAGCATGCCTGCCTGGTCCATTTCTAAGCTCTTATGGTGGAGATGGAGTGCTCTTCTCGTCAAACCAGGGGAATATACAGGCACGTGGGAATCTTGCTGTTTTGGTTGTTGGACAGCTAGGCCTAGGTATAGGTACCTCTGACCAGCCACTAATGGATCAGTTTTAGTATGTCTGGTTGAAGTTGAGTGGTAGCAAAACTCAGGGTCTGCACAAGGGCCCATTGGGGTGGCTGATATATGACAGGCATACAAATTCTGGCTTTCTCAAAAGCATCCCAACCCATATACTATGGCTTCCTTGCACACAAGTGATGATAAAATTGAATCTCCTTTAAAAAATGTCCAGCAGAAGGGTAACAGCATGGTGTAATGAAGCAAGGATTTGTCATGGAGTCAGAAGACCTAGGCTCACATCCAAGTTCTGCTGTTCATGAAGTATGCAACATTGGAGAAACCATTTTACCTTGCTGCATTTCGGCTTTCTCCTCCATAAAATGATAGACAAGCTGCTCTCAAAGCCTTCTTCTAGCTCTAAAACTTATAATAAAACTCTTTGGCATTGGTTAAACTTCTGGGCAGTCTCAATGTGCTAGAAGTTCTTAAGGTCAGTGCTGATGATGAGGGAGTGCCTCAAATATGGATTTGACTGTCGTCTGTTCCTCTTCTCCTACAAGGTTCCTTTCTGTAGGTGTTATATTGCAGTAATATAGACAAGGTGGAGGTATAATGAGAGAGGAGTGTAGCCCACAACATCACCAGATCTATCACTTTTCACAAAGAATTGTTTCTGTAGGTCTGAACTGATCAAAATGGGAACTGGGTTAAACCATTTCTTAACATTGTTGACTATACCATCTACCTCTGGTCTCTAAGAGAAAGCCCAGACATGTTTCCAGCATCTTGTATAGTGCCGGCACATAGTAGGTACAATAAATGCTTGTTATTGTTGTTGAACAGATCAGAATATATAACCTGGAGATAAAATGGTCATAGGAGTCTACAATATGGGGAGGGGGATCTCATCTTCCAACATAGGCACCTACCTAACAGAAATTCATATAGATGCCCTACCAATTTATCATGTGCCCTAGACAGTCTGTCTTCTCCCTGTGAAATGGGCACTTTTCCAACTTGGAAGATAGGTAGCACTGGTTTAGATTTTGGAATAAAAAAGCCTGGACCAATTTGCCATGCTAGGTAAGGTCCTAAGAGTGGATGGGGATGTCATTAAGACAGACCAATAGCTCTTAGTCCAAAAAGTCTTGAAAGACATTTACAGAGGTTTGCCTGGGCTAACATTGGAGGGAGCTGCCACAGCTACAGTCATAAGCAAAGGCTGGGATATTGGAACATTTCTGGATGACTCAGGCAAGTTAGCATCTACCTGTGCTAGGATAATTCATCAAGGAGGGGCATAACAAAACCATCCAGAGTTGATCTACTAAAGCAGGGTCATTCCATACTAGGTGACATTAAGGTCTGGTAAAAGGAGCTGGCATAGTCTGTTATGGTCTCTTACCCCTGTTGGAGGCAGTGAATCTGGAGCCTGGTCATGTTAAACTGAAGCATAGGCATGGGATCCTAGGGTGCTTAGAAAAACCTCATCCTGGCCAATCAGCATCATCAAATCATAGCCATCTTGCTGAGCTTCCCGGTTGATGTGCCTCTCATTGCTTATAGATTGATTGATGATGTAGAATGAAGGCCTGCTGAATTCTGCTTAGAGCTGCTGAATTTGGAATTCCTATCAACTAACTAAAAGATGACCCCTGGACCATGTTACACGTACTGACTTGGCTGTTGTAAAGAATCCATCAGTGAGTTTTGGGAGATGTTTGAGCACCTTCAGTGGAAGAAGGCTGCTCACTGGCAGATCTGGATTCTAAAATAGCATGACCATGAATGGTCCAGCAGAAACCAGGCATCATCAGGGGCACCCTACTCCCCTATTTCACTCCTACTCCACTCCTGGGCCATCCCAGAATCCATCTAAGGATGCTTGACTGCTCATGCAGCTTGATTGATTTTGGAGTCAGCAACTCTTTTCATTCTAGAGAGATGGAAGACCACCAAAAGAGGATCATCAAAGCCTTCTATCATGGTCTTCTGAGGTAGTTGAAGGACTTCTGGGCTTTGCTACCTGCCCCATTGTTGAACCCTTAGGACTTCTCTTTCTTTCCATATGCCCTGCCCCTTAACTTCCTTTTATATTTTTTCTTTTCCAATTAGCACGTGAACTCTTTGAGAGCAGGGTGTGTCTCATTTTGTGTCCCCACAACTCTGCACAACGTTTAACACACAGTCAGTGCTTAATAAGTGCTCATTCATTCAGAGACTAGTCCTATACTATATGAGTTCATTCAGGCTATTTGCTCAGCACCTAGCCTGTAATAAATATCTTGATCTAGATCTAGATCTAGACAAATCCCAATGAGCCTGTCAGGGCCACATGTACCCAAGATAGAAGCACCTGTGTTCTAGGGACCACACATTGAGGGTCAACTGAACTCTCAGCCTGGACACCGATCTTTGAAATTCTCTTCTGTCATGTCCCACTGGCTAGCCCTAGGGACCTCTTCATGGCTTCTTTGCAGCCAGAACAACTAGGAATGGTATGACAGCCCCTTCTTCAGACAGAGAATGTTTTCTTGGCAGAAATTTCCTTCTGCATTGTGGCCTAGACAGACCTTATGGAAACAACTGCTCTCCCTCTCATCCCCTGGCTAACAAACAAGCCCTGCACCAGAGGTGACCTGGCTCTCATCTAGAACATGCATGTAGGGCCAACATTGACCCTACCATTGTTAGAAGCTAAAGAATTCAACCCTTAAGACTGGCCACATCACTCATAAGATTCAAAACTCAAATATTTATATGCTCATACTTGCACAACTGTGCCAATGAGCTAATTTTGTGTGTACATATACCAGGTCCGAAGACAAGGCCCAGGTGCTCCAAGAATTTCTCAATATCAACCTTAGGTAGGAGTTCATTCAGACATTCTACTCTTCCCACTGGAAATTCATACTAATAAAGAAGCTCTAAATCTATGATCTTAAGTTGTCTAGTCCAGTCCTTACCTGACACATGAGCTGTCCAGAAGGCCTACGCTACAGAGGATCCCTCTACCTTTATGTTCAAGCCACTGTGTCCCCACCTAAATTGGACCTAGCCCTGCTGCAACCTTGCACATGTTTTATCACTAGGTAATTCTTCTCTAAGGAATAAGAAGACATGATCTGGGAGAGAACTCCACCCTAATTCTAACCATGACCTAGGCCTAGTAACATTACTTTATGATATCCTACACTTTGATGTAATATACTCTTCTCCCAGCCCTATCTTCACCACCAAAAGTCCTTTGCCCTTCTGCCCTTAATCAGCCACTCAAGTGAGTAGCACCACAACTGACCACAGCATAAACAAGTTCCCTTCCATAATATACAAGTCTTGTGGAGGTGGAGTCATTATACACTTCCCCTACACTTAAGCAACATAGGTTCTTCTGATTGATCTTCAAGGCCAAGAACTTGGATGGGTGAAATGGCTTGAACTTCTGGTGTGAAACACATTCCCACCTGTCTAATCCACCTCTGCCTATCCATTCCTAGTTCTATGTCACCTGTCTTGGCCTAAATTTCTTCATACCAACCTCCCTCCTTGTTCTACCACATACCACCAAGCCTTGATCAGACTAGGAAACCTTTCCTGTGCCATCCACAGAACACTGACTCTTACTCATAGATTATCTGTCACTCAATGCAAGCAATGCGGACAGATGCCACCACAGCTCCATCTACTGGCCAGCAAGTCATTCCCTATCCTGAATCTGGCAAAACCTCATTTGTGAAATTCACCATTTATCTCAGGCAGATGTAATAAAATTGTACAAAAAGTTGGAAAAAATGAATTTATATGCATAAAATATGTGTATATATTAATATTTAATATATACAATATTTTGTATATACTATGTACTATACCTAATGTATAATAATATATAATTATTCTATGATACATTATATAATATATTGCATATCATATATATCCTATTTAATATTATGCATACATACTATGAGAGGCAGTGAGGAGTAACGGATAAAGATTGGGTTTCAAGTGCTGCCTTTGACACATAATGGTTGTCTGTTTCTAGGCAAGTCACTTAAACATGTCCATGGTTTAGGGCAGGGGTGTCGACATGTGACCAGTAGCAGTTGCACTGAAGCCAAATCAGATGAAAATGTAATTGGGAAATATTTAACAAAATAAATAAAAATACAATAAAACATAGATAATATTAATACATAGTTTTCTAAGTCAATAAGCACCAGCAGGGATCCTTCTATACAGTTTAGTGCCCCCATTTCTATTGGGGGCAACTAGGTGGTGCAGTGGATAGAGCACTGGGCATGGAATCAGGATGTTCATGAGTTCAAATCCTACCTCAGATACTTACTAGCTGTGTGACCCTGGGCAAGGCACTTAACCCTGTTTGCCTCGGTTTCTTCATCTGTAAAGTGAGCTGGAGAAGGAAATGGCAAGCCACACTAGTAGTTTGCTAAGAAAACCGTAAATGGGGCTCACAAAGAATCAGACATGACTGAACAATAGCAACATTTCTATTTGAGTTTGAGACCACTGCTCTAGGCAGCTCCCTAAAAGGAATTCTTAACCTTTTTAACGTCATGGACCCTTTCGGCGAACTGGTGAATCCTATGGACCCCTTTTCAGAATAACGTTTTTAAATGCAAAAAATATATATAGGATTATAAAGAAAGCAAATTATATTGGAAAATAGTTATCAAAATGCTGTTTTCAAAAACAAGCTCATGAACCCCTCTCTAATTTAAGAACCCTTGTCTAATAGAATAAATTGCAGAAAAAGTGCTGACCTATAAGAGTAGCAGGTGTTTCCTCATTTGGTAATTTTTTATACCATTGAAATCTTAGGTCAGATTCCTGACCCTGTATATGCCACATTGCATCAAGGCAATTGGCATGAAGTCATCCAAACACAGTATATTGTAATGACTCTAAAAATATTGGTGACCTCTAGGTCCCTGCCACATCATGAAAAACTTCCATCCCAGTAATTAATTATCATAAGTTCCCTGGCCAATAGAGCTTGTTACAGTACACTGAAATGAGTTTCCAATAGCTTCATCTAAGATATAGAAACAAAACAATAACAACAGTGCTACTTATGTACTCATTTTATTCCCAAAAGCTTAAGCAGTCTGCTGACAATTCATTCATTTTCATAATATAATAACAACAGTAATAATATTGTCAAGTAGGTAAGAAGCAATCATTGCACCAATTTAAAGTAGAAAACCAAG
This sequence comes from Trichosurus vulpecula, assembly GCF_011100635.1. NCBI lineage: Eukaryota > Metazoa > Chordata > Mammalia > Diprotodontia > Phalangeridae > Trichosurus > Trichosurus vulpecula. The sequence continues at coordinate 152,521,568 of NC_050580.1, forward strand.
GCAGATGGTAAAGCTCCCCCCTGCATTACCCATAGAGCCAAGGGCAGAATAGAATCCAGTTTTCACATGACCACTATGAGTATAATGACTATATTTTCCAAACAAAAAAATTGGAACATCTAGCCTGACAAAGGAAATTCCTTTTGCAAAGCCTTCTTTGCAAAGCATCTTCTTTTCTTACAATCAGGATTGTCCTGGGAAAACTAAGCAATAGGAACACTGTCCTGATAAGGGAAGGACACAGGGACTGAAGGAAGCCTTCTTTCAAAGGACATCCCTATATGTCCATCTTTCTGCCAGAACTCTTATTTCCCATCACTCTGACCTTTCTCCATACTTTTCCTATGCCATTTTATCCACATGATCACACTGCCTCCTGAGTCTTTGCTAACTGTGAGAAATGTGGGGTATACTTTAGCCCTAGTAGCCTAATGCATACATTGTGTACTAAATTAACCTTACAGTGTTAGGGCTCTGGACACAGCTGGAGACATTGGATTGGCCATCAAGGACATCTTACCGAAGGGCCAAATCTTTCCTCAGATGCTTGCACAAAGCTTATATTGGAGTCACTCTAAGGGAAAGGAACTTCTTCATGTCTATGTTACTTAGTAAATTCAGAGAAGTGGTTAATTCAGTTATTTTTATATACATTCCATTTCTGAAGTGTAGTAAGATACTACCAAGCTTGGCTCTTAGTTTCTTATTGCCCTTTTGAGGGTAGTTAAAGTCATTTGGTCTTGAGTCATCTAATATTACCTTAGGCATGTAATAAACACAGTGAAAAGCATTAGATGCCCTGTCTTCTGGCTTAATTACAAGATTCAGAGTGTTAACCTAATGAAAGTAAATGAACTGAGTAGAGTATCTCAAAGTCCACTATAATCTTCAAAACTTTGACTTTTCCATAACAGATACATGTTGAGAGTTATCTAAGTACCATAAGTCACCGTGTGTTAACTACGCCTATTGAAGATACTGAAATATTTGGTAGACAACCTTCTAAAGGGTAAGTAAAATAGACATTTTATAGTACAAATTAATGTAATCTAATAGTGAAAAAGATAACTTCTTTCACTACTGTGGACATCTCTGGTCCAAAGTGTTTGGAAGGTAGACAAGTAATTAAGTTACTTACTTAAAACAAAGTAATTAAATTTGACCTATTGTGTAAGGGGCAAAATTCCCCTAGCTTTGCTCACAGTTCCACTTATTTCATTAGGTGTTTTATATAAGAAAACATTAGGGCAAAACTTGTGCTAATTTTTATAATAATATCAATGATGACACATTTGCAGAACATAATTTGTTTCTAATGATTTGGGAGATTGCTATGCTTTGAGGTTTGACTAATATTAACTTTTAGCAAAACTAGCCAAAATCCAGGTTCCTGATGACAGTATTTCTAGGTCGATCAGTTAATACTAGGTAAGATCTGAGGACAGTGGAAAATACATTAGCACCAGAGTCAGAAGACATAGATGAATTTGGCTAAGTCCCTGGATCTCAATTTCTTCATCTGCAAAATTAGGGGATTGGAGTAGATGGCCCTTAAGGTACCTTTCAGTTCCAGATCATTGATGCTATGAAAATTATGCAGTACTTTGTTTATAGAACATGACCTTTTCAGGGTTATAAAGTTAAATTTAACACCAGAATCAACTAAAAACAAGAAAAAAAGTCCTGAAATATTTTTGCATATGAGATTTTCTAACAGGTAGTTTGTTAAAAATTGAAAGATAAGTTTAGGAAGAAGTAAATGTCTTTCTATCACCCTCAGCTTTCTGGCAATATGTTGGTGGGGCCACCTTAGACTGAGGATCTGGCCCTCAATCTGGAAGGTTCAGAAACTCGATTTTATGAGTCCACCCAGAGGGTATCAGGCTCTGGGGAATTAATTTACATAAACCTAGCTGACAAACTGACTGATCAACCGGAATGTCAATTCATTAACTGACAGTGAGGAATGTAATTGTTGAGAGGACCAGTTATTTCAATCAGCCAGTCAGCCTAGTCTCTTCCCACTAGGAAAATCTAGTTGAAAAACCAGATTAAAAAATAGAATGTTGTTTGGGGAGTACAGTAAGAGAGTTAAGGGCATTGGACAATCTTAGTCACGGTGTCACCGTGCCATGATCGTCTGAATCACCCATCTCCGTTATAGGAATATATTTACCCAGCAGGGCATGACCCATCACCTCGTACATGCCTTTACTAGGCTGAAAAAAAGAATTCTCCTCCTTAGAGAGCACTAGATAAATCCTCACAATTGCCAGAGTTGATGTAAACCATCCCCTCGCTAATGCTATAGTATTACGTTGAGCAGTATTTAGTAGAGACTGTGCTACAGTGGAAAGAACCCAGGATTTAGAATCTGAAAATCTGTGTTTGAATCCCTGCTCTGCCAATTGCTATTTTTCTGACCTTGTGAGGTCACTTTCCTTCTATGGACCCCACTTTCTGTGTCTGTGAAATATAGGGAATGGACTGGTGACCTCAAAGGTCCCTTCCTATTCTCACATTCTGTATATTTTCCCAGCTGCTTCTCAAATATTGGGATTGGATCCCAATATTTGTTATTGAATTTCTTTTGGGAAAAAAATGTACAGTTTATTCTACCTAATGGAGACTCAGTTTCATGTATAATCCTTTCCTTTCTATAATTCATCTTATAATATTCATTTTATTTGGCATTTGTCAAGTCCAGAATAAAAATAACATGAAACTAAAATTTTAAAAAATTAGGGGGCAACCTAGTTTCCCTGACTAGATTTAGGAAATTCTAAATTCCACCAAGTACCCATTCAAATACCATCTCTTGGGGGTGGGCTTCTATTATATCTAGCTAATCTCTTCCATTTAATGTGTATTCTTATTCATTTCAGTTTCAGTAGGTAATATTTTCTGAAATTAATACTGTATTCTCAGGGTGTATGTGTACCATTTTGGGGGATTGTAATTATATATATATATATATATATATATATATATATATATATATATATATATATGCTAACTATATTGCTAAGTCCCAAAGGTTGTAAAATAGTATTTACAGATAGGGATTTACAGATACAAATTAAATTCAACAACAGGACCTATATGTCTGGGAAGTAGGGAGGACTAGAGTAGTCAATGTGTCCCTTCATTGAGTCAACCAGAGCTGCTTGTGAGAAGTCTAACACAAGTAGCATATTGAGGCTGGAAACCTTTTTTTAGGCCCTCCAGGGCCTGAGTACCAATGATACCAGATAGTGACAAAGAGTGGCATCATCACAGATTTTCTGGTCTGTTAGGCTATTGCAGTGCCTTACCTCACATGGATTGTGTCACCCTGAGCAATTCACTTACCCTCTCATGCTTTAGGTAACTCTTTAAGACCATAGGTTTCAGGGGAGGTGCTGACTTGCTTTGGGAGTAGGAGTTTCCTCTACCAGTTAAATCACAGGTCTAATCCTTTTTCCTATCCTACCTGGTGGCCTAGGCTATCTGGTAGATGAGAGACAGGTGTGTTTCTAGGGGTGCCTGCAAAACTACAGCACTAACCATCAGGTAAAAGGGGGAAAGACTATTGCTTCAGCAGGGAAAGGGAGGAGAAAATATATCAAAGAGAGAATAGAAAGAAGGGAAGTCTCATTTGGGTAGATGGTCCAAATCTGGGTTACACCACTGTGAGCTCCTCCAGTGTCTGACTTGAGGCTTTGGTGAGACAGCTTAGGAAAGTACAAATAGCACTCATTTTGGAGGCAGAGGATTTAGATTTGAGTGTCCCCTTTGCCACTAATTGGGACAGTTAGGTGAGTGGCACAGTGGATAGAGTGCCAGGCCTCTAGTCATCTTCCTGAGTTCAATCAAATCTGGCCTCAGACACTTGCTAGCTGTGTGACCCTGGGTGAGTCACTTCACCTTGTTTGCCTCAGTTTCCTCATCTGTAAAATGAGCTGGAGAAGGAAGTGGCAAACCATTCCGGTATCTTTGCCAAGAAAACCCCAAACGGGGTCACAAAGACACGACTGAAAAATACTGTCACTAATTAGCTATCACTTAGTTTAGGCAAATGACTTCGCCTTTCTAAGTCTCAGTATCCTAATTTGTAAAAATGAAGGTGCTGCACTTGACAAAGTAGTGAAGCTTCTATAATAGGCTATAGAGAAGGAACTCCATGAGAGAAGGAGGTGTATCAGATAGTGTCAAACTCAAAGATAAATGGGGTGCCAAGCTCTACATCAGGATCCCTGCAGCCACATATTGACTTAGAAAATCGTGTCCACATCTATATTCTGTTGCATTTTTATTGATTTTGTTAAATTTTTCCCAATTGACATTGTAATCTGGCTGGTGCTACATTCAGGAGTACTATAGGCTGAATGTTTGACCCCCCCTTATAAAATGGACAGATCATAGAACTTGAAGTCACAGTAGATGGGTTCAATTTCTGCCAAACATACTTACATCAATGTGACTGTGGGTAAGTCACCTCACCTTGCCAAATGTAAAATGGAGATGATAATAATTGCAGTACTTATAGTTTGTGTATATCAGAAGAGTAATGTCTGCAAAGCACTTTTTAAATTTGAAAGCCCTCTATAAATGTCAGCTATTATCATTCTGAGCAGAACTAGGGAATGGGGGCTCATGTTTCTGAGATTAATGATGAGGGCTCTGGCATGGTCACTGCCCTCAAGCAGTACCTGAGGTGGTTCAGGAACTTTCACTGGATTTAGAGGCAGCTCAGGAGCCCAAACTGGCCTTTTCAAAAGGAGCTTCCATAGGCCCCTTACAGAGTAGTGGTTGGGACCATAGTGTTTGTAAAGGGTAAGAACTGACCCTTTTCCCTGTGAATTTTAACACGGGTTGGGGTAGGAGGCTATCGCAAGTGAAGTCAAAGCTTCAATTCCTCCTTGGCTAAGGTGGGCATTCAACTGCCCTTGAGTAATTTTTTCTTGAGTTTCTTGTATTGGTCAGGGACATGTCTAGTACTGGGCTTTTCCTGGATTCAGGGGCGCTGTGAAGACTTTTCAGTTTCAGATCTTAGTCTTCGAGGACAGAAGAGATGGGCTTCTGACTGCTCTTGCTGAGGAGAGATTACAGCAGCATCATGGATCAGGAGCTGGGACAATAGAGGTCATCGAGTTAAAAACCCTCATTTTGCTGAGGAATCCATTGGGGCCCAAAGAAGTTAAGTGATTGTCCTAAAATCACTCAAGAAGTAAGTAAAAGGACAGGACTTGAAGCCACATCCTCTGACTCTTACTGTCCCACAGAGTCCCATCTTCCCAAGCATACTGATGCCCTGAGTGCAGCCAATCACGCCCAGAATGTATCCCTGCATATGGCTAGGCACTACTTAGAGTAGGCATGTGGAGGGATTCAATTATTGTCTTTGCCTCTTTGATATAATTCAACAAACAACTTTTTCTTAAATTTATTTAACATATTTAGTTTTCAGCATTAATTTTCACAAGAGTGTGGATTACAAATTTTCTCCCCATTTCTACCCTCCCCCCCACTCCAAGATGGCGTATACTCTGGTTGCCCTGTTCCCCAGTCAGCGCTTCCCTCTGTCACCCCACTCACCTCCCATCCCCTTTTCCCTTCCTTTCTTGTAGGGCAAGATAAATTTTTATGCCCCATTGCCTGTGTATCTTACTTTCTTGTTGCATGCAAAAACATTTTTGTTTGTTTTTGAACATCTGTTTTTAAAACTTTGAGTTCCAAATTCTCTCCCCTCTTCCCTTCCCACCCACCCTCCCTAAGAAGTCAAGCAATTCAACATAGGCCACATGTGTATCATTATGTATAACCCTTCCACAATACTCATGTTGTGAAAGACTAACTATATTTTGCTCCTTCCCAACCCATCCCCCTTTATTGAATTTTCTCCCTTGACCCTGTCCCCTTTCGAAAGTATTTGTTTTTGACTACCTCCACCCCCATCTGCCCTCCCCTCCATCATCCCCCCCATTTTTTTTATCTTCTTCCCTCTTCTTTCCTGTGGGGTAAGATTCCCAATTGGGTATGTATGGTATTCCCTCCTTAGGCCAAATCTGATGATCGCAATGTTCACTCATTCCCCCCTCATCCGCCCTCTCCCCTCCTCCCACAGAACTGCTTCCTCTTGCCACCTTTATGGGAGATAATCCATCCCATTCTATCTCTCCTTATCTCCCTCTCTCAGTATGTTCCTCTCTCATCCCTCAATTTGATTTTATTTCTTTTAGATATCTTACCTTCATCTTCAACTCACCCTGTGTCCTCTCTCTCTCTCTCTCTCTCTCTCTCTCTCTCTCTCTCTATATATATATATATATATATATATATATACACACACACATAGATATATACATATATACATATTCACCCATATATACATAAACATATATGTATGCATATTCCCTTCAGCTACCCTAATACTGAGGTCTCATGAATCATACACATCATCTTTCCATGTAGGAATGTCAACAAAACAGTTCACCTTTAGTAAGTCCCTTGCAATTTCTTTTTCTTGTTCTTTTTCTTGATTACCTTTTCATGCATCTCTTGATTCTTGTGTTTGAAAGTCAAATTTTCTATTCAGTTCTGGTCTTTTCACTGAGAAAGCTTGAAAGTCCTCTATTTTATTGAAAGTCCATATTTTGCCTTGGAGCATGATACTCAGTTTTGCTGGGTAGGTGATTCTAGGTTTTAATCCTAGCTCCATTGACCTCCGGAATATCATATTCCAAGCCCTTCAATCTCTCAATGTAGAGGCTGCCAGATCTTAGGTTATTCTGATTGTGTTTCCACAATACTCAAATTGTTTCTTTCTGGCTGCTTGCAGTATTTTCTCCTTGATCAGGGAGCTCTGGAATTTGGCGACAATATTCCTGGGAGATTTCTTTTTGGGATCTATTTGAGGAGGTAATCGATGGATTCTTTCAATTTCTATTTTGCCCTGTGGCTCTAGAATATCAGGGCAGTTCTCCTTGATAATTTCTTGAAAGATGATATCTAGGCTCTTTTTTTGATCATGGCTTTCAGGTAGTCCAATAATTTTTAAATTATCTCTCCTGGATCTATTTTCCAGGTCAGTGGTTTTTCCAATGAGATATTTCACATTATCTTCCATTTTTTCATTCCTTTGGTTCTGTTTTATAATATCTTGATTTCTCATAAATCACTAGCTTCCACTTGCTCCAATCTAATTTTTAAGGTAGTATTTTCTTCAGTGGTCTTTTGGACCTCTTTTTCCATTTGGCTAATTCTGCCTTTCAAGGCATTCTTCTCCTCATTGGCTTTTTGGAGCTTTTTGCCATTTGAGTTAGTCTGTTTTTTAAGGTGTTGTTTTCTTCAGTGTATTTTTCAGTATTTTTTTGGGTCTCCTTTAGCAAGTCATTGACTTGTTTGTCATGGTTTTCTCGCATCCTTCTCATTTCTCTTCCCAATTTTTCCTCTACTTCTCTAACTTGCTTTTGCAAATCCTTTTTGAGCTCTTCCATGGCCTGGGACCAGTTCATGTTTTTCTTGGAGGCTTTTGGTGTAGGCTCTTGCACTTTATTGACTTCTTTAGGCTGTATGTTTTGGTCTTCCTTGTCAGCAAAGAAAGAATGCAAAGTCTGAGACTGAATCTCAGTGCGTTTTCGCTGCCTGGCCATATTCCCAGCCAACTAACTTGACCTTTGAGTTTTTCAGTGGGATATGACTGCTTGTAGACTAGAGAGTTCTATGTTCCACATTTGGGGGGGAGGTGCCAGCTCTGCCACACCAGCACTGCTCCTTCTCCAACCCCCAACCCGGCCTGGGCTTAGATCTTCAGCAGGCTGTTGCACTCCTGCTCTGATCCGCCACTTAATTCCTCCCACCAGGTGGGCCTGGAGCAGGAAGTAACAACAGCTGTAGCTGCCCCACCTCCGCTGCCCCCGGGGCTGGAAGCTGAACCAAGAACTCCTTCTACTCCCCGCAGCTTTTCCCACTAACCTTCTCCGCAGTCTTTGGTGTTTATGGGCTAAGGAGTCTGGTAACTGCCCCAGCTCACTGATTCAGGGCGCTAGGGCCCCCTCTGCCCAGCTTCTGGTCTGGATGGTCCATGCCGTTCAGGCTGGGTTCTGCTCCACTCCGTTCCCAGCTCCCAGCTCCCAGCTCCGTGTGGGATAGACCTCACCCAGAGACCATCCAGGCTGTCCTGGGCTGGAGCCCTGCTTCCCTCTGCTGTTTTGTGGGTTCTGCCATTCTAGAATTGGTTCAGAGCCATTTTTTATAGGTTTTTGGAGGGACTCGGTAGGGAGCTCACACGAGTTCCTGCTTACCAGCTGCCATCTTGGCTCCGCCCCCCAACAAACAACTTTTTAAAAAAGTTTTATTGACTTGTTTTAACATTACAAATGTTTCTAGATCACTGTGAGAACTCTTATAACAAAGTGAAACAACTGAGCAAATCTAATAATAAAGTGGGATCAGCTAGGTGGCACAGTAGAGAGCCTGGCCTCGAGTCAGGAAGACTCACCTTTCTGAGTTCAAATCTGGCTCCAACACTTACTAACTGTATGACCCTGGACTTGTCACTTAATCCTGTTTGCCTCAGTTTCCTCATCTAGAAAACGAGCTGGAGAAGGACATGGCAAACCCCTCCAGTCTCTCTTCCAAGAAAACCTCAGAATGGGATCATGAAGAGTTGAACACAACTGAAAAATGCCTGAATAACAACAAACAATAGAGTGCCCTTTTGAAAGTGCATATAACATTCCAAATCTACACTCCCCAACCCTATTTTAAAGTAGGCTGTTTTTCTTTTAAAAATAATTAACAGAAATCTATTTTCTGTACCATTCCCCCATCACACTGGGAAAATTACTTGTAATAAATTTTCATATTCAAGAAAACCAAATTCACTTGTTGGCTATGTTCAAAACACACTCTAAGGAGTCAGTGGAGACAGCTAGCTCTTAGGAGCCTTCTAGAACAGGTTGGTGAGGGAGAAATGGGATTTCTTTAAGAACCCCTGCTTTCCTACCATGGAAGTACCAGTGGAATAGAATCTACCTGTGAATTGGAAGTCATCAAGAGTAGTTGAGAGTCATCTTTGGCAGAAAGGAGTAGAGCTTCAGGGAAGAGCTGACCTAGGCAGTTCAGTCAGCTGCCTAACAGAGTTGTACCCAGATGAAGTAACATGAGGATACCTTGAGATAAAGAAAGAACTTCAGCATTTTGCACTATCAGAGCTGTGAGTTGCTTTGGCCACATATTACCCAAGTGCATGCCACTCTACAAGTGTACCCTATGCATGTGTCCATGCTATCTTTATTTGTGGGAAGGGGTCCCCCAGCTGATGGGGGGAATGTTTTGAGTCAATTGTCCTCTGACTGACTAGTAAAGGTAAAGCCATTGGTGGTGCCTCATGAGCTATAGTTTAGGAGCGTGGACTCACAGAGTACCTTGCACCTGGTATAGTTGCCCCTTTGGGGTCTCAACCTGCAGGAGACAATTGGGAAAGATGCCTCAGAGGCAGCACCACATTTCTTTAGCAGATGGAATGTGAAAAATGCCTTAGCCAAGTCATCACAGAAGGCTCGTGGGCTTAGTTCCTTTTAGGCCTGAGTATTTGAAAGGAGGTTAAATCACTTTTTCTTGGGATTCCATAAAATTTCTCTGGCAAACTTTCATAGAATCTTAGAATTTTAGCACTGAAAACAATCTTAGAGTGTTAACCTAGGCCAGCCTTCTCATTTTATAGATGAGGGAAATAAGGGAGATTAGGGAAATATAGATGAGGGAAAGAAATTAGGTGACTTGTCTAAGGTTGAATGGCTATTTAATTATGTGTCATATCCTAAGGTTCTTTATCAATTTGTTAATAATAATAGCAATTGAAATATTTAAAAATACATATGCAACAAATTATCTTTAAAATTCTCAAAATGATTTTATATTGGGTTTCAAAACCAATCTGTCAAAAAGAATATGCAGTTATTATCTCTGCCAAGGATTCCATTTTTTTTAAAATGGCTCTTGGAATATTTTCTCATTTGCTAAAGAAGTGTTTTTATTTCTCTGTTGGTGTTAACTTTCACAGACTTTATTTAGCTGCTCATGGTATCAGCTTATGGTACTATTAACAAGCATTGCTTGCTTATTGACATTAGAAGGGTGAATAACATCTGTACCAGCACTTTTCAGAATGGCACAGAAATCGACATCCTTCTTCCCTGCTGTGTTGGCATTGGAGGAAAAGAAAGAACAAAGCAGAGAAGCAGTGAGAGGAAAAGAAGAGATTTCTGTTAAGTAGCGAGTGTAGAAGAAGCCTTTAAGCTCAATTACGGAAGCTCCATTGTTACAGTGGAGAAAACATCCTATAGTTATTGTGCATTTGCTTTTTCATTTTGCACTGTGGTCTGAGTTCTAAGAAACTGTCATAATAATTGATTGCTCAGCATCGACATCAAATTGTTGAGAGTATCTTGTAAGAGAAGATCGGCACATTGTGAAGTTTTATTGAGAAATACAACCCCGTGAATATTTGATCGTGTTACTCTTTTGCAAATAGTTTACCATTAGGCACACTGTACATTTTACCAAGCAACAGAGCATATAGAGATTTAGAATAGGGAGTAGCATTATATTCAGGCATAATGCACCTGGCATTGGAGTTACAGAAGTAGGTAATAGGAGCTAGAAATTAGTTAGACTTATTTATGGGAAGAGAGAAGCAAGATATGCATAGCAAAGTAATCTGTGGGGTTAGGGCTTGGCACAATACATAGAGGGAAACTGAAGCCAGAACCAAGTTCAGAATCAGCAGAACCAGAACAAATTACAGATACACAGATTGGTCTATGACTATAGATATTTGTTAAATAAAAAAGACCAAGATAAAGATAGCAAAACTTTTAAGTGAACTTGGGAGGAAATAGAGAACAAGCAGGTTTTCGTTTATTTGTGCTAATTTCATTTAACTTTGCTGTATGGCTAAGGGTTTTATGTAAGACTTTGTCCCTTATTTTGTGTGTGCATGTATGTTTTTATTGATGGTTATTATGCTTATTTACAAATTTTATAAAGAAAAAAAAGACTCACTAAATTCTAAGTTACACTAGATCTGCCATGGTTGTTACCATTAAGAATAGCTGATTGTGTGCATATTCATTAGCACATTCAGCAAATATTTATTATGAGAACTACTGTCTATACATGTCTATAGCACTTTAAGGTTTACAAGTCACTTTTATTTCCACAATGCTGTGAGGGCAATAGTCCAAGTATTATTATTATTATTCCCATCTTTCAAATGAAGGAACTGAGACCCACGGGCTAAGTGATTTGCCTGTGGCATCAGAATTGGGGTTCAGACTCAGGACCCCTGATAGCAAACCCACTGCTCTTTCCACTAAACCATAATCCTTTTTGTCCACTGTGTAGAAGATGCTCTAGAAGGATGGGTTGGGCACAATGCAAAATCGATTTTTGAGAGTCACTTCTAACAGGACTTTTTTTCAGTGTTTCGGTGAATTTCGGTACTTGATACAGGCACTCCCTTATCTTCCACAGCTTCCTGCTTTCTTTCTGATTTTGGCTGCATTGGTCTTGTTTGCAAAAACTTTTTAATTTAATGTAATCAGAATTATCCATTTTGCTTCTCATGATCCTCTCTATCTCTTGTTCGGTCATGAACTTTCCCCCATCTGTAGACCTGACAAGTATTTCTTTTCCATGCTCCCCTAATTTGCTTATGATATCACCTTAATGTCCAAATCATGTACCTATTTTGAATTTCTCTTAGTATATGGTGTGAGATAGTTGTCTCTGGCTAGTTTCTGCTAGACTACTTTCCAGTTTTCCAAGCAATTTTTGTCAAATAGTGAGTTCTTGCCCCAGTAGCTGCAATCTTTGGGTTTGCCAAATACTAGGCTACTGTGCTCATTTGCTTCTGTACATTGTGTACCTAATCAATTCCATTTATCAACCACTCTATTTTGTATGCAGTCCCAAATTGTTTTGGTGATTATTCTTTGTAATATAGTTGAACTCTGGTACTGCTAGGCCCCCCTTTTCACATTTTTTCCATTGGTTTCCTTGATATTCTTGACCTTTTGTTCCTCCAAATGAATTTTAAAATTATTTTTTTCTAGCTCTATAAAGTAATTCTTTGGTAGTTTGATTGGGTACTGAATAATTAATTAGGTAATACTGTCATTTTTATTATATAGGCTTGTTCTTCCAATTATAGGAATTGAGTGAACCACACTAATTTCATCTTGTGACTCAATTTTAGATCTAGCTGAGTTCCTTTTCTGTTCAATTATGAGTCTAGTCCAATTTCTGTCTTTTGAGAAAATTTTAATCAATTGTGGAAACTGTGAGGAAACTTTATTGCATTGTTTGAACCTAGCCCTCCATGGTTGGGAAGTTGGATGACCTCTGCCTGTTGCTTTGAGGCCAGATTTGCTTAATGCTTAACCAAGGACCTGGGTAGGTTATGCTGACCAGAAACCCATTCGGATGTGAAAATTGATATAAGGAGTTTTCTCACAATTATACATCCCAGACAACCCATATATCTTATCTGAAAATTTGCCCAGTACTGGTCAAGCAGTTTTGTTGTTCCTTTGATTAAAAACAGATACTTGGGGGAATAGGACACCTCTTTTTCTGATATCAGGGAATTGTACTTGTTCTCTCTTGCTCTTCCAACTTGAAAAGTCCCTAATCTTTTTTCCAGTTAGAAATCAAATTACCTAAACTTGTATCCTGGTTTATATTCTGCTAATTGTTTTCTTTTAATGCATAAAGATCTCTTTCTCCCTATAGTCGGGGTTCAGTGCCAAGCTGCAGTGGTCTGGTCCCGATGTTATGCAGTTGGCATGCATTGCTTAATAAAATGATATGGTCAGAAGCTTGAACCTTTATTTCCTCAGTTATTTCAAATTTCATCCATTACACCATGAGAAATTAATATTTCTCTAGTTGTTTAGATTTGTCCTTATTTGTTTGAAAAAATGTTTTATTCCTGTGTGTGTGTTGGCATGTAGACTCCCAAGTATTTTATACTGCCTGAATTCATTTTAAATGGAATTTCTCTTTCTATTTCTTTCTGCTGGTAATACATAGGAGTGCTGATGATTTGTGTGGGTTTATTTTGTATCTTGCAACTTTGCTAAAGTTGTTAATTGTTTTGACTAGTTTTTTTAGTTGATTCTATAGGATTCTCTAAGTATAGTATCATATCATCTGTAAAAAAAGTTTTGTTTCCTCATTGCCTATTTCTTCAAACTTTTTCTTATTGCTATAGCTAAAATTTTTAATACAATATCGAATAATAGTGATGATGATGGACATGTGTGCTTCATCCTGATCTTATTAGAAAGGCTTTTAATTTACCCCTATTACAGATAATTCCTACTCTTGTTTTTAAATAGATTCTACTTATCATTTTTAAGAAAAGCTCACTTATTCCCATGGTTTCTAGTGTTTTTAATAAGAATAGGTGATGTATTTTGTCAGAAGCCTTTTCTGCATCTATTGATATGATTATATGATTTTTGTAGTTTTTGTTATTAATACAGTTAAGAAGAGTTATAGTTTTCTTAATATTAAACCAGCCTTGAATTTCTGGCATAAATATAGCCTGATCATAGTATATGAGCTTTGCGACAAAGTGCTGTAATCACTTTGTTAATATTTGATTTAAATTTTTTGCATCAATATTCAGTAGGGAAATTGGTCAATAGTTTTCTTTCTATGATGTTCCTTTCCCTGGTTTAAATATAAAACACGTTAATGTCTTTAAAGGAATTTGGTAGAACTTCTTTACTTATTTTTTAAATATTATAGTATTAAAATTAATTTTTTAAAAAATGTCTGGTAGAAGTCACTTGTAAATCCATTTGGTTGTAGGTGTTTGTTTCCTTAGGTAGCTCATTTATAGCTTGTTCTAAAAATAGGGTTATTTAAATTTCCTATTTTGTCTTCTATTAAGCTGGGAAATTTATGTTTTTGTAAATATTCATCCATTTCATTTAGATTGTCAGCTTTATTGGCATAAAGCTGGATAAAATCTCTCCTAATAATTCCTTTGGTTTTATTTTCTTTGGTTGTGCATTTACCCTTTTAATTCTTCAGCTGGAAGAAGAGGTTTTGAATGCCATTAGGCTCTTTTCATGTGGCAGAGCACCTGGTATTGATTCCATTCCAGCTGAGATTTACAAGGTAATGGGTCCATTGCTCATACAAAAGCTGACTGAAATTTTCCAAGTTATATGGCAAGAGGAGGTTATCCCCCAGGAGTTCAAGGATGCCTCCATTGTCCATCTCTATAAAGGTAAAGGAACTAGATTGTCCTGTGACAATCACAGGTGGCTCTATCTCTTTGTCATTGCTGGCAAGATTCTTACCAGAGTCCTCCTTAATAGGCTGATCCTTCACCTGGAAGATGGTCATCTACCTGAGAGCCAGTGTGGCTTTAGAAAGAGCCAAGGAACTATTGATGTGGTGTTTGCTGCCCGACAACTCCAGAAAAAATGCCAGGAAAGAACAGAAGTCTATACACAACATTTGTAGATCTGACCAAGGCCTTTGATATTGTCAGACATGAGGGCTTATGGAAAATTAAGTCAAAATTTGACCGCCAAGAGAAGTTCAACAGCATTGTGCATCAATTTCAAGATGGCATGCTTGCCTGGCTTCTGGATTATGGACAATGCTCTTGTGTTTTTCCATTCACCGGTGGAGTGAAACAAGACTGTGCTTGCTCCCATACTTTTTAGCATGATGTTTTCAGCCATGTTGTCAAATGCTTCAATGAGGATGAACAGGGCATCAAGGTCAGCTACTGCACTGATGGTAAATTCTTCAACTTGAAAAGGCTACAGGCCAAGACCAAAGTGGAGAGAGTGTTGGTGCATGATTTTCTGTTTGCAGATGACTGTGCATTCAACGCACCCTCTGAGGCTGAGATGCAACAAAATATGGATCGATTCTCTGCTGCTTGGCTAATTTTGGCCTAACAACACCAAAAAAACACAGGTGCTCCATCAGCCACCACCACACACACCATCCTTATGTGGAACCATCAGTTACAGCAAATGGAGAAGTTTTGAATGCTGTGGATAAGTTCACTTACCTTGGTAGTGTACTTCCCAGGGACGTACACATCGATAATGAGGTTGACACATCATTGTCAGAGCTAGCTTAGTGTTTGGGAGGCTCTGAAGGAAAGTATGGGAGAGAAGTATGAGACTGATTACCAGACTGAAGGTCTATAGAATCGTTGTGCTGAGCTCATTGTATGCCTGTAAAATCTGGACAGTCTAGCAGCATCATGCCAGGAAACTGAATTGCTTCCATTTGAATTGTCTTAGGAAGATTCTGAAGATGCCTGGCAGGATCAGATACCATACACTGAGGTCCTTTCTCAAACTAAAATGCCAAGCATTCAAACTCTGCTTCAGAGTGCAACTCCAATGGGCTGGCCACATTGTTCATATGCAAAATGTACACTCACCAAAAAGACAATGTTATGGAGAACTCACCCAGGGCAAGCATTCACATGTTGGTCAGAAGAAGCAATACAAGGACACTCTAAAGATCTCTCTTAAGAACTTTGCAATTGATTGTGTGACATGGGAGACACGTGCACAGGACCACTCAGCATGGTGTGTTCACATCAAAGAAGGTGTGGTGCTCTATTAGCAAAGCAGAATTGGAACAATTCAAGGGAAATGCAGAATGTGCAAATTTAGAGACTCTACCCCAAATGTTCACACCAACTATTTGTGCCCAGCCTGTGAGCATTCCAAGCTCATATTGGTCTGATCAGCCACAGTCAGACACACTAAAACTTTACTCTAGCATAGTGATGTCATTTTGGTCCTCTTCGAGAACAAAGGACAACAACCAACCAACCAACAAACCTTTTTAATTATGGATACTGATAATTTGGTTTTCTTTTTTTTTAAGTCAAATTAACTGAAGTTTATCGATTTTACCAGGTTTTTTTTTCATAAAACCAGCTCCTAGTTTTATTTAACAGTTCAATTTTTTAACTTTTGATTTTATCAATCTCTACTTTGATTTTTAGAATTTATATTTTGGTGTTTAATGAGGGATTTTAATTTGTTGTTTTTCTAGTTTTTTAGTTGCATGTCCAATTTGTAGATCTGCTTTGTCTCTCTTTTAAGTGTTTGGAGATATAAATTTCCCTCAAAGTACTGTTTTGACTGCATCTCACAAATTTTGGTATGTTGTCTCATTGTTATTATCCTTAATGAAGTTATTGATTGTTTCTATGATTTATTCTTTGATTCATTCTTTTTTTTCCAATTAATTTTTAATCTGTGCTTCAAAGGTCATTTATCAAATGTTATTTTTATTGCATTATAGTCTGAAAAGGTTACATTTAATATTTCTGCTTTTCTGCATTTGTCTGTGAAGGTTTTATACCCTAATACATGGTCAATTTTTTTGTGAAGGTACCATGCACAACTGAGAAATAGGTGTGCTCATTTCTATTCCCATTCAGTATTCTCCAGAGGATGGTCACATCTAACTTTTCTAAAATTCCACTTACCTCCTTAATTTATTTTTTTAATGGTTAAATTTACATCTAAGAGGGTTAAATTGAGGTCCCCCGCTAGTATAGTTTTACTGTCTCTTTCCTGCTGTAACTCTTTTAGCTTTCCTTCAATAATTTGGATGTTATGCATATATGCATGTTCAGTATTGATATTAATTCATTGTCTGTGGTATCTTTTTAGCAAAATGTAGTTTCTCTGTTTATCTCTTTTAATTAGATCTATTTTTGCTTCTGCTTTGTCTGAGATCATGATTGCTAACCCTCCCTTTTTTACTACAACTAAAGCATAATAGATTCTGTTATAGCCTCTTATTTTACCTCTGTGTCTTTCTGTTTCAAGTGTGTCTCTTGTTAACAATATCATGTTGGATTTTGCTAATTTTTTTTTTCCATTTGGCCAGTTGTATTTTTTAAGGACTTGTTTTCTACAGTCAATTTTTGTCCCTCTTTTTCAAAGTTATTGATTCTCTCTTGAATACCTCTCATTTCTTTCCCCAATTTTTCTTCTACCTCTCTTTTATTTGGCTTTTAAAATGCTTCTTAAACTCTTCCAAGAAGGCTTTTTGGGCTTGAGGCCAGTTCATGTTTCCCTTTGAGATATTGCATGTGGGTATATTGACAATGTTGTCTTCTTCTGAATTTGTGCCTTGATCTTCCCCGTCCCCATAGTGAGAATTGTCTGTTTCTGTTTTTTGCTCATTGTGTTTGCCTGTTTCCTAGCTTTTAAAGTTGGGCTGTTCTGCTGGAGCACAGGGGGCACTGACCCAAGTTTCTTATGCCAGGGGCCTGGGACCAGGTCACTGGCTTTGTATGCTGGAACCTCAGGTGCTGGCAGCTGGAGGCTGTAGGAGTCTGGCAGCTTACCTGGTGCTGAGTGGGGGTCAGCAATACTGAAGCTCTTGGGGTGGAGTGGGAGGTCTGGCCGCTGGAGGACGCCTGCTTACCCGGTCTGCTCTGAAGCACTGGAAGACTTGGCTGCTGTAGGATGCCTGCCTGCCTGGAGCTGTGCCTCCTGGAGTTGTGCTTCCTGGAGTTGTACTGAAGCACTGGGAGGTTTGGCTGCTGGAGCATGCCTGCCTGCCAGCACACATAGTGGTTTTCCAAGATGGAGTCTACTGGTTCCCCTGCCTATGCCAAGGCACTCAGGGGGTCCTGGTGTTGGTGCTTGCCTGCTCCACCACCCCAGGGCTCAAGATCTCCCACTAGTTTGCTGAGGTGAGGCCTACAACTGGCTTTCTGGGATGCCTTGAGAGGGACCTTTCCCATTAATCGCCCAAACTTCCTGGGCTACAAGACTGCTATACCCCGTCTTTCTGCTGGCTCAGCTGTTCCAGGGTGTTTCCTGGGGTGATATTGTCTGGGCTTTCAGAGGTCAATAAGGAAGAGTGAGAGCTACCTACTTCTTACTCTGCCATCTTGGCTCCCGGAAGTCTCCCATTTGGTTTTTTGGTTTGGTTTTTTTTTGGCAAAGGTATTGGAATGGTTTGCCATCTCCTTTTCTAGCTCATTTTACAGAAGAGGAAACTGAAGCAAATTAGGGTCAAGTGATTTGCTGATGGTCACACAACTAGTAAGTGTCTGAGACCAGATTTGAACTCAGGAAGATAAGTTTTCCTGACTTCAGGCCTGCCACTCTATCCAGTGTGCCACCTAGCTGCCCCAAACCTCTTTTGCCATTTGACTAATTCTGATTTTTAAAAAAGTTATTTTCATCAGTTTTTTTGTGTCTCTTTTACCAAGTTGTTAATTCTCTTTTCATAATTTTCTTGCATAGCTCTTATTTGTTTTCCCAATTTTCCTTCTACCACTCTTATTTGATTAAGAAATTTTTTTTTGCTTTTTTTAAAAAAAAATCTCTCTTTAGTTCTTCTAGGAATTCTTTTTGGTCTTGTGTGCAATCTGCCTTTTTATTGAGGCTTTGCTTGAAAATGTTTTCAAGTAATTGTCTTCTTCTATGTTTGTTTCATGCGCTCCCTTGCCACCATAGTAGTTTTTACAGTCAGGTTCTTTTTGTTGTTGTTTGTTCATTTTTCCAGTCTACTTGATTTTGAACTTTATATTAGAATTGGGCTCTGCTCACTTCTGAGTGGAGGGATGACTGGCCTGAGCTTCTATCTTTTATGACCTTCTGCTTCCATAGCTTGATTTGGGGGCCTTCAGGTTTTTGCTGCTTCCAATTTTGTGTGATTCATATAGAAGTTTGGTCACTGTCTTCCTGGTCTGCACTCTGGTCCTTACACCAATAGGGCCTCTCTGTTCCCTTATGATTGTAACCATTCCTCTACAGCCTAGGAATGCAATCCATAACTGGGTAATGGGTGACAGAGCTGCCAAATGGCACCTGATCCTATTCCCAGTGCTATTCCCGAGTCTGCTGGCATCTTGCTATGTCTTCAGTCCCTTTATCATCCCTGGGCTTTGCTGCTGCCTTCCAGCCCCACAGCCAGTGAAGCTTCCACCATGCTATGCTTCTTCTTTGCTACAGTCCTAGCTAGCCTCCTCCCTAGTGTCTGTAGACCTCTTAGTCTTCCTAAGTTTTCCTGGACTGGAAAAATGGTTCACTGTAACTTTTTCTTGAACTTCTCAATCAGCATTCTACTTGGTGTTTTCTGTGGTCATTTTGTATGAGTGGTTTTGGGGGAGGTTTGGCAGTTATGACTTTTCATTCCACCATCTTGAATCTGCCCTCAGGAGGTATCCAATGTTACAGTATTGATTTGGTGGTTCCATGTCATCCATAGTGAGAATTTCTAATAAGAATCTTCGTTGAGTTTTTACATTTTTCATGTGCTTGTTGTCCACCTTCCTACTCAGGATGACCTGGCTTAATAAGTAGCAATATGGTATAGTGAATAGAATGCTGGACCTATAGAGGAAGACCTGAGTTTGAATCCTGTTTCAGACACTTAATAGCTATGTGACCCTGGGTAATTACTTCACCTCTCTCTCAGTATCAGTTTTCTTATCTGTAAAACAGAGATTACAACAGCACCTACCTCATAGGGTTGTTGAGAGTATCAAATGAGATAACATGTTAAATGTTTTGCAAACCTTAAAGCACTCTCTAAATATTAGCTATTTTTAATTGGGCCTGTCTCCAAACCAAATGTAAGATTGTTTTTCCCTCTATCACTTCTTGATGCTTTATGTAATGATATTGCTCCTAATCTTCTGTCATCTACCTCCCTAAATTTTTACAACAGAGTTTATACTCTAAAACTGGTGTTAACATTGACTGCTATATATATTTGCTTGACGAAGAATTAAAGTATTAGCTGGGTGAGGTAGTTGCTTTAAGTTTCCTTTTTGTATTAATAGATTTATAATAGTCAAAATTCCTTTGGAAATGGAGATAGGTTGCCAATGTCTGTTATTTCGTCCATATCCCATGTTTTTAGTATCAGCAGCTTGGTCAAATATGTCAAATTAGAATTGTCTCATTCAGTCTCAGTCAATCATAGAGTTATCTCATATCATCTGTACATTTTTATTCTGCTAATTTGGTACTTATTTTAGCTCTAACAAGTTGCATTGTATACAGACAGTTGGTTCGGAAATGATTCCCACATTGGCAGCTAGTCATATCCTGTCTGTTTGAACAGAATCAATTTCAATTTTTTGAAATTTGAAATGATTCCATTTTAATTTTTATATTATTATTAGAATCTTGCCATGACCAGCACCTTATGACTCACTTTATTCATGATGTAGAGGTATGAGACTTCTAATAGTCTATAATCCCTTGGCACTTGTTTTTCATTGGCTCCCCCAAAGTCATAAGCACATAGGAATAAAAGCTTTGATGCCAAACACAGACAAGGACATAATTGGATTCATCAAGAGACTCCCCCCACACCTGCCCAATCAATTTGTTGAGCACATCTATTCCCCTATGAAACATGGACACAAAAGCATTTACCTTATTAAATATAGACCTACCCATATGTCTATTAGCATCTTGTTAAGAAGACGTAGATAACTCCTGATTGGTTTTCAGTGGACTGGAGCTATCCCCAAGACAATTAGTTGGATGGGACTCAGGAGGACAGACGCTTTTCAAAAAAGCCACCCCTCTGTCAGCCTCTAAAAGAAAGTGACAAATTGCTTTCAACCCTTTTTCCTTCCTGTTTTGCCATTTGCATCATGCCTTTTTTCTGGAAGCATTCACCCATTTTGGGGGAGGGGAGAGCTATGCTTCTTTCTCATGTCACCATCAACTGGAGGGAGGCAGAGTTCCCTTGTTCCTCAAGACTCCTTGAGAAGAAAGGTACAAGGAAAAAGTTAGGAGGAAAAAAATTAATAGGCCAACACAACAAAGGCAGATCTTCTGACATGAAACTTTATTTCTGAGTCCTGGCCACCTTGAAAGTGGGATAGCACCAGTTACTGAAAACCAACCAGGATTTGACTATGCCCCCTCAGGAAGGAGCCAACAAATATACACGCATGCTGGTACTATTGGAGGGAGAAGTATGTTGATGAAATCGGTCAGAGAGAAGCCTGCTGAACAAACTCACCTTACAAGAATAGAAAAAGTTAATTTTTTTTTATATTCAATAATATGTTCCTCCTTGCCTCATCCTAGCTATCCCATACTTTGTAGACTTTCAGCATTTATGTCTATAATTTGAACTATGTTGCTTGTTATTTGTCTCTGTTCTCTAGTTGTTGTATGCAGTTTGATTCAACGACAACTTTCAAATGCCTGCTTGTATACCTTACCTTTCCTCAACTTAATTATAAACTCTTTGAAATCAGAGGCTTTGATTTCTACTTCTTTTGCATTCCCCCTGGTACTTAATGTAGAGTCTGACGTGTAGGATATACAAAAAAGGTACTCATTGGGTTGAATTGAACTGAATGAGAAAATAATGAAGTATTAACTAGAATAGGGAAAGGGCAAATTGAAGAGAGTGGAAAATTGAAGTAATAGGAAAAAGGTGATGAAGGACAGCAATAATGGAAGAAAGAAAGAGGAAGGTAAGGATACTGAAAGTAATAAAGAAAAGAAGTGAATAGGAGAGATAAACCATTGTGGCTACACAGCAACGTTTCCACTAGAGATTAGGTCTTCTATGGAGAAAGATATGTAGTTTCAAAGACCCACTGAGGTACTACTGTATATTTCTCCCAGTCTCTTGGGGATGCAACTAAAATATTAATCATTACAGGCAAATAACTTAAATTATTGTCTTCATGTGGTAGCTGCACCACAGCCTTTGCTGTCCAGGCTATTTTCACTAGATGATAAAGATTATTAGGTCCTCAAGGGATTATTGTCCTTTTGATATATTTTTCCATTTCAATCACATAGAGAATTGTCAAAGTAGGCCTACATTTTGAAGAATTAGACATGGTCTGCATATTCTGAGTTGGGTTTTGCTTTAAATTTATAAGGTAGCCTTTTTCTTAAGGTTGGCGTACTGGGGTGAGGAACCAGCAGCCTTGAGGCCCCATGTGGCCCTTTAGGTCCTGGAGGGCAGCCTTTTGACTGAATCCAAACTTCACAGAACAAATATCCTTAATAAAAGCATTTGTTCTATAACTCAGTCAAAAGGCTGCACCCGAGAACCTAGAAGGCCACATGTGGCCTCAAAGCCACAGGTTCCCCACCCCTGAGTAGATCAAGAGCTGTTCCTTGAAGTCAGGAAGCCTAGGTTTCAAGGCCTGCCTTTGATACATACTGACTATGTGATGCAGGACAAGTCATTTAATTTCTCCATGGAGGAGAAATTTTTGAAGACCACAATTACAGAGAATGGGCTGATCTGTCTTGGTAGAAGGAATTTCCTTATCTGAGAGTTTGCTATACCAATGAAATCAGAGCTCCAGTCCTTATCTCTTTTTTTTCCTTCAGTGTTTCCCATTAACACCAAAAGTCAGAAAGGAGCGCCAAGTTGACCTTCAGGATCAACTGAGGCTGTGTTTCCAAACAGCATTCTATGATTGAGGGACTGGGAGTAGAAGCTTGAACTGCCTCCAAGTCCTTGTTTCATGAAATTTTACAGCTTGGGAAGTTTTTTTTATTTTCATGACATTCCAGATACAGACAATGTTGTGCAAAGTTTATTCTTATTTTGCAGGTAAGGAAACTGAGGGTCAGAGAAGTTAAGTGAGATGGAATGAATGAATGAAGTATTTACTAAGAACTGACTATGTGCAAAGCACAGTACTAAGGAGTAGAGATGCAATACATGCTCTGTCCTCAAGGAGCTCACAATCTAAAGTCCCCTGTTGTTGTCAAAGAAATGGCATCAGGAGGGAGATATCTTGACTTGCAAGTGAATTGGATTTGAGTGAGGCAGAGCTGTGCAAGGTCATCAGCTTTACTCTCTCCTCCGGAGTAATTGGAGTCTGGGGCAAGATATAGGTCAGGACAACTGGCAATGGACCTGGATGCAGTGGGAGACTTTGGCCTTGTTAAGCCAGGTCTTTCACAATACATAAGAAGTTACATACATTAGTCTCTGCCCACCTAGGGCCAAAAACTGTTGCGTTTTCATGATATATTGTGGTGGAACCGTCTCAAAGAATTCAGAGTCAAACCACCTCTAATTCAAGTATAGGCATTTATTGAGATTGACGCCTCTCATGAAATGGGCTAAGTTCCAAGAGGAACCAGCAGCTTCAGAAAAAGCAAGATGAATTTTTATAAGGTAAGACGCAATTACGTAACAGAAATTTACATAGAATACAGGAATATGATTAATATTAAAAAGGCAGGAGGAGTTTGTTAAGGGATTAGGTAATGGAGGAGGGGTCCTAGCCTCAGTGGAACTGCGCAGGCACTATCATAGGGTGGGTCCCTTCTACAGTTTGGTGATCAAGCATTCTGGCCATGCTGCCCCTCCAATTGCCTAGCTATTGTGGTCCTGTCTGGTCAAGATATAGTTAGGTATTGTGGTCCTGTCTTGGAATAGATGGATGATGTGATTGTGATTGAATACAAGAAGAGCACATCTGTTCAAATATATGGGAGTGGGTCTGGGGGCAGTAGCTAGTAGAGGCAGTGGCTGGGTTCCCATCACATGGACATACCTGCTGTTTCTGGGGGAACTGTGAGTTCAGGGACAAACCTGTTGTTCTAGTGAGCAGTGAGACATATATGAAGAAGTTAAGACATTGGCAGGGGGCTAGGTAGGTACAGTTGGCTATAAAGAAGTTAGAGTATTGGGGCTGGAAGCAGCTCTATTAGGACTCCATCAGTCCTGATTGTAGAGCCAGGACTTTTACCTTGCTCTCCCGACTCCTAATCTAATAGTTTCCATTTACATGGTACTCTTACTGTTTCCACTGGAAAAGAAGAGAATCATATATATTTTGAAGTCATATATAATATTTTGATTTTAGAACAATATCCTGCTCAAATCAACTCCTCTAAAAAATCTCTTTAATCAAGATATAACAATGTAACATACAGGCTCTTCCTCTAGGTCTTGCTCATTTAAAAATTTTAATGATTCAGGATATCAATATAAATAGAATCAATGTGTAAGTGGCATTTGAAAACAAATTTAGGACAACTATATTACATTAGTATGCTATGTATTCTTATTTTAGGTTTCGTTATAAAAAATGAGTATGATAGATGAAAAGGTAAACTGCTAAAGCAGGGCCTGTAGAACTTGGCTTTTACAAGAAAACTCACTGTTTTTTTAGTAATATGACCTTGTTGTGTTTTGTCCTACCTGTAGACTTAGTTTTAAAAGTTGGTAAATTTTAAAACTGCGCAGTAACTTTATGAAGATCTTTTATGACAGTGACCTATCAACCCATGATAGTTCCCATGAATTTGTTGCTTTAAGGTTACAAGATATCCCTGCAATGACTTAGTGAGGTAGCAATTTCAATTCTTTTCATGCTATGGATGAGGAAATTGAGGTTAAGTGACTTGTCCATCACAGAGCTAGTAAATACCAATCAAAATCTGAATCTGAATATCCTGACTCTTAAGCTCATTGCTCTTTGAACTCTACGAGTCTGTCCCTCTGTATATGTGAAAAAGTATGTGTGAATTGAGAGTATGAAAAAAACCTTAATAAATGCATTAGGTAGAAGTGAAGGATGAGAGGTGAAAAGTCACTTCTGACAGTAGGCTTCAGGCTTAAAACAATACAACCTTTTGAGTCAAAAAAGATCCCAAACTTAACCAAACAAATCATTAACAGGAGTCTCTAAAGTGACATGATTATGAACAGTTTAATTAAATAAAGACCAGCTTTTTGAATATATTTAACCTGGGCTATTCAGTGATTCTGTTTTATTAGACAAATAATCACACTATTTATTTTCCTTAATGGTAGGAATGTTTTACAATCTAGTGATTCTGTCAGCTGTTTGTTACATAAACTCAACCAAGTGATAGATCTCTCTTATCCATACTAACTGCTTTCATTAGATTTGAAAAGTCTGATATTTACAATGCCTTCTTGAGTTTTAGAATAGAATGGCCTTGCCAGACACAGTCCTGACTTAATCATCTTTTTAAAACTCTTTTTTAGAGTTTTTCCAATTAAGAAGCTTTATTATAAGGTGACAAAGTAAAATAATTTTTAAAATAAACAAAAATTTTAAAATTGTTATTAATATTTTCAAAATCATGTTTCTTCACAAATAGGTGGCATCCAGTTGGTGTTCCTCAGAAGCCATTTCTGTTTCCACAAGAAAGCGTAGGTAAAAAATGGAAAGGCGAAAGAAAGGGAAGAGCCAGTCCATTGATTCAACCAAGTACAAAGGTTAGAAATTTTATTATTCTCTAACTAGACCATATATGAACTCTTTGTTTTTCATTTAATGGACTCCTTGTGTCAGAGATACTACACTTTTTTCAGTGAACATGTATTTTTATTGGCTTAAGCTATGACCCAGAAACCAAGAAAAATCTTGCATCATAGTCAGCAGAGTAAGCTTACCCTAACTCTCCTACTTTAAATTATGGTAGCAATGAATAGGAAGTTTTATTTAAAAAAAGTGATATAATAATAATAGGTGACTTTAATATAGCACTTTAAGTTTTGCAAAGCACTTTGCATATATTGTCTCATTTGATATCGTTTAATAAATAAACATTAAGCATTTGGTAGCGGGCAAGTGTCAGAAGTCTAAATGCATTGCTACATCTCGCAGCATTTTGTGATTTATGGTCCCTGGATGAAAAATCTCTCAGGCCTTAGATTGGCATGAGTGACTGCACTGGCCCTTTTTTGGCCAGGTTGGTTGTGTGGATCATCTGTTGTTTTTTCCAGTCGTCCAATTGACTCATAGTTCCCTTCCTGGTCACTCTAGACATTGGCAAAGGGAGTCTGCCAGTCTTAAAGATTATCATAGAATCTCAGCCTAATAAATGTATGTTTGATTGAAGTGAATTTGGACTTTGGGTGTCATCTAGTTCAACTTCTTCCGGAAGCAGGGACCTCCATGAGGGTCCCATCAAGTATCACCCAGCCTTCAGTTGTTAAGGAATTTACCGTACTCTGAGGTAGCCCATCGCATTTTTGAAACATAAGAAGTTTTTTCCTTAAACTGAGCTGAAGTTGTCTTCCAGCAACTTCTGTCACCCTTTGTTTTGCTCTTTGAGACTAAGCAGAAAAAACCCAATTGCTCTTCCACATGAATTTTTTTTATATGTTTGATGATAGCAATCACATCTTCCCCTTTGTTTTCTCTTCTTTAGGCTAAATAGCCCTGATTCTGTCAACCAATCTTCATATGGCCTGGTTTAGAATTTCCATGGGGTGCTCTGTCTTGTCATTGTTCTTGCAAGGGGGAAAGTAGGGCAATTGGGGTTAAGTGACTTGCCCAAGGTCACACAGCTAGCGTGTATGTCAAGTGTCCGAGGCTGGATTTGAACTCAGGTCCTCCTAACTCCAGGGCCTGTGCTGTACTCACTGAGCCACCTAGCTGCCCCTTGTCATTGTACTTTAAGAAAAATATGGTGTCCCTAACTGATCACAGTGTTCCAGATGTGATCTTACCAGGACAGAGTACACTGGAAACATTGGCTCCCTTGCTTAGCCTGTTGTAGCAGCCTAAGAATACTTTATTGGGCTTCCATATCACATTGTTAACTCATATTGAACTCATAATCCATTAAAACCTACAGATCCTTTTCATGTTGTCTTTTTTAACCATATTCTCATTACCTTTGATCTGTGTAGTTGATTTTTTGAACCAAAGCCTAGAATTTTGCATTGATCCCTATTCTTATATTATTAGACTTGGCCCTTTTTCCTCCAGCCTGTCAAGAACATTTTAGATCCCAGTTCTGTTATCCAGTTTATTGAGAGTCCTTTCCAGATTTGTCACTGAAAATTTGATAAATATACTGCCTTTAAATAATTTCTAAAAATGTTGAATAGAACAGGATCAGGGGAAAAGCTCTTTGATACTCCACTAAAACCCTCCCTCAAGATTGATATTAATTCCTCAATAACTGGGTCTGGCCCTCCAACTATTATCAGATCATCTAACTGTGTAGGAATTTTGCCATAATTAGTCAATAAGCATTTATTAAGTGCCCACTATGTACTAAGCACTATAGAAAGCAAGAGACAGTCACAGTCTAAAGAAGGAGACAACATGAAAACAATTGTGTACAAACAAGATATATACAGAATAAACTGACAATAACCAACAATAATCAATCATAAAGAGTAGCAAAAAAAAGTTTCTTGTAAAAGAAGGGGTTTTAGCTAGCACTTGAAGGAAGCCAAGGAAGTCAGGAGGCAGAAAGGAGGTGAAAGAGAATTCCAGGCATGGAGACAGTCATGAAAGTTCATAGTTGGGAGATGGAATATCTTGTTCAAGAAAAAGTAAGAACAGTGTCACTAGATGCCGAGTGCCGGTTGGAAGGAGGTTTTGGATGGGACAGTAAGATGAAAAGAGTATGGAAAGGTAGAAAAGGGTCAGGTTGTGAAGGGTTTTGAATGCCAAATAGAAGATTTTGTGTTTGATTCTAGAGGTAGTAGGGAGTCCCTGGTGTTTATTGAGGGGGTGAGGATGGGTGTTGTTTAACATGGTCAAATCTGTACTTTAGGAAGAATAATTTGACAGCTGAGTGGAGGACAGACTGGAGTAGGGAGAGACTTGAGGCAGATTCTTTCAATAGTTGACTCATGAGATGATGAAGACTTGCAACCAGAGTGGTGGCAGTATCAGAGAAGAGAAGGAATTGTATTCAAGAGATGTTATGAAGACAAAATTAATAGGGCTTGGCAACACATTGAATTTGGTAGGGTTGAGAGAGAGAGAAAGATTAAAGAGTTGAGGATGACACCTAGGTTGCCAGTCTGCAAGGCTGGTGGTAGTCTTGATAGTAACAGGGAAATTTAGAATGGGGGGGGGAGGGTTTGGGAGAAAGAGAGATTGAGTTCAGTTTCATGCTTGTTAAGTTTAAGATATCTATGGAACATCCAGTGTGAGATGTCCAATAGGCAGCTGGAATTGTGAGTCTAGAAATTAGAAGAGAGATCCAAATCAATTTGGATAAATAGATACAAGAATCATCAGCATAGAGGTGATAGCTGAATCCATAGGAAGTGATGAGATAACCAAGTGAAATTGTATAGAGGGAGAAGAGAAGAGGACAGAGCCCTGGAGGATACCCACCTTTGGTAGCTGTGACCTGGACAAAGATCCAGCAAGGAAGGTTAAGAAGGAGTAGCCAGAGTAGGAGAACAGAGCAGTGTCATAGAAACCGAGAGAGTGAAGTGTAACAGGAAGAAGAGGGTGATTGATGGTGTCAGAAGCTGCTGAGAAGTCAGCAGGGATGAGCACTGAAAAAAAGACTGTTGGATATGGCAATTAAGAGACCATTGATAAGTGGACAGAGAAATTTCAGTTGAATGAAGGTTGGAAGCTAGACTGTAGTGTTAAGAAGAGAGTGAGAGGAGAAGAAATGGAGGCATCAATTATAGATAGTCTTCTCAAGTAGTTAAGCAACAAAAGGGAAAGAGCTGTAGGGTAATAGTGTAGGATGGAAGGATCAAGTGAGGGTTTTTGAAGATGGGGTAGAGATTCAGGGGCATGTATGTAGGCAGTAGGGAGACAGCTAATAGACAAAAAGAGGCTGAAAATAAGTGATAGAATGGGGGTGATAAAGGGGACAATATCCTGAGGAAGATAGAGTGAAATGGAATCACATCTGCACATAGAAGCGCTCACCTTGTCAAGGAGACAAGAGTGAAGGAGGAGATAATAGCAGAAGGAATCCGGGTGATGTAGGATGAGGATGAGATTAAACACATACTTAACTCAAGTAGGTGTCATTCTTTTAAGTATCCCTAGAGTTACTATTTTAAAATAAAAATTTTATAAATAATTTGTCTATGTTTGAAACAAAATTTATCAGATCACAAGGTGTAATTTCATGGTATAACCCTAAAACTGGATTTTTAGCCATATTCTCTCATTATATAAATTCTTCTTGAGGCTGAGCACTCTCTGAAATATTAACTATTCTATCCCCTAGGGTGTTGTTTAAAGAAATTATCCTTTCAGTGGCTGATATAATACCTTAGCAATTGGGGGAAAATGCCTGCTATCTGCCTGGCATGTAGCTTATGTTTTGGGAAAATTTGGCTCTGTATGGCTTTGAGTTGACTCCTACTACATATACGCATTCCTTCAAAAACACCAGATGTTAAATATTAAAAGGCATGGCTTGCAATTATTTAGCAAAACATAAGACACAACCTACTCTGGTTCTATAGGATACAAAGATATTTTCCAGAGCCAGATTATAGGAGAAAGGCCTCTTTCCAGATCCTATCCACCCCCAGCTCTCTACTCAAACTAAATTCTATGTCCAGTTTCAGCAGATTCACATGCATTAAGCCTGTGTGACTTTAGCCAAGTCATTGAACTGTCCTCAGTTATAAGATGGGGATGGTAATAACACTTCTATCACCTACCCCAGCAGGATCGTTGTAAGGAAGGTACTTTCCATTGTAAAGAATACATTTGAGACAATTTTATTAGTGTTTTTTCAAAGAAAGGTTGCTAGTTACTAATGGTTTTCTGATCATTCTTTAGCACATGTTATTCTTTCTCTAGAAGAGTGTACCAAGAGATTCATGGACTTTTCTGCAACCCACAGGGTGGACAGTGAGATGTTCTTTCTTCAGGGGTGGGGTTTGGGTAGGGGTGTGGTAGAAAAAAAAAACCCTTCTTCTCTCCAGTTAAGCTACCTCTAAATTCCTTAATGACAACCCAGTCTCAGATCCTGAGATAAAAGTATAAAGCAAAATATATACTATGGAATTCACTGTATATAGAAAATGAGAGTAATTCAACCTCTGATACTCAATATTTGAGAACTAAACTTGTCCAAGTGCATAAGCATAATAAAACTAACTTTAAAAAGTAAAGAAAGTAATTTCTTATTATCACTATTTAATCATTTAAAAATTATATTTAATTTTCTAAATCACGTTTGTGGTTCAGTCATTTTCAGTCATGTCTGACTGACAATGTCAGTAATACCCCATTTGGAGTTTTCTTGGCAAATGGTTTGCCATGTCCTTCTCCATCTCATTTTACAGATGAGGAAACTAAGCCAAACAGGGTTAAGTGACTTGCCCAGGGTCACACAGATTTGAGTTCAGGAAGATGAGTCTTCCTGACTCCATGCCTGGTACTCTATCCACTGGGCCACCTAGCTCCTAATTCCCAAAGAAATGTTGACTTACTGACAGTCCTATCTCTCATTCCTCCCTGGTATGACCCTTCAACATTGCTTGGGACAGCCTCTCTGCAGTCCCCAGACATGTCCTCCTCATTCCCACCCCTATGTTATTCCCCAGCTCATCTCCCTCCTTCTACTCATCCATCCAGGAAGTCTTCTTGATTAGCCCCACCCCCACAATAATCCTTTCCTTATGTTGGATTTCCAGAGGACACGTACACACAAGGAGCACACGATCGCACAATTATTTTTGTGTTGCCGTAGATTTTTTTCTCTAATCCTCTTAGATGTTTACGCATTGTAAGCTCCTTGAGGGCAAGGACAGTGTTTGCTGCTTCTGTATATGGCACAGTCATATACATGATATAGGTAATTAAAAAATGATTGAATTGAACTGAAAATGATTGAGGTGCTGATGTTGCCTCAGCCACTTTCCAGCTGAGTCATCTCGTGTAAGTCGCTTAATCTCTGTTTGCCCCAGTTTCCTCATCCATGGAATGGGGATGATAGCAGCACTCACTTCACAGGGTTATCACAAGGATCAAATGCGATAACAGGTTAAAGACTTTGTAAAACTTTTTAGAAAAAAGATTCCCATGATAGAATTCTTTTTTAAAAATCTCACTGTGCATACATTATTCAAAAAAATCAAACTGTGGTCAATCATTTGCAGAAAAATAGTTGGATCATGAAAAATAGTCATACAAATAATGATTCATGTACTGAGGATAATCACATGTTCTTTTGGATGTTATGTGCTTGGGTGAACTTAATTTAGAAAGGGGTATTGAATATGACTTTACCTCAGGGGGGCTGGGAGCCCCATTGTCCTTTCCTTTCTAATATCTGTGACATCTGCTTAAAAATGCATATCCACTAACACAAAAGATAGCCCCAATTCCCCATTATAAAGTAAATGACAAACAGTGCTGTTTTGCCAGCTGTTCTGCATGCCTAGCAAACTAACATAAAAGCTTTTATTATTAAGTAGTTGTGAAATCCAGCTGGTATATTGCCACCTATAATTGCCCACTTCCAGTCTTTTAAACTAGGTAAGCCCCAGTTGCTACTTTAAACTCTTTCCCCAAAAGTGGACCACTGTTTTAGGAATTTCGTTACACGCACAAAACTTGCATGATAAACTCTTTTGACTCACTTAATTAGAAATAAGATGCACAATTAATTCACCCAGTACCTACTGTACTTTAAATATATATATATATGTATATTTGAAAACATTTATATTTTGAAAAGAAAAAGAAAATGACCAGGACTCCTTCTCATCCTCCCCTCCCTCCATTTTTCTATCTTCTCTTTCATTTTTTTATGCAATTGCTAGTGAGAGCTCATCATATAGAACAGGAATGTGGACCAGCTTTTCATCAGTTTGTAGACAACTCTGAATCTAATTAACATCCATTATGTTTTCACATAATTGTTTTAAATGTTTACGTTCTCCTTTGTTTTTAAGCTTGCAATCTCTGCCTGCAAATGTATTAGAGCGAAAGACAAAAGCTGGCCCAGTGGAAAGAACCCAGATCTAGAAGGCCTACATTCACACCCTTCTGCCTCATCCTTCTAGGATCTTTTTTGATGAATCATTTCTTCTCACTGGGCCTCATTTGCAGTTTACTTGTTGTGAGGATTAAATGATCAATTTAACTGCGTTAACTGTTTTGAATTGTAAGGTAGCTGGCATTATAAATAATAATAGTAAAATAGCTGACACATACAGTGCTTTAAAGTTTGCAAAATACTTTTCATGGACTCCCTCATTTCATAGTTTTCCACAGGACCATAAATCTTAGCCCATTTTACAGATGTGGAAACTGGATTTCAAAGAGCTTAAGTCTTCAGTTCGTTGAAGGGTACAATCCAGGCCTTTCTCTTATAGAGCTATGAGCTTTGCGGAGGAGCCTCAGGCAGAGGGAAATATAAACCGTAGTCACTTGGCAATATAGTTTTCCATAGGAGTAATGTGCAATGGGTGTTGGAAAAATAGGTTAGGATGCATCTGGAAGGGGCTTTTAATGTCAATGTAGTTTATGTTTTATTCTGGAAGAAATGAGGAACGATTAAAGTTTCTCAAATAGGGGAGTAGTGTCCTCTCAGCCCAGTTGATCTACATGATACTCTCTGTCCACACAAAGAGTTGTGAGTGTCAGCTATCACTATTATTGTCTATAATCTGAACTACCTTACAATCCAAAACAGTTAATGCAGTTATATTGATCATTTGATCCTCACAACAGGTAGATTGCAGATGAGGCCCAGTGAGGTGAATGTTGCATTTCCCACCTCCATGCCACTTGATTAGATTGTTCCTCCAGGCCTAGAATGGTCTCCTCCTTCACTTCTTCCTCTTGCAATCTCACATTCCCCTCAAGTCTCATCTCAAGTGTAATCTCCTGCATCATTCTTTGTTTAAACCCCTCCCCAGTTATTATTCACCCCCTCTCTTCTTACTTTATGTGCAGTGCTATTTACTTATCTATTCATATGTAGGTACACTATGAGATCCTGGAGGAACCATAGTATCATAGATTTACATCTGGAAGGACCTTTAGAGATGGATGAGACCCTTTCGATTTATAAATACTGAAATGAGGTGATTTACCTGTTTGTTTCTGTATTTGCTGTTAGTACTTCATAAATATTTCTTGAATTAAATTCTATCATGATTCAATATTTTAGAGCTTCAACACTCTTCTTTGGGATTGTTAATATGGTGAGTAGCTGATTCCTTAGACCAAGTTAACTTCAAACGTTTCCAGTTTCCTAATTGGGGCCAGGGTGAGCCATACTGGTGATTTTTACACTGAGAATTCCTTCATGATTTGTGTTTAAGTCCAAAAGAATACAGAGCTGATTGGACCTTGAGCTCAATCAGGTACACACACACACACACACACACACACACACACACACACACACACACACTCTAAAGCTAGAGTGTACTTTAGAGGGGTCCTGGGACCAAAGACTTCAGTGGAGAATTAAATTAGTGTTATGTTGCAGCCACTCTCTATCTATGTGACTTCTGGTCATACTGTCTCTGTACAGTTCCTGTAGTCAGACACTAAGCTCTGTTCTATGAGATTATGACTTTATCATATGTCTACATTAATCCTCCTCCACAGAAGTCTTCTCTCCACAATCAATAGCTGTGTCATAGGCATTTGATTTTATAGGGAAAGGAATTTTTTCTTCCCTTCTAAAATCATGTATACACAGGGCTCAAGTATCCTGGGAAATGTATCTCTTTCCTACCTCAGCCTTGCCTGTTATGCTTAACACAAAGATCTCATTATATTTAGTCTCATTATTGTAGGCATTCCCTCTATTAAGTCAGTTCTCAACCTATACAGTTCTCACCCTGTTATAATTTCTGTCCCTGTTCTTCCATATATATTCCACAGAGGGTCCACCCAACATGATAAGAGCCCTTCCTCTGGTTCTTTTTACATTTTTTGGTTACCAATGCAGGACTCAGGCTATCCATTTGGTAACCTTCACTTTCACTATATACCCATCCACTTTTTTTCCAACCGAATACCCTCCACTTCAGAAATAATATCCTTTACACTTGAGTCCTCACTGTAAATATACCTCAGCTTATTTGCATCCAGTGGGCATGAATCTCTCTATTTATTTTTTTTATAAATTTATTTTTTAATTTTTAGTTTACAACATTCAGTTCCACAGGTTTTGGGGTTCCAAATTTTCTCTCCCTCTCCTACCCCCTTCCCCCCCAAGGTGGCATGTAATTCAATGTAGGTTCTACATTTACCTTCACATTGAACCTATTTACATAATAGTCCAGTTGTAAAGAAGAATTATAACCAATGGAATAAATCATGAGAAAGGAGAAACGAAACCAAAAACGGAAAAAAAGAGAGCAAATAGTTTGCCTCAATCTGCATTCAAACTCCATAATTGTTTCTCTGGATGTATATAGCTTTTTCTATCATGAGTCTTTTGGAGCTGTCCTGGAACCTTGTATTGATGAAAGGAGTCAAATCTGTCAAAGTTAGTCCTTACAGATACCATGTGTCTGTAATTGTGCATAATGATCTCCTGGTTCTGCTCCCCTCACTCAGCATCAGTTCATATAAGTCTTTCCAGGTTGTAATGAAGTCCTTCTGTTCCTCATTTCTTATAGCACAGTAGTATTCCATTACATTCATATACCATAATTTGTTTAGCCATTCCCTAGTTGATGAGCATCCCCTTGATTTCCATTTCTTTGCCACCACAAAAAGAGCTGCTATAAATATTTTTGTACATACTAGTCCATTTCCCACTTGTATGATCTCTTTGGGATATAGCCCCAGAAGTAGTATTGCTGGGTCAAAGGGTATGCACATTTTTATAGCCCTTTAGGCATAGTTCCAAATTGCTCTCCAGAATGGCTGGATCAGTTCACAACTCCACCAACAATGTAGCAATGTTCCAACTTTCTCACATGCTCTCCAGCATTTATCATTTTCCTGTTTTGTCATGTTAGCCAGTCTGACAGGAGAGATGTGGTACCTAAGAGTTGTTTTGATTTGCATTTCTCTAATCAATAGTGATTTAGAGCATTTTTTCATATGACTATAGATATCTTTAATTTATTCCTCTAAGAACTACCTGTACCATTTCTCAATTGGGGAATGATTTTTATTCCTATAAATTTGGTTCAGTTCCCTGTATATTTTAGATATGAGGCCTTTATCAGAGACACCGGTTGTAAAGATTTTTTCCCCCAATTTTCTGCTTCCCTCCTAATCTTTGTTGCATTGGCTTTGTTTATACAAAAACTTTTCAAAATTATCCATTTTGCATTTTGTAACACTCTCTATCTCTTGTTGGGCCATGAATTCTTCCCTTTTTCATAAATCTGACGGGTAAACTATTCCTTGCTCTCCCAAATTGCTTATAATAAGTACCAGCCTTTATTCCTAAATCATGAACACATTTTGACTTTATTTTGGTATATGGTGTAAGATACTGGTCTATGCCCAGTTTCTGCCCTACTATTTTCCAATTTTACCAGCAGTTTTTGTGAAATAGTGAATTCTTAACGCAGAAGCTGGATTCTTTGGCTTTATCAAAGAATAGATTCCTATCGTCATTGACTACTGCATCTTGTGTACCTAACTTATTCCACTGATCCACACCTCTGTTTCTTAGCCAGTACCAAGTAGTTTTGCTGACTGCTGCTTTATAATACAGTTTAATCTCTGGTATGGCTAGGCCACCTTCCCTAGCATTTCTTTTCATTAATTCCCTTGATATTCTGGACCTTTTGTTCTTCCAGATGAATTTTGTTATTACTTTATCCAGCTCTGTAAAACAATTTTTGGTAGTTCTATTGGTATGGCACTGAATAAGTAAACTAATTTAGGTAAAATTGTCATTTTTATTATATTAGCTCAACCTAACCACAAGCAACTAATGTTTTTCCATTTATTTAGATATGACTTTATTTGTGTGAAAAGTGTTTTGTAGTTGTGTTCATATAGGCCCTGGGTTTGTCTTGGCAGGTAGACTTCCAAATATTTTATAGTGTCTACAGTAACTTTAAATGGAATTTCTCTTTCTATCTCTTGCTGTTGGGCTTTGTTAGAGATATATAGGAATACCAAGGATTTATGTGGGTTTATTTTATATCCTGCAACTTTACTAAAGTTTTTTTTTATTATTTCAAGTAGTTTTTTTTTACTTGATTCCCTAGGATTCTCTAAGTAAATCATCATATCATCTGCAAAAAGTGATAACTTAGTTTCTTTTTTGCCTATTCTAATTCCTTCAATTTCTTTTTCTTCTCTTACTGCTAAAGCTAACATTTCTAGTACCAAATTGAATAATAGGGGTGATAATGGACATCCTTGTTTCACCCCTGATCTTGTTGGGAATGCATCTAACTTATCCCCATTACATAAAATGCTTGCTGATGGTTTTAGGTAGATGCTATTTATAATTTTAAGGAAGGTTCCATTTATTCCTATGCTTTCTAGTGTTTTTAATAGGAACGGGTGTTGTATTTTGTCAAAAACTTTTTCTGCATCTATTGAGATAATCATATGGTTTCTGCTAGTTTTATTGTTGATATGATCAATTATGCTGATAGTTTTCCTAATATTGAACCAGCCTTGCACTTCTGGAATAAATCCTACCTGGTCATAGTGTATTATTCTTGTGATAAGTTGCTGCAATCTTTTTGCTAATATTTTATTTAAAATTTTCGCATCAATGTTCATTAGGGAGACTGGTCTGTAATTTTCTTTCTCTGTTTCCACTCTTCGTGGTTGAAGTATCAGTACCATATTTGTGTCACAAAAAGAATTTGTTAGGACTCTTTCATCTATTTTCCCAAATAGTTTATAAAGTATGGGAATTAATTGTTTTTTAAATGTTTGATAGAATTCATGTTGAAACCATCTGGCCCTGGAGATTTTTTCCTAGGGATTTCATTGATGGCTTGGTTATTTAGGTATTTTTCTCCCTCTTTTATTAACCTGGGCAATTTACATTTTTGTAAATATTCATCCATTTCCCTAAGGTTGTCAAATTTATGGGCACACAATTGGGCAAAATAATTCCTAATTATTATTTTAATTTCCTCTTCATTGGAAGTATCATTTTTGATACTGGTAATTTGGTTTTCATCTTTCTTTTTTTAAATCAAATTGACCAAAGGTTTTTCAATTTTATTGTTTTTGTTTCATAAAGCCAGCTTTTAGTTTTATTTATTAATTCAATAGTTTTCTTGATTGCAATTTTATTACTCTCTCCTTTGGTTTTCAGTATTTCTAATTTGGTATTTAATTGGGGATTTTCAATTTGTTCTTTTTTCTAGCTTTTTCATTTGCTTGCCCAATTCATCAATCTCCTTTTTCTATATTTTATTCATGAAAGCATTTAGAGATATAAAACTTCCCCTAAGAACTGCTTTTGCTGCATCCCATAAGTTTTGATATGTTGTCTCATTATTGTCTTTCTCTTGAATGAAGTTATTAATTATTTCTGTGATTTGTTCTTTGACCCACTTATTCTTTAGGATTAGATTATTTAGTTTCCAATTAATTTTTAGTTTATCTTTCCATGGTCCTTTATTATAAATAATTTTTATTGCATCATGATCTGAAAAGTATGCTTTGACTCTTTCTGCCTTTCTGCTCTGGATTGTGAGGTTTTTATGCCCTAGTACATGGTCAGTTTTTGAGTATGTGCCATGTACAACTGAGAAAAAAGTATATTCCTTTTTATCTCATTTAGTTTTCTTCAGATGTCTATCATATCTGCCTTTTCTAAAATTCTGTTCGCCTCCTTAACTTCTTTCTTGTCTATTTTGAGGTTAGATATATCAAGTTCAGAGAAGAGGAGGTTGAGGTCCCCCACTAGCATAGTTTTGCTGTCTATTTCTTCCTGTAACTCCCTTAACTTCTTCTCTAAGAATCTGCATGCTATACCAGTTGGTGCACATATGATAAGTAATGATATTGTTTCATTGTCTATGGTGCCTTTTAGCAGGATGTAGTGTCCTTCCTTATCTCTTTTAATTATCTTTGCTTTTGCTTTGTCTGAGATTAAGATTGTTACCCCTGCTTTTTTTACTTTAGTTGAAGCACAATATATTCTACTCCAACCTTTTACCTTTACCCTGTGTGTATCCCCCTGTTTCAAATGTGTTTCTTTTGAACAAAGTATTGTAGGATTATGGTTTTTAATCTATTCTGCTATCTGCCTCAGTTTTATGGGAGAATTTGTCCCAGTCACATTCACAGTTATGATTACTATCTGAGTCTTTTTCCCCATCCTATTTCCCCCCTGTTTATGCTTTTATTTCTCCCTTCTCCCTTCCACTCTTCAAAAGAATTTTGGTTTGCCTTCCTCAGTTTATCCTCCCTATTGATTCCCCTCCCTTATCTTACCATTTTCCACTTACTACTTCTTCCCTCCCTTCTGACCCCCCCGCCTTTTCTTTCCTCTTTCCTCTCCTACTGCCTGTAGGACAAGTTGGATTTCTATACTTATCAGAGTATGATATTCCCTCCTTGAACCAAATCTGATTAGAGTAAAACTCAAATACTGCTCTTCTCCCTCCCTTCTTTCCCTCTGCCATAATATGTTTTTGTGCCTCTTCATGTGATGTAATTTACCCTTTTCTACCCCCTCCTTACCTCTTCTCTCAGAACCATCCCTTTATTCCCCTTAATTATTTTTTTTTATCATTATATCAGTTATTTTATATTGGCATCCTCAGTCTATGTCTATCCCTTTCAATTGTTGTAATAACTATACTATTCCTAAGATTGATATATAATATATAACATACATAAAACAATATAATCCTATATAAGGATTTAAACAATTTGCCCTTATTAATTAACAAGTTTTTTCCCCCGTTTACCTTTTTATGTCTCTCTTGAGTTTTGTATTTGAAGATCAAATTTTCCATTGAGTTCTGGCCTTTTCATTAGGAAGGTCTGGAATTCTGTTATTTCATTGAATGTCTATCTCCTTGCCTGAAAAATTATGCTCCATTTTGCTGGGTAGTTGATCCTTGGTTGTAGTCCAAGCTCCTTTGCCTTTTGGAATATCATATTCCAATTTCTCCTGTCTTTTAATGTAGAAGCTGCAAGATCCTGTGTGATCCTGAGTGTAGTTCCACGATATTTGAATTGTTTCTTTGTGGCTGCTTGCAGTATTTTCTCCTTGACCTGATAATTCTGGAATTTGGCTACAATATTCCTTGGAGTTTTCAATTTGGGATCTCTTTCATGGAGTGATCAGTGGATTCTTTCAATGACTATTTTACCCTCTGGTTCTAGGACCTCAGGGAAATTATCCTTGATGTTTTCTTGGAAGGTACTGTCTAGGCTCTTTTTTTCATCATGGCTTTTTTCAGGTAGACCGATAATTCTTAGATTGTCTCTCCTGGATCTGTTTTCCAGGTCAGTTGTTTTTCCAATCAGATATTTCACATTTTCTTCTATTTTTTCATTCTTTAGATTTTGTTTGAATGATTCTTGATGTCTCATAGAGTCATTAGCTTCTACTTGCCCAATTCTAATTTTTAACGAATTGTTATCTTCATTTAGTTTCCGAACCTCCTTTTCCATTTGGTTAATTTTACTTTTCAGGGCATCATTCTCTCCAATTAGATTGCAAACTTCTTTTTTACTTTTTAAAGATTTGATCTCATCAGTGAATTTTTTTCCATTTTTCTTTTACCTCTCTAATTTGGTTTTTAAAATCTTCCTTGAGCTATTCCAGGAATGCTTTTTGGGCTTGAGACAAGTTCACATTCCCTTTTGAGGTTTCAGATGTGGGTATAGTATCAGTGCTGTCCTCTTGTGAATTGGTATTTTGATCTTGCCTGTCTCCATAGAAAGAATCAATAGTCCTCAGTTTTCTGGATTGCTTCTTCATGTTGGTTATGTTTTTCCTGGCTTTAAAGTGCATCTCTGCTTCTGGGCCTCAGGAAGCTTTATCCCAAGCTTCTTGTGCTGGGAACTGTGGGCCTAGTTACTGGCTTTGTGTGCTGCAGCCTCTGGTTTCATGAGGTGTGGGAGAGGGGTAGTCTGGCTGCTGGAAGTCTTTTCTTCCCCTAGGGCTGCGCTACAGTGCAGTGGTCTCAGCAGTTGTCTGTGCTGGTGTCTGCCACTTACCCTGGCTGCATGGAGGCACCTCTGTGTTCCTGGTGTTGACCCTTGCTGACTCCACCCCCCCAGGGCTCAGGAACTCCCACTCTTTGGCTACTGAAGTACCACTTCTGGCTCTTCTATTTCAGGGTTTCTCCCAAGGGAGTACTATCTGGGTGAGGAAGGGAGGGATGAAAGCCATTTTACCTGGTGGTCATGGCTCCCAGAAGTCCAAGAAGGCAAGTTTCAAACCTTTAGACTGTGGGCTGCAAGCCTCAGGAGTAGTTGCTCTCGCAGCCACAGGCACTGCAAACCATTCTACTCCCTTCACCTTCAATTCTAGGCCCAACTCATTGTCCATCAGGACTGCCTCTTTTAGATATGAATAAATGAATGAATGAAAAAGCATATATTAATTGCTTACTATATGCCATGTGCAGTATGAAGTACTAGGGATACAAATGCAGAATCAAAGTCAGTCTCAGCCGTCTAGGAGCTTATATTCTAGTGGGAAAGAACACATATAAGGGAGTAATGACTATGGATGGATATTCTGGTTTGGAAAGCAGGGATGGTAAGTGGAACAGAAGTGTAGTAGATGATACACTTTTTCCAAGAGCAATGGTAGGGCAAGGTCAAGATGGCAGAGTACCAAGAAGAAATATAGCCCGGTTCCCATACCATATATCTTCCATAATGATCTAGAAAATGCACAGACTAACTTCTTATTGGAAAATCCAAAAAGAAATTATAGTGGGACATTTTTCCGAGCACAAGTTGGAGTAGGGAGATAGAGAGGTCTGTAGACACCAGAGACAAAGTCTGATTAGGAGTGAGATGGCTGGAAGATTCCAGAGCCTAGTGACTGGAAGAGGACTGAGACTGTGCACAGGGGCAAGAAGAGATCCCAAGGGCTCCATGACCAAATGTAGGGTATGGGAGAGGATACCATCTTGTAACTATATCACACGCTACCTAGTTCCAGGTTACAGATCCAGGGAAGACTAAGGAGGGGATTTGTACCTAGGGATGGCAGAAGTGGGTAGTTGAGGTCATGGACTCTAGCTGTGTACTGAATTACTGAAGCAAACATGTGGTTTTGACCCCAGGAGCAGAGAATGGACTCGGTTCTAGCTCCAGGTTAGGCTTAAAGCCTGAAGAGGAATAACCAAGACAGGAGTCCCAGACCAAAGGAGAGCTTGCAGCTGGGTCTCTCTGAACCTGCAGAGCTCCCCAGCAGGCTGATGGTGGCTGAGTGCAGCTGTAGTCTATTGGAACTTCTAACCAGAGACAAGCTGACAAGATGTAGAGGTTCCCAAACTTATTTGGCTACTGCCCCCTTAAAAAAATTATTCAGTGCACACTTCCCCACCCCCACCCCCCTACCCTCCCACCCCGCCTCATATCTACTTTCTTTAATGGTTTTTTCTTTAAAATTTGCATCATTTCAAAGTACTATTGCCCCCCTGAATCATGCCCCCCAGGGGGCAGTATGGCCCACTTTGGGAACCTGTGAGGGGAACAAGGACTTGTAGAGCTCAGACCTAGGAAGGCTGATTTAATGAACAGACTTTGCCCCGGATCACATCACTGCAAGCACTGAAAGCTTACAGTTCTATCCTGAGCTGTCTTGAAATCCTAGAATAACACAATACTCAATACCCACAAAAAAGCAGCAGAAGGACCAAGAAGACAGAAGGTCAGCTCAGATATTTACCCTAGAAATGCCTAGAGCATGAAGTCCAAAGTCAGGAAGTAAGCTGGACGAATGAACAAGCAAACAAACAAAAAAAGCATCTCACCATAAAGAGCTACCATGGTGACAGGAAAATGCAAG
The DNA here is from genome assembly GCF_011100635.1 of Trichosurus vulpecula. NCBI lineage: Eukaryota > Metazoa > Chordata > Mammalia > Diprotodontia > Phalangeridae > Trichosurus > Trichosurus vulpecula. Next base: position 152,563,264 of record NC_050580.1, read on the forward strand.
AGACAAATCCAGAAGGGAATGATTCCAAAATATTTACAAGAAAAGAAAAATGTTGATTGAAAGAAGACTAGAAAGGGAAAGAAAGAAGAATACAGTGACAGGGGAGGATTGGAGAGGGGGAAGAAGAATGAGGAAATCTCACATAATTGGGTTATTCCACAAGGAGGAGGGCGGGGGAGGAGCAGGTCACAGACACTTGAAGCTCCTTTCAAGAGCGGTGGCAGAATTGGTTTGATTCTAGATTCTAGAGGTCTATGATTCTAGAGCTGAAAAGCATTAACTGGTAGGGGACAGACATGGCACAGTGAGCAAATAGCCAGGGATAAAGTGAAGTTAGCTGGGGAAAGGCTTGGAAGTAGGAGGTGATAGTGTCAAGAAACAATTCCCAGTGGTGCCCCAGGGAAAGAGCCCCAGGCATAAAAGGATTAAATGCTCCAGGGCTTGGTTTCTGGTCCAGACATCGTGGTGGCTTATGAGAAGATGATTTGGGAATGAAATATACCAACTCACATGTGTATATGTGTATATACATATATTCGCACATCAATATGCTAATGTATGAACTAGCTTTCCAATTTCATTATCATAGCCTGGATATTTAGCATTTTTCTTCCATTTAGTTTTTTCTGTATGAATTCTTAGGACAATCCCTAGAATGTTCTGGGTTTCATTGCAATTAGCATAATATCATCTAGGAACAGTAATGCCTCACCATCTAAGGAATCCTTCTTGTATTTGAACTGTACACATGACATTTTGCCTCCATGATAGTGGTGGATGCCTTCCCTTCAAACACTTTTTTTTTTGTATTATGCCTTGATTGATGTCAATAAGCAGAGGGTCATTGAAAAGAGTTATCTCTGTATTCACATGAATCAGGGAATCTTACATGATCTTAACACACCTTCATGAGAGATCCCTTTCAGGCTACAATATGCTCTACTAAGTTAAAAAAAAAGGCTTTTTTTATAATCAACAAATCGATAGATATGTATGGCCTTATATTTTGGGGAGAACAGCTCCCTAGTTAGGGATAAGACAAACCACCTGGTAGTTTGGGGGTGAAGCCAAGATGGTGGCTGGAAAGCAGGGACTTGCATGAGCTCCCCACCATGCCCCTCCAAAAACCTATAAAAATGGCTCTGAACCAATTCTAGAACTGCAGAACCCACAAAACAGCAGAGGGAAGCAGGGATCCAGCCCAGGACAGCCTGGATGGTCGCTGGATGAGGTCTATCATGCACGGAGCAGAGGGGAACAGAGCTCAGCCTGGGCAGCAGCAGGACCAACCAGACAGGGAGCCAGGTGGAACAGGCCCTAGCGCCCTGAATCAGTGAGCTGTGGCAGTTACCAGACTTCTCAACCCACAAACAGCAAACACAACAGAGAAGGTTAGTGGGAAAAGCTGCAGGGGACAGAGTTTGAGGTTCAGCCACTGCCTCAAGGGCAGCAGGGGTGGTGCAGCTACAGAACTACAGCTGCACTTACTTCTGGCCCCAGGCCCACATGGTGGGAGGAATTAGGTGGCGGATCAGAGCAGGAGTGCACAGCCTGCTGAAGATTTGCATCAGGTCCAGGTTGGTGGTTCTTGAGGAAGGAGGAGTGCTGGTGTGGCAGAGCTGGCTGTATAGAAATAGCTCTGAAATCAATGGCACATCCCCTCAAGCTTGGAACAAAGTATTCTTTGCTCTACAAGTAGTCATACCCCGACAAAAAACTCAAGCATCAAGTAAGTTGGCAGGGAACATGGCCAGGCAGTGAAAATGCACTCAGATTCAGTCTCAGACTTTGGAATCTTTCTTTGGTGACAAAGAAGACCTGAAGAAGTCAACAAAGTCAAAGAGCATACACCAAAAGCCTTCAAGAAAAACATGAACTGATCTCAGGCCATGGAAGAGCTCAAAAAGGATTTGGAAAAGCAAGTTAAAGAAGTAGAGGAAAAATTGGGATGAGAAATGAGAATGATATAAGAAAACCATGAAAAACAAGTCAATGACTTGCTGAAGGAGACCCAAAAAAATACTGAAAAAAATATTGAAGAAAACAACGCTTTAAAAAATAGACTAACTCAAATGGCAAAAGAGCTCCAAAAAGCCAATGAGGAGAAGAATGCCTTGAAAGGCAGAATTAGCCAAAAGGAAAAGGAGGTCCAAAAAACCACTGAAGAAAATACTACCTTAAAAATTAGATTGGAGCAAGTGGAAGCTAGTGACTTGATGAGAAATCAAGATATTATAAAACAGAACCAAAGGAATGAAAAAGTGGAAGACAATGTGAAATATCTTGTTGGAAAAACCACTGACCTAGAAAATAGATCCAGGAGAGATAATTTAAAAATTACTGGACTACCTGAAAGCCATGACCAAAAAAAGACCCTAGATATCATCTTTCAAGAAATCATCGAGGAGAACTGCCCTGATATTCTAAAGCCAGAGGGTAAAATAGAAATTGAAAGAATCCACCAATTGCCTTCTCAAATAGATCCCCAAAAGAAAACTCCTAGGAACATTGTCACCAAATTCCAGAGCTTCCAGGTCAAGGAGAAAATACTGCAAGCAGCCAGAAAGAAACAATTTGAGTATTGTGGAAAAACAATCAGGATAACACAGGATCTAGCAGCTTCCACATTAAGGGATCGAAGGGCTTAGAATACAATATTCCAGAGGTCGATGGAGCTAGGATTAAAACCTAGAATCACCTACCCAGCAAAACTAAGTATCATGCTCCAAGGCAAAATATGGATTTTCAATAAAATAGAGGACTTTCAAGCTTTCTCAGTGAAAAGACCAGAGCTGAATAGAGAATTTGATTTTCAAACACAAGAATCAAGAGAAGCATGAAAAGGTAAACAAAAGAGAAATCATAAGGGACTTACTAAAGTTGAACTGTTTTGTTTACTTTCCTACATGGAAAGATGATGTGTATGATTCGTGAGACCTCAATATCATAGTACCTGAAAGGAATATGCATATATATATATATATACACATATATATGTGTGTGTGTGTGTGTGTGTGTGTGTGCGTGCGTGTATACATATATACACATATGTGTGTGTCTATGTATGTATGTATGTAGGTGTATATATATATATATATATATATATATATATATATATATAGAGAGAGAGAGAGAGAGAGAGAGAGAGAGAGAGAGAGAGGGCACAGGGTGAGCTGAATAGGAAGGGATGATATCTAAAAAATAAAATCAAATTAAGGGATAAGAGAGGAATATATTGAGAGAGGGAGAAAGGGAGAGATAGAATGGGGTATATTATCTCACATAAAAGTGTCAAGGAAAAGTAGTTCTCTAGGAAGGGAAGAGGGGGCAGGTGAGGAGGAATGAGTAAATCTTGCTGTCATCGGATTTGACCTGAGGAGGGAATACCATACACACTCAATTGGGTATCTTACCCCACAGGAAAGAAGGAGGAAGAAGATAAAAAAGGGGGGATGATAGAAGGGAGGGTAGACAGGGGGAGGAGGTAGTCAAAAACAAACACTTTCGAAACGGGACAGGGTCAAGGGAGAAAATTCAATAAAGGGGGATAGGTTAGGAAGGAGTAAAACATAGTTAATCTTTCACAACATGAATATTGTGGAAGGGTTTTACATAATGATACACATGTGGCCTGTGTTGAATTGCTTGCCTTCTTAGGGAGGGTGGGTGGGGAGGGAAGAGGGGAGAGAATTTGGAACTCAAAGAGGTTCAAAAACAGACGTTTAAAAACAACAACAAAAAAAGTTTTTGCATGCAGCTAGGAAATAAGATACACAGGCAATGGGGCATAGAAATTTATGTTGCCCTACAAGAGAAGAAGGGAAAGGGGGATGGGAGGGGAGTGGGGTGACAGATGGGAGGGCTGACTGGGGAACGGGGCAACCAGAATATATACCATGTTGGAGTGGGCGGGAGGGTAGAAATGGGGAGAAAATTTGTAATTCAAACTCTTGTGAAAATCAATGCTGAAAACTAAATATATTAAATAAATTAAATTAAAAAAAACAAACCACCTGCATAGTCAAGTTGTTTTCACTTTCAAATTCTTATTTTTATTCAGGAGGAGCTCAGATTCTCACAAATTAAGGGAGCAGGGTACTGGATGTTGGTGCAAGAAGAGTCACACTGTTGTCAAACACATGCCAATCTAAGATGTATCCCCAGCTCCAACCCTTCAGCTAGCAGCAGGCAGCACTCCAGCAATCAGCTGTGGGAGTGATTCACCTGGCCTTTGGGGGTCTACACTATTGCATGGCCTAACAGAATAATTGTGACCAGGGACTTTTTAAATGGGTTGACAGACAAGAGAAATTTAATCACAAAAAGAATTAAGATATCTGGGATAGGATGATAGGTACACATATAGAATGTTGTGGGTGTTCCCAGGTACACTGTAATGTCTCAAAAATATTGTGATATTTTATATCTCATTTTTAGAGTAAAATTTAGTTGTTAATTTTTAAAGGAAAATAATTTTAGTTTTTTTTGTTGTTTGATCAACAAATATAATGTCCTTTATGTTTGAATATGCAATAAATTTTCACCTTAAAATAAAATAATACAATCATCTTGGCACACTTTCTGTTGAAATGAGCTGCAAGGGCAGGAGGAGGAAGCAGGTAGCATTTCTTTGGACATGATGGTCTTAGGACTGAACAGCTGTAGTTGACTGATATAAGCTGTTAGGTTTTGGTTGACATCTTTCAAGAAAGCAGCAATTATCCTCAGAAAATTTTGAGGGTGAAGAAGCCAGTTAGCATTGGTGGACCTAATTAGGATCTAGAATAAGTAAGCACAGGGGCATCTTGCATTCTCTACACCTTCCAGTCAATTGTGTCCTTGTAAAGATGTGATCTGTGGTAGAGAATCATTCATTCAGGTGTGTGTGTGTGTGTGTGTCTTTGTGTGTCTGTGTATCATTTTCATAAAGATTTAATAAGGGCGGAAAAGTAGGACCACCATTCCATCCTCTTGGTTCTTGCCTTCTTTGAGACAGTTTGAAACGGTCTTTAGTACTTTCAAGATTGTGATCAGGTCTAGTTGGTCTCCGCCTAGAGTCACTCAACCCCATTTTACAGAAGAGGAAATTGACGATCAGAAAGGTTAAGGGGCTAGATAACTGTGAGTTAGACTAGATGGTCTCTGAGGTCCCTTCTCACTCTGATTTTTTGCAAATGGGACTTGCACAAGGTTACGGAGCTAATAAGCCCCAGCCCAACTTATTAGCTCTATAAACTCTAATTTGCCCAACATCATACAGATAAGGGAGTAGCTTAGCTGGCACTTGAACTCAGATCCTGTGACTCCAAATCCCAAGTTCTTGTGACTATACCACATTTTAGATCTAAGCAAGAGGCCAGGGATGTTTTACTCTGAGTGAATATGTTTAGATTGCTTTTCCCCCGATTATAAAATTAAACAGCAAATGACATTAACCCATGATAATACCACATTAAGCAACAACCACTCAAAAAGCTTTACTTGAAGCAAATGCTGTTGAGAACAGCATTGTGCTGATTATGCTGTAAGTTAGTAAGTGGCCTTTCTCAACTTTGTGAAGCTTTTCCATTTTGATTACTCTATGTAGAATCTGATGCTCAGATATGTATCATTTTATAGCCTGCTTATGTCTGGGGAGTTGGCATTAGAAGCTGCCTAGTGTTTTTAATTCAGAATTTCTTCTCAAAGAAACCTTAGCATCTTATACTGAAACCCTTGTTTAATAGCATACACTATTCGTTTCTTATATAGCTGCATGGTATAGTAATAAAATAAATACCACAAAATCACTGATGAGATGAAAATTGAACTCTCCGCTTCTGTGCAGCCATGTAGGTAAAACAGTAATTGGCTTTGATAATAACTTTTGTTCTTACAAACCAAAGTCTAAATGAGAGTCACATTTGATATATTTGCTTGTAATTACTATCAAAAGAAGAGAATATAAGGTTTAGATTGTTTAGTGACTTACAATAGATGGAATAAATAGCCATTTTTTGTTGATCAGTCTGAGACTTCTACACCCCTCCCCCAAAATGATTCCTAGGATTTATCTTACTGTTTATTAAAAAAAAAAGATACTTTTCCAAAGCATGTCTTTATTTAATGGAACAATTATTTTTTTTTTTTTATCTATAATTGCTATTACTGTAAAGCCTTATTTTGGAGCCTACTAATTCAATGAAAGCTTGTAGTTTTTCTCCATATGTGAGGAGTAAATTTAGGGTTCAGATCCCTTTTTAGTGAATTTCAATCATATTACCTGATACATTTATCTTTTTTAAATTTAAATTTAAAATTTAAGATTCCCTTTAACTTTTAACTTGATGCTTTAAATCAAAGTGTCAAAAGAATAAGGCATTCTTTTCCTGCACATAAGTTTTGGTGCCAAAAGAGAGTGAATGTTCGGGTATTAATTTCCAAAAAGATTGTTTTAGAAACTCAGTTAACTAGCTGGCATTATAGTATTTCATTTCTGTTTAGTTTTCTTGCTGTACATTGATTTTCATTTGAAGAACAGCAGTGGCCAATGCTGAGCAGCTGTAAACGGGGGCAGAAAACAACTGTGTTTTAATTCCAGTTTTGATAATGATTATGTATTTGATCATTTCCTTGCTACGACAGTCCTGTAGCCACACTAAGCTGATGGAGCATGGCAAAGCTAAGGAAACTGACACAGTCCATTGAGCCAATGATCCTGGAATTAAAAAGTTTCTAACAAAGCTTAGACATGATAGATGAAGCCATTACCATCAATTGTATCCAGAACCCACATTTTAAGAGCATCCTAATTACAGTAACCACCTCCAGTCAATATAATATATATTAGCAATTTCCCAATCCTTGATAGTGCGGAAATTATTTTAAAAGTGTAATTAAGAAGGAAAAAAATTATGCTGACTTATTAATTTCAATAAAAGGCACTCAACTTCCATGGAAATACTGTGAAATAATGCTATGTGTCTCACTTAACACAAAGAAGCAAAGGCATTAGAATTGTGTGGCACTGGTGTATGTGTCAGTTGGTGTATGTGCCTCAAGCAAAGGAAAGGAGATGTTCATCTTCGATCCTAGGTTGCTACAAAAGCAGAGTAAAATGTAAACTTGCAACAATTATCTGGAAATCTGACAAAAACAAATTACTATTGAAAAAAAAAAGCAAAGAGAAAGAGGGTCCGAGGCCCATGTTAGCTGATTGTCTAAACAGCATGAGTTCTTCAGATAATTGACCACCCTTTCCCTTCACTTTGCCTATATAGATGTAGGTCATTTATTTATCATAGAAATAACTGGATCATGAAATTATCTGGGAGTTCTTTTTTTTTTTTTAGTCCCCTTCAACAATCAACTCAGATCAACCACATGCTCCCACCCCATCCAGATTTCAAGATTTCAAACAGTTGATTTGGTGGTTATAAACAATGCTGTGCCTTCTGGAGACAGTACTGACAACTCAGATGCCAGGCTTTCTATTCAGTTTAACCTAGAATCGGGAACTTCAGAGCTGGAAAAGACCTTAGAAACCACCCAGTTCAATGACCCCATCTTACAAATGTGATCCTAAGTAGGGATGTGACTTGCTCACTGTTGCATACTTGTCTAGTGGCAAAGTTTGGATTAAAATCCAAGTATCTTATGCCTCAGTCTGGGGCTTTTACAAATGCAACAAAATCTCCCTTTATTTTCATGCTTTCTCAAAGTTACCATATTGAATAGTTTTGAATGACAGAGAAGAATTTCTCCTTCAAAAACAAAAGCATCTAAGTGTCTTTGATCATTTGACTTCAGTCAGAGATACTAAAAGGACAGCAGAATCCATTAGAATGAATTTTCTAAGTCCAAACTACATTTTACCTATAACTGTCCCAAGAGGAAAGTGGCTGCATTAACAGACCAAGAGAGCCCTCTACCTGTCTATCTGTAGTATAGGCTTCAATGGCAAACTCCTTGACCTGGAAAGCTTAAAATAAATCCCGACTGGGATTTCTTGTCCCCTCCTCCTGCTCAATGGTTTCTCACATTATTCTTGATAATAAAAATGATGTGTGAGATCTCTATGTATATACAGAAAGAAACATAAAGGAAGGTTTGGAAAAAAGGTTTCTTTTCTGTGAGTAAAGAAAGCGTACTAATAAGTAGCTTAAATAAAGGATCAAGCTAAAACTCTATTTCCTTTAAGCATAACATTAAAAATTACTATTTTAAAGGACTTTACATTACTTTGAGGATGCTTAATATTGGTGAGCATCTTAAATCTTGCAGAAAATACAAGTTTAAAATGGAATTATGACATGAAAGTTTCATTGTTTCTTTGTTTCAGTTAAAGACGGGGCTGCATTTTAAAATCATGCATGATCCAGAAAATGCCTACCACAGAGCTGCTGTAAATCAGACCTATGGAATCAGTTTGCCATTTATTAATAAGAGAAAACCAGGACGTGTAAGTAATGAGTTGTTTTAACGACCTCTTCTTATTTTTCTTTTAAAATTAAAAAAGTAAATTACTGTAGTGGAAGAAGTAATATGCCTTCTTTTCAAATAAGGTTTTGATCCTTTTTCTTTTTAATTCCTCACCTCTATAATTACTGAGGTAGTTTTCTTTTGTTTGTTAAAATTGGTTCAGCAAAAATTTAAAATTTTATTTGCACATAATTGAGTTTTATATATTTTGTTTACTAGCATTTCTAAACAACATAGTTATTTTTAGATGTGTACTGTAATACCAGAGGGAGGAAGATGCAATTTAACAAATATGAGAATTAATAGAAAATCTTAAGTGTGTTATTTCAATGATGGGTTTGATTCTAGAAAAATAAAGTAAAAATAATTGCATAAAATGAGATATAATAGTGTAAACATGTATATTATGTACAAATTCTAAGATCTCATTACAGGTAGATGTGAAGAACTAATCTTTTATGTTTTAACTAGGTGTTATTAATTTAATGTCTACTACATTAGAAGGAGGATATAAACAAAAGAATTTGTTTAGAGAGAAGCATTCAAGGATCTTAGATTCTATCCAGGCTTTGCCAGTGATGATGTATTACTTAGAAATGACTCTCCCTCTGAGTTGTTTCTTCACCTATTGCTGTACTTTTAGGGACAAAAATAAAGAGATGCCAGTGAAGTTGATGCACACAGAGAGACATACAGAAAATGTCCTATTATTACTGGGATCTGAAATAACCATTAAATGACTAAATTTCTTAATGACTTCAATAAGCCAATTGGCATGATTGTAAAAAGAAATTATTGAGCCATATGTGATATTTCTAAATTTTCTTTCTCCAATTTCTATCAAGTGTTCAGCCGTATATATTAATGAAATAACTTTGATTCCTTTTTTTCTTCTAAATAGAAAGTGATATTTTTTTTAGCACTGTACAATAAGAAAATCTCCTACCAGCAAAACCACTTCTTAGATTATTCTTGTGAATTTGCAGTTTGGGAGCTTTTAACTCTCTTTTGTCTTGTAACTTTAAAATCTGTTGTGAATTATTTTAGACCATTTTTCCTGCTCAGCCAGTCACAGAAGTCTAGCCTTATAAAGGCTAGTGAAGGTAGACAAGACTTTATAAGTTTATGGAAGTATCACTCAATTAAATGTGAATATCTTTGCTGCTCCTCAGCCTAAAGCCATTATAAACAAACTGTCATTTCCCCTCCCCTCTCTTCTCTCTCTTTCTCCCTTCTTTTCCCCTCCTCTTCTCTCCTCTGCTCTCCTTCTATGTCTCTGTGCCCATCTGTCCATCTGCCTTTGTTTTTAGTACTACTTCACTATCTGGGTGCAGAGAATTTGCTACTGACCTGACAGCTACAATATCACATTCAAACTTCATCCAGTTGAGTAATGAAATTTTAAGACCAGTGCCCCTAAAAACATTTTGCTGTGGTTTTATGACCCTAGATGAAGAGGCAGTAGGGGAGTTTGGAAATTGATTATGCATCCAGAATTGTAAGCCAGAGTCTTAGTCAGTTAGGTCCTTCATTACAGTTTCCAAAGTGAATAGATACCTCATATATTGCATGTGTAGTATTTGGAGAATGTTTAAAAGTCTGAGTTACAAATAACTCTGGAGAACCTTTTCCATTGGCACTACTGCTGATGTGTAATAACTGACAGAATACATAAACACAGTGACCTGGAGGTATCAAGCACTCATTCGCTATGATAAAGGTCCTTCTCATTTTCTGTAGACTCTGACCCATGAAATCCACCTGAGAGCACCTTCAGGTTATGTGTACATGACTACCCACTGGATTATTTGACTGAATTAACCAGTTTATTAGTAAGTTGAGGAATAATTTCGTTCCTAGTCATTCAGTAGTATTTATTTTTTTTTTTAAAAAAAAAAGATAGTTTCCATGTTGTGTTTCAATTAACAGATGAATTGTACAGAAAGCTCTGTGCTGAAAGAGAAATTTTCGGGTATTTGGTTTTAAACAACATAAACGGCATCTGTGAATGATACAGTTGTGAGTTACTATGTATAAAAATGCTTTTTGAAAGCAGTTGCCTAAACTAAGAGGCAATTTGTCTAGCACTGTGATATATAGTTAATTAGAAAAAAAACCCAGCATCATGGCTAATGGCTTTTTAGAACCACTCTAAAATGTTCAGAGGTGGAATCTCATCCGGCTGTAGAGCGCTATGTGCTCAGACACTCTGAAGTGAAACTCACAGGGTTTACAAAGCTTAATCTTTTCTTGGATATTTCTGACAGAAAAAACTAGTTCATGCACATTTCTATCTAGTACCCCAAAATGCATTTGGGAGCCTATTAAGTTCCTGTGAAGGATTATCTGATATGACTTTTAATATTATCAGGGATTTTGTGCAAATGAAGAGATAATGAATGACGTACATATTCAAACAGTTAAATTCTACCCATAAGGTAAAATTGCTTTCAGAATTTGTGATCTGTGAACTCACACACATATATGATTAGTAGACAAATGGCAGAGTGAAAAGTGATGCCATCTCAGACTAAGTGGAATTCTGCAGGATCTCAAGCCAATCTTATCGTTTTAAATAAATAAGTAAAGACCACTGCAAGATATGTGGCTTTGCCTAGGTGTTGGGTAAAGTATCCTTGCTGGTATGAGGACAAGGAAAACTGATACTTTTCATTTTTTCCCACCAAAGTGTAGCTCCAGTTAGATGTTATATAAGACAAGTAATAAAGCTCTGCAGAAAATTTGACTTCGATTTATGACTAGAAGCAGAAAGGTTCCTTAAAAGACTTGTAACATGTATCTGTTGACATGAATTTTAAAAGAAAGATTATGAATGCATAGCAAAACAGCAGAAACAAAACACTGTTTTGAATTGCAGCACAAATAACTCTGATTATAACTGTTATGACCTAGAAAAGAATCATAAAAGCATTTTTCTTTTTGGCAAGATATGAGTTGCTGTAGAATTATGCCAGTCCTTTGGTCCCACTTTCCAAATAAATAAATATATAATGCAATGTAAACTTAGAATCTTTTACTTATTCATGAGGTTGAATTTAATACTATTATGATTTCTAGTTTTTATGAGTCATATGTTATACTGTGTTTTTTACTAACTTAGTTGGGTGGCAACTACACCCCACAAATCATGGCTTCATTCTTTACTGGTTCACTTGGGGGGGGGTGTCTACTAATCTCTCACTCCATCAGGAAGAGCACATTCATTTTCAAAATGATCAAGTCACATAAAGCAGGCAATTGTGTTAATTTCAAATGATTAGAAGAAGCACCAGAAGTAAGAGAGTGGGGGCAGTGGGGAGAGGGGGCGGGGAAGGAATGGGGGCATTTCAAAACATGATTGTGTTTTAAGCCCATGCATATGGCCACAATTACAGTCACAACATAATTTGGCAACGGTAGCAGAATTAGATTTAAACAAATTGATGTTACACTGCAGTAATTCAGAATGAGCTTGTTGCATTTATAAACCATAACAAGAAGAACAGTGAATTAATAAAGCCTTCTTGTCACTAAAAATAAAAAAGGGAATAATTGCTGAGAACAGAGTTAAGTTAACAGATGACTATAGTCAGCATCCTTTCAGCCCAGATATGAGAATGTGAAGGTCACCCCCATCTCAGATGACAAAGAGGGAACATTTTTGTTGGTAAACAAATTAATCTTTTGAAAGGTCACCATTTGTTTTAAGTTTTTATCCAGTTCTTGTCATCTGGAATCAGAGATTGACTGTCATTTTGCTAGGCAGGGGTGCAGTTGAAGCAGGCAAAGCTGCTTCTGTACATATCAGCATTCCTTGACAAAACTCAGTGCCTGATTGCGATGCTATGGGCGGCTGGTTTACAGCTGTCTCCGGACAAGAATGGAGGCCCACCCCTGAATTCCAATAAGATAGGCCTGCATATTCTGCCTGGTGTAAGCTGGCCCCTTGCCCACAAGTAAAATGTATTGTAGTTCAAGCCAGCAATTATCTCTTTTACTTCCTTCTGTGCTGCTTCTGTTCCCTTTTTCAAAAAACAGATGTGGTATTCACCGAAGTTCTTCATCTATTCTTTCTCACACCTGCCATGGCAGAATTTTGACAGAGGTAGAATTTGGGAGAGCCAGCCGCAGACTACCAGCTGGAATTTCTTTGAGACATGTTTAAAGGAGAAGTGTTGATTTTTTTCAGGAAATGCGGAATCAGCAACTCGGGACCCCCTTTTCTAGGAGCATGTATGTGGTAAATTAAATTAGGTGAACAAAAGGAAATTGCTTTAAGGACATTCAGAAATGCCATATCCTATTTATGACATGTAGTCATTACCCAAGGATTGAAATGGCATGCACAGTAGTCTTTTAAAATCATGCTCTCCTCCTCCTACTGCCTGTAAAAAACAAGCTCGTGATCCCTCTCAGAGAACAATTTTTTTTAAATGCCACACCCAGGACAATATAATCAGTAATAATATAATATTACTTTTTTGAGACCACATGTAAATAGAAGTTGACTTGGACACAATGAAAAAACCACTAAGCTCCAGAAGGAAGAATTAAAGCAAACTCCCTACTGGTGAAGAGTTTCCAAGTTTCTTCAGATTGTTTTAATTCTTGATTTTTCTCTGTGCTTAAATTTTATATGCCTGGCTCAGCTCTTAACTCAAAGGATTTCCAAACAAAGAAGAACCCTCGTTATTTCTTCCCTTCTCTGAACTCCAAGCCCTTACAGCCTATCCTAGGGTGCTCATGCTATTTAACTTTATAGCACTATCTAACAGCACTGCTACAACCTAAGTCTTGGTTTCTTTTCGCAAGGACTTGTTAATCAGATTTCGTTTTCAGAGAAATAAAGAGGTTCTGTGGTATATCTCAGAGGGTGGTAAGCAGTCCCATGCCCCTGAGGGTTGGCCATCTCAGTCCAGACCACTTGTCTGGCAATTAATCATATACTTTCTGGTGACACTCTTGATTTTGTTGCCTTTGGTTGTTATTGAGTCACTGCATGATCAGGAGGAGCTGGACAAAATGATCTTTGAGTCTCTTTCTCTTTCTGTTTAATTTTTCTTCCCCCAAATGGACTAAATGATCTTAAAGTCTTGTTCTCTTTCTGTTAAAGTTTTCTTCCCCTGAGGGGTCAGGGACTTACTTTTAAGCTACTTTCCATATCCCACAACACCAAACTGTGATACTTCGCACATGATAGGACTTTTCTAAACATTCGTAAGTTGATTAGTTCTTTTTCTTTCTCTCCTTTTTTCTGGTGTGTGTGTGTGTGTGTGTGTGTGTGTGTGTATGTGTGTGTGTTCAGTTTTTTTTTTCAGTTGTGTCTGACCCATTATGACCCCATTTGGAATTTTCTTGGCAAAGACACTGGACTGGTTTGCCATTTCTTTCTCTAGATCATTTTACAGATGAGGAAACAGGTGAAGTGACTTGCTGAGGGTCACATAGTTATAAGACTCTGAGACCAGATTTCTACTCTGGTCTGAGCATTGAAGTCATAACTTTGAATAGCCTTCATTAGCAGGAGGAGTGGCATAGGGATAAGGACTGAGCTTGTGATTTCATTCACATAGGGAGATCCCAGGTAAGCAAAATCCCTGTACCCAAACAGGCTGGCATCTGAGAGCTGCCTAGAGCAGAGGGAGCCTATGGCTGGCTGTCGGCAACAACAATACCAGGGGGGAAGCAGATTAAAATGTAATTGGGAAATATTTAACAAAATAAATAAATAAATAAACCATAGAACCTAGACAATGTGGGGCAGCTAGATGGCACAGTGGATGGAGCACCAGACCAGGGGTCAGGAAGATCTGGCTTCAGACACTTACTGGCCGTGTGACCCCACTGGACAAGTCACTTAATACTGTTTGCCTCAGTTTCCTCCTCTATAAAATGAGCCGGAGAAGGAGATAGCAAACCACTCCAGTATCTTTGCCAAGAAAACCCCAAATGAAGTCATAAAGAGTTGGACATGACATAAACAACTGAACAGCAACAACAAAAATGTGGTCCACAGGGATCTTTGTGTACGGTTCATGACCCTGTTTCTATTTGAGTTTTACACTTCTGGCCTAAAGCACTGAGAAGTTAAGTGACTGTCCCAGGGTTGTGCAGCCATTGTGTGTCAGAGGCAGAGCTGGATCTCAGGGCTTCTTGCCTTTGAAGCCAGCTCTCTAATCACCAAAACTTTTATAGACATAGCCTACACATGCAAAAAAGAAAAAGAAAGATAGAAAGGAAAGGAAGAAAGGAAGGAGAAGAAAGAAAGAAAAGAGGAAAGAAAGAGGGAAGGAAGGAAAGAAAGAAAGAAGAAAAGATATTTCATAAGTTTGAAAAAATAACCCAGCGGTCTGAATGGGCACCTCTTTGGGACAAATGGTTGACCTTTGCTTCTGAACTCAGATCCCAGTTCTTCTACCAACTAATATGACCTTGAACTACACTTCATTGCTCTGTGCCTCAGTTTCCTTATCTGAAAATACCTAGATAATTTTTTAATCTGGGATTATACCTAAGAGCTTTTCTGGCTCTGAAACTGCATGATTCTAGATTAAAATGGAAAACAAAAAACAAGTTGACATCTTGGGTGTAATGACTGTCTCTAAAATGCACAACATTTATTTTTGGACAGCAAGAGTGTGGTCACCACACTGACTGAAGTCCTGAGGTGGGTGTTGGAATGGAAGAGGTGACATGGAATGGTAGAAAGAGTTCTGGATTTGGGGTCAGAAAACTAGCCTTTGCTGCTTATTGCCTGTGTGAGGTTGAAGAAGTCATTCTCTCCAAAGTTCAGTTTCTTCATCTGTAAAGTGGACTAGATCATTTCTGAGATACCTGCCAGCTCTAAAAGCCCACTCTCCTAAAAACCTTAATTTGTTTTCATGCAGTCAACTGGTTTGGCTATAAAGTTGATCTGATTCACTTGGCAAGGAAACTGAAATAAATGGACAGCCACACTTCCCCAAGAGAGACTGAGGAACCAAAGTGGCAGAACTTGGGGAGCAGTGTAGTAGGAGTGGGATAGAGGCACTTCCTACAGAGCTGAGCGTGTGCTTTGGCCCCTACTAGTAGACACATGGTCTAGCAGTAGTGGTGGCAGTGATTGGAGGGCCATGCCTCCACTACAGTTTCTCACCTTGCATTTTGGCTGTGGTTGAAGATAGTTCATTATTGAACCCCCCAAATTACCCTTTTTTGTAGAATATAAAAGGACAGAACAAAGGCTTCATCTCTTTATCTTTTCACCTTTAAGTATGTAAATCTGGGACTCTGACAGCTCTCCCTTGAACTTCCAGTGAAGGAAGAGAGGAAAAGACATCTCATACCTTCCCATCTTCAGTGGCCATGGTGGCTTCAAGTCTGTGTCAGCGAGACTATATGCTTAACCTAAGTGAACCTGACACTAGACCTCAAGTCCCTGGCTACCTCTTCTGTTTTGTGGCTTCTTTACCTGAGATTGGGTGACTGAATGGTGATCCTGAGAAATGGACATTTTTAGCTCTTAGCAGTAATCTCCTAAGTTCCAGAGGTTGGGAGTTTCCAAATTGGTGTCAGTGGCCCAGCAGAAGGTGCTCCATGTGATGATACCATTTCTTAGAGGAGAGGATGACAATCATCAAGAGGATTTAGCAATTGAAAGAATGAAGGAAGCCCAAGCCAAGCCCTGACTTGTTAGGAACCTTGGGCATTGTACAAAGAGCACAGATCAGAGGGGAGAATAAAATATCTGTTCTACAGCTCCACAAAGTGCCTCTATCTTTCCAGAGAATGTTATTAAGGTGATGAGTCCTTGGGCAAACTGTTCTTGTTCTGCCCACTTGGCTCTGCATTAGCTCATCTATCTTCCAAAATTTCCTTGATGTGAATTTTCTGAGCATATGGTGCCAAGCTCTTTGTTTATTCTGCTCAATTTTCACATTCCCTTTCCATGAACTCCATGGTGGCGAAAAGGACAGCCATACTGGACTCATATTCTCAGTCTTTGTGGTCCCTGAGTCACGAAGTGAGATAGGAAGCTTAGCAGATTTACAGTTTTGCTTACAGTGCTGGCTAAAATGTGACTTCCTGAACTCCATTTGTTATTAAAAGAAAACAAATCCTCCACCAAATAATGGAATACTTTTTACTTGCAATACCTTTCAATATTTCAAAAGAAGGAAACAAAATTACTTTACCAGAATTATTACATAAGAGAGTAAGTGGATTTGCGATTCTTGTCTCACTGTATTTCTGACTTTTCTGTGAATAGTAGTCGTAGTAGCTGCTTTCCTACCACCTCAACTCTGAATTCCACTAAAGATCTGTGATGCCCACTCTCTTGCCCAGTCAGCCACAGACCCATTTGGAAAAAGTCCTCTGACAACATGATATTTGATTTTTGTCATTAATGTGTCAGTTTAACTTAGTTTGATGTTTTTATATACAGTTTAAAAATTGAACTTGAGTGTAAACTTCTTCAATTACTAATTCACTCATTCATTCACACATTTATCCATTTTCATTTGTCTTGGCTTTATTAGTTTACAATAACCAGTCTTTATCCCTTAGGCAAAAGTTCTTGAAGAAAAGGCATTATTAAATTGCTTAGCTGAAATAGCCCAAATATTTAACTTCCCTTTATAGGACTTGTTTTCCAACCCCTCAATCATCACTGTTGCTGAATCTTCAGAATGAAGGGGTTAGACAAGATGATGACTAAGGTATTTTCCACTCTGAACTCTAATATTCAATGAAATTTATTTACATAATTAGCATTTATCACTCACCTGCTGTGTGCACAATACTATAGTAGATACTAAAGAGAGGATCAAATAAATCATGTAATTCTTAAAATACTTAAAGTCCTTAACAGACATTATTACTATTAAAACATAAGCAAAAGACAGAAAGGTAGATATAGGCAAGAGTCATGGGAAGCACCAGAAATCCTTGTACGATAATATCCCTAGAACTCTTTTTTTCGAAGGGATTGTGAAAAGGAATAGCAAACACTCATATAATATTTTTATTCAGGAAGCAGACATCACTTTATAATGAAAGAGAATGGAAAGAATGTTTTGCCACCAATGTTATAAGAGATCCAAGAATAAAGTTAATCCAGGACATCATCTAGGCAGCATGGAGATGGTACCTCCTTTCTAGTACTCCCCATGAAATTGACCACCACCTCTAACCTTATTTTTACATTTTTTGTTGGAGGTTTTTGCGTACTGGTTGGATTTAATGGCCTCCATCTAGTAGTAACTATCCAACCTCATTTCTTGACATTTCCAATCTTACCATCTCCACTAGTCCAATCCTTATTTTGTTCCCCATGCTAGTTCCATCAGTGAACTAGTGTCCCACTTTTTCCACACCACGACCAACATTTGTTGCTTTCCCCTTCAGTCATTTTAACCAATCTGATAGGTATAAGATAATTATCTCAAGGTTGTTTAAATTTACATTTCTCTAATCAACAATGATGTAGAGCATTTTAATATGACTGCATATTGTTTTGATTTCTTCATCGGAAGACTGCCTGTTCATATCTTTTGGCCACTTATCAATTGGGGAATGACTCATATTAGATTTTATAAAGTTCTTCATATATTTGAGATAGACTTTTATCTGAGAAACTGTCTATAAAACTTCTCCCTCACCCCAATTTTCTGCTTTCCTTCTGATCTTGGCTACATTTGTTATTTATAAAAATATTTAATTTAGTATAATCAAAATTATCCATTGTACACCTTACTCTGCTCTCTATCTCTTATTTATTCATAAATTGTTTGCCCATCTATAAGTCTGCTAAGTAATATGTTCCATGTTCTTCAAATTTCCTTGTAATATCTCTTTTTATATCTAGGTCCTGTCTCCATTTTGACCTTATATTAGTAAATAGTGTAAGATATTGGTCTGTACCCAATTTCTGTCATACTACATTCCAGTTTTCCCAACAAGCTTTTTTTTTTTTTACCAAATAATGAATTCTTATCCTCAAAACTTCAGTCTTTACACTTGTCAAATACAAGGTTACCATATTTATTTGCTGCTGTAAATTATATGTCTGCTCTGTTCCATTGATCTACTTTTCAGTTTCTTAGCCAGTACCAGATAGTTTTAATAATTACTTCCTTATAATACAGTTTAAGATCTGGTACTGCTAAACCTTGTTCCTTTATATTTTTTCATCATTTTCTTTGATATTCTTGACTTTTTGCTCTTCAAATGAATTTTATTATTTTTTCCTATTTGGTAAAATAATTTTTGGTAATTTAATTGGGATGGCATTGAATATATAAATTTGTTTAGGTAAAGTTGTCATTTGTATTATATTAGCCCTGCCTACCCATGAATAATTAATATTTCTCTAATTATTTAAATCTGATTTTTATTTGTATAAAAAGTTTTTATAACTTTGTTTATATAGTTCCTGGCTTTGTTTTGGCAGGTGTACTCCAGGTATTTTATATTGTCTAGAGTTATTTTAAATGGAGTATCTCTTACTATCTCTTCTTGAGGAATTCTTGCAGTAGGCAAGTAGGCTCCATCAATTAAAAAATAGTCATGCACCTGTCAGTAGAATTATTTAGTAATTATTAAGCAAAAGTATCTGTAATATCTCTTTATCCATTCTTTTCAGGTGGCAATTTATAGTTAACATTTTTCAAGCTATGAAAATGAAAATTAGTGAGTTTTTCTTTCAAGAGTTTCTGGCCGCTGGACTATCACAGATACTGTCCTAACCACTTGACCCATCTCTCTACAGTCTTGAATTTGCCATTTTATTATCCATAAGTTTAAGTCTAGAGCCTAGAGTTTAATACAAAAGAAGACCATTTTATCACCATCTCTATCAACTCTATTGAATATCTACAAGTAACATAATGATACTTCGGTGGTTTTCCATGATTGTTGAAATAACACATAGACCAAAACACCTAGGGACAGGTAGACAGACCAGTAGTCCCCATTCTAACAAGAGAAACCTTAATAATGAGGTGAGCTACATCAAGTTGGCTTAAATAATGGGATTACCCTGTACCTGCAGCAGACCTAATCTGTACAGATAGTTCTAGTGTTTTACTGAAGTATATCCCTGGAAACTGTTGTAAAGCACATTACATTTTTTCCCCATAGGAACATCTTTATAATTAAGGATTTTGATCCTTCAAGGACTTGGCACCACATAAATAATGGCTGTGACCAAGAATAGGTTAAAAAATAAATGTTTCTAAGCCACTCTGATAACTTGATATAATAAAATTATGCTTCAAATCATAGGATTTTAGAATTCTAAAGGACTGAGATCACAGAATCTTAAGAGTTGGAAGATCTCAGAGGTCATGTAGTCTAACCCATGTGTGAACAAGAATCACTTGTTCTGTTAGGAAATTATTCCTCATATCAAACCTAAGTTTGCCTCTGTGCTGCCTCTATCCATTGTTCCTATTTCTGCTGTCTAGGACCAAGCAAAAGAAAGCTAACTCTCTTCCACAAGAAATATCTCTATATTTGAAGATATGGATTATGCCCCTGTGAATTTTCTCTTATTCAGGCCAAACCTCCCAAATTTCTTCAACTGATCCTAATATGGCATGGACTCAAGGTCCTTCTCTACCCCAGTGGTTCCTGTTTGGTCATTGTCCAGTTTATAAAACAGCTTCTCCCAGAATTGAATACAATCTATCAATATTGTAAATAAAGTACAACTTAACTGTCACCTGCCTAATCCTGGACACTATGTATCTCTTAAGGAAGCCCAAGCTTAGGAAATGAGGAAGATAGGAAGTAAGCACTTATTAAGCACCTACTGTCTGCCATGCACTATGCTAAGCACTTTACAAATATTATCTCATTTGATCCTCACAACAACCCTAGTAGGTTATTAGTAGGTGCTATTATTATTCTCATTTTATAGATGGGGAGACTGAGGCAGACAGAGGTGAAGTGATCTGCCCAGGGTCAAACTGCTAGTAAGTGACTAAGGCACATCTGAACTCAGGACTTCCTGACTTCATATTCAGGGTTCTCTCCACTGCCCACCTCGCTACCTGCATCCCAACACACAATAAAGAAAGGCTGCTTCCCCAAACGGAATGCAAGCATCTTAAGGACAGGGACTATTTTTATCTTTGAATCTCCAGTGCCTAGCATGGTCCCTGGTGCTACGTAGCACTTAAATGTTTGTTGATTGCTTACTTTCTTGCTTGACTGACTGATCTGTCTTTGTTTACACCTAGCTAAGCTCCTGACTCCAAGGTCATCTGTCTCTCCATTATAAAGAGAGTATACTCCCTACTTGTATGATCCTGGGCAGATCCCTCAACCTCTCTGGGCCTCAGGTCCTCAATTGTAAAATGAAAGAGTTATACTACATGACCTCTTAAGGTCCCTTTCAGTTCCATATCTCTAACAGTCCTCCCCTCAAGGATATCCCTTTGGAAAGAGAACGTCATCACCTTTCTCTAACAAAGTTATTCTGTCAGAACACTAGGAACTCTGTTTGAGAGACACACAAGAATCATAAATTCTACCAGATCACACTTAAACTATTCCTAAATATAGCTTAGATAGGCAGAAAAAACCAAACATATAAAACATTCTGTTTGTAAAAACCATCAAAGACAGAGATTCTTGAACCTAACCTCATTGTACAGTCTCCATCACAAGTAAATTCTGTCTTTCTACCTGACCTAAAATACCTCATTCCTGCATAGAAGATGATCATCAAAACACTTGAAAACTGGAGAGCAAAATAGTTCTAGCTGTTTCCTATTTGGATGTAAAAGTAGAATTCACAAAATGTGAATTTAATTGGCATTTTGCAGGTTTAATGATCTGACACAGGATCTTGGCCAAGTATTGTTTGAAAAAAAAATGAAGAGAAAAGAAAAAAATCCAACCTCTTATTCCCTCACTTGCATCAAATTTGAACATTATCCAATATTCCCTATCATCATTCCCTTCCTTCAATGTCAGTCGTGCCACTATATCAGGTCCATTTTAAAAATTAAGTTAATATGGATTGGGTTAATTAAGGAGTTAATAGTCAAGGCATTAAATTGGGTGAGAATGCCTTTATTGTGAGCCCTTTCCTCCCCTTTGCAGATCTACCTGGGCATCTCTATAGCAAACTTTACCAATCCAGCCTTGGAATTATAGTGAAGCCCAGTGGAGTCATTGAAGTAGGTCTTAGTACTGCTCAGGAAGGGATGCCAAATTAAATAAAAAGGGCCCCAGCAGTTCTGCAGCTGCAAACCAACCAAACTGCTGGTATGAGGTAAATGAGAACCAAGCTTAATTTCACTTATGACCCCAGAAGTATTTAAAGGGAAATGCCAAGAGATTGCTGCACTCTTCCACAAGAAGAGAATAATGGCAATAGCAATACTAATTATGACAAAAGCAGTAACAGTCAGGAAATGTACACAGAAATCCCTGCTGCTTGATTCTATTTCTTCTTTACTCGGATTTCCTGTGTCACATTATAGATGTTTTAAAATGTTATGTCAAATTCATATATGGTGAATATCAACTATAGATATCTTTAATTAACCAACAGTCATTTAGCAATCACCTACAGCTACTGTGTGCCAGGAAGTATACTAGACACTAAAGATACGATGACAAATAACAATAATAATAATAATAATACCTGCTTTCAAGAAGTTTACATCCTAATGTGCATATATATGTTCAAGATCAAAGGCTCCTGGTTTCCATACTTTCTTGTGACAACAGTGCCAGTGTTTACATTGTTAAAAAAAATTCAACAGTGTGTGAAACCACAAGCTTATGTCTGAACAACTTGTTTTTCTTGCGTTGGAAATGAGGAAAATGTGGTCAAGATGAGGGAGCAAGAGGAAGCATTAGTATCTAGCTTGCTCAACATATATCTCCTTTACAAAGATCTCAAAAATATACAAATTCTGATCAGGAAAGCCAAGGAAAGGTCACAGTGAGTCAGAGAGACAGATGAAGAGCTCTGTGGACACTGGGGACAGGCTCTAGCCAGGAGCCTCTGTAGTGCAGGGCATTTCAATACCCAGGGACTGAAATGGACTGCACCAGAGCAGGAAGCATTGAGGCAGAAGGAAATCACTGGAAATTCCTGAAAAAACACAAGTCACAGCAACAGGTGCCATCTGGCAGTTCTGTTGCCCATGACCCAGTTCCAGGTCATAGACCCATGGCAGAGAAGTGGTCAAGAGTAGGTTGATAAGGCCATTGGCCTTAGTTGTGAACAAGTTCTGGAAGTACATAGGAGCTATGTGGCTCTGATCCCAGGGAAGAGTGCAGCATCCCAGATCAAAGGGTGCTTGCAATTCATTTACTCTGAAGCTGCATAGCCTTCCAGTGGGCTAACAGTGTCTGAGTACAATATCAGTCTACTGAAATTCCCAACCAAGGACAAACTAACATAACCACATCTGGATCAGGAACTTGTAGAACCCAGACCAAGAGAGTAGTGAACAGATTTTCTCCTGGATCACACTAATTTAGGAGCAATGAAAGCTTGCAGGGCCCCAGCAGCAGAAGGATGTAAAGAGGACAAAAGCCCGTAGCAGACATCCTTCATCTCTCACCCCAGAAATGTTCAGGGCCCCACCACTAACATAAAATCGGAAGTCAAGAAATAAGCTGGAAGAATGAGCAAACAGAAAAATCCCCCATAAAGAGCTAGTATAGTGATAGGAAAGCTCAAGACAAAAAACCCAGAAGAAGAGAATGACTGCAAAACATCTACCAGCAAAGCCTCAAATAAAAATTCAGTTTGGATACAAGTCAAACAAGAATTCCTAGAAGAAACCATGCAAGAGTTTAAAAAAAATGAAAGAACTAAAAAGGATTTTCTAAAAAATGAAATGAGTGGTACAGAGAAAAAAATGGGAAAGAAGCAAGAACTAGGGAAGGAAAGTATGAAGAGAATTAGCAGTTGAAAAAAATGAAGTAAAACCTTACTGAAGAAGGTAGATAACTTCTTTAAAATTAGAATGACTAGATGGGAGCTAATGACTCCATGAGAGAGGAAGAAATAATAAAGTCAAAAGACTGAAAATAGAAGAAAATGTGAAGTATCTCATAAAAAAGTAGCTGACTTGAAAACAGATCAAGGAGAGATAAATTAAGAATCATTGGACTACCTGAAGGCCATAAATAACAACAACAAAAAGAATCTAGATATCATGTTTCAAGAAATAATAAAAGAAATATCTTAGAAGTTGAAAGAATCCCCCAGGATTCTCCTTAAAGAAATCTCAAAATGAAAATACATAGGATATTATAGCCAAAATCTAGAACTACTAGGTGAAAGAAAAAATACTATAAGCAGCCAGAAACAATTCAAGTACACAAGAGCCACAGTAAGGATCACACAAGATCTAGTAGCCACCACTGTAAAAGACCAGAGAATTTGTAATATGATATCCCAGAAGGCAAAGGATCAAGGTTTAAAACCAAACACAATCTACCTATATAAACAGTATAATACTCAACAGGGAGATGGTTTTTTTTTTAACAAATTAGACGACTTCCAAACATTCCTGATGAAAAGACCACAGATGAGTAGAAAATTCGACATATAAATACAGGAGTCAAGAGAGGCATTAAAAAAGGTAAATAAGAGTGAGTAGTGTAGTCTTAAGGGTCTAAACAAGGTTAAACTTTATATTTTTACTTGGGGAGATAAGATATGTAGCTTCTCAGAACTCTATCATCGAAGGTCAAAGAGACTAGCCTAATTAGACAGAGGAACTGGGAATGATTTTGGTATGTTTTGATGATTTCATATGAAGTATGGAAAGGGTGACAAAGAGGTACACTAGGAGAAGAGAGAGGAAGAATAGAAAAAATTATCTTGCATAAATGTGGTGTACATTTGGATCTCACACAAAAAGATTTATAATAAGGAGAGGGCAGTGGGAAAGAACAAGCAACACTTAAACCTCACTCTCATCTGGACTGCTTAAAGAAGAGAAGAATGTACATATACACACAGTTGGGCACAGAAATACAAAACAGGGAAATAGG
Source organism: Trichosurus vulpecula (assembly GCF_011100635.1). Lineage (NCBI taxonomy): Eukaryota > Metazoa > Chordata > Mammalia > Diprotodontia > Phalangeridae > Trichosurus > Trichosurus vulpecula. The sequence continues at coordinate 152,587,738 of NC_050580.1, forward strand.
AGGGAAAGAAGGGGGGAATATGAGGAAGAACATATTTACGGAGGTATAAGTCAGAAGCAAAACAGACTCTTTTTCTTCTTTTTTTGAGATTTTTTATTTCTAGTTTGCAACCCTCGGTTCTACATAATTTTGAGTTCCAGATTTTCTTACCCCCCACCACAAGACGTCATGGAATCCAATATATCCTCTACATATAACTTTGCATTGAACTTATTTACACAATAGTCAAGTTGTAAAGGAGAATTATGACCAATGGAATGAATCATGAGAAAGAAAAAACAACCAAAAAACAACCCCAAGAACAAAAACAAAAGAGAAAAAAAAAAGTGAAAAAAAAGGTGAGCATAAAGTGTGCCTCAATCTGCATTCAGTCTCCATAGTTCTTTCTCTGGATGTAGATAGCGTTCTCCATCGTGGGTGCTTTGGAGTTGTCTTTGTACTTTGTATTGCTGAGAAGAGCAAAGTCTATCAGGGTTAGTCATCACAGAATCTATATATCTGTGGTTGTGCATAATGTTATCCTGGTTCTGCTCCACTCGCTCAGCATTATATCGTTTAGGTTTTTCCAGGTTATTATGACGTCTGTATCATTCCCATTTGTTATACCACAATAGTGTTTTATTACCTTCATATACCAACCACAACTTGTTCAGCTATTCCCCAAGTGATGGGCATCCCCTTGATTTCCAATTCTTTGCTACTACAAAAAGAGCCGCTATGAATATTTTTGTACATATGGGTCCTTTTCCCACTCGTGTGATGTCTTTGGGATACAACCCTAGAAGTGGTATTGCTGGGTCAAAGGGTATGAACATTTTTATAGCCCTTTGGGCATAGTTCCAAATTGCTGTCCAGAATGGCTAGATCAGTTCACAACTCCACCATTGATGTAACAATGTTCCAATTTTCCCACATTCTCTCCAGCATTTGTCATTTTCCTGTTTTGTCATTTTGCCCAATCTGACAGGAGAGATGTGGTACCTAAGGGTTGTTTTGATTTGCATTTCTCTAATCAGTAGTTATTTCGAGCATTTTTTCATATGCCTATAGATATCTTTAATTTCTTCCTCTATTAACTGCCTGTTCATATCCTTTGACCATTTATCAATTGGGGAATGACTTGTATAACTATAAATATGACTTAGTTCCCTGTATATTTTAGAGATGAGGCCTTTATTAGAGACACTGGTTGTCAAAATTTTCTCCCAATTTTCTGCTTCCCTCCTAATCTTTGTTGCATTGGCTTTTTTAATACAAAAACATTCAATTTAACATAATCAAAATTATCCATTTTGCATTTTGTAATGCTCTCTATCTCTTGTTGTATCATGAATTATTTTCTTTTCCATAAATCTGATAGGTAAACTATTCCTTGCTCTCCCAAATTGCTTATAGTATCGGCCTTTATTCCTAAATCATGAACCCATTTTGACTTTATTTTGGTATATGGTGTAAGATATTGGTCTATGCCCAGTTTCTGCCCTACCATTTTTCAATTTTACCAGCAGTTTTTGTGAAATAGTGAATTCTTAGCCCAGAAGCTGGATTCTTTGGGTTTATCAAAGAGTAGGTTGCTATAGTCGTTGACTTTTGCATCTTGTGTACCTATCCTATTCCACTGATCTACCACCCTGTTTCTTAGCCAGTACCAGGTAGTTTTAATGATTGCTGCTTTATATTGCAGTTTAATCTCTGGTATGGCTAGGTCACCTTCCCTAGCATTTCTTTTCATTGATTCCCTTGATATTCTGGACCTTTTGTTCTTCCAGATGAATCTTTTTATTATTTTATCCAGCTCTGTAAAATAATTTTTGGTAATTCTATTGGTATAACACTGAATAAGTAAATTAATTTAGGTAAAATTGTCATTTTTATTATATTAGCTCAGCCTAACCATGAGCAACTGATATTTTTTCCATTTATTTAGATCTGACTTTATTCGCATGAAAAGTGTTTCATAATTATGTTCATATAGTCCCTAGGTTCGTCTTGGCAGATAGACTCCCAAATATTTTATAGTGTCTACAGCAACTTTAAATGGAATTTCCCTTTCTATCTCTTGCTGTTGGGCTTTGTTAGTGACATATAGGAATGTCGAAGATTTATGTGGGTTTATTTTATATCCTGCAACTTTGCTAAAGTTGTTCATTATTTCAAGTAGTTTTTTACTTGATTCTCTAGGATTCTCTAAGTAGATCATCATATCATCTGCAAAAAGTGATAATTTAGTTTTTTCTTTGCCTATTCTAATTCCTTCAATTTCTTTTTCTTCTCTCATTGCTACAGCTAACATTTCTAGTACCAAATTGAATAGTAGGAGTGATGATGGGCATCCTTGTTTCACCCCCGATCTTATTGGAAATGCATCTAACTTATCCCCATTACAAATAACGCTTGTTGATGGTTTTAGGTAGTTGCTATTTATAATTTTAAGGAAGGCTCCATTTATTCCTATACTTTCTAGTGTTTTTAATAGGAATGGGTGTTGTATTTTGTCAAAGGCTTTTTCTGCATCTATTGAGATGATCATGTGGTTTCTACTAGTTTTGTTATTGATATGATCAATTATGCTGATAGTTTTCCTAATATTGAACCAGCCTTACATTCCTGGAATAAATCCTACCTGGTCATAATGTATTATTCTTGTGATAAGTTGCTGCAGTCTTTTTGCTAATATTTTATTTAAAATTTTTGCATCAACATTCATTAGGGAAATTGGGCTATAATTTTCTTTCTCTGTTTTGACTCTTCCTGAATTGGATATTAGTACCATATTTGTGTCATAAAAAGAATTTGGTAGAACTCCTTCTTCACCTATTTTCCCAAATACTCTATAAAGTATAGGAATTAATTGTTCTTTAAATGTTTGATAAAATTCACATGTAAAACCATCTGGCCCTGGAGATTTTTTCCTAGGGAATCCATTGATGGCTTGCTCAATTTCTTTTTCTGAGATAGGGTTAGTTAGAAATTTTACTTCCTCTTCTGTTAACCTGGGCAATTTATATTTTTGTAGCTCTTCATCCATATCCCTAAGGTTGTCAAATTTATGGGCATACAATTGGGCAAAATAATTCCTAATTATTGTTTTGATTTCCTCTTCATTAGAGGTGAATTCACTCTTTTCATTTTTGATATTGGTGATTTGATTTTCTTCTTTCTTTTTTTTAATCAAATTGACCAAAGGTTTATCAATTTTATTCGTTTTTTCATAAAACCAGCTCTTTGTTTTATTCACTAATTCAATAGTTTTCTTGGTTTCAATTTTATTAATCTCTCCTTTGATTTTCAGTATTTCTAATTTGGTATTTAATTGGGGATTTTCAATTTGTTCTTTTTCTAGCTTTTTCAGTTGCATGCCCAATTCATTGATCTCCATTTTCTCTATTTTATTCATGTAAGCATTTAGAGATATAAAACTTCCCCTAAGAACTGCTTTGCTACATCCTATAAGTTTTGGTATGTTGTCTCATTATTGTCATTCTCTTGAATGAAGTTATCAATTGTTTCTCTGACTTATTCTTTGGCCCACTCATTCTTTAGAATTAGATTATTTAGTTTCCAATTAATTTTTAGCTTATTTTTCCATGGTTCTTTATTACAAATAATTTTTATTGCATCATGATCTGAAAAGTATGCTTTGACTACTTCTGCCTTTCTGCACTGGATTGTGAGGTTTTTATGCCCTTGTACATGGTCAATTTTTGAGTATGTGCCATGTACCACTGAGGAGAAAGTATATTCCTTTTTATCCCCATTCAGTTTTCTTCAGATGTCTATCATATCTCCCTTTTCTAAAATTCTGTTCACCTCCTTAACTTCTTTCTTATTTATTTTGAGGTTAGATTTATCAAGTTCAGAGAGGGGGAGGCTGAGGTCTCCCATTATTATAGTTTTGCTGTTTATTTCTTCCTGTAACTCCGTTAACCTCTCCTCTAATTTGCATGCCATACCACTTGGCGCATATATGTTAAACAACGATATTGCTTCATTGTTTATGGTGCCTTTTAGCAGGATGTAGTGTCCTTCCTTATCTCTTTTAATTAAATCTGGAAGTTAACAAAAAAAAAAACAGAAAAATACATACAAAGTTTAAATATATTTAAATATATTGCAGCTAAACTAAAAAAGGGAGGGTTAGCAATCATGATCTCACATAAAGCAGAAGCAAAAATTGTATTAATTAAAAGAGATAACCAGAGAAACTACATTTTGATAAAATATAACATAGATAATGAATTAATATCTATACTGCACATATATGTACCAAATGGCATAGCATCTAAATCCTTAAAGGAGGAGATAAATGCGTTATAGAAAGAAATAGGTAGTAAAGGTATAATATTGGGGGATTTTAATTTACTCCTTCTCATACCTGTATAAATCTAACCCAAAAGTTAGCAAGAAAGAAGTTAAGCCCCGAATAGAATTTTAGAGAAGTTAGATGTGTAGACCTTTGGAGAATATTGAATAATAATAGAAAGGAACATATCTATTTCTCAAATGTGTGTGGAACTTTCACAAAAATTGACCATGTATGGACATTAAAACCTTACGAACAAATACAGGAAAGGAGAAATATTAACTGTATCTTTTACTGATCATAATGCAATAAAAATTACAATTAATAATAGGCCATTGAAGCAGAGATTAAAAGTTAATTGGAAACTAAGCAATTTAATCCTAAACAATGCATGAATAAAAAAAAAACAAATTATAGAGATAATCACTTCATTAGAGATGATGACAATGAGACAAAATGCCAAAATTTGTAGGATGCAGCCAAAATAGCAAGTACTTAGGGAGAAATTTCTGTGTGTAAGTGTTTGCATCACTGAAAGCACAAAAGAGCTGATCAACAAATTGGGCACACAACTAAAAAACTAGAAAAACAACAAATCACTTCCCTCCCCAAAATTAAACAACAGAGTAGGAATCCTGAAAATCAAAGCAGATATTAAAAATCAAAAGTTAAAAAAATGAACAAATAAAACTAGGAAACTAAAAAAAGAGATAAGCCTTTAGCTAATTTGATTTTCTGAAAAGAAAGAAAACCAAATCACCAGTATAAAAAATTCACAACCAATGAAGAAGAAATAAAAGACATTATTTATTAGAAGCTATTTTGCCCAACTTTATGCCAATAAAATTGACAATCTAAATAAAATGGGTGAATATTTACAAAATTTTAAATTGCCCAGATAAAATAGGCAATAGAATCCTTAAATAACCCTATCTTAGAAAAAAGAAATTGAACAAGCCATAAATGAACTGCCAAAGAAAAACCCCAGTACCAGATGGATTTACAAGTGAAATCTACTAAACATTTAGAGAACAATTAATTTCCATACTATGTAAATTGGAAAAAAATAGGTAAAGGAGTCTTACCAAATACCTCCAATGACACAAATATGGTCTTGATAAATAAACCAGAGACAGTCAAAACAGAGTAAAAATATTTTAGAGCAATTTCCCTAATGAATGATGATGCAAATGAAAGATGCAAAAAATAAACAAAATGTTGGCAAGAAGACTTTAACAGTAAATCACAAACATCACATACTATGACCAGGCTGGATTTATACCAAGAATGCAGGGGTAATTCAGTATTAGGAAAACTATAAACACAATTGACCACATTAATAACAATAACAATAAGATTCATGGGTAGCAGATGCAGAAAAAACTTTTGACTAAATACAACACCCATTTTTGTTGTAAAAAAAAAAAAGATAAGTAGTATATGTCTAAAACCACAAGCAAGCATTATCTGCAATGAGGATAAGCTAGAAGTGGCACAGTAAGTAGAATGCCAGGCTTTAAGTCAAAAATGTTGTTGTTGTTGTTTGGTCACATCTGACTCTTCATGACCCCATGGACCATACCATCCATGGAGGTTTCTTAGCAAAGATAGTGGAGTGGTTTGTCATTTTCTTCTCCAGTGGATTAAGGCAAACTAAGTCATGTGACTTGCTCAGGGTGACACAGCTAATAAGTGTCTGAAGTCTGAACTCAGCTCTTCCTGACTCCAGGCCCAGGGCTCTATCCACTTAGACATCTATCTGCTTCCTGAGTCAGACATACCTGAGTTCTAATCTTTCCTTAAACACTTAATAACTATATGACCCTGGGCAACCCAATTAACATCCCTTGGGTGTTAATTTCCTCATGTAGAAAATGAGGGTGGAAAGGATTCTATGGTCCCTCAGATCTCTTCCAGCTTTAAAACTATTCATATTCAGACCTTCTTATCTTCTAAACTGTTGTGGTTGCCTTCTAACTGATCTCCAATCTCTCCTATCTCCAACTATAATCCATAGCACACAGCAACACCAAAATAATCTTCCTAATACATAGGTCTGAACTAAGTTATTTGTATGCAAAACCTTTGATGCTGTCAATTGTATACAGGATAAAATACAATCCAACATTTAGAGCATTCCAGAGCCTACACTGAACCCATGTTGCCAGCCCTCTTTCATACCATTCACCTCTACCTCCTCTTCTTTACAGCCAGTCTGAACTAGCTTTTTCCAAGTCTCATCCTGCTCCATGGCTCCCTGAATGTTTTTCATACCCAACACTTAGCCACACTAAAAGAATGGTAGTGGTAAAAACATGGGGTTTTGTTTCAGGGACCAGCTTGGAATTTTTGAAAGAGCCATGCAGTTTCTTTTTAATTTTTTTGGATGCCTTCAGTGTTTACATCATAGTCATTTTTGGAAATGCACTTCTCCCTTCCCCTTTTACTCTTCCTTCTAACAAAGAAAAAGTTAAGTAAAATCTATAAAGGCCATGCCTGACACTCTATGCAACATTTCACACCCAACTCTCTGCCAGGAGGAAGAGATATAGCTATCATCTGCTGTCTAGCATCAAAATTGGTTATTGTTACTACTTGGAGTTCAGTTTCCTTTGAGTTCTCTATTTACGTTATTGCAGTTACTGTTTATTATTTCCCTGGGACTTCTTGCTTAAACTGTACCAGTTAATACAAATCTTCCACATTTTTTCCTGAATTCCCTATATTTTTTCATTTGTTATTGAGCAATATTTAATTACTTTCACATTACAATTTCACTTTAACCCATTTTGTTCCCAGTTTTTTGCTACCTCAAAAAGTATTACTATAAATATTTTTTATATATGGGGTCATTTCCTCCCTGTCTTTGTCTTTCTTGGAGTATACACCTAATAATGGGATCCTTGAGTAGGATAGAAAGTTTAGTGACTTTTCTTGGTATTTGAAATTGTTTTTCAGAATGGTTTGATCAATTCACAGCTCTACCAGTGGTGTATTAGTTTGCCTCTCTTTCCCCAGCTCCTCCAACAATATGATGAGTGTGAGGTGCATTCTCTAAGTTATTTTTAAAATGTATTTCTTTTACCATTAGTGATTTGGAGCAACCTTTCACATAATTGTTGAGAGTTTGCAATTTTTCTTTTGAAAAGTGTTCATACTCTTTGACCATTTAGCTGCTGGGGAGGGAGGACTTCTTTGTCCTATTTGTGTCAAATTCCTATGTATCTTGAATATCAAACTTTTATCAGAGAAATTTGAGTCAATTTTTTCCCAGTAAGTAGTTTCTTTTCTTTATTCAAGAACTATGAAATATCCCAAATGCAATCCAACCTATTTAATTCTAGATCTAGATTACTGTCTGTCTGCAGTGTTTCACCAAGATATTTGTATTAATGAACTAACTTAGTGGGCTGTCCAACCAAATACATATGATGGTTTGGAAAATGGCCATTCTTTATCCACTAGGTTTTGTTTTGGTTGAAAAGGCAGATGAACAACTGTTCTGCAACATCTAATCTTGGAGAGTTGCCTGGGAAACTGAGAAGTTAAATGCCTTGCCCAGGGTCTCATAGCTCATATGTGTCAGAGGCAGGTCTTGCTCACTCTGAGGCCAGAATTCTATCAATTTCACCATGCTGCCTCCACCAAGAGCAATATATTTGGGCAAATTCTTTTATTCACCATTAGATCATGAGCTCATTGAAGTCAGGGGTTGTTTTTTTTTTTTTTGCTTTTTCTTTGTATCCTGAATGTTTACTATAGTGCCTGGCATATAGTAGGCACTTAATAAGTGCTTGTTGACTGGACTTATGCCATCATGGTTCTTAAATATTTAACTAGGTCTTGATAATTGTCAGGATTTTTTAATGTAATCCATAGGTGGCAATGTTGAAATTATATACTCTGTGTTCAACACCCATTGGCCTCCATCGTAAGTCATTATTATAAGTGTCTTGGGAGCAGAGGCTATTTCATTTTGTCTTTGTAGACCCAGCACCTAGGGCAGTGCTTACGCATAATTGGTGCATAATAAATGCTTGTGATTGGTTGACTGATCATTTTTAAAACCATCCTCTCTATAATAGTGCATAATTTCTTTTTTTAATTTGGGCAGCCTTCTGATCCAATGATATCCAAGGTAACAGCTTTCTGATCTAATTCAGGCCTATACCAACCCTCCCCCCCATCCTGAAAAAAAAATTTTAAGTCTTACTTTCCAAGCTAACATAAAAATTAAATATGCTGGGCATGCACTAAGAGAAATCAAGTAGCTCTGAAAGGGGTTCTAGTGGTTTCTTCCCCTCTCCCACATGGAATGGAAGAAAGAAAAAACTATGTGGGCAATAGAAGAGAAATGTGGGGCTTCCAGATAGATTAGCCTTAAGGAATTTGGAGGCAAATGTGCTGCTGTGTAAGGGCTCAGAAGTCCCAGGGCCAAGCTGGGGTCCTTCGTGAGTGATGGCACCATGAAAAGTACCACAGGAGATATAGGAGAATGCTGAAAGATGGAGACAAAAGACCAAGAAAGTGCTCTGATCTGTGAGTTTTTGTGGGGGTGGGGGGGGGGCGGTGCACCAAACTTCTTAGGGCAACAAAAAAGAAGTCACTAAAAAAGACTGTGATCACCACTGCCTCTCTAAAAGGCCTCAGGTATGTAGTAGGAGGGCAGAGTTTATAATTTCAAAGAGGATCATATATATGTCTGAAAGGTTCGGAACCGCCAGATATAAGTAATTCTCAAAGTAGGAGGCAGAAGAATCAAAGCAAATATTTAGGCTCCACAGTAACCGATCCACAAACCAGTATCCCCATTTTGATATTTTGATCAAAAGCTTTCAGGCCCAATAAGTCCGCCTCATAAGAGTAACCAGGAGGCCATAGAGAAGCATGATAGTATAAAGCAAAATCATATACATACTTCCCCTCTATGGTAAAAAGACTACCCACTAGCCTCAAGTCCTTGTTCAGCACTCCTCAATCCTCACGTAAGTCAGCTCTGCTACCGGCAGCTCCTGCTTCAGCTTCAGCTTCCGCTGTAGCTGTAGCTGTCGCTGTCTCTGGCTCCAACGGAAGCTGTTCTGCAGGGGTGTAAGGTACGCCGGGGAAAGCACAGGTTCTTTCGATCTGCTTAAGCAGGGGAAGCAAGGTGAAGGGGCCGACAAGCTTACTCCAATCCAACATACAAACAGCATTCAGTTAGTTCAGGGGAAAAAGCCAAACTATTCAAGGGCACTTGTTGACTAAGTGCTAAGGAGCCCATTTTTGTTTACCAGCACAAGGTACCGTTCCCTTATCTGTTCTTTACTGCCTTCAATAAACCTATTCTGTGGTTGACAATTTTTTTTTTTTAGTCCTCATGCTTGCAGGGGCTGAGAGTCCTTTGAGAAAAACAAGGCAGATTCTGATGTTCTAAAGGGGAAATATGGGTAGAGAGAGAAGTGACCTATGGAGATTTTTATTAGAGAGAGATCCCCAAATGAGCTCAATCTATCAGTCAGAGTTTGGAGTGTGATACTTGGGTTACATAGATATTGGGGATTTATTCAGGGTTTCAAAACAAAGGTTTTTCTTTCCTTTGATCCTTTTTGATTCTCTAAAGGCCATTTGAAAGCATTACATGAAACCTTTTTATTCCTTCAAGTTCCCATTTTGGTGGCTAGAAGCCCAAACGTATTATTGTGATAGCTTTGTGCCTCAAGGCTTAGGCTGACAGAACACTAAACTATAGTAAATTACATATGGAAATCATTTTAAACTTGGATTATGTTATTGAAAACTGATTAGAATGAACTCTGTATAGTAATTAGTTGTGGGTGAATATCCCTACGATATTTAAATGGTTTTCTCCAAATATGGGCATATACAAAGTTATGAATTATGTATCTCAGCAGTCACCCTATCGAACCCTTTAGTAAAGGAGCCAAATACTTTAAAAACCTTTAAGCTAATTTCTACTGTATGATACATGACTGGTTTTTAGGAATAGGAAAGGTAGCATTAATGTGCCCAGTTTACTTCTGGTTCTGCCACTAGATCCTTCAATTAAGTTTCCCTCTTAAAATTCTTATGAACCTCTTTTTACTCTTTGTTTCATCACCTCTCTTGGTAAGTTATTCCATGTGTTTATTAAAACATATGTGAATGCACCAAATTGCCTATAAACAATAAACAATCTGCCAGAATTTAAACCGAGGATAAATCTGGCCAACAAGAAAATCAATGCTGATGAAACAAAAGCCTGTTAAAAATGGTAAAAGAAGTTGTTATTTTAATTAAATTTCATTCTTTTAGCATATACTTTGTATCATCCCAAATGTGCATACAAACCCAAGTACTTTTGTGCAGGTGTGATTTAGAAGGAAAGAAAGTGATGCTGAAGACTCCATTAGATGGTGTGATTTTAACACATTTACAAACATAGTTGGTGTGAAGCGAATTTTTCTTTAATTTTATTAATTGAAATTTTACCACATTTCTCATAATTATAATCTTGAAGAGTTATAAAAATGCCCACGGCTGTAGTTTACAGAAAGTTGAAAGGTTCATAATTGCCACAGTCCCAAAGCCCTGACTATTCCCAGTGGATAGTCTTTATTAAGAAGAAAGTGTGTCTGCCTATATTGATTGTTTAAAAACCTCTTGTGCAAATGTTGGTAGAGGCCTGCCAAAATGCCGTGAATTTGGGAGAAGTTAATTGAGGTTAGTTACCGATGTGCTTATTCATTTATTTGCAATCTGGTTGTCTCGTGGCGTTACTATTCTTGGTCTCTGGGGATGATGATGATGATAACAATAATTCATGCATATAACTGTTTACAAAGTACCTTGCACACAATAACCCGATAAGGCAGATAGTATCATTGTTATTGGGGCAGCTAGATGGTGCAATGAATCGAGGGCCAGGCCTGCAATGAAAAAGACCTGAGTTCAAATCTAGCCTTAGACACTTACTAGCCTCTGTCTGCTTCAGTTTCCTCATCTACAGAAGGGGTATAATAATTGCACCTACCTCCCAGGGTGGTCATGAGGATCAAATGAGCTAAGAAGCATAAAGTGCTTTGTACAGTGCCAGGCACATGGTAAGCACTACAGAAATGTTAGCTATCATAAGCACTAGTAGTAGTGGTTGTCCCACCTTACAGATCAGGAAAATGAGCCTCAGAGGTAAAGTCCATCTCACAACTAGCATGGAATGCTGAAAAGAGTTTTGGCTCTGGATGCAGGTTCAAATCCTATTTCAAACACTTGCCCGTGTGACCTTGGGAAAGTAACTTCACCTCCCTCAGCCTCAGTTTCCTCAAATGAAAGAGTTCAACTCGATGGATTCTGAGGCCCCGTTCTCCAACCCAAATCCTGTGGTTCCGATTCCAGTTCCTTCTCTACCGAACCACGCTACCATTTTAGGGGTCACGTATCCATTCTTTGCTAATTTAGGTAACACTGATTCTTGACTCGGTTCTGAATTACCTAAGAACTGAAATTTTCTTTATTAAGAACATTAATACCAGGCATCTTTTAGCTGTTTTCATTTGAATGAATGAAAAACTTTTGTTTTTGGAGGTGGGGAGGCAAGGCAATTGGGGTTAAGTGACTTTCCCAAGGTCACACAGCTAATAAGTCTGTCATGTGTCTGAGGCCAGGTTTGAACTCAGGTCCTCCTGACTCCAGGGCCGGTGCTCTACTCACTGCACCACCTGGCTGTCCCTGAATGAAAAACTTTTTAAGCCCTGCCATGTGGAATAGCAACTGAAAAAGGAGAAAGTTCTTGCTCTCAAAGGCTTCACATTCTAATTAGGGAAGAGGATACATGTACGAGAGTTCATCTGCAGGATGGAACGACTAGTGGAACGACTGGGAGATCTTAGGGGTGTCTGCCCATAGGAGCTACCTATCACCATTGGACAAGGGAGAGAAGGGATCTAAGGCTCAGTGCAGAGAGGGGATAATGAGTGCCCTCTGAAAGGGGTAGCGATATGGGTTCAGTGTCTGTCTGAAGGACATGAAGGAAATGGTAACATTGACAGGAAGGTTTGGGGAAAAGAGAGGAAAATAGGGTCCCCCTGAGGGCTAGTTCTGATTGGGACCCTCAAGGTAGTCCTAGATGAAATCTGGATCATCCTGCTAGTAGATTAATTTTAAGTGCAATTAATTTTAGAGATCCTACAAGAACTCACCACCATTCTTTTTCATTCTTATTTGATAGCCAGTTCAAGTTCTCCTAAAAGTAGAATCCTTTGTCACTGAGGAAGATTCATGTACTTATTCCCAAAGACTACCAACTACACTTTTGTTGTTAGTCATTAAAAAAGTCTTTCAAGGTCAATATTTCCATGCTCCTCCTCAGATCTGTGACTATCCTGATATTAACAGAAATTACCCATTTTAGTCATATGGCAGCATCACATATAACAGTAGAATTTTTTATTTTTATTGCTATCTTTTACTTTTACATCGCCTTCATTTGCTGACATCTCTGGATCTCTCCCACCAGAGCTCCATTCCTTAAAGAAGGGGGTAAGATAATATTTGAGACAAATGAGATAATATTTAAAGTACTTATTACAGTGCCTGGCACACAGTACTTAATAGAGCCTAATAAATACTTATTCCTCCCTCCTCCCTTATAATAAAGAAGGAAAAAAGAAGCCGTTCAGTAAAATGAACTGAAGCCTCAAATAAGTCAAAAGTTACATGCAGTATTTTGTACCAAATGGAGATAGTGCCTTCCCTTACCTCTTCCTCTTCAAGGTTGATCGTAATTACACAACATTCCATTTCTGTTTTATTTGTTTCTGTTGTTTTTTCCATGTTGTTGTGGTCATTGTGTATATTATTGTTCCTCTCTTGACTACTTCACTTTGCATCTGTTCATACCAAGTTTCCACTGCTTTTCTGTATTCTTATACATTCATTCCTCCTCTATTAGACTGAGAGCTCCTCGAGGCCACCGTCTTTCACCTTTCTTTGTATCTTCAGCACTTATCCCGGTGCTGACACAGAATGCAAACTTTAATAAATGCTTGTTGATTGAAATGCTTATTGGACATTTCTGACAATACAGTAATATTCCATTACCTCAATGTGCCACAATTTCTTAAGCCATTGCCAGCCGATATGGACCTATTTTGTTTCCAGTCATTTGCTTCTATAAAAAGTACTATGTTTTGGTGTATATGGGACAGTTGTTTTTGTTTTTTTAATTTCTTTAACCTCCTTGAAGTATATGGCTAGCAATGAAATCTTTGGGCTAAAGGGTATAAGGCAACCTAGAATTTTAAACTGGCTCATTTTTTTATTACAAGTTTAGCAGTTCTCCAGTTAATGATTTCTGCTCCTAGGGATGGACTGAGTCATCAGTGTTTTTCTTCACTCTCCACTTCTGACATTGGTTCTGGCTATTGTATATGTAAGCCTTGTGCAAATGCCTTAAAATAATTTTCCTGTGCACTGATTGTTGACAAAACCAGAATATTTTCTGCCTTCACTTTTTTTATTGATTACTGTGTTTTAAGTTGGATCCTGCTGCTTCTGCCTTTAGCAGCAGCCTGTCAGGCACACTTTATCAAAGGCTTTCAGAAAATCTAGATAAATGGTGCTGTGTACCCTGAAACTGTCATGCCTGTCTTCTACATCTTCACATTTGGAAATATTTTAAGCTATATCTTTCTTGCCTCCTTTGATTTACCTTTGCTTCATTGGGTCCAGATATCAATCCGACACAAATGAAGACACAGCCATTTCTGATACAGAGAAGCCTCCAGTGTATGCCTTTGGAAGAACCGTCTCTAGGGAAGGACAAAAGAGGAAAATATCTCTGACTTTGAGCTTTGCAGAACCCCTGATACTAGAGGCTATGCAGTAATTCAGGCCAGCAGTGGGAGAGTCCAGGCAACTTAGCTAGATGGTGCTGAAAGAAAAGCAAAGAAAAAAAAAAGACTTTAGGCTTATATGCATACATTCAACCCATAATGTCTGTGTTGCCAAATCAAAGTGTATGGGCCTTCTGTGCAACCCCTTCCACTCTAGCCCCACCAAACTTCAAGTCACCTTTTTGTGACTTCTTTGCTCTTCCAAGGCTCTTCTTAATGTTCGTTTTAAACTGACTTTAACACTCCAGTAGATGGTGACCTCATAACTGTGAACAACATATGCTAATTGTATTTGTTGTTTAGTCCTTTCAGTCATGTCTGACTCTGTAACCCAATTTGGGGTTTTCTTGGCAAAGATGTTGCAGTGTTTTGTCATTTTCTTCTCCAGCTCCTTTGACAGATGAGGAAACTGAGGCAAACAGGGTTAAGTGACTTGCCCAGGGTCACACAGCTAATAAATATCTGATGTTAGACTTGACCTCAGATCTTCCTGACTCCATGCCCAGTGCTCTATCCACTGTACCACCTTGTGCACCTCTGTACCCCAACTTCATAGCTCCAACCATTCCACATATTTTAATCCTGTACAGTTATTGTCTGTGTCCTCCCATAAAGCTCAGAGAGGATCTTCCCCATGTGCTGAAGGCCTTTGTGCAGATATTTTGATGTCTTATGGGAATCAGTGCATCCCTGGGACTTATTCATCTCTTGGTCTAACTAGCTTTTATTGATCATACATTTCCTGGGTGATAACTTTTAGACATTATGCACAAGTAATATTTGACATAAAAAGTGAGATAAATACTCACCAAAGGCGTCTGCCAGTCATGGAAGATGTGGAGTTTGAATGGAAGTGAGGTTGCCTGCATGTGGTGAGGGAGGGCCTCATGATACTTTTATTTATATATGATATTGTGCTGATGTGCCAAGCTTGAGAATTCTGCAGGGCCTCCTCCATGAGCTCATGACCACTCAAAACTCTAATAATCCAAACAGAACAAAATCAAATGGAGGAAGAATACTTATTATCCAGATGATGACATGTAGTTAGATGGCCAGCCCATTGAATTCATTCATTAGTACATGTGCCTTGGACTAGCATTATAGATGGATAATGAGTTGGGCCCAGAATTGAAGGAAAAGAATAGGCTCAATTGTTTTTTGAAAATTGTGTAGCACTGATCCCTGATATAAAACCCCAACTCTAGTATTTTTCTGATAGTAAAAGTAATATGGCGTATTTGTAAGAGGATTGGTTTTGGAGACAGGAAGAACTAAGTTCAAATCTTGCCTCTGATTATAACTGACTGTGTGACCCTGGGCAAAAGACCCTATCTCAAACAATGTCCTAGGACAGATATATGGGATTTCTCACTCCAGGAGATCACTCCTATACTGACAAATTACAGATCCTTCTTGTATTTATGTCTTTTACTAGTAATGCTATAAGGTTAGGAATAAACCAGTAAGTATTTATTAAGCACCTACTATGTGCCAGTCACAATGCTAGGTTCTGGGTATACAAAGATAAAAGTGGAAAAAAAAATCCTTAGCTTCAAGGAGTTTCTTTTCTAATGGAAGAGACAAGATGTACATATAGAAATATATGCAGAATAAATGCTAAATAAATATGAGGGAGTTAATACAAGGCAGTTTAGTAGGGAGGAATTGGCAATAGGGGAGAGAAAGGCATCATGTAAGAGGTGCTTTAGCTATATCTTAGACTATAAGTGAGATTCTGTGAACCAGAGGAAAGGAGGAAGTGCATTCTAGACATGGAGGGGATGGCCAGGACAAAACCAGAGAGGCTAGAGAAGGAATGTCATGTGTGAGGAACAGAAAGAAATAAAGGTTTACTAGAGAAGGGACATGGGAAGGAGAATAATATATAAAGGAGATTGGAAAGATAGGTTGAGGTTGAGTTGTGAAGGTCTATAAAAGCAAAACAGAATATTTTGTATTTGTGTTAAAGGCAATAGGGAGCCAACAGAGTTATTGAGGAAGGAGGTGACATGATCAGATCTGCGCTTAAGGGAAATTTTGAATCATTGACCACTTTATTCTTTAAAGAATCAAAATCGTAGGTGACCCAAAGGGCAATGGGAAAATTCACAGTGGGCTTCTATAGTCTTTAAGATCATTAGCCTCACTACCTGTACCTTATACTGTTTTGGGGGGAAGGAAAAAGGACATGGAGTGGAGAGGGTTACCACATGCTCTTCTATCCACCATGCTAGAGAGAGAAGACTGGCATCAGGGAAGGACTGTGTTCGTGTAGATTTTTCTCTATTGAAAACATTTCCCTCTCCCCTCCCCACCCCCCAGGCTATCTGGTAAAGTACAACTTTATCCTACACATGGACATTTAAGTGACAATTAGATGTGGAATTTTGGTCATTTGGTGCCAATTGCTTTTAATATACATTTTGACACATTACCAAATGTTTCCTCTTCAAGTTTAGAATACTTATCTTCCTAATACAAAAGCCTCTCATTTAGGGTAATGCTAGCCCTGTACATCTTCCACAGCCCAGAGTTATTCATTGATCACTAAATCCAGCAAACTATGGTAAGCTCTTTCAACTGCTTACACCCTCCCTTTGTCCTTTCCTGTTACTAGTTTTTGGTCCCCTTTCTTTTCCCTGAAGTTTTGATTCTGGCTTAGCCTGTGCTCTTGACTGCTTTCCTCATTTCATTGTGACACCTTTGTTTCCAGCCTTTCTTGGACTCTAGCAATGAAAACCTAGTGATGCTGACCTTTGCGTGGATCCATTCTGTCCCTGAACCTTTATGGACTTTCTCAATGAGTCCCAGCTCCTGATCCTTTCCTGACCTACAAATGTTCAGGTCGTCCTAGACTCACAGTATTTTATTCCAGTGTCCTGGAAGACTCGTGACTGCCCAACACTTAGAGAGTCCCACCCATGGCACTACCCTACCCCTGCTTAAACAGAATAATCCTATAACTTTTCAGGATCCTGTGAGGCCTGAGGCAAATCTACCCTCTCTCAGTCTCAGCTTATTTATTATTTAACTAGTGAGCAATATTTTTATCTATTTTTCTGGGAAGTTATGCGAATTAATTAATGTTTATAAAACAATTTGAATATGCATAATACTCCAAAAATGCCAGAGAATATCATCTTCACTGCTTTAGAAGCCCCAGTAATTCACAATCCACTATAGTATAGGTAAAAATAGTCTTCTTTTATGCTATAATTTCATACAATTTATGTAAAATGCATACAATATTTAAAATCTGAAGTCATTTAATAGCAGCAATTCATATTTCATAGCTATAATGAAACCATTTTTATTACTGTTGGAAAAAAATAATCAACTACTTCTTGGAATACTGGACTAGAAGACATATTTGTAGCAAGTTTTGAGATCCTTGCATGGCATATATGACTTAAAGAATTAATGATGAACCTGCTAATATTAGCTAATTTTTAAAAATTATCTTTGGCTTTAGACACTTTATTTCTCTTTTTTCTCATAACTGTAATCTTTCCTTCTCAAGGAATTTGCCTGTACAAAAGTTTCCTGAAGTCAAAAAATTCTCTGTCAAGAGATGGCACTTTTATATAGTGGTCATTAAGATAGAATAAATTTGTAAGAGCTCCCTTATTAATTGCCATGCTATCTTTGTAAAGTAGAAATCACTACATGTTAATTGGACTTAATTAGCTATTTTAAATTATGTAAACTCATGACAGTAGACAGTAGTAGTACAGTGTAAGCAATATAATTGGAGCTAATATTACTACATTATTAAAACATAATAAAATTTTTCTTAGTCTTATTTATTGTTTACATGTTGGAAAAACTGCGTTCACTGTAAAGGCAAAAGTGTTTTCTCAAAACAAATGTTTGCTTATTTAGGTACAACTTCAGAAGATAGTCAAAGGGACCACTGTTAAAAGCCTCAGTGTTTTGCCATCTCACCGAATGAATCCCTACCTCACACCTTTACCTATCCTTGAAAAAGATGCAAAGAAAGGTCAGTGACCCATATATCAGATTTGTAATATAGCAGAAAGAGCTCTTAACCAGGTATTAGAAGAACCAACTTTGGTATCCAGCTCTGCTGCTAAATAGTTGTGTAATCTTGGGCAAATTATTGGGCTCCAGTCATTCTGGCCTTCAGTTTCCTATCAATTCACATGGTTTGAATTATCTAGCATTTCTATGCTGATGACTCCTGTGTACGTATCATCAGCCATAGCCTTTTCATGAGTTCCAGGCCTGCATCACCATGTGCTTTTTTGGACATTTTATTTTATGTTATTTTTGGAGCCAAACAGGGTTAAATGATTTGCCCAGGGTCATACAGCTAAGTAAGTATCCGAGGTCAGATTTGCACTCAGGTCCTCTTGACTTCAGGACCAGTGATCTATCCACTGTACCACCTAGTTGCTCACTCCTGACTGGGTGAGGCAGTGGTCAGAAGCAAAAACTTTTGAGGAGAGACAGGGTGAAAGGAGAGGGAGAAAGATAAATAGGGGGAAAAGCAGAATGGAGGGAAATACACAGTAATCATAACTGTAAATGTGAATGGGATAAATTCACCCATAAAAAGCAGATAGCAGAGTGGATTAACAACCAGAATCCTATAATATGTTGTTTACAAGAAACACACTTAAAGGAGAGAGACACACACAAAGAGTAAGGGTAAAGGGCTGAAGCAAAGTCTATTCTGCTTCAGGTGAAGTAAAAAAAAAGCGGGTAACAATCATGATCTCAGATAAAGCAAAAGCAAAAGCAGATCTAATTAAAAGAGATAAGCAGGGAAATTACATTTTGCTGAAAGGTACCATAGGTAATGTCATAATATCCATACTAAACATATATATACCAAATGGTATAGCATCCAAATTCTGGAGGTAGAAAGTAAAACTATACTAGTGGGGGAACCTCAACTTTCCCTTCTCAGAATTAGATAAATCTAACCAAAAAATAAACAAGAAAAAAGTTAAGGAGACAAATAGAATTTTTAAAAACTTATATGATAGAACTCTGGAGAAAACTGGATGGGAATAGAAAGGAATATGTATTTCTTCAGCAGTACATGGCACTTATATAAAAATTGCCCATGTATTATGGCATAAAAACTTCACAATCAAATGCAGAAAAGCAGAAATATTAAATCATCCTTTTCAGATCATAATACAATAAAAATTACATTCAACAAAGGCATGGAAACAGATTAAAAATGAACTGGAAGTGAAATAATCTAATCCTAAGGAATAAGTGTATCAAAGAACAAATCATAGAAATAATGGTTTCCTGAAAGAGAATGACAGCAATGAGGCAATATACAAAAGTTATGGCATACAGAAAATTTATATCTCTAAATGCTTACATCAATAAAATAGAGAAAGAGCAGATAAATGAATTGGGCATGCAATTAAAAAACTAGAAAAAGAACCAATTAAAAATCCCCAATTAAAAACCAAATTAGATATCCTGAAAAATCAAAGGCAAGATTAATGAAATTGAAAGTAAGAAAGCCATTAACCTAATAAATAATACAAGGAGCTGGTTTTATTTAAAAAACCAATAAAATAGATAAACCATTGGTTAATCTGATTTTTTTTAAAAGGAAGAAATCCAAATTGCCAGTATCAAAAATGAAAAGGGTTAATTCATTACCAGTGAAGATGAAATTAAGGAAATTATTAAGAGCTATTTTGCCCAATTATATGCCAAGAAATCTAACAAGCTAAGTGAAATGGAAGAATATTTGCTTAAATATAAATTTCCCAGATTAACAAAATAGAAAATCAAAGACTTAAATAACATTATCTTAGAAAAATAAATTGAACAAGTCATCAGTGAGCTCCCTAAGAAAAAATCCCCAGGACATGATGATTTCACAAGTGAATACTACCAAACATTTAAAGAAAAATAATTCTAATACTATATAAACTATTTGGGAAAATAGGCAAAGAAAGAGTCCTATAAAATTCATTTTATGGCACAGATATGGTGCTGATACCTAAACCAGGATGAGCAAAAACAGAGAAAGAAAACTACAGAACAATTTTACTAATGACTGTTGATGCAAAAAATTTAAATAAAATACTAGCAATGAGATTACAGCAACATATAAATATCCTATGCTATGCCCAGGTGGGATTTATACCAGGAATAAAGGACTGGTTCAATATTGGGAAAACTATCAACATAATTGACCATATCAGTAACAAAAACAGTAAAAATCACATTATTATCTCAATAGATGCAGAAAAAGCTTTTTGACAAAATACAACACGCATTCCTATTTTTAAAAAATGATTGAAAGCATAGGATAAATTAAGCTTTCCTCAAAATGATAAATAGTGTCTATCTAAAACTATCAGCAAACGTTATCTGTAATGGAGATAAGCTAGAAGCCTTCCTAATAAGATCAGGGTGAAGCAAGGATGCCCACTTTTACCACTATTATTCAATATTGTACTAGAAATGCTAGCTATAGCATAAAAGAAGAAAAAAATCAAAGGAATTTGAATGGGCAATGAGGAAGCAAAGCTATCACTCTTTGCAAATGATATAAATTGTATACTTGAAAGATCATAGAGAATCAACTAAAAAACTAGTTGAAATAATTAGCAGAGTTGCAGGATATAAACTAAACCCATACAAATCATCAGCATTTCCATATATTACTAACAAAGTCCAGCAGTGAGAGATAGAAAGAGAAATTCTATTTGGAATAACTGTATACCATATAAAGTACTTGGGAGTCTACCTACCAAGATAAACCCAGAAACTATATGAACACAATTGCAAAACACTTCACACAAAGTCAGATCTAAACAATTAGAAAAATTTTAATTGCTCATGGTGGGCCAGGCCAAGATAATACAAATGACCCTTCTACCTAAGTTAATCTACTTATTCGGTGCCATGCCAATCAAACTACCAAAATGTTATTTTGTAGAGCTAGAGAAAATAATAGCAGAATTAATTTTGAGGAACAGAAGGCCAAGATATCAAGAGAATCAATGAAAAAGTAAATGTGAAGGTAGGTGGCTTAGCCATATTACCAAGCAGTAATCATCAAAACAATGTGGTACTGGTAAGAAATAGAATGGTGAATCAATGGAATAGATTAGGTACACAATACATAGTAATAAATGACCACAGTAATTTAGTGTTTGATAAAACCAAAAATCCAAGCTTTGGGGACAGAACTCACTACTTGACAAAAATTGCTAGGAAAATTGGAAAGAAGTTTGGCAGAAACTAGATATAGACCAATTATCTCACACCATATACCAAGTTAAGGTCAAAATGGATATGTGATTCAGACATAAAGGGTGATAGCATAAGCAAATTAGAGGAGTATGGAAGAGTTTACCTGTCAGATCTCTGGATAAGGGAAGAATTTATGACCAAGCAAGAGAGAGAGAGCATTATCAGAAGTAAAATGGATAATTTTGATTACAATAAATTAAAAAGTTATTATACAAACAAAACCAATGCAGCAAAGATTAGAAGGAAAGCAGAAAACTTTGGGGAGGAAGGGGGTGGCAGCAAGTTTCTCTGATAAAGGTCTCATAGGTCTCTTATATAGAAAATCAAGTCAAATTTATAAGAGTACAAATCATTCCCCAATTAATTAATGGTCAAGGGATATGGACAGGCAGTTTTCAGACAAAGGAATCAAAGCTATGTATAGTCAAATGAAAAAATGCTCTAAATTTAGAGAAATGCAAATCTAAGAAACTCTAAGGTCCTACCTCCCACCTATCAGATTGACTAATATGACAGAAAACGAAAATGACAAATGTTGGAGGAGATGTGGAAAATTGGGACACTAACACATGGTTGGTGGAGTTGTGAATTGATCCAGCCATTCTGGAGAACAATTTGAAACATGCTCAAAATGCTATAAAACTGTGCATACCTTTTGACACAGAAACACAATGACTAGGTCTATATCCCAAAGGGGTTTAAAAAAAGGAAAAGGACCCAAATGAACAAAACTTTTTATAGCAGCTCTTTTTGTGGTGGCAAAGAACTAGAAATTGAGGAGATGCCCATCAATTGGGAAATGGCTAAATAAGTTGTGGTATGTGGTTGTGAGGGAATACTATTGTGCTATAAGAAAGGGTGAGTAGGGACCTTGCAGAAAAAAATCCTGGAAAGACTTGCATGTCAAGTGGTTTCTAACTCTCTCAAATCTGCTCAAATTCACTTTTTAGAGGTATCTGACAACTTGTGAGAGAGCTCCAGTAAGATGCTGTTTTCACACGGCCATATTGGCTCCGCAAAAAGATTGCAGCAACTTATGAGGAGAATAATACACTACGACCAGTAAGATTTATTCCAGGAATGTAAGGCTGGTTCAATATTAGGAAAACTATCAGCATAATTGATCATATCAATAACAAAACTAGCAGAAACCATATGATTATCTCAATAGATGCAGAAAACGCTTTTGACAAAATGCAACACCCATTCCTATTAAAAACACTAGAAAGCATAGGAATAAATGGAGTCTTCCTTAAAATTATAAATAGCATCTATCTAAAACCATCAGCAAGCATTATATGTAATGGGGATAAGCTAGATGCATTCCCAATAAGATCAGGAGTGAAACAAGAATGTCCATTATCACCTCTATTATTCAATTTGGTACTAGAAATGTTAGCTTTAGCAGTAAGAGAAGAAAAAGAAATTGAAGGAATTAGAATAAGCAAAAAGGAAACTAAATTATCACTTTTTGCAGATGATATGATGATTTACTTAGAGAATCCTAGAGATTCAAGTAAAAAACTACTTGAAATAATAAACAACTTTAGCAAAGTTGCAGGATATAAAATAAACCCACGTAAGTCCTTTGCATTTCTATATTACTAACAAAGCCCAGCAGCAAGAGGTAGAAAGAGAGATTCCATTTAAAGTTACTGTAGATACTATAAAATATTTGGGAGTCTACCTACCAAGACAAACCCAGGGCCTATATGAACACAATTATGAAACACTTCTCACACAAATAAAGTCAGATCTAATTAAATGGAATAACATCAGTTGCTCAGGGTTAGGCCGAGCTAATATAATAAAAATGACAATTTTACCTAAATTAATTTACTTATTTAGTGCCATACCAATAGAACTACCAAAAAATTATTTTATAGAGCTGGAAAAAATAATAACAAAATTCATCTGGAAGAACAAAAAGTCCAGAATATCAAGGGAATTAATGAAAAGAAATGCTAGGGAAGGTGGCCTAGCCATACCAGATATCAAACTGTACTACAAAGCAGCAGTCCTCAAAACTACCTGATATTGGCTAAGAAACAGTGGTAGATCAGTGGAATAGGTTAGGTACAGAAGATGCAGAAGTCACTGACTATAGCAATCTACTCTTTGATAAATCCAAAGAATCCAGCTTCTGGGTTAAGAATTCACTATTTCAAAAAAACTGCTGAGAAAATTGGAAAATAGTACGGCAGAAACTGGGCATAGACCAATATCTTATACCATATATCAAAATAAAGTCAAAATGGGTACATGATTTAGGAATAAAGGCTGATACTGTAAGCAATTTGGGAGAGCAAGGAATAGTTTACCTGTCAGATTTATGGGAAAGGGAAGAATTCATGACCCAAGAAGAGATAGAGAGCATTATAAAATGCAGAATGGATAATTTTGATTATGCTAAACTGAAAAGTTTTTGCATAAACAAAGCCAATGCAACAAAGATTAGGAGGGAAGCAGAAAATTGGGAGAAAATCTTTACAGCCAGTGTCTCTGATAGAGGCCTCATCTCTAAAATATACAGGGAACTGAGCCATATTTATAGTTATACAAGTCATTCCCCAACTGATAAATGGTCAAAGGATATGAACAGGCAGTTTTCAGAGGAAGAAATTAAAGCTATCTATAGGCATATGAAAAAATGCTCTAATCACTATTGATTAGAGAAATGCAAATCAAAACAACTCTTAGGTACCACATCTCTCCTGCCAGACTGGCTAACATGACAAAACAGGAAAATGATAAATGCTGGAGAGGATGTGGGAAAATTGAAACATTAATACATTGTTGGTGGAGTTGTGAACAGATCCAGACATTTTGGAGAGCAATTTGGAACTATGCCCAAAGGGCTATAAAAATGTGCATACCCTCTGACCCAGCAATACCACTCTTGGGGCTATATCCCAAAGAGATCACACAATTGGGAAAGGGACATGTATGTACAAAAATATTTATAGCTGCTCTTTTTGTGGTGGCAAAGAATTGGAAATCAAGGGGATGCCCATCAATTGGGGAATGGATGAACAAGTTGTGGTATATGAATGTAATGGAATACTATTGTGCTATAAGAAATGGGAATGATACAGACTTCATAATAACCTGGAAAGATCTACATGATATGATGCTGAGTGAGAAGAGCAGAACCAGGAAAACATTATACACAACCACAGACATATGGATTGTGTGATGACTAGTTTTGATAGACTTGCCTCTCCTCAGCAATACAAGGCTCAAAGACAGCTCCAAAGGACTCATGATGGAAAAAACTAGCTACATCCTAAGAAAGAAATGTGGAATCTGAATGCAGATTGAGGCAAACTATTTGCTCTCTCTCTCTTTTTTTTTTGGTTTTGTTTCTTCTCTCTCATGATTCATTCCATTGGTCATAAATCTTCTTTGCAATTTGACTATTGTGAAAATAGGTTTAATGTGAAGGTTTATGTAGAATCTATATCAGACTGCATGCTGCCTTGGCAGGAAGGAGGGAGGGGAGGGAAGGGAAGAAAATTTGAAACTCAAGAACATGTAAAACTAAGTGTTGTAAACTAAAAATAAATAAATCTAATTTAAAAAATTAAAAAAATAGAAAAAAAAGACTTACATGAACTGATGCAAAGTAAGGTGAGCAGAATCAAGAGAGCATTGTACACAGTAACAGCAATGTTATACAATGATCAACTGTGAATGACTTAGCTGGTCTCAACAATACAATGATTTAAGACAATTCCAAAGGACTCGTGATGAAAAATGCTATCCACTTCCAGAGAAAGACCTGATGGAGTCTGAATGCAGACAGAAGCATACTTTTTTTTGTCTTTTTTTTCTTCACAACATGACTAATATGGAAATATATTTGCATTGCTACACACGTATGACTTACTCATTGCCTTCTTAATGAGGGAGGGGGAGAGGAAGAGATAGAAAGAATTTGGAACTCAAAATTTAAAAACAAGGATGTTAAAAATTTTTATATGTAATTGGGAAAAAATAAAATATTTTTACAAATGCTTGTTGAATTGAATTGAATTGAACCACTACAGATTATCTTATATACTCTCAGTTAGGCTTCCAATGCACATCGACAGTTCTTCTGCCCTCCCTTCCTTAACACCCTCTCTCATTCCTCAATCTGTTCAAACCATTTTCTTCTCTCTTCTTCTCCACTATCAAATTCTCTCCACTCTACGGATATCCTAGATGACTAAACCTCTAACTTCATTGAGAAGTCAGAGACTCACTTCTATGTTCCCCCTCAGTTTCCTACCATTTTCTCAAAACATCTAAGAATCATCCTCTACTGCCTCTTTCCCATTGATCCCGGAAGAAAGAGGATATTTTTATTACTCACAAAGGCTAATCCTTGCACTTTCATTTTTGGTTCCATGGCTCCTTACCACCTCCTAGACCTTGCTCCAAAAATTGATCTGTTTCTCTCAGATCTTCTAGCTTTTTCCTTTCTGTTCTCAAATACCCACCGGTCTTCCTTTTAACTTTAAAAAAAAATCCTTCTCTTTATCCTTCTACCTCATTTAGCTACCACCCCCATCTCTCTCCTCCCATTCATTTGGAAAAGTTGTCTATACACAATTGCTTAGTATGCCCTGTCTCTTTGACAATCTTGGCTTCATGATTCTTCCCTCATCATTATAATCTTGGTCTGGAATCTGCCCTGCCATTCTGCTAGAATGCTCAGTCTTCCAGTGACATCCTAGAAAGGCCAAATCCAATAGCCTTTTTTCAGTTAACATTTTGTTGACCTCTCTGTAGCATCCAACACTGTTAATCACTTGTCAAGAAATTCTCTTTTCTTCAGAAATAAGATTTTCTTCTTTACTCCAAAAGCACTTTCTCTATATCCTTTGCTGGCTTTGCATCCTCTTCCTGATCCCTTACTGTGGATATTCTGCTAGTATCTATGCTTTCCCAGCTTCAATGGATCATAGGCTTAGACTCGAAAGGAATGTTAGGTGTTGTGGAGGTTAACTCCCGTGTTTTATAGATGAGGAAACTGGAGATCAGAGAGTTTGGATGACTTGCCTGGGGTCACACAGCTTGTAAGGTAAGATTTACCTTACAAAGTTTACCTAACAAATCTTGTAAGGTAAGATCTGACCTTAGTTCTTCCTGCATTCTCTTTCTTCTGTCCCCCTAGACAAGGCTATGCACTCCAATTCAGTTAACACATCTGTGCAGTTAATTGAAATGCATATCTACAACCAGCAAACATTTCTTAAGCACCTCCTGTGTTCCAAGAACTGTGCTAAGGACAAAAGGACAAAAATGGAAAAGGACTTTACATTCTATCAGGGGAGACACCGTGTACAAATATAAGTATGTACAAAATACAAAGATAAATTTGAAAGGAAGGCACTAGTAGTGAGGGGAATCCAAAAAGACCCTCTAGAGGCAGGTGGTATTTGACCTGAGGTTTGAAGGGAGCTAGACATTCTAAGAGGTGGATGGGGAGGAAGAACAATGTTTGAAGGATGGAGGGGAAGGTGCAGTTAGGAGATGGAATGTCCAGAGAGAAAGCTTGCTGAAATGGAAAGAACATTGTATTTGGAGTGGGAAAACCTGAATTTTAATCCCGTGTGACCTTGGCCTTTCAGGGCCTTAGTTTCCTCATGTATAAAATGAGTTCAAAGTCCTCTTCTAGTTTTAAATTCTATGACATGCTCTTAGCATATCAAATTGAATCTCTGAGTGCTTTTCTCTATAGAAACATTATAAAATATGACAAGTTTTAGAACAGAAATGTGTGTATGTATGTATGTTAAAGAGATATTTGTGGGCTGGGCTATTGACAAACCACTATGTTAAAATATGTCCTAAGTTCCAATCAACCTCCATACCAACACATTTTTAGAACCCAGCCTGGAGTTACCTCTGTGAAAGAATGCCAAGATTCAGACCTAAGCCTTAGATCCCACTGACCTAAGATCAACTTCCAAGATTCTTAACAGAGACTTTTCTCTTCACAGGTTCCAATGGAACCTTACCTAGTATACCAGGACTCTCTTGCGTTGTAAATTACCCTTTAATTTTTAATTTCACTTTTACCCTAAAATCAGTACAAAACCTGAATGATTCATGTAGCTATTTTTTCTTGGATTGAAATGATTCAAAGTGATCTATGTAATTTTATAAAAGGAAATATTATATTATACTTGTGTGTCTAGAAACTCTAGAGAAAGACTTTTAGAATTTCTAGAACTCACGGAAAAATTAATGAGATAATGTGTGTTAAGTGTTTTGCAAATCTTAAAGCATTAGCTACTATTATTATTATTATTATGAAATCAATTCATGTTCTGTCATACATTTTAAAGGTATTTTGAGTATGATTCAACGAGGACTGATCCCACCAGCAGCAAAGATTACTTTTGAAACGCCACCTGTTATACCTAAAACTGCTTTCTTTCATTCTTTTAAACCACCTAAGACCAAAACCGTAGGTGAGTATTATTATTATCTATGTGCAGTTAGGGGAGTAAATAAATTAACTTTCAGGAAAAAAATAAAATACTTGTACTTAGCTAATATCTTCAGTGTTTAAACAGGGAGGTTTTTTTCAGAACTTATGAGAAAATCAGAGGGCAATTTTAATGACTTTAGGCTGCAACTTACTGAATAAAAATCTCCATCATCATCATCAACTCTATTCAATTCATTAAATGTGTTAATTGTTGACTCTAAGCAAAGCTCTGTACGGCGCCTTTTGAAGACTACAATCCTTAGATGAAACTTAGTCCTTGTAGTGAAGAGAATATGAAATGCACACAAATAATAAAATAAAGCAAATTTTTATTAACACAAAATTAAACACTGATATAAACAGAGGTACAAGTAAAATACCACATGAGGGGAGTTAGGTCATTACTGAGATACATGGGAGCAAGGAGGGAGAATCAGCTAAAGTTTCTTGAAATAGATTGCTTTTGATTCAGATGTCATAGGCTATGTAAGAATTAAAAGGTGGAGTACCGAATGCATATATTTGAGGCACAAGGAACAGCCTAAGTAAAAACATGGAGGCAGGAAAACATGGGACATGTATAGGAGATTATAAGTATTCTAGTTTGTTTGCAGTATAAGACTAGAAAGTGGAGAGTATGATAGACAATAGTGTGATGTTAGGAAGTTTGTCCTAATGTGGTAATCAGGTGGTAACGAGGACCTAGTGTCCTAAAGTGGTAATTAAGGTGGTAATGAGGACCTATTGCAAAATGATCACCAGGGAAGTAAAGAGTAAAGGAAAGATATAAGAGATATTTCAGTGGTAGAATCAACAGTACTTGGTAACTGACAATATAAGAAGTGAGGGAGAGCAAAGAGTCAATGGTAACATGAAGGTTTCAACCACTTGTAATTAGACTTGTTCTGTTTGGCCAAGAGGACAGATCAGAAGTAATAGGTAGAAGTTGTAAAGAAGCCAATTTAGGTGAAATGTCAGGAAAACTTCCTAACCATTATAGCTAAGTCACCCAAGGTAGACTGGGCTGCCTTGGGAGCTAGCAGATTGTCCTTCCTTGGAGAAGTTTTCAAGCAGTGTCTGAATGACCGCTTGACCAGGTACACTACAGTGGGGATTCCTTTGGCATATGTTTTGGACTAGATGACCACTAAGTTTCCTTCCAACTCTCAAATTTTGTGATTCTGAGATGGGGTGAATAGTGAAGTCAGAAGGAGGAGGAGTTTTGGGGGAAAGGATAATAAACTTGGATTTTATAACAAGATTGAGGTTCCAATAGGACATCTCAAAAGAAAGATCCTATAATCTGTTTAAGTGTCTGTAGCAGGGACACTGAAGGAGACCTACAGACATGTTCAGATATCCCGAATCCTAAAGGAAATCCTTTCTTTTTTCTCTTTCTTTGGACTAGGAGTCATACAACCTTGGTAAAATCACCGACTCTCTCTTCCCCTCAATTTCTTCATATGCAAGGTGATAATACTTGCCCTAACTATCCTGTGGAACTGTTGTGAAGGTCAAATGAGATACTGTCTATGAATGTACTTCCAAAATTGCAGTTCTACACAAACATAAGGTTTTATTATTATTATAGCTGACATTTACATGTCTTTGCAAACTCCTTCACATTCCTTTTAATTATTACACTGTTTAGCACTCATGCTGCCAGATGGAAATGTCTTGTTGTTTTTGATGTATTTTCTTGATGTCAATGGAATTTCTCAGTCACCTATTGTTATTGAGTGACATGTTGATTTTGATATTGATCATGCAAAATGAGACCATAATAAATTGTAATTTGGTTGGGGGACAGGACCATTGAAAAGGTGAGGTAGCAAGAAGTTATTGTAGTTGGCTTACTTTTGCATGCTTACGTGAACTCCCAAATAACTTTTTCATAACATGGCAGATTGGGGTATAGTCATATGTGTTCAGTTATTCAATGAAACTCTCCATATGTAGCTGACTATTCTGTCAGTTGTGTGCTAGGGGAGTAATTTGGAAAATATTATTATTGTTTCTAATCTCGTTTTGTACTTTGAAGATGCTGGTGTGCATTACTTCAATTCTCAGTCTGCCACACAGCTATAGGAATCTGTATTGTTTTTGTTATATATGTAGTGAACTAACTTTTAAATTTCACAAATAAAACTTGAAGGTTTGTGAACCTGATTTTTATTGCAATATAAGTGATCAGGATTAGGCTTGAGCCTCTCATTTGTGCAGTTAAACTGATAACTGACTGGATACATAGATCTCATCTCATGTCAATTTTGGTTCCCAAGATCTAGAGAGAACAAAAAAGAACCTTCAATGGATTGCTATGTTTGTTTAAGAAATATATCATGGATTCCATCCAAATCTAAACATACTGTATAATATTCAAAACCAAAATGTACCATAAGCTAAAAACCTATTTTGCATATGTACAACTACCTACCAAACCCTCAGAAACTTGGAATCTGGATAAAGAAGATGAAAATGATGGTCCAGATTTTTATGATGAAGCCTGTACAACAAAATAGGAGACCAGTGAAGTGGTGATCCCCCATTTGAAGTCATCTTTTACTCTTCAGACAGTCAATTAATAGGTCAAGCAGAATTAAGTGACTTTGCTTGTGATCCTAACTTATCCCAAAAGTAAGCTGAATTCTTGGTTTAAAAGGATGGAATATTCAACAAGAGGGCACCAAAATGTCTTCAAAATATGAAACTTCTCTTAAGAAACACACACACACACGCACACACACATATATATATGTATATATATAATATATATATATATATATATTCTTCACATATCTGTAGAGATCTGAAAGTGACTGCTCTTTTACTTGGATGAGAACTTGAGCATACCAAATACTACAGTTTTATTTGCAAACAAAACAAACTTCAATAAGAAAACTAGAAACTCAAATTAAATAATTGATTCCAAGGGGGAATGGAGTGGGTGGGCTTTGAGAAGGAACATGCTGCAGCAGTGGGGAAGAGAGAATAACAGAAATGGGACACAACAAACATTCTCAGGATCCTGGTGGCATTAGGAGGAAAGTGAGGGTGGAAAGTTGAGGCTAGAAACAGAATTAGGAGAAATTGGCACAGAGGTTGTTTATCTGAAGCCCTGAGCAGAGTGTAGAGAGAGAGAACAAAGGATCAAGGCCTTAGGGCAGACCAAGACTAGTCCTAGACAAAGCTGTAAAGTAGTTCAAATTTGTCCCCTCTTTATACTCTTTCCTTCTCTCCTGGCAAGGAATGACTAACTTTCTCATATCCCGTGCTCTACTCCTTCTAATCTCTTCTAAAATCTTAATAAAGCTAAGTTAATCAGGAAAAAGGGCTCCTCTCAGGGATCTTTTCATATCAATACAGAACTCTTAAAGAGAAAAGCCTTTCAGATTGAAAAGAATGAAACTTGGATGACAGAACAACAGGCAGCAGGATTGATATTCGGGGAAATATGCCCAACACTCCCACAAGTCACACTGTGCAGGTGGCTACCTATTGGTAACGTCAGTCCTGGGGCATACCCACATTCAGGGAGAAGCGTGTCCTGGGAGGAGTTAAAGAATGAAACAAAGAAATAGCATTCATGAAAATAGAAGGAAAACCACAGAGTGTGATGTCTAGAACTCAAGGGAAGGCGGAGTTTTGAGAAGGAAAAGATGCCCTGCCTACAGTATTAAATGTGGCTGACAGGTCGAGGAAGATGAAGACTGAGAAAAGTCTTTGGATTTAGTGATGTGGGCACCTTCAGCACTGTAGTTTTGGTAAGTTGGTGGCATGAAAACTGATTTGTAGAGACATAAGGAGGCAATGAGCACTGAGGAAAGTAAAAGAAAGATAGCATTTGAGAAGTGTGGCAGCAAAGGTTAAGTTAGTCAACAAACATTTATTATTTGCTAGGTATAACTGCTTGGTATACAACGAAAGACAAAAATAACCTCTGCCAGAGAGGTTGTTTATTAAAAGTTTTGCTAGAAGGAATTAGCTTATATATTTCTAATGGCCATATGAATTGCATATAAAACAAACACATAATCTTGATCAATATCAGTCAGCTCCTTTGAATATCTAAATGGAACAAAAAATGTAATAAGAAAATGGTGAAGAGATAAAACAGAAACTTCACTTAGGCAAGGAATTCTTTTCTACATCTTTCATTTTGACCATTGGCAATAGTAATGATGGAACTTTGGTCCATATCTGGTACAAAGAAAGAGAAGCCTTGGTCTACTAGGGCAACCTTATATGCTACTGAGCAATAGAAAGGTGTGTGTTCTGTGCCAACGACTGACAAGTGTGTAGTTGTGCTTCATCTAATGCAATAGCTACATTCTTGAAAAGTCACATATACATTGAATTCTATTATAAATAATCTGTGGGGGCTGCCAATGGGAGTTAAAGGAAGTCTGTAGTATAACTTTTTGTAAAGGTAACAATTTCCCTCTAATATTCCACTTTAAAAAACCCAGATTTTTCATGCATGGCATATTCTTAAAGATGGGTAGCTTTGCATTTTAATATGGCTTATGCAGTCCCCATTAATTTCTACAGCCTAACATCTTTCTATTTGAAGTCAATGACAGGAGATATTTTACTCCCTTGATACAGAAAAACCTGAAAATGCCCTGTCTGTGGTTGATATAGATACAGTTAACCTCTCAAAATCAAGAAATGTGGCAGTGAAGGTTCCTGCAGTAACAAGCGACAGAGCTCCATCTTTATCCAGGATCTCTTTCTCATCACTTTTGAAAACACAGCCGATAACAAAACAGAAAAAGACCACTCGAGTTAAAACTAAAATTGAGGTATTTATATTTTTATTTCTACATAAAGAGAAAATCTTTCAGATCATAGTTTTCACAACTTATTTCTTGGTTGAATGCATAAATTTGTTCTTATAGCTGTTAAGTTTCATGCATTGGTATATGGATTTTGAACTGCTCGCTTGCATTTTGTTTTGAAAATATTCTAAGGAACTAATGAAATATTTTCATTGGTCTTTAAAAACAAACATAGGAAGGAAATTTAAAGTACTTCGAATTGTTCGTAGAATAATTTTTGTTTTGTTCCACAGAGGAGTAAGGTAAATTCTCTATTGCAAAATGGAAAGACGTCTGCTTGTTTGTAACCTATTAGAGCTGAACAAGTATTTATATCTGTTTTAATATGGTAATCTGGTCTTACCAGTTTATATTTCTGGATCAGATACAAACTTGTGATAATTAGGACTTTTTTTACATAGAAAGAGGACAGCTGGCATGATTGTGGTTTCTCGTTCTGTCATTTTACAGCTGTGTCCTGTAAAAAGACCCTGCACACTAGTAGCATGGAAGACCTTACTTAATCCCACTGAATCTACAAACAGGATTCTTCTCCGTCTTCCTCAAACCTTTATCTTCTGATTCCTCAAATTTTTTTCTGAGATTTTTCACTCTCTCAGCTTCTGTGGTGTGATTTCCCCTTAAGAAATTTTCTGCCTGTTTATGTATCAGGGTATCATGTGATGCTGCAGTTGCCATGGCAAATATTTGTGTTTCATGAAAAATGTGTGTTAAAAATCAATGTAAATGGCCAAATCCCAAGACAGACGTGCCTTCAGGCCAATGTTTCTTATGTACCATTACTGTTTCAAACTCAGCTGTTTAACAGGCTGTGAGAGGGCTATAGGCTAGATGTGCACAAAGACCGTAAGAAGAGCACGAGAAGCACCTGTT
This sequence comes from Trichosurus vulpecula, assembly GCF_011100635.1. Classification (NCBI taxonomy): domain Eukaryota; kingdom Metazoa; phylum Chordata; class Mammalia; order Diprotodontia; family Phalangeridae; genus Trichosurus; species Trichosurus vulpecula. The sequence goes on from NC_050580.1 coordinate 152,621,371, forward strand.
TTTACTCCCATCCTATTCAAGCACAAATCCTAGTGTGTAATGGGAACCCAATCTACAGGTAATGCAAATATTGTGACTGGATTTGGGTTGTGTTGTTGCCTGACACTCGCTCCCCCACCCGCAAACTTGACAAAATGGTGACAGGGAGCTGTTTTCTTGCTGCTAATTAGCCTTAGCCTTACTTTCCCCTGCTGTTGAGTTCACATAGCTTTTGTTTACCGCTAGAAGCAGTAGGATTTCAAGCTATTCCCTGTGGCCCCAAATTGGTACCACATCTTTGAACTGGCTCTTCTATCCTAAATGTAGTCTCTAAATCTTCTCTGAGTTGTACTTAGGATGTGGAAATTTTAAAAGCTAGCAGACCTAGTGCTCATGCCTGTTCCAACATACTGGAACATATTGAAATGATACAATGAGGGCCGGTTCTCACCTTTGGGGATGGTTGATAAAAACTCTGTTCTTCCACATATCTTTTTCTAAAATTCCTCAAGAACTAGGACACTTGCCTCCTATTTAAAGTATGTTCACTTTATCCAACCCTCCGCTGTCTTACTTCAGACCAAAAAGGACCCTTAGCAAGTGGATCGTTTGTGTCCTGTTGTATAAAAGGCTTCTGACTATTAACTCCTGCCTGCATAGAAAGACAGAGCAGGCGGGCACAGCAGGAGAACCATTGGAAAACTCTGTGTGTTGTATTTGTTTTGCAGAATTGCCCATGAGAGTCATTTTGATTTAGACTGTGGCTCATTCTGCATTGTAGGGAAGAAACAGATGTCTGGGGTCAAGAGGGCAGTTTCAAATAAAGGTCTGTAATTTGTGTGACTAGTTAAAATTTGGAGTCTGTCGCCTGATGTCACCTCCTTTAAAATACACTCTTGCTTCAGGGCAGAAGTAACGATAGCATGTTTGACAGCTGGAGACCTCAACAATAGTTCTCTGGCCCTATGCACATGGGATGATAGGATCACATATATATATATATATATATATATATATATATATATATATATATGATACATATAATCAAATCATTCTTAAGAAAATGTGTAGTTCATCTAAAATATATTTCACCTTTTCTTTCTAGAACACCTGGATCATCTTCCTAGTCTTCAGTCAGAAAGCAGATCTGGTTGATTCTGAAAAGTTTAGCCTGGTCATGTGAGATTCTGGCCTTTATCCCTAAGATTCAAAAATCAAAGCTCATTTTTTTTCAGAAAAGGAAATAATTGATACAAATAATTTCAATGTTCCCTGCTCTTCCTCTTTCCTTCACCCTCCCCTAAGTGCTTCTCCTTTGTTCTAGAATCTCAGGAGTCTTGATTCCCAATAGGTTATTTCAAATGAAATAATAACTGCTATTTGTGCTCTTTTAGGGATGCCCAATGCTTCTTCTTTTATGACTTTCACCTTTATAGCTCTGCTGCCACTGACTGCTTTTAAGCTGACAGATCAAAGCACTCAGGAACAGCAGCATGAGCAATCTCTGGCAGATACAAACCAACCAGGTAAGGATGAGAAGATTTTCTATGGTATTGGAGATTGGCTCGGCCCTACCCTTATTTTCATGATGAATAAAGAACAAGAATCAAGGGCGCTGCTTTGTTCGCAACTCTGCATCTACATGTTAATAGCACACTGTTCTGAGAAGGAAATGGACATTACATCTGACCCACCCTGCTCTTCTCAGTAGTAACTTGTAGGATCATTTGGATATTGGGTATAAGGCTGGCTGAATTCCACCAAATAGAGCCTTTTTTTCTGGAGAGTGGAGAGAAATTTGACATGGACTCAAGCATATGGACTTTCCAGGAGACTTCTTAGCTCAGAACAAACATGCAAATCCATCCAAACCAACTTATATAAGTTGAGGCTATGAATCTTAACAGTGACCTAGAAACAAACAAAAAGCAAGCATTCCTTCAAATAGAATGGAATTAGGTAACTTCTTTTGGACCTAGGTGGACCTGCATTGACACAAGGCCCCGAAGGCCTCCAAGCTCCAAACCAAGAAGAGAAAGAAGGAGAAGAAAGTGCTGCCATTTACCAGGAAGAGAGAGTAAAGGGAGAGAACAACTCAAGGAAGGAAACAGATTGCAAAAGACCTCAGGTCCTTAAGACTTACCCACTCAGAACTTGTGGTCTCATCAGGTTTGGTGTTATTCATTACCTTCATTTTTTTTCTGCAATCTTAGATTCACAGATCTCGAAATGAAAGGGACCTTGAGGTCAATGAGTCATAGAATCATAGATTTAGAGCTGGAAGGGAATTTAGAGACCATCTAATCCAACCCCCTGCTTTTATAAGTGAGAAGCTAAGGTCCTAGGAAGAGCAGTCCCAAAGATCACACAGGTACTAAGCGGCAGACTGAGATTTGAACTCAGGTCCAAGTTCAGCACCCTTTCCTCTGGACCCTGTTGTCTCCCTTTATAGCTCCCTCCTTAATACTCCTTGAGGATTTGAGGTAATCATCACACTTTTCCCCCAATACAAGTTCTGTGCTGGATCTGAGGGCAAGTAAAGATGCAAGAAGTCCAACCCTATTAATAATAGAAAACCACCTCCTCAACCCACTCCCATGATTCATTGCAACATTACCCCTCTTCTAAGACCTGTTGTTCTGACAGTAATTAAGTAAGAGAAAGATCAGTTATTATGACCCCATTCCAAGGAGCTAGAATGTAATTAGGTATCTTTTGTAATTACAATATTGCAAGGCAATTGTAAAGCTAAACAAGCAATCTCCTATCACAAGAAAAGCAAGGGAAGCCTGTTGTTTGGGGTAGGAGGGAATGTTTTATTCAAAGATGAAAGTTGAATCTTTTTCAAGTTGGAGCAGCAACTTTTTTTTTGCTTCCATCTCCTCTGTGGAGAAGAATAATGTCTAGGTTTGAAAAGGTGAAAAATAAAAAATAAAAATGGTTAAGAGGTTGAAAGGCAGTGTGGGGTACTGGATAGAGTACTGGGCTTGAAGTCAGAAACACTGGGGATCAAATCCCACCTTTGACATTTACTGGCTGTGAGACCATGGGTAAATCACTTTATCTCTCTGAGCCTCAGTTTCCTCATCAATAAAATGCTGAAAATAATGCATGTAGTATCTACTGAATAGGGTTGTTCTGGTATTCACATGTCATAACATATTTAAAGTACTTTGAAAACCTTAAAATACTATGTAAAGGTCAATTATTACTAAGCCCCAAAGTATTAATTAATGGTTTGATGTTAACCTGTCAGATCTTTATTGTCATGGCATAGAGTCCTATCTTCAGTCTTGTTCTGTTCAATGATTTAAAAGATATAGATAGTATAATTATCAACTCTCATAATTATGTGTAACTCAAAGGGATGTTTTACACTTTAGATGATAGCATCAGCATCCCAAGAAACAGGCCAGAATGTTAGACTGAATCTAACAAGATGACATTGAATATAGATAAAGGTAAATTCCTCTTCATGAAAACAATGACAACTGGACTAATGCAAGACAGAGGATGTATGGGTAGATAACAGCTCATGTGAAAAATGCCGAGGGTTTTAGTCAACAGAAGACTGCTTGTGAATCAGTGGGCTTCAAAAAAGCTGATGCAATCTTGGACCAGATTAACAGAGATATTGTTTTCAGAACAGGGAAGAGTGCATTAACAGAACTTTGTACTGGTTAGACCATAGCTCAAAGATCATGTTCATTTATGAAGTGAAATTTTCCAAGGTACTTTGACAAACTGGAGCACATCCAAAGAAGGGGACCAGGATGATGAGATGAATGAATAACATGTCCTTATGTATAAAATAAGAGGTCTGGAATAGATGGCCTATGGCCTATTAAGCTCTATATATCTATGACCCTCTGATCCTGTATTCAGAGGTTTTTAAAATGTTTTGTGTCATGATCCCTTTCAGCAGCCAGGTGAAACCTATGGATCCCTTCTCAGAAAATTGTTCTTAAATGAGTAAAATCAAACACATAGTATTAAAAAAGGAAACCATTTATATTAAAATACTATTGTCAAAATATTTTTACAAGTAATTTTTTAAAGATACCAAGTTAAGAACATTTGGGTTTACACCATTTAAGGACCATTTGAATAAGGTAATGATGTTGAGCTTTGAGAAAAGAAGACTTCGGGGAGTTGAATATTTTAAGGGCTGTCATCTGGAATTCAAATTGGATTTATTATATGTGGCTCCAAAGACCAACGGGTAGAAACAACAGGCAGGCAGATTTTGAATCAATAAGAAGGAAGAAAGAATTCCAGATGAATCAGAGCCGTATAAAAATAGAATAAGGTACTTTGTGAGGTTCTGAGTTCCATATAACTGCAACTACTAGAATCCACAATTTGGGAATATTTTAAAGTTGATTCACATGTTATTAAGTAGACTAGAAGATTTCTGAAGTTTTTTTCCAGTTCGGACCTTCTAAGATCCTGTGATTCTATAATTCATCTCTTTATCAGAGTAATGGGGAAAAAAAGGTATTTTCAGAAGAATAGGTTATCTCCCACTCCCACTCATCACTGCTACCAAGGCGACTACCACCATCACCATCAATCAGTATTTCATTTTTTCCTTCCAAACAAGGAAATATTTATGCACTAACAGTGTTCATCAGTGTCACAGAGGATATCTTATTCTATGCAAAGTCCAAAGAAAAGAAGGATTTTCTCTATCACCAGAAAGGTTCCCCAAGTACATCTTTTTTTGTACTACATGTTGTTGATTTCATCTAGCTCTGGAACACTAAAAGGCCTACTTAGTCACAGTCAAGCAAAAGAAATAGACTGTGCATCCATACTACAAAGTGGCAAAACATCTGTATGTCAAAGTGGATAAAAATGTGTTTTGTTCATACATGGCAGTACATTGAGTGAGTTTATTCAGACTAACGGAAACATCTTAAACCGATGGACAGTGAGCTGGGCTCAGCACTAAATAAGAGGAAGAAGTCAGGCCAGATAACATTTGGGAAACCACACGGTACTTTCAATGATACCAAGCTCCTTGTTGCCACATTAGAAGTCCATCTAATTCATGTTACTATTCTCTTAGTGATACTATATATCTGTGAATCATGGACTATCACAGTCTCAAGAACATCAAACCTACAAGTGACCCAAAGGACCGTGGGGTCACTATCCACTCATGGAGAGAAGAGGCAAGCAACAACATCACTAGTGACGACTCGCGTGCAAGAACAGGTATAAAGGAGATCATCTAACACAGGTAAGGCCAGAAAGGATGGACCAGATCTATAGCAAGAATGAAGGATGCCAGCTGTGCAGCCTGAGTGTCCTTGGAAAATCAAAAGAAACAAGGACGGTCTTTAGGGGATTAGGCAGAACCCATACGGGGGATTTATGGAAAAACATAGACAAAAATTTCTCAGGATGAGAAGGTGTGGATGGGTAGCTAATTTCATTGGTGTAGGTATAGGGAACACCCCTCCTATTACCCCAATGAGATTGGGATTTAGTGAACTACTGAAGTATAAATATCTGCCTTTATTCTTTCCACATCATATGTTCTTCATTTATCAAAACCATTGACATCATTGTCATAGAATTTCAGAATGGAAAGCAACCATGGAGATCATTTAATCCAACTCCCTCACTTTATAGATGAAGACACAGAAGCCTACCCAAAGAGATTAAGCAATTGGGCACCCGATTACTTTGTGGCAGAAGTAGGACAATCTCCAAATCATTTTATCCCCAGGTCTGTCTTCTTTCTAATCTTCCATAGCATCACCTTTCTGAAAACTATGGAGTGAATTTGACAACTCAAGACTAAAAACAAGCGTCTGGCAGGACAGATGAAGAGAAAGGGGAAAGCATATGGATGTAGGAGATCTTCCCAGGGATGAAAGGTCTTAGCTGGGACTTCATTAAAGGAGAATCTGGGATTGCCCTCCCAAGGATGCATGATGGGTGGAAGAAAGACTGAAAAAAGGAAGTGGAACCTGTACTTCAGCAAGTGTGGCAAGAAACATCAGGGAAATTGGTTTATTCCTAACAAATATGCCGTGTAAACCACAATTCTGGATTGCCCAAGTCAAAAATTCCTAAAGGCTTCTCTGATGGAAAAGGACTTTTCATGGATTCCCTATAACCCTGCTCCAAAGATCCTTGGATGATATTCATACTTATTACTGAAAGGATCTAGTCTGGGGTTCATATATTTATGACACCCATATCCCTAATTTCCTGCCCCCCTTATTTAGCCTCTGCCAAGATAATTAGATCCATAGTTTAGCATCTGCTCCCTCTTTGCCTTTTTACTCCTGTCCACCATACCCTCTGGACCACAATAGCTTATTTTCTGGGATTTATTCATAAGGAGAAAGAGTCCATATAAATTTACGAATAATACATCAAGGCAAGGTAATTGGCAATACATGTTAAAGAATACTAGTCCAAGACTTCAAGGTAACGATATTATTTAAGCTTTCATCTCACAGCAGTGGCTTAGGCTTATCTTAACCCATGATTCTGCTTAGTCTCCCCATCATACCATGGTGTTGGGCAACTTCCTAGAGTTCCCCACCCCAAGAATGGTACTTTATGTCCCAAAATGCCACCCCACAAGTCTAGATAGCACTAAACATTTTGGGTTGAACTCATTTGCCCAAAATACAGCACTTGGTTCACTCTCAGCCAATCAGGAAAAAAACAAAAACAAATTTAATCCCTCTTCCACATAATAGCTCTTCACATTTGTGAAGGCAGCTATCATGTGCCTCTGCATCTTCTGTTCTTTAGGCTAAACACATCCAGTGCCTTCAATGAATCTTTGTATATGTCATGATCTGGAAATCCTTCACCATCCAGATTGCCATTCCTCTGTACTTGTCCAGCTTAGCAATGCCCTTCTTAAAATGTTGTAGCCACAAATGAGCACAATGTCCCAGATGGGGTATAACCAAAGCAGAGAGCGGGACTATCACCAGTCTGTTCCTGGACCTTCATCTCAACGCAAACGAAGATCACATAAATATTTCTCAGCTTCCATTTCACACTTGCCCTTCACTCAAACTCCTAGAAGCGTTTCCACTGCCACTCATTTCATTCAGTTTACTTGTCATTGGGCAGTTAGGAGCTATGACTTTTATTGCAGTGAAAAAACAGGAGACCCTTTCCTATGTACAGTAATGCTTCATTTATCAGACCTCATTGGAGAATGTGCTTTTGCATACAAATGAATCTGCAGATAACTGAAGCTCACTTCTTCAAGTGCTAAAACTTTTTTTTTTCATCTTAACTACTTTTTCAGTTAATCTTTCTCACATATATTGCACACTTCACTGCACTCTTATTCAGCTGTTACCAAGTGTAATTTAATTTCTTTATCACCCTGGGCAGTAATACAGTTTTCTGCTTTTTAGTTTTTCTGTCTCTGCTGTCCATATCCGCTTTCATTTCTCCTGATGTCATTGTGCTTTCCCCTAACGCTTCCTCCTATCTAGCTGTATACTAGAGACAGCTGGGAAAACAAATAATCAGGTTGGTTGTATGGCAAAGAACTGATTCAGGCTTGGGTGGAGGGCCTAACAAGGAATATGTATGAGCTTTAGAGAAAGACTCTGTGACTGATATTTCAAACCCTTTGAAAATTTACTTCTGGGTTCACTCATAGCTAAGGCCTGCAGGATGAGGGTAGCATAATGGGTAGAGTGCTGGGCCTGGGCTTAGGAAAATCTGAGTTCAAGTCCTGCCTCAGAACTTACCAGCTGTGTGACCCTGGGCAAGTCACTTAACCCCGTTTGCCTCAGTTTCCTCATCTGTAAATGAACTGGAGAAGGAAATGGCAAACCATTCTAGTATCTCTGCCAAGAAAACCCCAAATGGGGTCACTAAGAGTTGCACACAACTGAAAAACAACTAAATAGCAACATGTTAGGTATTATGCTAAGGGATGGGTATACAAAGAAAAGCAAAAACCAGGTCCCTCATCTCTGGGAGCTTACATTCTAATGTGGGAAACGACATGCAAAAAAATTATACATATAAGATAGATTCTGTGAAACTGGAATATTATCTCACAGGGAAGGCTCTGTGGGTGGGGGGGAGTGGCTGTATTCTTCTGCGTGTATTTGTGGGAAAGTGCACTCCAAATTATGAGAGGGAGGTGTTTTGTAACTACTGTTATTAGCATCGTACAGTGAAAAGAGCACTGACTTTTGAGTGAGGGGATATGGCTTGGAATCCTCTGATATTTACTATCTGTGTGACTTTGGATAATTCACTTAACATCCCTGGGCCTTGATTTCCTCATTTGTAAAATGAGAAGTTTGGATTAGATGACATCTGAGGTCCTTTCCAGCTCTAGTTTAATATTCCCATGATCTCATACTGTGGCTGTGAGATTGGAATGAGTGTCTTTAGTAAGAGCTAATTATTAATATGAGGCTCAGTGGTGGGGGCTCAGCAACAGCAGTAAGAACAACTACCCACAGGGTTGCCCGTAGAAGCCAAGGGTAGCAGCAGCTGTTCTTTCTGTATGGGGACCCAGCCTACTAACAACCTATGAGTGGGAGGTGGAGAACAACCCGGGGGAAGAGGGAGAGCTATTATACATTATTTTGAAACACTTAAGGTAGAACTTCTTTTAATTAATTTCTTAAGAAGAGTGTCTAAAGACAGTTCATTTTACACTAAAAATGGAATTTCTACACTTTTTATTATCCACAATTATAATTTTGAATTATTTGTTTTTGGTTGACCCTAACAATTTATCAACATAGTGGGCACAGACAACTTTGTCTTGGTATGCTCATCATTATTAAGAAAAAGAAAACCATGTTTGCAAAGCATTTTGCAAACTTTAAAATGGTATATAAATGTTAACTATTACTATTGATGGAAAGGACCTCAAAGTCTATCTAATCCAGCTCCTTTATTTTATAGGAGAGAAAATTGAGATGCAGGGAAATTGTGACAAGTTCCCAGGCTCACACAAGTGTCTGTGGCAGGATTTGAACTCAAATCTTCCTGACTTCTGGTCCAGAGCTCTATTTACCATACTTACCTAATTGCCATGGTCATATGAATCATTCTTACTCCAGGTTGCCTTTTGGTATAGAAGGAATGAGAGTGAATGCTGACCCCAAATATAGGGTAAGGCTTATGCCAGCTAAACATTTTCAGTCTCTTATGTCCTCATTATGTAAATCCCCTTCCTCTTTTCAGGCAATTCTATGGCTAAATAGCTAAATAGCTAAGATAGTTGAAAGTTTTGAGTCAAACATCATGTATAACCTTAGGCTCAACCTCCTTGGGCCTAAGGTCCCTAATGTGTAAAATAAAAAGGTGGGTTGGGTTAATGGATCTTCACAGCTCCTAGTTCTAACATTCTATGATTCTATGTCATATCTGGTCAGTAAACAGGAATCATTTTTTAAGAGCACAAGACTAGTATGGGTTTGTGCTGTCTTACTAAACTGAGTCCATTTTTTGTCTTTTCCCAAAAGATTAAACAGAGTTCAGATCTCAAGTCAGATAGAGGAATGGACATTGAAATAGAAAAAAAATGTGAGGAATGGACATTGAAGTAGGAAAAAAAAATGTGAGGTTGATTTTTTCTTTTAGACAGATTTTCCTATCATTCAATCTCACTAAGCTTATTGTACCTTAAAGGAAGGCAAACAGCATGGGGGAAAAGGCAAAGATAAAAGTGGTTTTTTTTTAAAAAAAATCTTATATTCTTGCTATTTCCAGTGGAAAGCATTACCCTCTCACCTTTGCATTTTCATATGTAACCTTTTTCAAAAGTGAACTAGTCATTCTAGGCTTTGTGTGGATGAGACAGTGTGATATAATGGAAAGAATCTTGGATTAAAAGTCAAGAAAGGCCTGGGTTAAAGTCTTGCCTCTGACATTTACTAGCTGTGGGAACAAAGGCTTTGAAGGTTCAGTTCAATCCATTAAAAGTGTATAATTATGATAATAACAACTATACTTCCTAATTCATTATTGGAATATTCAAATAAGATAATGTATGTAAAGTGATAAAGTATGTGCTATTATGATATAAAAATATTTTAAATTTACAACAAAATTAATTGGTAAAGATTTTTTTACTATTCATTGAGACATTGCTTTAAATTATGGTATGGTACACATTTGTTGTAGCATGTGATCACCAATTCTGATTATGTGCCTAGGGAATAAAGTTAAATTATCCACATGCATAAAAGTGTTTTTACTCCACATCTGTGGCAAAAAAAAAAAAGATTCTTGAAGTAACTACTTGAGAGTGATTCAAGAATATCTGCTGTTGAGTTGGAAGAATGAGAACAAGCAAATGTATGAGAAATCATTAGCATGGCTCTGATCCTTTTCAGTGCAGAGAAGTTAGTGTAAGATTTTCCTGTGACCAATTTCGATGTAAAAATTCATGCTTTGGAGAAGTTACCTAAAGTTATTCCTATAGTGGTTAACTTTCCAGAGATGATCTGCATGGAATCCATCTGTGAGTTACCAGTATGTATTTTCTGTGAGTAATAGGTCCTTCTGACTCTCCATATGCTATAGCAATTTGGGGCTATGATCACCTTCTGCTATTTTTGTCCATTTGCTTGTGTCTCACTTAATTGAAAATCATTTTTGGAAGAGCACAGGGTTAAATAGAACATATATTCCTAAATCTACAGGGTCAAAATTTCAACTAGTGCACTAAAACACAAACTACATATTTTCAGATGGCATATTTGAATATACTTTGTGTTTGGAATGACAGAGGGGGAACTTAGCCAATTCACTTCACTTTTCTGGACCTCAGCCCATTAGGCAGCTAGGTGGCATAGTGGATTGAGCTAATCTAACCTTAGACCTTTATTAGCTGTGTGACCCTGAATAAGTCATTTAATGTTGGTCTGCCTCAGTTTCTTCATCTGTAAAAAAGCACTACTTCCCAGGGTTTTTGTAAGGATCAAGTGAAATAAAACAGTACATTGCCTGAGACATGGTAAATATTCTATAATGTTAGATATTATTAATATTTCTCTACCTGTAACTTGAGAGGGTTGGATTTGATGATCTTTATGATTCCTTTCAGCTCTAAGCATATGATACAATGATGCCTTTGAAAACTTGGCCAAGAAAACATAAGCATTAAATTTAAGAGTTCCTATAAGTATTTGTAATTATCTATATAATAAACTGGCCTATGGTATTCAAATTCCTCCCTAAAACCAATAAGGTAGTAGCCTTACTTTAGCTATAAGTACGGTATGATATGGTATAGGGGAAATAGTGTTGAATTTATGGTGAGTCTGATTTTTAAATCCCAGGTCTACCACTTCATGGGGATATAATCTTGGACAAGTCATTTCACTTTACTTGACTTCAATTTCCTCATCTTTAAAATGTAGTTATTGGATTAGATAGCCTCTATCTAACACCCCTTCCAGCTCTAAAATCCATGGTCCCATATATAATACTTCCTCTAGGATTTGAATTTTCTTCTTTTTTATTTACTTCTCTTTGCTACCACTAAACCCACTTTTCTTGGGAAAGCTGAGCCAGACTTCCCATCATTTTATCCTATTGGAATTCTTGTAAATATGTTCAACAGATTCAACCCATCAATCTTAACCTTTCCAAATAGCCTAAATAGTTCTTAGCGATGTCATTTTCTCTTAGAAATAGCCGAATAGAAAATAGAAAAGCTGAAATCAGTGCCTTGGCAAACTGAGAATTGTTTCTAGGAAAGAAAATTTCATATTTGATTGAAAGTAAAGACCATCAGAGGCAGCCAAAGTGGTGCAGTGGACAGAGTGCTAGGCCTAGAATCACAAGACCTGAGTTCAGATCCTGCCTCAAACACTTATAGCTGTGTGACCCTGAACAAGTCACTTAACTTCTGCCTTAATCCACTGGAGAAGGAAATGGCAAATCACTCCAGTATCTTTGCCAAGAAAACCCTATGGACAGCATCAGTGTGCTATGGTCCACAGGGACACATAGAGCTGGACACAACTAAACAACAACAAAGCCCATCTGTTTTTAGATGTATCTTGTTTCTGTTTGATCAGCAACAATCTTATGCATTCAGTCTTCTTATAAAATGAAGGTCAGCTTCATGAGAATTAGTAGTTATTTCTGGGAAACAGTTTTGGGGTATGGGAGTCTAATCGAGTTAAAAAACATCTTCTAAATTCTTCAGTGGCCTCGAAGGTAGTTAAAAGTCTCATTTCTCAAATCATTTCTAGAAAATTGTTTCTAGACTGCCAGTCCATTCTTATATTTCTACTTAATTTGGTACATACTTTGTCTCCACCAAAGAATCTACTATTATTAATAGTATAGCTCTTTGGATCATGTGATTTTAAAACTTTTCTTTTTCATACTCAGCTCCCAGAATTCTAGAATAGTCAACAGCTTTGGGGGGTCTTCCTTATAAGGCAGAAGGAAGTAGTTTCATGGTGTGATAATAGTAGGTGCCTGAAAGCATAATCAAGCAAATTTTCTCCACAAACCCACTTCAGAACCTGAAATGCTATCATTGAAAGTGTGAGCCTTGGGAGTTTGAGGCATTACTATTTTCAGGAAGCCATTTTTTTTTTCAAATTTAAATACTCCTGGAAAGGGCAAAACATTCATCTATCAGTTATGTAAATCAATCCCCTCCAGTAAGGATACAGAATACCAAAGAGGGGACAAGTTGCTCAGGATCACACAACTTAGTAGTAATTCATATAGGATGAGAACCCAGATTTCCTAGATTTTAGTTCAGTTACCTTTCCACCATACAGCATTTCTTCCATTAACACCTTCATAGAAGTAAATTTAAAAGTGTAAGATAAGATAAATGTAGATATAGGTAAATTTTGATAGAGGCAGAAGGAACATTACAGTTCCACAAAATGGGATATAGGGAGAGCATGGTGGAGTGAGTTCTGAATGCAGCCTGGAGAGCAATGAGACATGGCTGGTCTGGATGCCCTTCTCAAATAAAGGTTCTGGGAGTAGCTATTCAATCAGAGGGGGAGGTTGCAAGGGTGGAGGGTCTTCCCAATGTATGAGTTCAGGGGCTTGAGTGATGAAAAGGTTTCTGGGGCATTTTTGGACAGATTTGTGAGTCAGAATAGTATAAAAGGATTATTTATCCCCACATGGTATAATACAACTATAACTATATGACCTTGGACAGGTCACATCATCTCTCTGGGCTTCAATTTCCCCATCTGTAAAGTGAGGCAGTCAGACTATATCCAGAGTTCTTAGACTTCTTTTGTCATGGACCCCTTTGGCAGTCTGATAAAGTCTATGGATTGACCTCTCCACAATTTTTTTTTAATTGTAATACTAAATTTCAATTAGAAGTTAATAAAAATGAAGATGTGATTTTTCCCCATCCATGTTCTCAGACTCCCTCCCCCCAGAATTTGTCAGGAACCCTATTCATGAATGCCAGGTTTAGAAACTCTGGACTAGATAATCTTTCAGGTCCTTTCCAACTCTAAAATTTTGTAACTCTGAATGTTGTCTCTCAACATCACTCCTTCCAGTACCCTAACAAGTACTTGTGAAGTTTCTAAATACTTGCATTAAAACCTAGCAGTCTCTGGCATTAATATCTGCCTTTTTTCAAATACCAGTTACAACATTGGAGACCTTTAATATATATTGAGGTGCAGCGATCTTTTGGGTAATAAAAGACATTTCTCTGAGTGTTGATCTAAACTTCCAACTACTTGTTTATAGTTTCTACTAATGCACAGTGTAAATGCCTCATCCGCTTTGATCTCAGTGCCTTCCCTCTCCAGTTTGTCCATACTTATTTGCATGTTGTTTCCCTGAATCGGACTGAGAGCTCCTTCAGCTCAGGCACGATTTTTTGCCTTACTTTGTATTCCCAGCATTTAGCACAGTGCCTGGCTCTTAATAAGTGCTTATTGAATTGAATGGTTAACTTAATCTCTTGCAATGAAGAATCATCACGATGTGGAAGTGGTCCCGGCTCTCTAAGGTTGTGCTAGAAGAGAATAAGCTTTGGTAGGTCCTTCTACCCAATAAACGTCTAATGACGGCCATTATCCAGTGTGGCTATTATCCAAGGGTCAGCCTAGCTAAATTCAGAGGCACGCCCTTAAGGCGATGAATCTTTCAGCCATAGCAACTCCCAAGGGCTATCTACCAAGATACAGAGAGAGTATGGTCCGCATTAATAGAAGGAGGACACACTAATGAAATCATGGATCATTTAAGTACCGTAGGTGTTGTTTCCCCAAATTGCTGTTATGCTGTTGGATATCTGTTTATTTTTACCCCATTTTTGAATTTGTTTAAGATGATAAATGTGGCAGAGATTCTGGTAATTATTTGGACATTGATTGCATTTTGGAAACAAAGGATACGAGTATACATGGACCAGTTAACTCAGTTGGCTAGAGGCCCATGCTAATGAGGCCAAGGTCATATTTTAAGATCTGTGTGGGCCAATTAGCTTCACACAGAGTAAACTCCACTTCGGTAACCACAGAAGGCATACCTAACCCCAGCCAAGCGTCTCACAAATGTATATGCTTTGGCATAAGGGTGACCGGGAGAGAGAACATAGATGGCTCAATCTAAAACTATCGCCAATACTGGAAAAACAAGTTAATATTTTACTACTGCTAGGTCAATAACACCGTATGCTTGTCTGAAAGCATTCACTTTACCAATGTAAAACAGACAACAGTAGATGATGTGTTCATAATAATAGCCCACATTCATAGTAACAAATTTCATGGAAGGAATTATAGAGGCACACCTAGAACCCAGAACACAGTGTGACCTTTAATCAGGACTCTTATTCCGAGCTGTCTGAAAAGCGCTTTTGTCTTTACCTGTTCAATGGATCTCACAATGCTGATGCACTGCTTTAATTTGGGAAGCCTTTCTCTTGAGAGGAATGTCTTTCCTTGCTCTGAGTCTAAAGTGCTCCCGAGTGTGGCATTCTCTGTGACAGATGTACTATAGTTATGCTTTAGCTGACTTGAAACCCATAGTTCTCCAGTGCCTGAGTGGTCTTGCTGGTGGCCAAGTGTGTGTTTCCTTTGAGAGCATGTCTTTCCTGGAGCATCATCCAAGAAGGTGTGTAGGTGTAGCCCTTTTGTTCTAAAACAGCAACTGTTAATTTTTGTAAAACCCTTTGGGGCTATTCTTCCCTGGCAGTCAAAGAAGGTGGTATGTAAGTATCCATAAGCTCAAGAAGCATTAAACGGATGTGTAGAAGTGCCCAGTCAACTCCCTGAGGACACACCATCTCCATGGGGCCCCTCCTGGTAGATTCCTTTCATTTTAGAATGTCAGTTTTCTGGGTCTATTGCATTTTTTTAGATCGAGTACTGTCTTAACTCTGCAGGAATCTCCCTAATGATAAGAAACATTGAATATAATCAGCAAAATCTCTCACTACAGTACCCTAATTTCTCTGATTTCCTAATCTGTAGCCTCTTGCCTTGAGAGGTTTGAGGATCTTGTTGTTCGGACCAAACATTTAGACAGGAGAACTGGCCAGCTCTATACAATATCCATCTGTGATCATTTTGAGTATCTGGTTTCATGTGATAAAGGATTGTTTTTCTTCCTTGAATACTCACCTCCATCTT
Organism: Trichosurus vulpecula; assembly: GCF_011100635.1. Lineage (NCBI taxonomy): Eukaryota > Metazoa > Chordata > Mammalia > Diprotodontia > Phalangeridae > Trichosurus > Trichosurus vulpecula. Next base: position 152,636,967 of record NC_050580.1, read on the forward strand.
TATCTGCACCAGATCTTGGAAGCAAAGCTGAGTATAGCCACAGGCTTTTTCCATCAGAATGCATGCCACTTGCCTTCTCCTGGGAGCTGAAGCCTCTCCTGCCAATGTCTATGTTGGCTAAAGAAAGAATTGCTTCTGTAACTCTTATTGATGTGAGATAAATGAATTTTTCTCAACCTGCCAGACAGGTTGAAATCTCTTGACGTCCTGGTGGATCAGTAAGGTTAACTATCTTTTTATAAAGAGTTTTCTATCAATCTCATTCCTTGAAACAACTGTAAATTAACTACCCCTGTGCTAACTTCTGTTTAGAATGCCTCTTTTAAATGATGCACAACCCCTGAAGTTAATAGTAGTTCACATTTAAGTGAAGCCTTCATAAGAATAGAGCAACTCACATTTATACATAATGCCTTAAGATTTATAAAGTAAGACAATCAGCAAGCATTTTATGAAACACCTACTGTGTGCCAGGCACTGTGCTAAGAGTAACGTGTCTCTTTTCTGACAGAAATCCCTTGAAGTGGGTGTTGGAAGTATTATCATTCTCATCTTACAGATGAAAGAACAGTCTTAGAGAGGTAAAGTGATTTACCTGTGGTTTCAGAGCTAGTTAAGTATCAGAGGGAGGATTTGAACCCCCATCTCTTTTTCTCAAATTCTACCACTTTTTTCCATAATGTCACACTAATTAATACATAGAACCAGAAAGAAAAGCATTTTAATTGAAAGAGGAGGAATTTAAAGAATATACATGATACATGTATGCAAATATGTCATTTGTTTAGAATTTTTCTGGATAGAGTTAAATATCTATATTGGACTATTAATTATTCTCTTTGATAGCCTTTTATTGTTAATATATACTTACTATTGAACCTTGAAGGAAAAAGAAAATAATATTACATAGCAGTTTCTAGCACAATGCTATGCGCAGAAGGCAGTTAGCAAAAAATTATTGAATGAATGAATGCATTGTGCATTTAAAACTTGGTGATGTCTCCTTGAAATGGTAATTTAACCTTAGAATTTAATAGACTCAAAAGAAGGTTTCCTTATCTGAAAAATGTTAACATCACAAGGACAGATATGATATCAGGAGCAATGGCATGTTCATTGATTTCCTAAGCAAGAGGAAAAATGAGAACTGGCAGAAGACATCTGACTTACAAAATAGAAAGTAAGACCTTGTCTTCTGTGACCGCCGGCTCCAACATATAATAACTTCTACTATGTGATGGAGGACAGTGCAGTTCCTCTCATTCTGTTATTGTTGTTTGACTCATGCACAGAAGGAACATTCCATTTCCTTCAGATGCCACTGAATCATCCCCTTACCATCCAGTGAGAGTGCAGGGCTGCAACCCCAGAAAGGCTCAAAACTGAATGTAAAAACTCAAAACCTAAACCAGAGATCCAGCCTGGTACATATGCAGAAGAGATGCGTTGTCAGAGAGAATGATTACTCTGTGTGAGGGAAGTAGTTGGTGAGAACTCAGAGAGAGGACGCACACCATCCCAGGCTCTCATGAACTCCACCCCTCAAATGCATACACATTCAATGTTGAGTAATAATTCTCTCCATCAGTTAAGAGAATCTGATATAAATGTTACAGGTGTGAACCCCAGGTTACATGAAGAATAAAAGAAACATGAGATGTGGAAATTGCAAGAATAATAACATATGCAAAAAATTGTTCTATAAAAATCACCTCTTGATATTAAGAGAAATTGATAGGAAAAATGGGAATTAAATTTGCCAATTTAAATTTCTTAGGAGAAACAGCATTTACTTCTTCTGGGGCTTCAGAAAAGACCAGACAGTCTTGATTGACACATTTAAAGTAACTGTAGCGTCTCTACGGAGAAAAGCTTCACTTTTTTTTTTCAGGGTTGGTGGACATGTTATGAATGAGAAAGCAACGTTAACACTCTTGTAAAACTAGGTCTGGTAAATCATTGAGATTATGGGGTCAGCTGACCATATCAAAGTTATCCAAACACTTTATTTTATATATGATCTGATCTCATATAGTTCCCCTGAGCAATTAGCACACTTCTATAAAAATGTTAATCGCCTTGAGTGAACCCTAAGGTCCTCTTCTTGTAATGAGTTTTATGATATATACTGGCCAGACTTTATCATTATGACATATATATGTTAAATCAATACTAGGAATTCATTTCAGATCCATATCTTCCCACAGCTGAGTGGTAAATGATAATGTGCTAGTGCGTCTTGACCACTCATTTAGATGAGATTACAATTACTCTAAATCTGTTTTAATATTCTCTTTTTTTCCAGTCTCCGAAATTGGTACCAGCTCTGCCACCTCAGAAATTACCTATGGATTATGATTTTTTTATTTACAATGGTGTAATAGATCCGGATGCTCCAGACTTCGTAGCCTTCAAAGAATATTTTTGTTTATCTTGGGGAAATATCTTTTCTCTCTTGGAACACATTGAGAAGTTTCTCAAGGACTATGCAATACCTGAAGTCAAGGTAAAAGGGAAAAATTTGGTAGCACTTCTTCCTGACTTTGAACTTAACAGTAGGCCTACTAAATTTGACCTCCTGTCAGCATTAGAGAATCCAGTTCATATCCTCAAGTTAGTTAATCAGCCAGGTCGGAGGTACATGGGGCAATGGGGAATCGAGGAAGCTATAATCAAGATCCAAGCAACATGGCGATGCTACCAGGCCAGAAAAGCCTATTCTACGTTCAGGCGGCAGAAGTGGGCTGCAGGTGTGATTGCCATCAACTGGCTTTTGCTTGGTCACAAGGCCCGAATGAAAAAGATCCTGAAGGAAAAACGTGCAAGACACCTGGAGAATTTCCGCCTTCGAGCCAAGGTGCATGAGGCTGCCAGCTGTTATGGCAGACTTCCTTTTCTAAACATCTCTTGCTTGAGCGATTGCAATAAGTGTGTCTGTTTCTCTTTCCTTTGCCTTCTTCTTCCCCTTATTTTAACCATCCATTTGTTCGAGCTTCATATTTTAGTCCTCATCAGCAATCTAATGCTTTTGCAGCTACAAAATCTGTTGCAACTTTTCTACAGAAAAAGTCTATTCACTTTGTCCAGGGAGAAGTCTGTCAGAAAATCAATGTTTTTAACTGCATTACCTTTTCTCCCTATATATACCTTCTGGCACTTTAATTTGCTAGGAAAAAAAAATCCCTCTCTTGTCTACATTGCTGTCACCACTTTGTCAGAAAGTATTTAAGTTTGCAGACAGCCTTTTAATTAGTGCTCACAATTTCATTTATGTTTGCTTTCTCTTTTTTTTCATTCATATTCTGTTAATTAAGTGAGCTGCCTCTAATCTTCCCCTGCCAGTAGCATCATGTAGCCACCTAATTAAATTAATTGGGGAAGATGTTTTAAGTATGTAATTAAATCAATTAATATAATTTATGCCTGGCTTAACTGTACAGTGGAAAAAACAGCTGAAGTTTGACTAGATGAATCCACTACAGCTTCCTGTCACTGATCAATGCTCTTCTTGATTTTTAGCATCTGGCAGCCAACTGGAATCGCATCAGGACCTCCAGGAGGACTATTATCCATATCCCATCATTAGGTATAACACTTTTGCCTGCAAATCTATCAGCAACCTCTATTACCCACCACATTATGGCTCCTTGATTGAGTTCAAGGAAGGCCCCTTGTTTTATTCAAATTGGTCTCGGCAGGAAAATGTTCTCGACATGATGAGAGTAATAACACAGGGCCCTCGCTTGAAACGGCGTTTAATTTGGGGATTAAGCAAATAAAGTCATTATGTGGGGGCTGCTATTCAGTGGAGAGGTGATTTGCTGTAATTCGCTTTCATCTGTATGAAATGAACTAAAAAGTTGTATTTTTTCCCCCCTGAAATAACAGATAATGTTTTCGATCTTCTTTAATGATAGAAGAACATGGGCCTGTGCGTGTGGCTGCTGTTCCGCCAATAAGCCAGGATATTGCTTGTACACTGTTTTTAATCAAATGTGCAGTCAAAATGATAAGCTACATTCTCTGAAATTATTTAGTTCTAATTACGAGCAGATGGGATGCTTTATTTGCACCTAGGGCGCCTGAGCAAAAGGAAATGCTGTGTGAACAAGAATAATTAAGAAGTTGAATAGTGTTTTTTGCGCTTAAATAATCTGCAGTTTCATGTTAATTAGCACTAATGTAATTATTTAATTACATTTATGAATTGGGGAACTTAAAAGCTGTTGCCTGCAACACAGGGGTAAAATAGGTGCACCAAAATGACTGAATATGCTTTCTTGGGAATTTTGGAATTGCGCTGATGATTCTTCTAAAACATGAGCTGCTGTCAAAATGTTTGGGGTTTGATTTATTTTTTTTACACCTGCCTAGCACTTTAATTTTCCTTGGTGAGTTCAAATTTCAGAAGCTGATGTGGTCGGGTTTTGAAGTCGCAATATTGCAAAAAAAAATTTGAGTTTCCAAATCGCCCCTTATTTGTGTCTTGGGGCTTTATGAAGACATTAATTTATTAGGCAAGCTATGATGGTGGAACTCAAGCTTGACATTTTAAAATAGCTACGTTGCTAAAAAAATACAGGGCTTTCAAATGATGTGTAAGTGAGAAGCAAAATAAAAAGGGAGGAGGTTAGCATAAAAGAAAATGTTAAATTTGAAAAGCAAATATTAGTATTAAAATGTCCATTGTAAAATATAATTAATGTACACCTTAAAATTAAGTACAAAGTTCTAAATATTAGCAATAGCTTGGTATACCCATACTCTGTCTGAATCCATAATCTCATGTTAGTTAAAGAAATATTTCCTTGTTTCTATAAAGGAGCTGCTGTTCAGCAGAGAGATGATCTGCTGTGATGTGTTTTGATCTGTATGAAAATCAAAGACATATCTGAGTCCCACAGATCCCCATATAATCTGTGACTTTTTAATCTGTAGCTGAAGTCTGAAATGACTTTCTTCTGAAGCTGCAGACATAAGATGGTTTAGTAAAATATGATGGACATGAATGTCAGCCAGGTTTCCCTCAGGTCTCTATTTTGGTGGGCCTGTGTTTGCACACCAAATTAGTTCACACAGAAATTGCCCTTGTAATTGATTGTATCCAGAGTGGCTCATTGCAGGCACAATTAACTGACGTGAGCCCTTAGAATAAGGTGCAAATGCTTTTTGTGCTTCTGCAACTAATTGCAGTCCTGGAAACCCTCAAAATTTGGCAAATAAGGATTTGACCTGGCATCCTGCTGGAGATTTTTTGATATTGTTGTCTTCATTTTATTCAAAGCTAGAAACAGAAAGGACCTCTCCTCCCACTTTTTAAGAGTTCAAAAAAAGAGAAAATAAAATGGGAACAGACCAATATAACAACATACTTCAGAATCTGATGTTCCCCACCTTTAACTAGATATTCCTGGTTCACTCTGCAGTGGGACATGGCAGAAAAGAAATGAGCTCTTAGTGGTTCCTTAGCTACTCTGACACTCCCCCAAATCAGCTAGAAAGCCAAAACTTGGTGGACAATGGTCAGTGATCTAATCTGTCTTCTCCTGGAATTTTAAAAGGGAATATATCTTGAAATTTGAAATGTGTTCACTTATTCATCTGGATTCGGTTTTAAAACTCCTAGATCACACGTTTTCCATTTAAATAAATGCATAATAATTTTGCAGGTCTGCTCTATTACAGTCATTTTGCTCTGTGGAAAGCATAAAATCCATTTTAAAGGAAAAACTGCTAATTACATATTTTTCTAAGAGATCAAAACAAGCTTTTTTTTTTAATTGCACACTTTTAAAAGCCTAATTACATATTTTCACTCAGAGCCTAAACTGGCCTTTGATCAAATAATCCTCATTCAATAACCTTTGATTTAAGTTTTGTAAAATAATTTGAGCTCACTAAATTATATTAAATAACATGGCAGCCACAATCCTATACTTTTACGATTATTCAATGCTTTTTTTTTTTAACCTCGAGCACAGTTTCCCTCTGGGAACAGCCTGAATGGACTTCAGCCACGCACAACAGGATTCCTTTTGTTCAGTGCCCAAGGGACTTACCTGCTCAATTCAAGAAAATGGAAGTCAAGTAGCCAAGCCCCACAGATACATTGCTACATTGAAAAAACAGGTTCACTACAATATTTTTGTTTCCAAGATTGAGACAATTAAGATCAGATTCTACTCTTTGATCACATCCCCATTCCCCCCAAAAGGGGAAGTTCAAGAAGGCATTTACTGTCTCATCCTTCTCTATCACTTCTTTTTGGCTTATGAAAAATTTTATAATTAACCATCTTTTAGAGTTAGGCTCACCAATAATTGCCCCCAAAGTCGGCTAATTGGTGCAACAACGGCTTATTTGAACCCTCAAAATGAAAGGCAAGTAACTGATCACTGTAGACTCTATTACAGTTGCAGGCAATTGGCTGTTTGCTCATAAATCTTTGCCCACACAGAGATAATTGCATGCACAAAAATGGTTCCAGATCTTGGAAAGGATGACCACCCTTTCATGACATCCCTACAGTTTATTTTATTTATTTTTTAAAAAAATTTTATTGATGTTTTTTGGGTTTTATATCATCAGAGTTTTCTTCAAGCTCCCTCCCCTTCCTTCCAAGAGCCATTCCATATAACAAATAAAACTTTTTAAAGACTAAAAAAGAGAAAAAAATCAGCACAACTGATCAATACATTGAAAACGTCTGAAAACACAAGCAATATCTAACACCTGTGGACTCCCCACCTCCACAAAGGGATGGATTCAGAGAGTCTTTTTATATCTCTTTGTTTGAATTATGCACGATCTTTATCATTTTGCAAAAACCACTTTGGGGGTTTTTGTATGTGGTTATGCTCTCCATTTACAGTCATTATGTATCATTTTTTTGGCTCTGCTGACTTCCCTTTGCATCAGTCCATGGAGTTATTTCCATACTTCTCTGTAGTCATACCATACATTATGTCTTTTAGTGCAGGCATATTCTATTATATTCACATACCACTGTTTGCTTGGTCATTGCCCAGTCGATGGTTGTTTTCAATTCTTTGCTATCACAAAAAGTGCTACTATAAATACCTTGGCATAAAGTAAGGACTTTCTTATTAATGGTTCCTGCAGTTTATTTTAAACTAAGGAATTTCTTTGGTTTGTTAGTACGTCTATGATCTTTAATAATACCAATGAAATGAACAGTGACGTCTCTGCAAAGTAGAATTGATTTGCCTGTTAAAGTATTTCAAACAGTGTCCTTTATTTTTCAGTCTTATTGGGTTAGGAGGTAGGTGGGGAGCTGATGCCTATTAGGTTAAATAAACTGACCTTGGAATCCTCTGAAGAGATGAGAGAATGACTCTTTTCAAATGTTACCGGAAGATCTCCTAATTTAATACTATAGGTATTTTATAATTTTTTCCATAATAATCATATTACAGGTATCTTGTAATTTTTTTCCCATAATGATCAGTATAAAGTAACCTGCTATGGTTCACAGATTATACTGGATTCTATTTTAAGTAGTCAAATAAGCAAGACTGCCACAGGGGATTGAGTGTTCTAGTTGGAAAACAAGAGGTCTTTAGAATAAACAGTCATGGTGTCATCACCTTAAATAAGTCTTTCCATTTCCAGTATAGTTGGCCTGGTTCCTCCCACATCTTCCTTTAACCTCTGTGTTCCTTTATTTGGATTCAGCCTTTGTGCTACATTTAAACTCTGTGGCATTCTTTAATGTATCAGCATTAAAAGAGATGTGCCAATTATATGGCTCTAATGTTGTTACTAGGTACGTTAGGCAGCTATCAGCCAATTAAATCTCCAATTATTTGTCTCCCCTCTCAATTCACCTCACCCTTTAAGATCTGATTTGGTTTGGGGTAGTAGAAATTGGGGGAAGAAAATTTTGTTCTGCTCATCTCAATACAGTTGCAATTTGAACACCAGTTGAAAAAGAATGACTAAAAGGGACATAAGGGTAGCTACTGCACTGAAGGACTGTAGGTCTTGGAATACTATATTCCAAAGAGCAAAAGAGCTGGGTTTATGATCAAAGGTAACTTACCCAGCAAAGTTAAGTATAATCCTGAATGAAAAAAATGGACATTTAATGAGCTGAAAGACTTTCAGGTTTTTGTGACAAAAAACCACAGAACTTAAGGGAAATTTTGACATATAACACCCAGGAGAAATATAAGGTAAACATTAAAGACCAATTATAAGGGACTCAATAAGGTCAAATTGTTTACTTCGAATATGTGAGAATATTAGCAGTACTCGTATGATTGTCATCATTATTTGAATAGTTTGAAAGAAAGGCTTGGGCTGAGCTGAGTATCATGGTGTGATTCTAAAAAGAAATAAAACCATGTAGGGAGAGAAAAAGGGAGTAACTATCTCATACAAATGAGGCATAAAAGGAAAAATTGATACAGAAGAAACTAGCAGGGGGAAGGGCAGGTAGTGCTAGAACCTTACCCTCATCAGGAATGGGTTAAAGAGGGAAATTTTATATATACATATATGTGTGTGTGTATGTATATATATATACATATATATATATATATATATATATATATATAGAGAGAGAGAGAGAGAGAGAGAGAGAGAGAGAGAGAGAGAGAAAGAGAGAGTGTATGTGTGTGTATATATACAAGTCTTCTAAATTCAGAAAAAAATGAGGGCAAGGGGCTGGGTGGGGGGAGAGGATAAGGGAGGGACTTTTAGAGGGATGGTTAGGTTAAAAAATAGGAGGGCAAGGTAGCAGGTAGAGAAGTAAAGCAAAGAAGTGAGGAGGGAGAGGGTAAATAGGGTGAGAAGGATAATGAAGAAAAATAGGAAAGAGGAAAATACACAACAAGTAATTGTAGCTTAGAATGTGAATGGAACAAATTTACCCATAAAATGGAAATGGATAGCACATTAAAAATTTGAATTCAACAATATGTTGCTTTCAGAGACAATATAAAAATGAGAGAAAAAGATAAAATAAATGGCAGAAGTAGAATTTATTATGTAAAGGAGCAGGAATAGTAATCATGATCTCAAAGTCAAAGTTAAAATAGATTTAATCAAAAGTGAAAAATAGAGAAACTACAGTATGTGTCAGAAATATTATTTGATATTGTTTTAGACCATTTAAAATAATTTGACTTAAGCGTATGCTTGCCAAAACAGACACAGGAACTATATGAACATAAACACAAAACACTTTTCATACAAATAAACTCAGATATAAATAATTGAAGTAATATTTATTGTTCATGGGTAGGTAAAGCCAATAAAATTTTTAAATGACAACTTTACCTAACTAATCTATTTATTCAATGTCATCCCAATTAAATTACTAAAAAAAATTATTTTATTGAGCTAGAAAAAATAATAGCAAAGTTCATTTGGAAGAGCAAAAGATCAGGAACTTCAAAGAAAGCAGGAAGAAAGATGTAAAAGAAATAGATTCAGCAGTATCAGACCTTAAACTTATAAGGGAAAGCACTATTGAAACATAAAAGGGATAATTTCAATTATTTTAAATTAAAATTTTCTTGTATAAATAAAACCCATGTAGCCAAGAATAGAAGGAATGCAGAAAACTGGGGGGAAACCTTCATAGACAGTCTTTCAGATAGGCTATGATTGGGTTGTAATATTGCTGTGGTATAGGAAATGATGAGCTGGTGTGTTAGTAGGGCAAGATTCATGATATCAATGGTGACCATAAATATGCCTATATAGTTTGGAATTGCAAAGTATATATATATATAGACTATATAGAAGCAGAGGAAATAAAACATTTATTCAGACACCAGAGGATCAAATCCCCAAACCAGTAATTTCAATTCGACATAGCAATAATTGTATTCCAAAAACAGTAAGTCCACCTCAGGGTAGCAGCAAGGAGATTAAAACACAGTATCATAGCTAGGAGCCAAGTCATCCTGTATCCTTCCCCTCTACTAGGACCTTCCTATAAACACTCACTCATGAATCCTAACTGCCTGCTTGCCTGTGTCCTTTCACACTTCTCAGAGCCCTTCCAGTTCTCTCTCTGTCTCTCCCAGTTCTCTCTTCTCTCAGTTCTATCTTCTCTACTCTGAGCTTAATGGCTACCCACAGGTTACATATATTCTGTCTAGGGCCCTGGGGCTTAGCATCTACTTAGCAAAGGGTGGGTCCGGAGCTTAGCATCGTGCGTGCGTAATTCAAACAAAGAGATATAAAAAGACTCTCTGAATCCATCCCTCTGTGGAGGTGGGGAGTCCACAGGTGTTAGATATTGCTTGTGTTTTCAGACGTTTTCAATGTATTGATCAGTTGTGCTGATTTTTTTCTCTTTTTTAGTCTTTAAAAAGTTTTATTTGTTATATGGAATGGCTCTTGGAAGGAAGGGGAGGGAGCTTGAAGAAAACTCTGATGATATAAAACCCAAAAAACATCAATAAATTTTTTTTAAAAAATAAATAAAATAAACTGTAGGGATGTAATGAAAGGGTGGTCATCCTTTCCAAGATCTGGTACCATTTTTGTGCATGCAATTATCTCTGTGTGGGCAAAGATTTATGAGCAAACAGCCAATTGCCTGCAACTGTAACAGAGTCTACAGTGATCAGTTACTTGCCTTTCATTTTGAGGGTTCAAATAAGCCATTGTTGCACCAATTAGCCGACTTCGGGGGCAATTATTGGTGAGCCTAACTCTAAAAGGGTGTGGGCCTGCCTACAAATGAGCCTTGCCTAATCAAGCTTCCCTTAACTAGCTCCACCTGAAGCCCATTAAATGGAGGGGGGGGGGGGGGGGGGGGGAGGGAAGACCTTTAATCAAGATTAGCACCACAGCTGGTTAATTTAGAAAAACATGAAAGGCAGATGCTATCTGCCTTTAAAGAAACAGATGACAGGTAGAAATAAGTATAATACAGTCTTACATATATGTGGGAGTATATGTGCGTATTTATTTATAGATACCTGTGTATATATAATATGCATATATATTCACACTTAATTGTAGCCTTCTTTGGGGGTAGGAGAGGGAGGGGAAAATAAAGTAAAAAGTGCACAGCAGAAAACAAAAGAAAGCCAACAAGGAAGCAAAGGAAAGCTGGGCATGTTTGAAAACTATGTAGTATCACATAGGTTTTTTTAATGGAAATTTATTTTTTTATATTCAATTGTCTCTTATGGTCTGCTGTGCACATGGAATTTTTCTTCTTTTCTCATTTTGTATTTAAGCTTAAAATTAAAAAGTTTACAAAAAAGCAGGGGAGGGGATATAAGGAATACAGTTCCCTCCTTTTTTTTCCTACATTAAACATTAAGTGCATGTAAATACAAGTGATATCCCTTTAATTTTTCCTCCTTTGTTCCTATGAAAGTGAAGGATGATCCATGTTTACTTGACCTTGTACTAAGATTTCTCAGGCAGCAGCATTTCACCAAATGTATCTCAGTCTTTGGGGGTCAAAATAAAAGTCTACGTGAACTACTAAACCTTTTCCCTGGCTCAAATGCATTTCTTTTTTTTTTTTTGGTTAACCATTCATTTAGTTAAATGCTAAGGTTTTAATTTTACTTCTTATTTGCATACTTTGTCTTGTCTTTGCTGATGATTATTAAGCTTATAACAGAAACTTTTTAAAAATCTTTTTATTGGAAGAGATAAAAATAAAATACTGTGTTGATCAAGTCCCCTTATGCACTGTGTAGGTCACAATTGGCATTATGAGGCTTGAAGTAGTTCATATACCTATCTTCTTGGACTACTTTTGTCCATTTTTGACACACTTTGGAATAGTGGAAATAAGACCTATTAGACATTAGGAGACCTGGGTTCTGATTCTAATCACTGTGATTCTTGGGTGTGTGAGATTTGCATAAATCAACTAGTTTTTCTGGAGCTCAGTTTTCTTATCAGTAAGATGAGGGAGTCACCAGATGATCATCATCTAAGGCACTTTTCAATGATAATATTCTTGTCTAATTTACAGGCTGTTTCTGAGAGGAGAGTAATGTTAGTATGTGCACCTAAAATGAATATTTCATTTACTACTTATTAGACAGATAATACACAGGAGGCACTGGAGGTTTGGACTCCAGCCTCTAACAGGTTCGTTCTTGATTTGGTCAGACAGGAAAGATGACAATAATAAGCTTTATTCTAGTCTAGTTTTCGCTATCAGTATTGCTGATAACAGAAGCGCTACAAATTCCTACGGTATTCCCTAATCACCCTTCTCTCAGGGGCCAGTGAGAAGGGGGGGTACAACTATCCCTGTGTCTCGATGGGGACAATCGAGACAGGTACAACTTGTGCATTCAACACTAAAGGGTTCCCCTAAATCCCCTCAAGCCTCAATGGGGACCGCTTGAGGCAAACACAGATTTCCTGCCTCCAGATCCTTGGTGGGGGCCAGTCAAGGCGCACAGCATCCCAGCTTGTGCATTCAACCATAAAGGCTCCCCAACTCACTGACCACTGACCACCTATTTTATAGGGTATCAGACAAAGAAGCCATATTGCCAGCAACAGCCTCCCAAGTTTATATCACCTCATCCCTATATCTCACTGCGCAGTCGCAGTGGATGTTTACAGTTTCAGCACACATGTTTATATTATTTATCCTTACATAATGCTGTGCAAGAGTGGTAGAAGTGTTTTGAACCATGAGCTTGGGAACTCATATCTAATACCTGGGAAACAGAGATTGTTATGGCCACGGATCCTGGGAAACTGAGGTTGTTATGGCCATAGATCTTGGGAAACTGAACTCTAAGAAATAATAACAAAAATCCACTTTACACACACTAAAATCTACCTTACTTACACTACTAAAGTCATTATAACTCTGTTATCTCTTATTTAATCACTATGTAATCTGTGGGCCGTGCGATGCCCTACAAAGAATAGCTTCTACTTTCCAGAAGTCCAGTTTAAGGGACAGCCTTCACACTTAACAATATTATTATTATAGGTAGGTGGTTTTATTGTCATCGTTTTACAGATGAGGATATTATATTAAAGCTAACACATGTAGTATTTACTATGTGCCATTATTATCTCATTTATCCTCATAAACACCATGGGAAGTAAGTGCTAGTATCATCCCCACTTTACTGTTGAGGAAACTGAGTCGAATAGAGGTTAGATGACTTGCCTAGGGTCACACAGCTAGTAAGTATCTGAGGCTGATTTTGAACTCAGATCTTCCTGACTCTCTGTCCCTTGCACCACCCAACTACCTTTTCTAGTTAAATAAAATACCAGCATCCACTCGCACACCTCCCCACACACCTGAAAATAATTCTGATCAGCAAGTAGTTATTAAATGCCTCAGGTGCAGGACACTGCTTCCCATCTTCTCCCAGCGTTCTTCTCTTCAGCTCCACACCACCCCTACTGCCCTCCCACCAAAAAAAAAGAGGAGAAAGAAAACTGTTTTGGGGCAGGGGTGGGGGGGGACAAGAGGAGGGCAGAATTAACTTCTACCTGAGGTAATATACATGAGATTCAGAGTTCTTAGACTCAAATCTTGACACCAACATCTACTAATAGGAAAACCACCTGAAGTTTCTGAGGATCAGTTTCCTCCAGAAAATCGGGACCTTAAGCACTAATAATAATCATCCTCATAATAGCTCACCTTTATAGAGTGCTTACTATGGACCAGACACTACTAAGCAAGTCACAATCATTATCACATTCGGTCCTCGCAACAACCTGGGAGGCAGGTGTGATTATTGTCCTCATTTTACAGAGGAGGAGACTGAGGCAAACAGAGCTTAAGTGACTTGTGCTGATCACACAGCTAGTGAGTGTCTGAGGCCAGATCTGAACACAAGTCTTTCTGACTTTGATCCAGCACTTTATCTCCCATCGTTACTGTGAGTGCGATATTCATGTGACTTGTGGGCATGATTGGTGTTAATGTTAGAGCAATCAGACTCTCTACACGGCCAGTCAGCCCTGAGGCATGGGCAGCTGGAAGGAGGGCACTGGACAAGATGAAGAAGTAGAACTGGTGAGCTTAGGTGTGTCCAGAGCTTGGGCTGAATGCACCTTCCCTCCATGCATGAAGTATAGAAACAAGAGCAGGAACCAGAGTGAGTATGCTCCTTTCGTGGCGGAACATGCTTCTCTGTAGTGACCCATGCTGCCACATAGAGTAACTGCCTTCAGGTTGCAATCTGTAGGGTCCTGTCCCTAAGCCGCCCCCTCCCACAGATCCTGCCTAGGGGGCAAGGACCATTGTCTCCTCGAGATGGATCATTCCTCTCCCAGTGAGGCTGCAATAAGGCTTGTCCTCTGTACTATCGTTGCCAAGCCACTTGCTATCTCCCCTACCCCTTGTCCCAGATTTAGAAATTCCAAGTTGTGAGGACACATACGACAAGGAGACAGAGGCGTAAGCAATGAAATAGGCAGGAAAGCAGGGAGCCAGAGAGATATAACAAGAGGAGGAAGTAAGGCCCTTCAAAACCTGAAGCAGGTGGTCAGGAGCCAAAGAAGGTAGGAGTAGGAAGAGAAACCACCAATGCCAATGCCAAGGAAGCCTGATCACTCTCCTGTTTCTGGGCCTATCTGTAGAATGTCAGTGTTGTGTAATAGAAAGTACAGGAGGGTGTACTTAAGAGTCAGGACAAATAACCAATCAATCAATGAGCATTTGATTAGCACATACTATGTGCTAGGCATTTGTGTTCTTAGAAAGGCAGCCAGCATCTGATTCATGGGTTTGTTTTTTGTTGTGGTTGTTCAGTCATTTGCATCATGAGCGATGCTTCATGACTCCATTTGGGGTTTCTTGGCAAGGATACTGGAGTGGTTTCCTATTTCCTCCTCTGGTTTATTTTATAGATGAGGAAACTGAGGCAAACAGGGTTAAGTGATTTGTCCAAGGTCACACAGCTAGCAAGTATATGGCATGGGTTTGGGATTAATAACTGAGTGATGAGTCTTATCACAAATAGAATTAGATATTGCAGGCATGATACTGCTTATATCCTTAAACCATTATCATGGTTAGCTTGCGTTTTATTGGAAAAGCCAGCCACCAACTACATAATTCAAACAGATTTATTCAGTCATAAGATACACATTTGGCAACAAAGTAATCAGCCATCTTTGATATTGTAAATTGATATCTTTTTATAAGACCACTTCTAAAACTTTTTTCTTTTTAAAAAATTGTGAATAATATTTTATTTTTCCCATTACATGTAAAGACAATTTTCAACATTCATTTTTCATAAGATTTTGAGTTCCAATTTTTTTCCCTCCCTAAGATGGCAAGCAATCTGATTTTATCTTTATTTTTAAAAGAAATCGCATTTGGGGAATACTTTTAGACACATTCTGAGACATTCTTGGTTCTTTCTGCATCTCTCCCCTCCATACACATACATACACACAGTCTTGCCTCATCCATAGTCATAATATCTAGAACTGTAAGGAACCCCAAATGCCATTTAGTTCAGCCTCCTCTTTTTAGATGATAAATTGAGGCACAAGGAGAGATGAAGTGATTTGCTCTAGGGTACGCTGTCCTCAGTGTCAAAGGTAGGAATGAACCTGGGTCTTTTGGCCCCAGAGTTGGTGTTTATTTTATTGTGCCATGATGCCTACCCAATGTTCTAAGCATCTTTTTGAACACTGATGAGCTGGAGAGTATCCAGAATAGACAAGGACAATCAGGATGGCAAAAGGCCTTGAGTTCATGACAAAGGAAAGACTAGTTGAAACAACTGGGCATGTTTAGTCTGGAGAACAGAAGACCTGGGGGACATGATGGCTGTTTTCAAGTATTTAAGGACTTTCTTGTGGAAGAGGGATCAGACTCCTTCTGTTTGGGCCCTAGAAGTCTGAACCAGTTGCTGCAGGTGGAAATTGAAAAAAAAATAAATGTAGGAATCATGTCAGGAAAAACTTTTTACCAATTAGAGCTGTCTGAAAGTGAAATGAGCTCCATTGAGAGGTGGTGGGTTCATCTTCCTTTGAAGTCTTCTAGCAGGTGTTGGTTGGCCACTCTTCGGGCATGTGACAGTGGGAGCTCCTTTGGTGTGTAGGTTGGACTAGCTGGCCTGAGAGGTCTATTCTAAATCTCAAATTCTGTGATTCTGTGAGATTTAGCCTGGAGATACATCCAAGTAGTTATATTACTACAATCCACACATATCTGGCGATAGAATTTGGAGCTCCTTAATAGTTTTCTTTTCAACATATGCCTTTCCTTTTATGTGTCAAGAGTATTTCCACGTTTGAGAAGTAAAAATTTTTCATAAACCTTTCAGTCTTTTCTCTTACTCCCTGCTGCCATTTTCTTTTCTTAAATTTGTAGGCATAGCAGCAAAGACTAAAACAACAAATTATAAATTCACTTAGTTTCAAAATTCTGTCTAGTGCTTAAAAACTGATATCAATGCAAGGAACCAATGATCATAGTCATTTTTATCTGAAAAAGCCTAATAGTGGAATTGTAGACATCCTTATATTTAAAAAAAGAATCTTGGAAACACACCTTACAGATTTAATAATATAAAGTCATTTAATCTGTAGTATTTTAATTTGAGACATGTGTTTGGACTCAGTAACCACAAGGAGGCATTGAAGCGTCTCTTCTAAATGTGAATAGCTGTTTAATAACAAAAAGTTGTGCCCACAAATGTTGAATCACTCACATACAGAAGCAGTTCTGTTTACTAAGTTTTGCCTTCTAAGTTACCTATTTGATCCATATTCCTTGAATCACCTAAAAGCATGAAGAAAATATTTCTGTCATTTTTATTGGCATCAGTAGAGGGCTGGACCATTGTGACCCGTAGGATTTTTCCTCCTGTATTATTTCCAGTAGCGCCAAATGGAGGAACTAAAAACTAAAGCAAACGTATTCTCAGCGGGGTTTTCCTTAGTCCTGACAAAGTAGCTGTTTTCACCTTTTTGCTTTTCAAAGGTTGAGAGTTCCTCTAGCTAAGTCCAGAAGCATATTTCTTTATTGCTTGGTATTAGTAAATCTACGTACCTGTCAGCAAGAGGCTTATCTGAAATCTGGCTGTCAGTTCAGAATGAATCTGGGAAGGGTTTTCAAAATGCAGTGATAGAGGACATACATAGCTTTCAAAGCCCAGTGATCCAGTTTTTGAAAGCTCAGTCTATGCATACCACATCCTATTTTAAACATTCAGACTTAAGTGGCAGACATTTTCTCCATGTTTTCATGACCCTGGATCCTGGCAGCTTTACTGCTATTACTTAAAAAACAAAGACCAAAAAAAATGACAAACTTTTTCTGTTTACAGAATCAGCTCCTTGATACATATCTCAAAACCAAGGGGCATGGACCTCATTCTTAGGATTGTATCATTTCTGTAAGATGTCTCACACAAAATCAAATAGCTTTCCTGGAAACATGTATTGTGACTGAATGAATTTCTTGCAGTTTTTGTAAATGCTTTGGCGTCCACCTCTTCCCAGATTTTTACACTTTCTTTGTGATTTTTTAGGATTTGCCAAATCTGTTCGGGAAAATGCCATTGATTTCCATATACAACAGAACTTGCAGCTGGGAAGACTGTGTGATATACTAGGTACAGTAAATGCTTTCACATGAATACAACTTTCTAAAATGTTCATTTGGATGAATTAGTGAATGTGCAATATTTTGCAAATTAAAAATGCAACATAAGGATTAATTCTAATTCTAACATCTGTAAATGAATAAGATTCACTTAAAGAATAATTGCATATTTTATTTTTAAGATGAACGTTTCATGGTAAACTCAACTCTAATAAAAAAAATTTAACAAAAATAAACAAAAACAAATTCCAAGTCAATTGTTTCTTCTTTAAATTAACTTTCATCCAGATTTAGAGGAACATTTCTCTTCTCAGAAGTCCAGGAGCTTTTTCTTCTTCTGAATCCTACAATGAGCTCATAATTCTCTATTTGTGTCAATGTCAGTCTATTACCTTGGAGATTAATGTAATATACTACAATATAACACTGTGACTCCCACTGCAAAATAACCAGTTAAAGAAGATGGGTCAGATCAAAGTGATCCTTTTTTAAAAATCACCTTTTAATTATTAGCAGGTAAGAAAAAGGGTCTAAGCAGCAATTGTGTAACAATGCAAATCAAAGCTTGAACAATGAGTCTGTAAAACCAGAGTTTCAAAACCTTTTTTGCTCATTGCACTGTTTCTACCCCACAGTTTGGAAGAAAAGAGATAGCAAAGCAATTTTCAAGGGAAAGGTGGGGAAGATGCCTGTAGTTAGTGGAGAGAAGTAGCTTTGGGTGATGCCTTGTAAAGCCCAGTGTTATGAGTCAGGTATGAAGGATAGGAGATACAGAGTGTCAGGTAGGAACATTCTAAAATTTCTGGGCCTAGACAGAAAACTCTTTGAAAAGAAAAATATGGCACCATTTCTAGTCTTTGTTATCAAGTAAGAACGCCTTAGTTTTATTGGTGCGATAGTTTCTCCCAAGTCCTTCTTTAAGCAAAATAATGAAGAATTTTAATTTATCAATGACCAACTTAGCCGACTCCCTGGAATGACATACTTTACATGATTCATATATATTTCAGCATCATTATTATTTCATAAATGCCATTTGGTAACAAAAATGTATCTGTTCTGGAAATTTACAGTGTCCTAAAATAATAGTATAATTGCTTTAATCTATTATCTAGGCACTAATATTGCTTTTCTGCAATACAGAATTTTAAAGACCTTAAGATTGATTTGTTAGTTCTAAGCTATTGGAACTAAAACTCTGACTAGGTGGAAGCTACTCAAATGCAACAGAGAACAGACTTTTGTTTAATTTATTTGATTTTTTAAATGGCCTGTTACAGCCCATGAAGCCCAAGTATTAACCTTTCCTGTACCTCTCTTGTTGTTGTTCGGTTGTGTCCAACTCTTTATGACCCCATTTGAGGTTTTTAGGTTAAGATACTGCAGTGGTTTTCCATTTCCTTCTCTAGCTCATTTTATAGATGAGGAAACTGAGGCAAACAGGGTAAAGTGACTTGTCCAGAATCACACAGCTAGTAAGTGTATGAGGCCAGATTTGAACTCAGGAAGATCTTTCTGACTCCAAGTTAGGTGCTCTATCTACCTCCTAGCTGCCCCACCTCTCAACACAGTCTGAATCATCACTACAGAACTTTTTACAAAAGATTTTGTTCAGTCAGGAATTATGTAAAAGGGATATTAGGCTTCCATCTTAAGTAGTTCAACCAGAGACCTTACTTGCCATGGAGCTTATGCTAGCTATGAGTAACCTTTGGGAGAATACAGAGTTGATTGAAACCTTCTCTTGCTAGAATGTCATGTTGATATAGCATTACTACCATCACTCTCTTCAGGAGGAGTACTTGTTCATATAAGAGAGGGAAAAAGAGACACCAGAAAATCTGGTAAAGATCACTTTTTTCATGGCTCCCTAGTATGAAAACATCTATCTCTTTGCAGTTATTTAGCTTATCTGGGTTGGGTGGGGGCAGGAGGGGCACTAAGAGAATTCTATAAATGTAGGTAATACCCGTCATTCCAACACTGGCTGATGGAGGTCAGCTGGTGTCTATTAGAAACCTCAACGGTTAATGCTTTCAATTCCTGGGAAAGGTTAATAAGTGAGAGAATGACTGAAAGTGATACTGAATATTGACTAACAAAGAAACTATTATCTCCATCTTAATTACTTTTCAAAATTACCTGGCAATGAATTTTGAACATTTGTAGCTTTATGGTCAGTCTGAACGGATGCCATGTGGGTGTGTAACTTGAATTGCTTTTCTAGAAGAAAAGGAAGAAAATGAAAATCACCCACATTAATTTTATTCCAGAAATTCCTCCATTAAAAAAACAGTTCATGTATTCACGTATGTTTTTCTTCCCTTTAAATTTCTCTTGCCTTTTTAATTGCTTCCTATTCTTTTGTGTTTGAGTGCTTTCAGAACATTATGGCACATTAGACCGCCATCATCAGTGCCATTGGTAAGATAGTAGTGTCCATGAAAATGCAGAACACAAAGTTCTTAGGCTGGTCATTAAACCATTGGAGACCTACTTAAGTTATTTAGTCTCTCCTGGTTTTTCTTTTATGATCTTAATATGGAAATCTGATTCTAGAATTGTACAAGTTTTCTCAATGAGTATCCTTTTAAACATGGAAGACTTCCTATTTTCCATCTCTCCTCCACTCTCCCTAGCTTTAATCAATCAACAAATATTTTTAAGCACCTACAATATGCCTAGCATTGTGCTGGACATTGTAGGGGATAAGAAGACATGAAAAAACATAGGGCTTGCTCATAAGGAGCTTCTGTTGTTGGAAGACTAAGTTGACATATCATGTAAAATATCTGTGTGCATATACATATAAATGTTTATGTATGTATATATAGACATACATATCCACATAAATATTTGTGTATGTGTGTATATGTCTACACACATATACATACAGAAGTTCAGAGGGGAGAGGGAGATCAGTGAGGATTGGAATAGTCAGTGGGTAGTTCACACAGCATATGGGGCTTTCAGCTGGCCAATACATATCAGTGTGTCCATTTCTTTCTTTGACCCAGCTTTTACTGAGAAAATATTCTAACTCCATTGACTGGTAACTACCTGGTTAGCCTATTCACAGCTATTACCGCCTTGCTTAAAGATAGCTGTAACACGCAGTGAGAAATCTCAAAGAGTTTTCAACACCATGTTAGATAGAATGTTTAATTATCATTTCTCTCTCCGTACCAAGTATCTCACAACATGCGAATTTTAAACAACTTGGTAGGGGAAAATATGAGATTATTCAAATTAAGGCAAAGTATCTTGTAAACCAGGAATCATTAGCTGTGTCATTTAAGTCACATGTCCCATTGGAGGGTATAAAGCAGGGAGATGATTGGATCCTTGGAATAATCACTGTGATTGGAATCATCCAACTGTTTATCTATTTATTTGGAAAGGACATTGATGTGGATTAGTCTTGTCAAGTCCAGACGAAAAAAAAAGGAATTACCATTTCATCAGCTTTCCAAAGTTAACAGCTCAGTTTTATAATGTACTGAAGTTAATGGGATACGTTCTTAAAGTAATGTGTAATTCTCATTGATGTGTCTGGAACTTGGAAACAAAATCCCTGCACGCTATTGGAATATATTGCTGTATGGTCCTTTACCTCTCTCTTCTGCAGGAATAACCATTTTTAGTTTATTATTATTATTATTATTCATTGCGTACTCAGAGAAATGTTAAAACACCTGAAAGTCTGTTAAATTGGTAAGAGTTTAGGGAAACCAATCTAAATTAACTTCTGCATAGCTTTCAGAAGTGTTCTTTATTTTAAACTACTTTGAGATAGTAGTCAGTTGCTAGCGTTCAGAACGTTGTTAACCTTTTTTTCCCAATAATTAACGCTATACCCATTGTTTGTAGATGCCAATGTGGAAGTCATCTATGTCTGCCCCCTTCAACTGCCTGACGAATTAGTGACATATTATAGTAAGTTCCTGGGTCTACAGTCAGCTGTCATAAGTGGAAACCCTGAAGACATAAGTGACCTGAAGGACAGGTTCAGAATTCTCTTCCCTGAAGCTATAAACCTCTTCCCTGTGAGTTTGTCTTCTAATTACTACAGCTTCAGGGATGCAGTAAAATTAAATTGGAAATTTTATAACTTGTAACGCTTGGGTACACATCAGTGAAATATTATTGCAAGTTTAACAGCTTTACTGATTAGACTGCTAGTTAGTGTCTGGGAAATAAATATCCCAGTTTAGCTTTATAGACTTAGTTGAGGTAGCCCAGCCCAGCCCAGCCTATCTGTACATAGCCCATCGCCCTCTTTTGACAACTGGACTATCAAATAGAAAGGTTTATAAGAGCAGAACAGGAGTGTCACAAACAAGGGCCACTTAAAGTCATTGAAAATTTAGAATTAGCAAGAACTTCATCTACTTCCCTCATTCTACAGACGGTGAAACCGAAGCACAAGTAGGTCCACAAAATGGCACCATTTGGTCTAAAAGCCTGGGCTTCCAGCTCCCAGTCTGGCGCTCTTTGGGCTCCAAAAGGGGCAAACTTTTTCAGTAGGATTTAGCCTGACAAATCATATTCTTATTTAGAATGATGAATATTTTGTTGTTGTCAGTCATTTTGATGATATTCGACTTCATGATGCCATTTGGGGTTTTCTTGGCAAAGATACTAGAGTGATTTACTGTTTCCTCCTCCAGCTCAATTTACAGATGAGGAAACTGAGGTAAACAGGGTGAAGTGACTTGCCCAGGGTCACACAGCTAGTGAGTGTCTGAGGCCAGATTTAACCTCAAGATGATGGGTCTTCCTGACTCCAGGCCCAGCACTTTATCTGCTGTGCCACACTTACCTGCCCAAGTGAATATTTCGGGTTTTCTATAATTTATGATTGCTAAAAAGTTGTTTTAAATCTCTCTGGACCAATTTAGACTGATTCTGAACAAGATGCTCTGAAAAGCAGGCAGGAGCCATGATGGTGGTGATGATGATGATGATACCTAGCAATAATATAGCACCTTAAGGTTTATAAAGTGCTTTACAGAGGTTATTTCATTTGATCCTTGAAACAGCCCTATGGGGTGTGTGTTATTTATTATCCCCATTCTACAGATGAAAAAACTGTGGTAGACAGTGATTAAGTGACTTTCCTGGGCCCACACAGGGTTCGAAGCCTTTTTCTGAGCTCACACATTCCTGACTCCAGGTCTAAGTACTCTCCCCACTGTGCCACCTAACTGGCATAAGGAAGAACAGTTTTGAGAGTACTCTAACAGTTCAGAAAACTTCTCAAGATTCTATTTTCCAAATATTCCTCCAACAAATTCTCCATGTAAAAGGAGTGATGGCAATATTAGCTTATAGGTCTAACATGCTTTAAAGTTTAGAAAATGTTTTCCATGCAATAACCCTGTGAGGGTAGGGCAGTGTAAGCATCATCATCTCCATTTACATAAATCTCAGAGAGATTAACTGGGTTTTCCAGAGACACACTGCCACTAAGTGTGTGAGCTGGGACTTAAGTCTGGGTCTTCAGATGATGAGTCAAGTGGGAATTATGTAAACTTTTTATAATGCTTTTTTTTAAAGATCTTGAATTTATTTCCTAATGGTAGTTCTCTTCCCCATAATGCCACTTGCTTCTGCAAGCCCACTGCGCCAAAGCTGACACACTGTCCTCTAGTGGAACCATTTATTCCCCATATAGCATAGAAGAATCACCAAATACTTTTAAATAAAATAAATCCATTTCCCTTTCAGATATGTCATCCGTGCTGTAGGACTTTGCCAAGAAGGCAGGATTGTGGGATTGGGGAAGGGACTGAGCAGGATGTGATCAGTATGTATTATGATCAGAAGACTTTCATTAGCATTCTAATAAGAGGCATGCACCTTTCAGAATCTGACCCCTATGGAAAGCAGATATCTAATACCCACAAAATTCTCTGTCTTGATCTGGGCAGGAAACAGGAGTAGTAGGGAAGGGGAGAAGGCAAGAACAAAGTCAAGGATATGACCAGCTCTTCTTTGTATTCCTGGGGACCTCTCAGTCATTACTAGTTTGTCTTATGCTCTCTGGTTAAATCTGTTTTTCCAAATGTTAAGTTATGGTAGGAATTTGGGAGTTACCTGAGTTCTGAGTTAGGGAGAGAGTTATACTCATCCATGCTTCAATGCCTATTTCTAGTAGTTCAGTTAATTCAATTTAATAAATCAAATACAACAATTATTTATTGAGCACCTACTATGTGCCAGGTACTATGCTGAGTGCTGAAAGATACAGTGATTAAAAATTATATCGTTCCTGCCCTCAAGAAGCTCATATTCTACTGGGGGAAAAAGAACTGTTAGGGATGATAGAAAGGGGACGAGTTACGGCAGGAGCCTTGATGTGAGTGGTGGTTCCCACTATCCTGACCACTTGATGATAATGCAAAAGGAAGGAGGGAGCATTAGATCAACTACTTTGTTGGTAACATCAAGGTTCTGGGCAGGGTTGTAGGAAGTGATGGAGGTCTGTGGCAATGCTATGGTGAAACATGGTGTTGGAACGAAGCCTCCTGAGAGAAGCCTGGGCTGGAGTGCCTACCCATGGGAGTACAATGGAAAAGAAGGTTAGATTTAGAGTTTGATAACATAGGTTCAAGACCTCCCTCCGAGCATACTATGAGAGTAAGGGCAAGTCATTTAACTCCTCACTGGCCCGAGGAAACTGTCTTCGAAGACAATAAATTGCAGATGAATTTCCATTCTGTATTGTCAGAAGATGTTTCCATAGCAATGGTTCCTTATGTCAACTAAATCACGAGTTCAGTGTCTTTATGAGCCCTCCTTCTTTCCCCCAATGGTAAATACAGAGTAAGGTGTCAGGGAAGAAAATCATTGGCCAAGAGTCAGAAGACTCTTCCCACACCCATCTTCACCTCTTTCACCTCTTCCTCAGGGACCAGTAATCAAACCCAAACCCAAATTTCCCTTGCTACATGTGAAGGAAAGGATAACATACGGTGGCGAGACTGCATTTAGAATCCCTGTGATTCTGAGTTGTAGGCTACCTAGGCCAAAGCTCCCGCTGCTGACCGCCACTCCCTGACCCCTCACACACATCTGTATCCCTCCAGTACACATCTCCCATTCTTCCCTACCCTTCCTCTAGAACTATTATTATTCACAAACTACCCTGAAGTTTCGATGGATGCCCTCTTTTTGTGTATATTTTGTATTGACCAGAACAGGTATATGTTGCTCCCCCAGATAGAATGGAAGCTCATTGATGGTAGGAACTGTTTTGTTTTGTCTTTATATTCCCAGTTCAGCGCCTAGCACATAGTGACATATGATGAATGCTTATTGAATTGAATTAAATCTAGGTTCCGGCTTTAATTCTGCCATTAATTCACTGCGTTACCATGGTTTAGTCACTTCACTGAAAGGAACCTCATTCTTCATTCATAAATATCTAGTGACTATTACAGGCAATTTCAAAGAGTCCCTTTTAGCTCTAACTTTGTTGGATTCTATGTTCTACCTAAGGAATTTTATGCTGTAAGCCTGATTTTTGACCTCTGCACAGCTAGTAGGCTTGAGCAATGGACACTTTGATATACCTCGGTGGTCCTCGCTGGTGCAACTGAATTGTACTTATATTGTGCTTATATTTTGCATCTGCATTTTTTGAATGGAAATGTTGCAGATAATCATTTGTTATAAATATCTGACCCCTCATGGCATGGCATAGTAGATAGAGAGCTGGCATCGAAGTCAAGAACACCTAGATTCAAGTCCTGCTCTGACACGTACTAGCTATATGACCCTGGGCAGGTCACTTAACTTCCAAGGACTCTAGGCAGCTGTCTAAGACTCTAAGTTATAGAGAAGATGGTAACTCATATCAGTAGATCAAGTTTCCTCACTACTGAGGAAACTACACAGTTCCAGTCTTTTTTTCCTATTTCTATTCTAATTTAGATTATTTGAGCAATAAATCTATTTACATGAAATTGACTCTTTTTTTTAAAAGAGATCATCTGTTTGTGTTTAGTTATTGTTTTCAACCTTCTAAATAGAGACATCCAATCATGACAATGTTGATTTTCAATAACTTGAGGAGCCCTTTTTTAAAAATGGCAAAATAAAATACTATTAAAAAAGACAAACCATTGAAAGGGAAAATAATGCCAAAATGTGTTTCTAAGCCTGTCCAAGTGGTCGCACAAAGCCTGAATCTGTAATAGCAAAATGTACATGTCAATATTTTTTAGCCTTTAATGTTTTAAGGAAGTAATAAGTAAGTTATTACATTATACTTGACTTGTGAAAAAAAATCAGCAATGAACATTTTGTATGTCACTCTAATGCTGATGCAATTGATTAAAGGTATTTTAGGTTTTGGGCATTCGTGTTAGTCCATTAGATTGATCTGAGAGCACAGTTTGTCTCTAAATTTCCAGACAAGACCTTTTGGCAATAACCTACACTCCTCTGTTTCCCAGTTATTTCCCTGACAGAGGTTCAGGAATAGAATCTATATACTCTACTTTTCATTCATTCATTCAATAAGCATTTATTGAATATTTATTATATGTAGCACTGTGCTACGTATTAGGGGATTTTTTTTTTTGCTTGTTTCCGTCTTTTTTCAGTCATGTCCAATTCTTCTTGACCCCATTTGGGGTTTTCTTGGCAGAGATACTGGATTGGTTTGCCATTTCCTTCTCCAGTTCATTTTATAGATGAAGAAACTGAGGTAAACAGGGTTAAGTGACTACCCCAGGGTCACAAGGTAATGAACATCTGAGACCAGATTTGAACTCAGGAAGATAAGTCTTCCTGATTCCGGGCCCAGTGCTCTATCCACTGCACCATCTAGCTACTCCATTATATGATAGGTAGATGGATAAATGCATAAGATTCCTACCCTTAAACAACTTATTATCTAGTGTGAGAAAATATAAATTATGTCCATAAATAAACATCATTCCAGCTAAAGTATATAAATTATCAACAGGAGAAAGACAAAGTGCTCAGGAGATCCAGAAAAAAAAAAAGATGATTTCTATACAGAAAGGTAGTTTGGAAGACATAAAACACAGAGCTTTAAAGAGAAAAAAATTCCACATTGAATTCCGATCTTCCTTCTTCCTAGTTATTGGGGAAAAGATCAGAACATAGACCAGAAGTATCTAGCACATGGCCCATGGGCCACATGCAGCCCACAAAACTCCCAAGGGCAGCCCAATACAAATTAAAATGTAATTGCAAAATATTTAACAAAATGAATAAAAGTACAGTAAAACATAGATGATATTAATATGTGTTTTTTCTAAGTTAATGTGTGGCCAGCAGGGATCCTTATGTATAGTTTGGTGGCCCCATTTCTATTTGAGTTTGAGATCACTACTCTAGACTTTCAATTTCTCTATTGATAAAATGGGGAGAATGATGATTTTGCAAAGCTAGAACAGTACTGGCAAACTACTACATTTGGGATGTTTCTGTGGGCATTGTGGAGAAGCCAAGTGTCTGTGTCTACAAACCATGGGTCTCCAGTAGTCTTGGATTCTTCTGCTCTGCTGTATTGGGTTAGATTGTAAAATCAGGAAAGCAACCCACAAAATGGGAAGGTTTAAAATATAGTCAGATGAAAAAATCCAAAATTATCCAGAAATAGCATTTAGTTCATTACAGACATCATCAAGTGAAACAATAAGATTTCATTTTTTTCAATTAACAGAAAATGATTTTCCCTCTCTTCAACCCCTTCCTCCTCCCTACCCCCACTATTGAGGAAATAAAAGAAAGAAAAATATATTAGAAAACCAATAGGGTTTCCTAAGACTACTTTCTCAGATATACATTTTTTTAAATTAGCATTTATATAGTGCTTTAAGGTTTGCAAAGCCCTTTACAAATATTATTTCATGTTATACTTATGACAAGCAGCTAGGTGGCAGGATGGACACAGAACCAGGCCTGGAGTCAGGAAGACCTGAGTTCAAATCCAGTCTCAGACACTTACTAGCTATGTGACCCTGGCAAGTCGCTTCACCCTGTTTGTCTCAGTTTCCTCATCTGTAAAATGAGCTGGAGAAAGAAATAGCAAACCACTCCAGTATCTTTGCAAGAAAAACACAAATGGGGTCACAAAGGGTCACACATGACTGAAACAACTGAACAACCTCCTCATAACAATTTAGAAGGAAGGTGCTGTTACTATCCCCAGCTGACAAAATGGTGCCTAGATGGTGATCCCTATATGACTTTACTCTCCATTCTTTCACATTTTCTTTCTCTAGGAGGTAGGATGGGATAATGGCATAATAACCCCACTGGTGGTGACTCTGCCCTGGACTGGCTTTATGAACTTGAACATGTCCTTCTACCACTCTAGTTCTAAAGTTTCTCATTTGTATAATTAAGAGTCCAGAACAGATGATCTCCATGGTCCTCTACAGAGCTATGAAAAGGACTTTTGCTCTGTCCTCATATCTCCAAAGGCTAGCACAGTTCCTTACCTATTGTAGATGCTTACTGATATGCTTCCTAGGATTGGGTTAGAAATAGGATAGACAAATGTCTCAACGAGATGATTGAAAAATAAGCTCTTGGAGTCATCCATCAACTCAAGCCTGGAAGTGACCTAGGAGGTCATCTAGTCCAACTCCCTCATCTAAATATGAGGAAAATGAGGTTCTCGGGAGTTAAATGACTTGAACAAGGTCACACAGGTGGTTAAGTGGAAAAGAAAGGATTCAAACCCAGGTTCTCAGAATCTGAATCCATCTAGATACCATGCTGCTATCCCAGCAGAGGTCCTAGGAGATCCATTCTAGCTTTAGGACTCCATGATTCTATATATTATAGTATTTGTATGAATCCAAAATTCCATGGACTCTATATATTATGTTATTCATATGACATTTTAAAATGGCAGTTCAATTAATTTTCAGTAAGGCAGTTAAGGATAAACTATCAAGGTATTTTCCAGAATGTTAAAAATTATACTTGGTTGGTGATCCCAAAATGGCACCGTTCATTATACCTTTGCATTTTCTTTTTTCTAGTGAGACAAGTACAGGGTACAGGCCATGTCTGGGCCTGGAGTCAGGAAGACCCGAGTTCAAATCCAGTCTTACACACTTACTAGCAGTGTGACCCTGGGCAATTCACTTAAGCTCTGTTTGCCTCAATTTCCTCAATTCTAAAATGGAGATAATAGCATCTACCTCCCAGGGTTCTTGTGAGAATCAAATGAGATAACATCTGTAAAACACTTAGCACAGTGCCTGGCAAATAGTAGGCACTATATAAATGCTTATTCCCTTCTCTCACCCTGGCAATCTAGTGAAGCCTTTGGACCTCTGCTCAGAATAATGTTTTTGAATAATTGAAGGAAATGCCAAATTCCAGTTAGACATTATTGGGGAGTGGGGAGGGGAAATGAAGTTGTAGATTTTCCCATCTAAGTTCATAGACCCCCTGAAATCTAGCCATGGCCCACTAAGGAATCATCCATGGACATTAGTTAAGAACCCCTGCTCTAGGGGGTAGGAAATATAGTTACCTGAGATCTTATGTGATGAGGCAGCCATATGAATTGCTAGATTCATACATCTCATTGTCAAAAACAAATATGAAAAGGAGTTTTCCATTTGAAAATGAATTTGATGCCTGTTGGAAAATCCAGGTTGTTTTCCCTCCTCAAATCATCTGTAGAGAAATGGGCTTGATCCATGATAACTATAGCAAAAAAGCATACTCCATGAAATTGGGCTCTCTCGTGGATGGGGGGGAGGGGTACTCCAAGTGCCTTCTTTCTGAAAAACCATTTAAAGAGAGCTGCATTTTGTACACAGTATGGTGAGATATATTCTCTCCTATAGGGCTTTTTTCTTCATTTTTTTGTATTGATTTTCCAGGCACTTTAGTGTTAAACCATGCCAGAAGTGTTGCTGAGATGAATCACTATTATCCAAAGGCCGCCAGCCTCTTTTCCGACTGACAGAAGGATAATTCCACGTGGATCAAATAAATACAGATGTGTAGTAATTAGTTCTATTCCCAGTGAGCCCATTCCCAACACACTAAAGATGTGAACGATTATGGAGCCTCACCCCAACAGCTTTTATCAATTTAAACTGCTAAACTACAGGATAGGTCATAACCCAGCCTGCTATTAATAATGTATTTATTGTGTGCAACATTATAAATTAGGGGCATGGAATGGGAAAGAACACCTTTTAACAAGAATAATGTTATCTTTCCACAGGGACATCGCATGTGCCTGGCCACTCATCTCAAGTACAGTCCCCAGACAATCAAAAGAATAAAAAACCTCATCCAAGGAAAGGAAGCATATATTGTTGGCGGGCTCATCCACAAAGATGATTTAGCTGTGGCTGACATGTTAAATGTGCCTATTCTAGGCTCAGAGCCTGAAGTGGCCCAGCTCTATAGTACCAAGTCTGGAAGTAAACGGATCTTTGCCAGTGCCTGTGTACCGGTCCCACCTGGGGTTTATGACATCTATAATTACCAACAGGTAAGCAGCAATGGGAAGGGATGGGTTCGTAGGCCTCTTAAAATCTTACAGGCCCTTTTGGCATTAGTGACACTTTCCATTCCAGGACTGGAACCAGGCCCACCTTTACCCAAAGGTCGACTAATGTGGCGTGACTGGAATGACTGTTGTTTCAAAACATCTTGTCTTCTGGTCATGTCCTAGGGCTGGAAATTCCTATAAAATCAAAGAATGTTAGGACTGGATGGGATCTTAAGGATCATTCATTCATTCATTAAATCATAGGATTTAGAGTTGTAAGAGAGATTAGTGATCATCTACTCTATTCCTTTGGTTTTTGGTACCTAAAGAAACTGAGGGTCTAAGAGGCTTGGTGACCAAGATTAGATGGCTAGTCAGTGATATTATTTACTTGTTAAGGTATTGAAGGCCCCTGTTGTAATGCAGATGTTATCTGGGAAGAGGGATGCATTAATCCATTATAAGCCACTGAAGCCTTCTTATTTTATGTTAGTTTATCATGTTAGCCAGTCAGTCACTCAACAAGGCCTGGAGAGAATGAACCAGGTAAACTTTGGTTGGAAGGAAATGGGCTGAACAAGGTCCAGAGACAGTGTGGGTTGGTACCTGGCCACTGGGAAATTAAGTCAGGGATCCTTATGTAGCTTTAGTCCTCAGTTTTTGAGGGGCTTGGGCTGGATGACCTCCAAAGTCTTTTCTAATTGTAAAGCCAAGGAGAGAAAGGGGCTGACAAAAGAAAGAAAGGATTGTGGAGAAAGGGTAATGAATAAGGTCCTCAAGGATAAACTCCACTACTTCACAATTTTACCCAAAGCCAATCCTAAGTGGAAAAATCTATTCCAGCAGTTAGAGCCATAGGATTTTAGAGTTGGAAGGGACCATGGAGGTTGTTCAGTCCAACCCTCACTCTGAAATCATGAATCCTGTGCACAACATCCTTGACATGTCTGTCATCCAGCCCCTGCTTAAGAATCACCAGCAATGGGAGACTCGCTATCTCTGTGAATCAGAGCATTCCATTTTTGGACAGCTCTGATGGAATTTTATCCTTTATATTGAGGTGAAATCTACCTCCCTCTAACTTTCTTCCATTGTCCCTGCCTGTGCCCCAGAGGGCAAAGCCAAACAAGCCTAACTCTTCTTTTATGTGATGGCCATTCAGATATTTGAAGATAGGCAATCCAATTTTCTCTTCTTCAGGTCCTAGATTCTTTATCTGATCATAGTATGGCATGTTTTTTTAGTCTCCTCACTTCCCTGGTCACCCCTAAAATGTCAAGCCTAGACCCAGATTTGGTCTAGTCAAGACAGAGTACAGCACTATGCACTGTGTGGACACTATAGACACTATACTTCTGTTCATAAGGACTAAGCACATATTAACTCCTTTGGCTACCATATCACACCTCTGATTCACTTAGAATCAAGTCAACAAGTCAAGTCATTTAGAAACTGCCATCCACTAAAATCCTTGAGTTTTATTTTGTTTTTTTTTCACATGAACTGCTTTCCAACCTCTCATGTTTTACTTCTTGTATATGATTTTTTGAACTCTAGTTATTGAAGGCCAAAAGCATTTGGAGAAATTTAACATTAGCAACTAGAGCTGCTTCTACTTTGGCTTGTGTGTGGGGTTAGTGTTTTTCCGCAGAGTTGTCACTTACTTGTCTTTATAAAAAAGGAAAAGTAAAGAGTAAATAGCTGTCAGTTCTTCATTATGTATTTGTTATAAAGTCTTCACTATAAAGACTATTTCACTCTGTCTCTTGGTCGTAGCTCATAGCTACCATTGCATGGCCATATCTCAGGTATCTTCTCTCGTCATGTACTAAGGCTGGAAATTTTCATAAAATCATAAAATGTTAGAACTGGAAGGGAGCATGGAGATCATTCATTCATTAAATCTTAGGATTTAGAGTTGCAAGGGAGCTTAGTGATTATCTACTCTAATCCTCTGATATATATATAAACTGAGGCCCAAGAAGCTAAATGACCCACTCATTATTACTTGTTAAGGCATTGAAGGCCCCTATTAGAATGTAGATATTATCTGGAAAGAGGGATGCATTAATCCATTATCAGCTAGTGATGCCTTCTTAATTTGTCTTAGTTCATCATATCATATCACTCACATAGCAAGGCCTTGAAAGAATGAGGCAGGTGAGAACTTTGGTTGGGAAGAAAAGAGTTGAGTCCAGAGTATGGGTTGTTACCTGGACACTGGGACACTATGGCAGATAGCCATGGTAAATGGGAAGCCAAAGGAGCATACAGAATGAGGCAACTCACTGGGCTCCTATCCTCAGGGAGTATCTTCCTGGGCTCATCAGCCTAGTATCCTGTGCCACAAGACCTCTAGGGCCTAACATTGAGCCTTATAGTAAACTGTACTTTTCAGAGGCTGGCATACAGATCTGTTTATAGACTTAATAAGATCTGCCATCTTATTAAACATCATTAAAGTCCTTTGGGTTCGCTGAATATTTAGAGAGTACTTTATGAGCTGAGGCAGAAAGTTACTCTTAAAGAAGAGAAGAATCCCAGAAATCTACATCATAGCCAAAATCCAGTGAGAGTGTCTGGGGGAGTGGTTACCTCAACACAATAATACTAATCCTTCATGGGAATTAGAGCACAATAAGAAATAAACTCCCTCCCAGTAGGGACTTGGCTGATATACTTCATGCAAGTGAAACCAAACAGACTCTCAGATGATACAAAGATAACTAGACAAATTCCACTATCTAATTTTCAGATCTTCAACACTGCATGCAGAGATCCTTGGGAGTACTGCCTTCATATTTTTTTTATGAAAAACTTAGGCAACCTTTATTCTGAAATATGCTAGAATATTCTGGTCATATGTTAAAAGTCCAGGCAACCTCTTTGGCTGGTATCTCTAAAGCACTGCAATAATAAAAAGTTATATTATAATGGAATACTATTTTCCTTCCTTGTAAAACTTAATTCATCTCACCAAGATAAAAGTCCTCAGTTGAAGTTTCAAAAATAGAAAGCATACTGCAGTGAAAGACCCACCCAATCTATTTGTGGGTACCAGTTTTCTGAATCTGCAGATGGTGTTGAATTGATGACACTGGCCTTTAACTGACGGGCATCAGAAGCGTGAAGCTGCCAAAGGAGAGCTGGGACTATTTTAACTTGGGTTGATAAATATTGCTAACAGCTGGATTTGTGCAGAAGATGTCTTTTCCCATTTCTACCCTTTGCAAGTAGAAAATGAATGGGCAGCAAAACAGATATATCACATCTTTCAAGCAGAGAGAATCAAACAACAGATGATAGATGTTTGAAAAGAGCACAGAGTCATTTGGTTTATGATTAACTAATTTATTTATAAAAAGCCATATAACACAGACACAGTGGCATAGCATTTCCTCTTTTGATCCTTGAAACAACAATGAAAGTTCTTTTTCTGGCATGTGCTCTGTATGAAATATTGACAGCTTTGGTTAAATAATCAAAAATGGCGATGCTATTTTAAAGCACTGTTCAATTTTCACTTAAAGATAGCACATAATTCTTTCCAGTGGTGTAGTCTTTACAATACTATTGATCCTTTTCATTACTGTAGGGGAGTCATCAACAGAAACCCATTTATAGGATTCTCAGAAGCAACAAATAATAGGATTTGGAGCAAACACATAATAATTCTGTGTGTGGTCGAAGCCCCCAACTATATTCTTTAAAAGATGGCTGTGTCAAATTACCTTTCTCAACAATGAAACACAAGAATTTTCATCAGATTTTTAACAGAGTAAAGGCCTATTCTGCGTCTAAGAGTCTGATTAGATTGCATCAAAATACAATTGAATATAGAATGTCTTTAATAACACTATAACCACAGAGTAGAGACAGAAGCATTTTAAGAAGGAACATTTATAAGCCTTCCTATGGTATGCTTATGGCCGTATGATGTGCAATTTTATTGTTTAAATACCCACATTAGCCACCGACCTATTCAGATAGTGACTATATGGATGACTAGGGGATGAACTCTGTTTTGATCTTCTTTAAATGCACCAGGAATACATGATGGTTACCGGAACAGTAGAGAGCTCCAGTAGGGCCACTGGGACATCACCTCCATGTTCCAGTTTATAGTATGACAAACTGAAGAAGGTTTACTGGGCAGACTGGCCCAAGAAAACACATTTCATTCTTGCTCAGATCAATCTCGCTCTTCCTCAGAATAATTTTAATACTGGTCAGCTAAGCTGAGGAGGGCTTTTCATATTCTTTAAGATAATCCTAACTATAAGGTGGGTGGAGGAGGGTAGAAATGGAGAAAACACATCAAAAGAGAAAGACCCATCACCAGGTTGGCCACAAGGTGAGAAATTTTCCAGCCATTGACATTCGTGAAGACCATTTACCAAGCTGTAAAGGGATTGTGATCTGCATTGGTAAAGTTATAAACCCTCAAAGTAGATATATCCAAGATTGTTACCACAGTATTGCTCAAGATTCAATAGTTTTTATACATATAGTTGGCACAAGCTCAGCAGAAATGATTTAATTATTATAAGACTGGCTACTTGTACTTTATTCTTTTTCCCTTTCTTTCTCTTCTTCCTCCTCCCCCTTTCCATGTGGAGATGGACATTTCTGCGATCTTGATGACTTCTCTTTCATCATTAGAATTTTCAACTGTTTGAGCCCACTTTTAATCTTGTGGGAACTTTCCTTGTACCTATAGCTATAATGAAAGAATTAAGATCTCTGATGAACACAATTATCAACCATGATTCCAGAGGATCAGTAATAAGGAGCAGTACCCACATCCTTACAGAAATGAACTCAATATGTAGAATAAGTATACTTTTTTGGGGCATGGCCAATGTGGGAACTTATTTTGCTTGATTATGCATGTGTGTTATAAAGGTTTTGTTTTTTTTCTTTCTTGATTTTTGGGGGAAGATGGAATGTGGGAGAGAAAGAAAAATAAATATTTACAGAAGAAATTGTCCTTGAAGTCGAACATTTTATGTTTGTCTTTGTATCCCCAACACCCTACATAGTGCCTGGCACATGGTAGACAATTAATACATGCTTGCTCATCGATTATCTAAATGTAATATTGGTGTGTGGACTAGGACTGAATGCATTAATTCTCCTAAGAAGGAAGACACATCCATAGATGCCGTATTTCTATTACCTGTCTTGATCATGTGACCTATGTGGTCATAAATGGCCTCCTGGCTTACTGAATGAGATTCTGCCAAGTATATCAAGGAGAAAAAATATATATATTCATAGATTAAAACATTAAGAAGCTCAACAAAGCCCCAAATAGCTAAAATTTTGAAGAAGCGCTTAATGTTTTAGTACTGAAAAAATAATACCATATGGCCAATCAATAAATAAACACATAATTCTCCAAAGGACAAATAAAAGCACTCAGATTCAATTACACACATTTTAGTCCAACTGACAGAATTTATTGTTGCAGGAACCAAGAATATACTTTCAAAACTGGTTCAGGCCCAGGATTGTTCATATTTTAAAATTATTTCTTTACATCCTATACTTTCCTTAAAACTTCTGCTAGGGAGCTATAATTGAATCAGGCTATGCTCCATAATGATACAGAATGCAGTCCCTACACGATTTAGTCAATAGAGCTGAATAGGTGCTAGTGCTCGGAAAAGGTCATAAGTTTCTGACCCACCTGGTAATGAAATTCTCTGGGACCATAGTCTAAGTTTCTCCAGCCTCATAAGGCCAGCTCTAGTTTGTGCTCCCCTGGTGTAGCCTTCAAGGCCACAGATTGCACTCCATGCCATAAAATAGTATTAGAACTAGACTTTGGTGCACAAATAAGTCTAAATAAGTAAAAGAAAAACTGAATAAAAATACCATCTGGAGTAACGTAGATTTAGATCTGGAAGGCAACTTAGACATCATCTATTCAATCCCCTCGTTTTATAAATGGAGAAGCTTGGCCCAAAGAGGTTACCCCAGCTCACGCAGCTACTAAGTGAAGAATCAATAATGAATGGGTCACGTGATGCAAATTTTATCACTACCAAGTTGAGAACTCTTCCCACTGCAACCTTTTGTAAAGACACCTTATAAATTAAATAGGCCAATGTATTAATGAATTACCTGAGAGGCAAACTTGGGGGTGGGGAAGGAAGGGTGGGCAGGGTCGGGTGCCACTACTATCATTGTATCCAGGGAGAGAGGCAGCATTTTGTAGTGGAAAGGACTTCCTCTCAGGACACCTAGATTTGAGCCCTGGTTCTGATACCTCCAAGTTGTGTGACCCGAGTCAAATCACTTTACCCTCTCTGAGCCTCAGTTTCCTCATCTGCAGTATCCCCAAAAAAGGAACATTAATAACAATGGAATCGCCTACCTCATAGGTTTAAAGGGGGAAAAATGTGATGTTAACTTTAAAATGCTCTATCACTATAAAGTTTTTTAAAAGTCATTTTCATCCACAGATGATGGAATGCTTAAGTCAACTCATTGTTGATAATCTGGATGTGCAACGCTGGATATTTAAAGTGGACAATGAATTTGGAGGCAATGGGACTGCATTTTGTGACGTTCTTTCCCATCTAAAGTGCTATAATTGGGTCATACGGGAAAGTCACAAACACGGTGTCAGAGATTGGAATAAGAAATGGGCACACGTGAGTTTTCGTTAAGCTATACTAGATGGGGAGACAATAAGCCTGGGTTCTGGCTCTGGCTCTGTCACCAGTTACCTGTGTGACTGTGGGAAAGTCATTTCACTTCCCTAGGCCCCCTCTTCCTTCTCTGTAAAACGAGGAAGGTGGGCCAGATGATTTTTGAGGTCCTTTCCTGCTCCAAAATTCTGTTGCATCTTTGGATTGGATGGAGCCATTTAGAAATGACTGTTTTACCATATTTAGTTGAAAACACTTGCAAATTTCCTATGTAACTATGTTTTTGTCATGTGGTCTTAGCAATATATATGATTGAGTTAACAATGTTTTCTCATGAGAGTAGTTCACTGAATAGTTAATTGCCATTTAGAAGCCAAAGTATGACGGCACTAGCAAGAATCACGAGTTATTAAAGATAGTCAAAGTAGATTTATGTGACTTCTGTCTCCTAGAGAGCTTCAGGAAAAGGGTGTTATCCTAGGTGGCACATCTCCACCATGACTAAACAGGAAATTCCAAAAAATGGCTTGGAATCAATGGATTTTTTCCCCTTGCATGTTAGCTAAGGGAAAGAAGATGCCTATCCAATGAATTCCAGACTCATTTTAATGATGGCTAGTAGTTTGTACCATACTTGGAGATCAGGAAACACATAAGTCAACTTCACCCATCTACAGTTGGACTTACTAGGCAATGTGGTGGAATGGAAAGAGTACTGCATGTGGAACCAGTATAACTTGGTTCAAATCCTGCTTCTGGCACTTAGTAGCTATGTGACTATGGGCAAATCACCTGAGCCTCAGTTTTCTCATCTGCAAAATAGGAATATGTATGCTGCCTACCATTCAGGGTTGTTGGGAAGGAAGTGCCATAAAACTTTGAGCTGTGTTTAGTAGCAAAGCTTTTCTAAGCCTCTCCTAATTCCTGTACTTTTTTTTTTTTGGCCCACACAACTGGATCTACATACCCAGATAAGGTAGAGCTGACAGGAAAATAGAGACACACCTATCCCTATTGCTTGTTCTTCTAGCATTTGGCTGTAAACTTGGATCTGCATCTGCTCTGAGCATCACTACTCGAGAGGTAGAGACGAATCAAGGCACAAGTGATGCACAGGGAGGGGCATGCTGGTGAGCACAGCATTTTTCATGTTAAAGAGAAATGATAAATACATCTAGAGAACAGTCAGAAGAAAAAGAGAGTTCACTTTGACAAATGTTCCTATTCTCCCCATGATCTATTCTTTGTTGCGGTTGTTTTTTTCTCTATCAGCAAAATGGACTGAATGCACTACCTGTCACTGAAAGCTTTTTACATAT
Organism: Trichosurus vulpecula; assembly: GCF_011100635.1. NCBI lineage: Eukaryota > Metazoa > Chordata > Mammalia > Diprotodontia > Phalangeridae > Trichosurus > Trichosurus vulpecula. The sequence continues at coordinate 152,675,019 of NC_050580.1, forward strand.
TATTTAGAGGATACCAAAGTGAATTACTCTTCTGGAGAAAAAACTAATACAAGGAAAATGTATTTAATTTTGAGGCCCATAGAGGTTTCCCGTGTATTCTTGGGTCTAGATTGTATATTATCTTTTATAGGGTTTTGTTTCTTAAAGTGAAATGGTTGAACCTAAATCATCAGTATCATTATTTTGTGTGTTTTAAAAAATTGAGATTTTTTAATGTGCAAAATGCTTGCTGATCTAAATATTTTATGCCCTAAACCATTTAAGGGCATGTCTAATATTTAAGGATTTCATACTGCTGTGATAAATTTGTAGTGTGACTTATAGCAAAGAGTATTCAAAAACACCTAAATTGGAGTAAGTTGTGCATAGATTAAATTATGCTTCTGGTTGTAAATTATATTAGTTAAAATTCAGCTGAATTTTAATTGTTGTGAGTTATGGTTTTGAGCAATAGCAATACACATATTTGGAATGATTGGAAATAAATGTTGATTGGACTCTGAGCCCAATGAATAATGCATAACCTAGCCAAATCATTTTTAAGAGCTTATCAGAAAAAAAAATTGATTCGGTAAACTTTTCATAAATTTAGGCCAGCTCTTAAACATTCGGTGGTAAAAGGACAAAAAAAACCAAACAGTTCTAAGAACCTTTCTGCAAATGATAGTTGACATTTTTAATGCCTTCAGAGTTAGAACTCTTTTTGAGAGTAGAGACCTTTTCCCATAATGAACTGCAATCCCCATTGAGTTTTGCCATTGAGAGAACACAGGATTAAAATCATCCTTTTGTTACTGCCCACTGTCAGAGTGCTACATGGTTAGACATCAGAGCCTTAGTTTATGAGCACAGGCATGTTTTAATGTCCCATCACAGGACAGAGACCTGTTTCTTTTGATAATGAAGACATCGTGTTATCAGGCCTACCCCGGCACATACCACATGTATGCTGGCAGGTTATTAAACATTTCAGCTTCCTGATGAAAGACTATCCTGCGGGCTAGGAGTCCAGAGAAAGACTCCATTTGGGGAGAACTATTAGAAATGAGAATACGACCGTAAGCACTAAATTATGGTAATACTTACAAAGCTCATCATTTGCATACTGGTTTATGACATGTTGCCATGATTTTTCTCCTTGGTATATTGTGGGCTGCAGATTAAAGAGTAAGGTTGTTTCGATATACTTGAATCGAGGTGAGGTTCTCTGCCGTCTGACGAAGAGAGGGAGCCTAGATGTAGGTATGACTTTGTGCAGACAGAAGGGCATTCTAGAATGATGCTCTCTATCTGTGCTAAGCTATGAGAGTAATTTAGATAACCCTTTGAGCAGTGGTGGGATTCAGCCGGTTCGCATTGATTCAGTAGAATTGTACCTAATTTTAGGTTTAGTTCCAGGAACTGGTTGTTGGGGGGGGCCGCGGGACCTGCACCCACCACCATGTCAGCAGCAGGGGAGGCGGGGGGCTGCTGCGGCGCCTACTCTTGGTTGTTAATTCCTTTGAATCCCACCACCGCCTTTAAGGTATGTAAAGAGCTTTTCATATCTGGTTTGATCTCTCCAACAACAATAATAATTAATTATAGCTAGAGTTTATTTAGCACATTAAGATTTGTAAAATACTGCAGCTAGGTCCTGATTAGTACAAATAACAACTCCCCTAACTGGTTACTTTATTTGAATTTGCACCACATGTTTCTATTGGGCTGGAACCAACTACCTTATTTTATATGATTATAACTTTGTATAAATTTGAATGCATGAGACCACTTCGAGGGATTCATTAGGTAGGATTATCTCATTTGAGTGATCCTTACAGCCGCCCTGTAAGGTAGGTTCTCCTAGAATCCCCATTTTTCAAATGGGGAAACTGAGGTTGAGAGAGCTTAAGCTACTTACCCTCGGTCACACAGCTACCCAATAAGTGTTTGAGGCAGGATTTGAAATAAGGCTTTCCCATCAGGGAGTGATCTTAACCCCTTTCCCCACCAACAGATTATCAGAAGCTATGCTAGTTTTATTGTCTTAAGTCTAACTAATAAAATACAAAGGTAAAACCAGAGCATTAGATGACTCTGTAGAAAGTGCTGGGCTGCTTTTCCCACTCTCCTCACTGACTTGTTCCTTCACACTCCATCAGCTTTGCTTCTCTCCCCTAATTGTATTGTCACAATTTGAAGACCTACAGATTTCAATCAGGGATATCATTTTCCAGTTTTTTAGTAAGATCAGGACTGGCTGCAGCCAAACTCTTTTTTTTTCCACATCTTTTCCTGCCTTTATCACCTCTCTGGGGCCCATCCTCTATTACACCAGGTGCCCAATGTCCTCACACCGTCCCTTTTCTCCCTTATAAAAGCTTACTCTTGGGAAGGAATCTAACCAGCTCATTCCCATTGAGGTTTTGGTTCCTGATAAGAATTACTGTATCTCAGTGGCCTTTTTTTCATCTTGATAAAGACTAAGTTTTAAGCCAAACAAGTGCATGGCAGCCATCATCCAATAGGATCCTAGGATTTGGGAGCAGCATAGCCAATGTCTCTTCTAATAATTTTGTTCTGTAGCCTCAGTTTACTCACCTGTAAAATGGGGATAAAAACATTTGCTTTTCCTGTTTCAGATGAGGCCATGGACAGAAAGGACTGTGGAACCTAAGACACTAAATAAACATGAACTCATATTCCACCAACATGGAAGGCTGGCTCTAGGGGAGATGGTTTTTGCCTTGTCGTTCTTTTATTGAAGAGCAGAAAAGACTTACCTCTCTTCCTTTTCTGTGTTTTTTATTGGGGGTGGGGAAAGGAGAAAGAAATGCGGGTTTGTTGGTGATGCCTTTTGCATATTGTCAAAGCTGTTCCTTTGTGAACTGATCTGAGCTCATTTGTGTTTGAGGAGTAACTTAGAGAGCAGAGCAAATCTGAGATGTGTCATGAGGAAGTAGAATGAGTCTGTAGCAGACCAGGGTCCTCTGGTCCTTCCTCTGCTGTGTGACCATGCACAGGTCACTTCATCTCTGGGACTTTAGTCTCTTCATCTGTAAAATGAGATTGGGTTAGATTGTCTACGGGATCCCTTCTTGACCTAATATCTTTGCTTCTGTGGTGAAAATGTTCAGTGGTTTGCTAATGATGACAAATCAGGAGCTGAGTTGCTATTGGTTTTAGCCATGCACAACAGCAGGTTTACTGTTTCAGAAAATTGGTATCCTTTGTTTGATGGTAAAACTTTGGTTCCATATAAAACTAGCAAAAAACCAGGCAGAAAAGGCAGAGGAAATCCATGGCTTCTTGTCACTTTCTCTCATTTTAGTTTGTGCTGGACATAGTGGAATAGAGGGCAAAGGCTGCCCAGTTCAATGTGTGTTTTTGTGTGTGTGTATGTGTGTGTGCATGCACATGTTTGTATAACGACAGAGACAGAGGTAGAAAGAGAGACAGACATTTCCCAGTTGAGAAATGGTCAAAGGATATGAACAGGCAGTTTTCAGAGGAAGAAATTAAAGATATCTATAGGCATATGAAAAAATGCTCGAAATCACTACTGATTACAGAAATGCAAATCAAAACAACTCTTAGATACCACATCTGTCCTGTCAGATTGGCTAAAATAACAAAACAGGAAAATGATAAATGCGGGAGAGGATGTGGGAGAATTGGAACATTGTTACATTGCTGGTGGAGTTGTGAACTGATCCAGCCATTTTGGAGAGCAATTTGGAACTATGCCCAAAGGGCTATAAAAATGATCATACCTTTTGACCCAGCAATACCACTTCTAGGGTTGTACCCCAAAGAAATCACACAAGTGGGAAAAGGACCCATATGTACAAAAATATTTATAGCAGCTCTTTTTGTGGTAGCCAAGAACTGGAAATCAAAGGGATGCCCATCAATTGGGGAATGGCTGAACAAGCTGTGGTATATGAAGGTAATGGAATACTATTGTGCTATAAGAAATGGGGATGATGCAGACTTCATAACAACCTGGAAAAACCTACACGACATAATGCTGAGTGAGCGGAGCAGAGCCAGGAGAACATTATACACAACCACAGATATATGGATTCTGTGAGGACCAACCCTGACAGACTTTGCTTGTCTCAGCAACACAAGGTGCAGGCACAACTCCAAAGGACTCATGATGGAGAATGCTATCTACATCAAGAGAAAGAATTATGAAATATGAATGCAGATTGAGGCACACTTCATGCTAGCCTTTCCCCCCCCCTTTTTTTCTTTTTCTCTCTTTTATTTTTGGGTTGTTTTTTGGTCCTGTTTCTTCTTTCTCATGATTCATTTCATTGGTCATAATTCTTCTCCATAACTTGACTAGTGTGTAAATTAATTCAATGAGAAGTTATATGTGGAAGTTATATGGGATACCATGCCGTCTTGGGGAGGGAGGGTGGGGAGGGAGGGAAGAAAATCTGGAACTCAAAATTATGTAGAACCGAGTGTTGTAAACTAAAAATAAAAAAAAATTAAATTAAAAAAACTTAAAAAAAAAGAAACAGAAAGATAGATACAGAGAGAGAGAGAGAAAGAGAGAGAGGGAGGGAGGGAGGGAAGGAAAGCTAGAGATTTTGTGTATAAAAATACACATTGGGCTAGACAGCATCTGTCCCTTTTTTTCTTCTATATTTGTTCTCTGTGTATATACATATATGCCTACAATGCACATACATACACATGTATATGTGTGTGTGTTATGAGGCACTGTGGTGCCATGGATGGAGAGCTAGCTTTATAGTCAGAAGCCCTTGGTTCAAATTCTGCCTCTTATACATAATGGCCCTGTGACCCTGGACAAGTCATTTGACCTCTCAATTCCTTAAGCCATTTTTAAAGACTGTAAGTTATAGGACAATTGCTAATCTACCTCAGCAGATGGATTTTGTCCACCAGGCATTCCCTCTACCAATGAAGTCATAAGTCCAGACAATTGTAGGCATTGATCATATGTGTATATGTTGTTATAGTTGTTGGTGTTGTTCAGTCGTATCCAACTCTTCGTGACCCCATTTGAGATTTTCTTGGTGAAGACACTGGAGCGCTGTATTAGGAGGGCAGAGTTTATAATCTCAAAGAGGATCATAAACATGTCTGAAAGGTTCGGAACCGCCGGATATAAGAAACTCTCAAAGTAGAAGGCAGAAGAATCAAAACATATATTTAGGCTCCACAGTAACCAACCCATGAACCAGCATCCCCATTTTGACATATTAATGAAAAGTTTCCAGGCCCAATAAGTACGCCTTGAAAGAGTAACCAGGAGGCTACAGAGAAGCATGATTGTGTAAAGCAAAATCATGCTTCCCCCTCTATGGTAAAAAGATTACCCACTGGCCTGAAGTCTTTGTTCAGCTTCCTCCCGTAGGTCAGCTCTGCTACTGGCAGCTCCTGCTTCAGCTGTAGCTGTAGCTGTGGCTGTGGCTGTGGCTGTGGCTGTGGCTGTGGCTGTGGCTATAGCAGCCTCTGGCTCCAATGGGAGCTGCTTTTAACCATCCGGCTTCTGCGGGGGTGTAAGGTACGCCGGGGGAAGCACAGGTTCTTTCCATCAGCTTAAGCAAGGTGAAGGGGTTGACCGGGAAAGCACAGGTTCTTTCCATCAGCTTAAGCAAGGGAAGCAAGGTGAAGGGGCCGACAAGCTTACTCCAGTCCAACATACAAACAGCATTCAGTTCAGGGGAAAAAGCCAAACTAGTCAAGGCCACTTGTTGACTAAGTGCTAAGGAGCCCACTTTTGGTTGCCAACACAAGCGCTTTGCCATTTCCATCTCCAGCTCATATTGCAGATGAGGAAACTGAGGCAAACAAGGTTAAGTGACTTGCCCAGGGTCACACAGTTAGTGTCTGAGGCCAGAAATGAATTCAGGAAGAGGAGTGTTCCTGCCTCCAATCCAGGCGTTTTGTCCACTGTGCCACCTGCCTGGCATATGCATGTGTATGTGTATGTATATACATATATGTATCTACATCTATATACATGTATATATATACTATATCTATATACACATACATATATATATATATACTAATGACTAAATACCAGAAAGTTATCTCCATTAGTGAAAAACAATTAAATTTAATGAATTAAGTTTTCTATTTGCAATTATGTAGTGAAGAGTAATCATTTGTTATTTTTAGAAAGCCATTATGGCTTGATTATAGATATCAACACATGAAAATGTTGACTGAGCCTAGGTCCCTTAAATGAAATGGAAGACTTTAAAATTCAAACCAACTTGTGGAAATTCAAGCGCATTTTCATTTACATGGGACTACACTTGGCCTATTCACGGCAGACTTTGGTTAAACAATTCAGCTTCACAGAAGAGTAAGCATAACCCTGCGTTAGTAACTTGCTCATAATTCTTTTAGTATCTTAGCTGACATTCATACCCAGCCAACACTCAGGCAGCGTAGAGACTTGGGTTCAAGTCCTACTTCTGATACTTCATGCCCGTGTTCTACTAGGTAAGTCATTTACCTACCCTAGGCCTCAGTTCCCCATCTGTAACATAAAAGTTTTGGTCTGGATCCTATGATCTAGGAGTCTAGGAATAACTTGTCCCATGAGAATGGAATACTGTGTGAAAAGTAAGCTATTTCACTGGTATTCTTTCTGAAAGTCTTTAGTTTGATTTGGTTCTGTTTTTAAATAATGCAGTGCTGTGAGTAACATTTGGAATATTGTGATTATTATTTGAAGTAATGTTTTTTGAGTACCAGCAGTATGCTGCACAGAATTATAATATAACCAGCTTCCAGCTGCCACTAGAAAGAAACCCATTAGCTAAGCCATAAAGATAAGCAAAACTTAAGACTGAGTACACTATTTAAAATCAGGTTTTCAAAGATGAATAAAACAAGTGGGGGGGGGAGACAAAATTAATCAGAGCATTTGATTAATTAATGTATAAGAATTATCTGTAATCTATAGCATGCAGGATGTGTACTTTAAGAGAAAAGGAGTAAGTACACCCAAAGTAGTCATATCTCAATTATCCAAAAGAATCAGAGAATAAGTATTCTGGGTAAGTGAAATTTCATGATAAGTGAAGATTGACATTCTTTAGCATGGAAACTCTTTTTTTAAAACAGCATTTTATCTTTTCCCCCAATTACATGTAGAAACAATTTTTAGCATTCTTTTTTTAGTTTTGAGTTTCAAAATCTATCCCTCCCTCTCCTCCCCTCCCCACTCCCTCAGATGGTAAATAATCTTATATAGGGTATACATGTGAAATCTTTACAAATTTTAACCGTTTTTGATTTTGTAAAAAAAATCCTTTTGAAAAGTGTCCCACATTTCCTAGATTCATTGAACAAATTATACATGTACTTCATTATGTTAGGACCTGTGATTTCATTGGTGTGAGCCTTCCCTTCTCCACAATGCCACTTGAAGGCCCTCCATGCCTTAGATGGCTGTGGCTATAAAACACACACACACACACACACACACACCATCACCATCGCCATTTCACCAGCTCTCTAGTGATGAGCCTCTTCTAAATGAGCCACTCTAGTCTTTAAGTCTAACTAACACAGCATTCAAATCTTTTAACTTTTCAGGGCATCCAAATTTATAGTGGTCTACTGATATCCAGCCCTTCATATACCCCTACTATTATGGGAATGAGGCAAAGACCTCACTGTTTCCTGCACATCCTCTTTCTCCATCTCATTATAAAGTCATGTCAGTTCTGTAGATAGGAGGGCCTCGAGCGACACCAGGATTTGGAAACTTGACAGTAGAAGGTGTTAGCCAGCATCTAGGTCACTAGGCTTCTGTCTGGGATATAGTCGGTGACAGAGAACAAGGTACCTTGATTCTGTACTTAAGTTCATCTCCCTTTGGAGGACAATTGTGGTGGCAAAATCTCTGAGGCCCGAGGAGCTTTCTCACTCACTTCTTTACCATAGGGTAATTTCCCCTAAAGGTAAAGAAGTGGGTGAGAAAACTCCAGGGCCTCAAAGGTCTGTCTATCTCTCTGTCTCTCTCTCTGTCTCTCTGTCTCTCTCTCTGTCTCTCTCTCTCTCTGTCTCTCTCTCTCTCTCTCTCTCCCTCCCTTCTGTATCTGTCTGTCTCTCTCTCTCTGTATCTGTCTGTCTGTCTGTCTCTCTCTCTCTGTATCTGTCTCTCTCTCTCTTCTCTCTCTCTGTGTGTATATATATATATACACACATATATACATATACATGTATTTTAATATATAATATTTATTACAATGAAAATATATTAAAATGTGTATGTGCATATATACATATATGTGTATATTATGTACTTATATGGACACACATACACATATTTAACATTTAACAAAACACTGTTCTAGGTATTATAGGGCATACAAAGAAATATAAATCATGGCCCTTACATCCAAGAATTCACAGTCTTAAATAACAACATATGTGACAGTACAAAACATGTCAAAAAGTACGTCAGGTGCCCACTGAGTGGTATTAGTGCTAAGTGTTCACTCTGAGCTAGGAAGACTTCAGAGAGGGGGTGAGCCTCCGTTTAAATCAAAGATCATAGGCTTCAGAAACAGGCTTACATAGTGAATAAAAAACTGGCCTAGAAGTTGAGAAGAGCTGGGTTCAAGTGCTGCCTCTTAGGCATAGTAGTTGTGTGACCCTGGGCAAATGGTGCTGACCTGTATTAGTCATTTCACTGGTGTGTTTCCTCACCAAGGAATTCTCTTTCCCTTTGAAATTGCAAGTCCAGTCCCTATGCCTGTCATAGGTTTTAGAGCTGAAAGGGACCTTTGGGATTATCTGGTACAATTCCCTCATATTTATGAGGAAACTGAGGTCCAGAGAAGAGAATTTATTTTCCTTAGGTCACACATACATAGTCAGGTAAGTGGAAAAGCAGGAATACCTCATCGCCAGTCTCCTCCTTCTTACCTGCAAATCTCAAGTGAATTTGAACATATTCTTAATATTATAACCCAGGTTAACAGTTTGTAAGCACCACATCTCCACAGTGCTCTGTCTTACACCTACCTTCCTAATGGTCCTGTATATTTATCAGAGTTTTTGATGTTCAGTCATTTTTCAGTCATATCTGACTCTTCGAGACCCCTTGGGTTTCCTTGGCAAAGATACTGGAGTGGTTTGCCATTTCCTTCTCCAGTTCATTTTATAGATGAGGAAACTGAGGCAAACAGGGTTAAGTGACTTGCCCAGGGTCACACAACTAATAATAAGTGTCTAAGATCAGATTTGAACTCATAAAGATGAATCTTTCTGACTCAGGACCCAGCACTCTACCCACTGCACCACCTAGTTTTCCCATTTATCAGAGTAATAAGCTAATATATTTAACATCCTTGGCAAGCCGGTGTTTGAGAAGGGAAGGCTTCTTCTCAACTCTATATAGAGCATGGCTCATCATGGTTAAGAAAAATACATTTTTTTTAAAAAATGAAATGTTCAAGGCCATCATGTCTTTCACTGTGGTGTTGGCCATGTGGCCGCCTCTTAGCATTATGGAGAACTCCAGTGCGAAATATGATCATCCTAGAACTCAGAAGGCCTTGGTCCTAGTCCTAACTCTGGTCCTTGCTAGCCGTATATCCATAGACAATGCACGTAACATCTCCGAGCCTCAGTTTCCTCATCTATAAAATGGAGGTAATAAAACTTATCATACCAGAGGATCAAATGAGATAACAAGTGTGTATAAGGCATTATACAAATGGAAGATTTTATTGTCTCATATAGTAATGATAATAATATCAATGATTTTTAAAATATTGGGCTGTCATCTTCTATGATGACAGCAGAGCTGTATTTTAGCAAAGCCACATCCAGTTCAATTCAATGAACATATGTCAAGTCCTCCAGGTCACTGTGCAGTGTTTATGTATTGCTTCAATAGACAATCCTTAGGAAAAAATCTCTTATGTGGTGATCGTTTGTTTAGCCTAGATTGCTACAAATTTTGCAACTCCCCCATCAGATACATGTACCTCTTCAGTTTCACATGCACATCATGATGTCGAGTTTTTTGTATTTCCCTTTCAGTCCATCATGAAATGTTGCAGTAAATTGTCGATTCATTTCACAATTTAGCCTAATATTAGGCCCACAGGCATGATTAGTTTAGTGTGTCTGTATCTTTTGGATAGCTCATTTCTTGATCAGATAGAAGATTTGGAAATATAGACAGGTTTTTATTTGCAAACTTGATAACTGTAGATATATGGTTGTTGGGGTTTTTTTTTTTAATCTGTTGCAGATTAAAAATGAGATAGTGAATTTCTCATTTATTCCGGATGCTCAGGGAGTGGGGTTGTTCTGAAAAAATAAATGTCTAGATATATCGCAACAGAATTATCAATTTCTAACACTTAGAATATAATAGAATATATAGCCCTCTCCCCACCTCTTATTAAATCCCTTCTGTGATCGTTCATGATGCTATGCAGGTAACCCTGGTTCTTAAAGGCTATGTCATTGGAACACAACTTTGGCTAGATTCTGTGAAACTGAGAAAGCTTTAAGTGTGGCCATCCGATTATATGTCTCATGTCAGAGAACCAGCCTAGATAAATTTGATGAGGTTGGTCACCAAAGAGTTAGTCGCCAAGTAATGTTTTTTTTTTTTAGGGGAGAGAGTAGGAACCGGAAAAACTCATGAAAAAAAAATCTAAGGCATTGAAGAATTGTAATCTATATTGGTAGAAGGAAGATGCAGAGGGATGAAGTTTATAGATAAATTATCATAGAATTGATGTATGGAACATAATAAAATATCCTTAGCACTACAGAATGTAAATTTCTCTTTCTTTGGGGATTAAAAGGTTTTGCTTTTTTTTGTTTTGTTTTATCTTTGCCCCAGAGAACCTTGGGGCCATCATTTTATACATCAGTTATCTTTGTGTAAGAATGTAGATGAAGAAGGTGTAGGGGATTGGGCTGTGCTCATCCTATGACCTGACAACGAAGTAGCATGTTTGAATAGATCCCTCTGGTCAGTTCATTTACTTGTCAATTAACTGCAGAAAATAATTCTAATGATTGAACCTCTCTCATTGTTTGGATTCTGGGAAAGAGAGAATTGACTGTACATGGTAGGGAGCTGAAGCGATTCAGTCCAAGAGAAGGGGAAGGGGTTCTTTCCAATTTTACCCGTTCCAGTCGGTCTCCTTTCTAATTAGTACAGCTGATGCTCCATCACCATCAGAAAAGACTGAACCATGTTCATATTTTCCTTATCTCTGAGAATTCTTCATGATGATCTCTTCCAGTTCAATGGTTATCTTTATCAAGATGCCAGTGTTTAGTCTGAAGTGGCTCTCCATTCCACAGGAAGATGACAGAGAACGAAAACTGCATCCCTAAGTTAAATTAAAATCAGGATACCCCTTCCTAGGACCTACAATAATCAGATATGCAAGCTGTTGGTTTGTATGTCCTATTGATTTAATATGCTTCTAATCAGTACATAAAGCTATAGGCCTGCAGTGTTAATTTTTCATATGCTTACAAAGTACCCTTTGATTTTCTGTCACACGTTAATTACAGCGTTTTGCCATTAAATAGGAAGCTTTGTGTAAACTAATTACTAGGTAATCATTGTCTACCGCAAGCGTGCTGTTTGTACCTTTTATTTTATTCTAAAAATGCACAGATCTCACAGTCTGGGAACACTCTACCTTCCAGCCATTAGCTCTCACTAATTCATAGCATTATTGTGTTAGGATTGTAGGAGTTGTAATTGTTGTGGTATCAGTGCTGTTAATTACCGGAGTAAACAGTTGAAATGGTGCCAAGGTCTATTGTACAAGGCAGAGAAAAGGAGGTTTAAATGTTACTTCCACCATCTGGGGACCGGAGGAGAGGCAAATGCTTGAAAACAGCAGTGAGGCAAGATCAGATCTTCAGCTCCAGGGTTTTAGGCCATATGGATCTGGAATAGTTTGAATCAATTGAATTTAACTGCCAGTTTTTAGCAATAACAGCGCGGAAGGAAAGGATGAAGCGAGAACAGTAAAAGATAAGAGAACTTGGCTAGTGTTCCCCTGTCCAGCAAGTACTTGCTGGCGCTCTTTGGGAAATGTTTATTTTGTGAAAGATCACAAAGGAGGCCTGCAGAGATGGATAGAGAGTAGAGTCCAGATGAGCCTGACCACGGTGTGCACCAAAAAGCATGATGTTCCTAAGTCCCTCGTCCTTCCTGCTGTTCTGACAGCTATGCTAAAGAAGGTTACGATGCAATTCTGTTATTTTTGTTTAATTCTGTTGTGCAATGTGTTCAATTAATTTCTCTCACTACAAGCAAACTAGTTTAAAAACCCCTTCAGTTTTAAGGAAGCAAATTAAGAGTGAATCCATCTATTTCTAGCTCATCTATGCAAATCTTGAGGTGTGGAAAAATTAAACTAGCCAAAATATATATACATAGGCATAGATATAATTTTGTGCTAAATTAGAATATGAAATCTCCTAACTTCTTAGTCATGATTCTATAGGAATGAAAAATCAAGCAAAACCAAAGAACACTTCAGCTTTTTTGATTTTTAAGTAAAGGGAAAGGGGAAATCAGCACACACACACACACACACACACACACACTTAATACACTTCTTGTAATTCTCTGGTCAGAAAAAAATAATTCATTTTCAATAAATATACTTACTGCAAAATCATGATTTCTTTTTATATCATTTTAAAATGCGGTTGGATATATTGGGCCTTTATGGTAGATTTCTTATCTTTTATATTATTTCCTTTTAAATTTTGCTGTGTGAAAGTGAACGCATTTTTAAAAAAAACATCACAGCAGCTTGCCATTGTTACTATTTTTTAAAAGAATATCATTCACAGAAAATGGAGGTATCTTTCTTTTTCTAAACCACCCTGGATTATTTCTTTTTTATTGTTCTCTTAGCAGATGTTGAAAGTTGTTTGGGGCACGGTGTAAACAATCCTTTTAAATAGAGATATCCCAAATAGTTGTTCATAACAATGAACTGAAAGCCATGTGTGTGGGTTTTTACGATGATGGTTTTGGGCTGGGGTAGCTGTGCCCCGCTTTTGTGTGTGCAAGCGGAGCTCAATTTAGAATCTGAAGAAGTGCTCAATCTTTATATATTGAAATCCCCAGCATGCCGAGTGACAGCGTGAGCCTGAAAGGAAAACCATGGCCCCATGTGGTGTGGAAAAAACGGAACAGCAGTTTAAGTGCTGGAAAGTTGAAAGAGAACTAACCTTCATTCGCTTCTGGTTGGGGAGAGCGGTTGTTTTGTGTTTTGTAAGTGAGGCATAGCATATGTGCCTCAGTTGGACAAAAAGCCTCTTGAGTCAAAGCGACCCCTAGGCCCCGTGTGTTGATCCAAGGCAGAGGCCTCGATAATGAGGGACAGACCCCTCAAGAAGCAGCGAGTCGCTAATGCTACATAAGTACAGAATTATATACACCGCATTCTTACCATTCTGTTTAATGTGAGCCTCAACCGCAGCCAATCGCTTGCCACCCAGCCGAAATGGGCCATTAGCTATCGAGGGAAAATTGTCTTTGCTGCTTTCAGCAGATGGAGCAAATATTTTACAAAGCAATTTTACATACCAAAAACATTTGTGTTCCTCGGTAATGGTGGCTGTTTTACATTATGGTACCTTCTACAGCAGCATAATTTTCCATCTCATCGGAGGCAAAGTTGGCATTTTTGATTTTAAAATTCTCAATTAACAATTAAACACAGAGTATTAAAACAGTCCTTAAACTTTAAGTAGGTGTGGGAAGTAGTTTATGACTTCCAAAGACATTTTCATTTTTCCTTCATCCCCTCAGCATATTTTTACACTCTAAAGAGGTTATGTCGGGCGAAGGGCTTACTGCAAGGAAATGAACGGGAACTTTCTGTATTGATGCCAAAACAAAGCAAGCCAATGTACAGGTCACTGGCCAACAATGGCTTCACATGCCCCTGCTATCAGTTAGACCCGATCCCAAGAAGCTGTGATTTGTGGGTATAGAATTTGTTCCTTGAGTATTAGATAAAGCCATTACCCATAGTGCCACTGGCATCTCCAACCTTTCCACCTGCGCATATAGGAATGCTGACAGTTCCAAATCCAGATCCCGTGTTGGGAATCACAGCTAATGTACAACATCATCCAAAAAAAAGGAAAAGAAAAGAAGTACGAAAAGAAAGAAAAGAACAAGAATACAAATAAGCTCCGAATTTGGGGACTCCATTTTCATTCCTTTTTTGAACTTGGCCATCCAGATAGGTAATATCTACAGGCACCACTACTGTGCTGTGATGTGTTGTGTTGTAGCCTTTTGGAGGTAGCATCATGGAGCAGTGGAAAAAATAGTAGTTAGAAGATACTGTCACTTCCAGCTCTGCCACAAACTGCTTATCAGCCTTGAGAAAGCCACTTTCCCCTTTTGAGCCTCAGTTTCCCCACCCATAAAATTTGGAGGTTGAAATGGATGATTTACAAGACCCTTGTCTTGGGCTAACATTGTATAAGTAACCAATAAAACTCCTGTATCCAAAAAAGATGCTCACCTTAAATCCACTGTAAAGAACTGCTACAATGAGAAAGATTTTTTCTAAAAAGCATTTAAGTTCTCTACAAGTTTTAAAGAAGATAATATTTGCAGGATTTGGATTTGTAGGCATCGAATTAGACAAGAAGAGGAGAGAGGGTAGAATTGCCTTTAGGAAATTGCACAGTGATTTTAATGATCCCGACCTTCTCCCTGAAACAAAGGCCTATCTTTTTAACATCAATATTCCTCTGGCAATACTATATAGCTGTAAGTGATGGAATACCTGTCTCTAGAGGACTGAAGTTGCAGGTCACCCAAAGGGCGATGAAGAAGTAAAGGTAGATGGAAGTAGGCTGCCCCATAGTATCAATGAACATTTGTGCAGGAGGGCAGCCTAGAGGATTCCATCAGAGAAGAAAAGTCTGGTTTTGTGACAAGAAGAAGGATTAACTGTTGAACAGCCAGCACATTCCATTGATGTCCACTGAATGTCAAGAGAACTAGAGAACTCATGGCATCTCAAAATTGGGATGGGCCTCAGAACAGTCCAGTCCAATCCATGTCTGACAAGCGCCCATCTAGCCTTTGCCTGAAGACTTCTAGTGAGGAGGAGCCCATTACTTTTCAAAGCAACCCAGGGAGGCCCCATCATGTTAGTAGATTCCCCGTAGAAGATTTATAGGAGGTCACTGGAAAGAGTCAAACTAAGTGAGAAGGTGGGGCTGGATTGTAATTGGTACCAACAGAATATGTGCCCATAATGATAAAATCACACAAAAGTGAGATTTGTGCATTGTCTTCCTATGTCAATCAGTCAAACATTTGGTGATGCAAAGAAAGACAAAAATATCATCCCTGCCCTCAAGGAGCTCACATTCTAATGGAAGAGGCAACATGCAAATATTTTATATAGATATATATATATAGATAGATAGATAGATAGATAATGTTATATATTGATGTATAGGATGTAAATGGGATAATGTAAATAGGATGTAAATGTATATTATATATATGATATATAGGATGTAAATGTATATTATATATATATATGACATATAGGATGCAAATAGAAAGACACTAGCTGTGGGGAGGATTAGGAAAGGTCTTTTCCAAAAGACAGAATTTGGATTGAGTCTTGATGGAAGCCAGGGAAGGGCAGGAGGTGGTGGTGAGGTGGGAAAGCATTCTAGGTGTGGGGGATGGCCAGTAAAATGGCACCATGTGTCTGGATTCCCCTCTACCACATACTTAGGATTAACATAGTTGACAGAATCAGCTCTCCAGAAGTCACAACTGCTTTAGTCTCTGTGGGCAATGTTCAACTGAACATGTTTCTCCTTCTTCAGATCCAGAATTTCATAGGATAATAGAATCATAGATTTAGAGCTGGGAGGGTCCTTGGAGGTCATCTAGTCCAACCCCTTCATTTTATATGTGAGGAATTGAAGTGATTTGCCCAAGGTCACAAAGGTAGTAAGTAATAGTTGGATGCCTTTCCCCTAATGCTGGGTTTTTCCCAGAGAGATGGGAAGCAAGATCCAGAGGGAAGGGCAGCAATCTCTCACTTGGCTGAAATCCCTCATGTTAAGTTTAGGGACCTCCTCAGGTCAAGTAACTGGAGGTGGTTTCCTCCTCTATGGAAATCAGAGTTAGTAAATGTTAACTTCAAATGTGTAAGTACGTATATTAGGCAAGGCTTGAACCAGCCCTAAGATTTAGGAAGGCAAGACTAAAATTCCTTCCAGACTGGATACAGCATTGTCTCTGCCCATTGTCTCTAAATCATTCACTAGTACTAGGTAGCTGTGTTAATACTATTGCAACTGAATACAAATCTGGAATCAAAGTTTTGAATGAAGTTTATTTTTTTTAAGTTTAACAACTGTTTGGTTTCCACAAAGCACAACTTTGTTTTTCTTTGAAGCAAACCAAACTAATTGGCTCAGTATCTCTTTTTTTCTCTCTCTTCCTCTCTCCCCACCTTTCTTTCTCTGTATCCTTTCTTTTTCTCTCTCCCTCCATCTGTCTTCCAATGAGGGATTTTCTGACTAATAAACAATAGAAACTGGTGCTAATTTAGAAAGAGTTAGAGGCTTAGAGATTCAATCCTGCCTCATTACCTTTGTCACCCTGGGCAAGTCGCTTAACCTCACTGTGTCTCAGTTTCCTCATCTGTAAAATGAGCTGGAGAAGGAAAGAGCAAGCCACTCCAGTATCTTTACTAAGAAAATCCCAAATTGGGTAACAGAGTCAGACATGACTGAAACAACAACAAAACTTGTATCGATGAAACACATCACTTTAACTCCTTTGTCATGACAGCGTCACCTTCCTGAGACTTGAATTCCCTCTGTAATTACCCTCCACATGTGGTCATCCACTCTAATTGAAGACCTCTTGTGCTGGGGAACTTCTTTGTAAAGGACAGCTCTAATTAGAAATCTCTTCTTTGAATTGAGTCAGACTACACCTCCCTATAACTTCCATTTTGGGGGCCGCGGAGAATAATGAATGAGAAGATATTTACTAAGTAACTCGAAGTCAGGAAGACCAGAGTTTGAATCCAACCTCAGATACTTACTGTGTGAACCTAATCAAGCCACTTAACTGCTCTGTCTTAGTTTCCTCATCTGTAAGATGGGGATAATAATAGTACCTACCTTAACATCAAATTATATATATGTATGTATATATATATATATATATGTGTGTGTGTGTGTGTGTGCACATATATGTATATGTACATAGACACACATATGTATATGAATATATGTACATACATGTACATGTTTATATTGTGAAAAATATTATACTATTTTATATCATTTTCTAATTTCAACCAGACCCAGAGCCTGAATTAATGAGTAACTGGATGAAGATCCAGGACCTGGGCTTCTTTGTTCTCTCTAAAAGTTTGCTCAGGCAATACCCTTACCTCTGTCAACAAGGCCAGATCATCAAGGACATTACCCTAACCCCAAGAGAGATTACCTTGCTTAATATTCTACAGGTATATACTATGTTATGGAATGTAATGAGACACAGAGACGCTGGGCTGTAGTTTCAACTGACTTTTGTCAACATCCTTTACAACTCTATTCAATTAAGGAAAATCCTCTTGTTGTATCATGGTTAAACATACATGGGGGTCAAAAAAATGAGGTAATACAGGCTTGCTAGCTCTGTTGTTTCCTTCAACCAAATTTTCAGGTTTAACAATATGTACATATAGAAAGCGTGGGAGAGACTCAGTGTGCGTGCTTTGCAAATCTTAAAAGTTCTATATAAATGTTACCTATCACTATTAATATTATGGGAAGGTGAGGATTATGTCCCACCTGAGTCTCCTCAAGACTAAGCATTTCAGTTCCTTCGATCTCTCCTTGCATAACATGGTTTTCAGACCCCCTCATCATCCTGGTCACCCTCCTCAGGGTATACTCCACCTTACCCATGTTGCACGTCGTGTGTGGAACCCAGAGCTGAACATAAAACTTCCGAGGTGGCCTTGCCATGGTGGAGTGAAACTATCACCTCCCTCATTTTACATCTTTTGGTGCAGCCAAGAATCAGACTTGCTTCTCTGACTGGCCCACACAGTGAGGCAGCTAGGTGGCGTGGTGGATAGAGCGTTGGACTTGGAGGTGAGGAACCTAGCTGTGTGACCCTGGGCAAGCTACTCAACCTTTGTCTACCTCCATTTCTCCATCTGTAAAACAAGGATAATAATAGCACCTACCTCCCAGGTTGTCTCAAGGATCAAATGATATTTAATCAATAATATTTGGTATAATTAAATAATACTTGATTTGATGTTTGCAATAGCTGATCAAATGATACTTGTAAAGTGCTTGGCACGTAGTAGGTGCTATATAAATGGCAGCTATTATTATTGTAGCGGTGGTGGCTATTGCTGAGCCAATTTCACTACAACCTCCTGGTCTCTTTTCATAAGAACTGACTCAGCCAGCCACTTTCCTCTAAACCTGTCATGGAACAAAAGAACAGGGTATGCGGAATTCGCTCAAAGAATTAACCTCAAAGTGAAGAGAGGTCAGTCAGGAAGAAAGAACAAAACTAGACAGGCCCAACTACAAACAAAACGTAAACTAGGAAAGAGGCTCCAAAAACACAGCAGAAGCCCTACAGTCATCAAGGGAGTGAAGTACAGACTGCAGATCCTGGGGTAGGCTAGCAGAGGTGTGAGGTCCAGGAAAACCTTTATTTGCATCCACCCAAGCCTGTGCACTCACCCTGCCCTGCAGGCAGGCTTTGACACGCCCATATCTGGGGGGCCAGAACTAGTCATTCTACAGGCAGGTGAGCTTTTGGACCTAGCACAGGTCTCTTATTCATTTCATGAAAATATTAAAAAAAGTACCGAGTAGTACTTGAGCCTTAGTATTTTCAATGGCCTTCCTCACCTTGAGTCATTCTTGTTCCGTATAAAATGAGCCCATCTCCAAAGAAGAGATGAGTTCTTGCTTTTGATCTATTAAGCCTGTCTTTCAAAAAAGGTCCCCAAGGGAAAACACTAGAACGATTCTGCCATAGAGGAAGGCATTATTCTTTGCATGAAATATCGCTGCGATTGTTATCACTTGATCTGCCACCATAAGCAGCTGATCTAGGCTCAAGCACAGCCCGTCTACTCAGCACCAAATACCAAATCCTCAGCAGAAACGGGATCGGTAAGGATAGCCTAGGCAGCAGGGGACATGGATGAAGGCCCTGAACAAGGTCCCGGAATCATGAGCTACAGGTCACACCATATGGTTAGAAAGAATCAGCTTTGGTACTAGGGTCTATCTAAATGAAATCCTCTTTCCCTTTATGAACTGATGCAGAGTGAAGGGAGCTAGGAAAAGTAATTTATACAATGACAACAACATTATAAGGGGAAACAACTTTGAAAGACTTTAGAATGCTAATTAGTGCAATGACAAGCCAGGAGTCCAGAGGGCTGAAGCTGAAACATGCCACCCACCACCTGATAAAGAGTTTAAAATAGGTTTAAAATGCAAGCTGAGACATACATTTTTGGACATGACCAATGTAGGAATTTGTTTTGATGCACTATGTATATTTCTTATGAAGGCTTCTTTTTCTTTTTTAAAAATTATTTAATTGGAGGGGGACAGTGGGAGGAAAATATAATAAATGCTTGCAAAAATAAATTATTTTAAATATAATCCTCTTCCCCTCTACCTGCACACACACACACACACACACACACACACACACACACACACACTCCAACTCATAAGAATTGAACATTTAATGCTGTGGCATCCCTCTTCCCTCTGCCTTTTTCCCAGAGTTTATCATGTCCCCAAGTAGGCAAGCTCTGTTGAACCCTCCACGTTCACCACAATCCCCACTGCCACAATTGTATATCGCCCTGCCAATGCCTTCAGCTGTGTACTTCTCATGGTGAGACATGATTCATTCTCCAGATTCCTACAGCAAAATTTCCTCTAGGATATTTGCTCCCTTGCTGTGGTATTTGTGAACAGAAAAGACACATGGTGGCAAAGCGGAATGGTTCCCTCTCCGAGTAAAAGAGATGGCATGGCAGAGTGTCCAAATGCATCATGAGCAGTATTATTGCAATGAATTCTTTGCCCCCACACAGCGTCCTGCATCTGAGGAGATCACTTTATAAATGTCAACTCATTAATCTTCCTAATACCCTTGAGACGCAGGGATTCCCCATCAAATCAGTGCAGGAGGAAATCGTTTATCTGAAGGAGCTACCTGGGGTTCACCCCTTTAACAGCCTGGTCTCCATTTGAGATGGTACATGTCTTCTTTGTTCCATTACTCCAACTATGAAAAGCCATGTCCCCACCATTTCATCAAAAGATAGGAAATAGAGCTTTCTAACTCTCAGAATCCTAGAATCCTCGAATTAGGATGGACTCTAGAGGTTCTCTAGTCTAACCCAAACATGAACAGGAATCTCCATAACATCACTTACAGATAGTCCACCAGATTTTGAAAACCCTCAGCGATGGGCAGCCGTTGCTTCCCAAGATAACTTATTCCATCTTTGCACCATTTCAATCGATAAGAAGTTTTTCCTTTCTATTAAGGCAAAATCTCCCTCCCTTCTACTTTTACCCACTGGTCCTAGCTCTCCCCTCTGGGGACAAACAGAGCAAGTCTAATCTCTCTATCACAAGACATCCCCTCGAATACCTGAAGACAGTTATTATATTTCACCCTCTCCTCATTCCCTGACCTACCCACCCACCCATCTTCTCTTCTCCAGGCTAAACATCCTAGGTTCCCCAAACAGATCCTCATGTGCCATGATCTCCAGTCCCTCACTATGTGATGAGCTCATCTTCCTCTGAATATGCTCCAACTTGTCAATGTATTTCTAAAACCATGGCGCTCAGAATGGAACACAGTTTTTCAGATGTTATTTGACCAGAGCAGAATACTGCAGGGCTATCCCCTAGCTTGTTCACAGAATCACATAATACTAGTGTTGACAAGGACCTCAGAGGCTAAATGGAGTCCAACTCTGACCTGAACCAGAACCCTCTCTACGACCTCCCACCCACCAGGTAATCATGCAGCTATTGCCTAAAGGCCCCCATGAGATGGAATCCATTCTGTCTTAAGTGCCCATTCCACTTTTAGATAGCTTTGTTAGGGTGGGTTGGTTTGTTGTTTTTTTTTTTTTTTGGAATGCTCCGTAGTTTATTAATGGCCTTCCTAAAATGTGATGCCCCAAAATGAACACAGTACTCCAGCTGAGGTCTCTCTTCACGCAACCCAAGATCCCATTAGCTTTTTTGGCCACCATATCACACTGTGGATGTATATCCAGTTTATGGTCCCCTGGAATCCCAGACTTTTCCTCCACATAGCCATCTTCAACTGGCCTCTGAGATTTTTACCCAGTGCTCCCACTTTTGCCCCTGGATCCAAGCAGAACAAGTTTAATTTCAGGCTCCTTTCTGTCATTTGCACATTGTTCCGGGAGCTTCGTTTTGGAAGGGGCCTGGCTGACTTTCTGTCGTTCCCTTCCTGGCTCTGCTTCTGACTCTGAATTTGGACACCATCTCTTCCATCCCCTCCTCTTCACCTCTCTTTTGTTGCATCGTCACCCCCCATTAAAACATAAGCTCCTCCAGGTCAGGTGCTGCCTTTCTTTTGGCTCATGCTTGTATCTCCAGTGCTTAGCACAGTGCTTGGTGTTTCAGTCATTTCCATCGTCTCTGATGCTTTGTGACCCCATTTGTGGTTTTCTCGACAAAAATGCTAGAATGGTTTGCCGTTTCCCTCTCTGTATGAGAAAGCTGAGGCAAACAGGGTTAAGTGACTTGTCCGGGGTCACACAGCTAGGAAGTGTCTGAGACCAGATTTGAACTCACGAAGATGAGTCTTCTTGACTTCAAAGCTGACCCTCTATACACTGCGATACCTAGCACATAGTAAGAGCTTAACCAATGTGTATTGCCTTGCCTTGGCTTTGCCTTTCTGCAACACAGTCCTTCAGATACTTAAAGACAATTTTCACGTTCTTCCTAAGTCTTACCTTCTTCACACTGAACGCTCTGCCGTATCCTTCGACCCATACTTGTGAATTTCAATCCCCTGACCATCCTGGCTGCTCTCCACTGAATACTCTCTAGCTCAGTGGCATCAAACTCAAATTAAAACAGGAGGCTCTAAAGTATATGTAGGGATCCAGGCTACATGCTGACTTAGAAAACCACATATTAGTATTATCCGTTTTATTGTATTTTATTCATTTTGTTAAGCATTTCCCAATTACATTTTAGTCTGGTTCAGCCACATTCGAGCCACATGTTTGACCTCTGTACTTTAGCTCATCAACGTTTTTCCTAAAATGTGATGCTTCCAACTGAATCCAATAATCCAGTTATAGTTTGAGTAGGACATACTACAATGGGACTACCAATTGTCTGTCTCTGAAAACTCGGTCTCTCTTAATGCAGCCTAAAAACACATTTGATTTTTTTGGTCGCCTATCACTTTGTGGACATAAAGATTGTTTTCTTCATTGAGTGTCAGTGAAATTGATTTTTTAAACCCAAACTTAAGACATTACCTTTAACCCCATGAAATGTCATCATCTTATAGTTAGCCCTAAGTTCTAACCTGGACTTGTACCACCTTTATCTGGAACATGCCTTAGGGCATTCTACTAAAGGGTTCATTTGATGTCTACCAAAACTGAGTCAGAAGGAGGCTGCATATCGTGTGACCTTTCCCAAATCAGACTAGGACTTAGTGGGTAAGCAAAGAAGAAAATCCAGCTTTTCTAGGCTGTTGCATGACCTGTTAGGCCCCCCTGCTCTGACTTTTCATTTTCCTGAGCAGGTGGCTAAAGAAACGCAATGCTCCACCGTTCCAGCCTTGGGGCACTTCATGAATCAGAGGCAATTGGTCTTCTTCAATAGAAGAGAGCCATTCAGTCTGAAGCAGGTATAAAACAAAAAGGAAGATAGATGTAGATAAAAAGGTTTGAAGGAGAGGAGAAAGGGCCAGTGAGATAGCACTGTGTGTTTTGTATGCTCGATTATGAGTGATGCAGTAGTTTGGAGAAATCTGATGATTTATGTTAGGAAAAAAAACTAGGTGAACTATTACGTCATACAGGGTGATAGGGTTGGGGGAGCGGGATGGGGAGGAGGAAGGCCTATTGCTTTGAGAGCAGTTTTTCTTTCTCTGGTATCACCAGGCACTGGCTCACCACATGATCCTGCTTTCCCAGCCCATCTTAACAGACCTCCTCCTACTGTGAAGTGAGTCAACCTGAACTGAGCATAGACCAAGGCACTCTGGCAGCTTCTGGTGGCCGTTTTGTATGTCAAGCATTTGCTAAGCTAACTAAGGCGCTAAACTGACTGAGACTATACTACCAGAATCCTTAGGACAGGCCAAAAAATATCCGGGTTATTTTGACCTGCCTAAACTATTTACCCTGATAGTTCCCCTGTAGTAATCAGACTTTTTAGATGTCACCAGACCCAAGATAAAATGAATAATCTAGATGTTGCATTACATTCAAGGATTTATCATTTTGTCCAAATGGGGACTCCCTCCACAGATACAACCCTGTATAATTGAGTCTTCAAGATTCTAAATAGACTTGGCATGGGTAGGAGAGGGCAGGAAACAGATGACTTTTGGTACTAGGGAATTGAAAATGAATTTATATTTGGGTGATTTCTAAGGTTCTTTTCTGCTCTAAAAAAAATTCTATGATTCTAAAGATCATACCTAGCTTAGAGACTATCTAGTCCACACCTCCCTTTAATAGGTGAAGAAACTGAGATGCAACGAGGTACAATGACTTAGGATCATAGGATCTCAGACTTAGAGTTAGAAGTGGCCTCAGAAGCCATGGAGCCTCAATTTATAGGGGAGGCTCAGAGAGGTTAAGCAATTTTGCTCTACCTTATCTTACAGGTGATAAGTAGCAGAGCCAGGATTTGAACGCAGGGCCTCTAATTCCATAGCTAGTACTCTTTCAATTTTATAATTACTCAGCAGGGTGCTCACCATTGGATCCCAAACTCAACCCATTTGCTTGTCCATGCTACCCAAAAGAATTCTAAGTTTTCCTCATCTGAACCCATATATCTAATGTTATATGAAAAGCCTTAGTCCAGTAGATTTATATCCAAGGTATCCGGAGTTTTGCCCGACTTATGAAGGAAACAAAGTCTAAATGAGATTTCACTTTCAAATTTTTTATGCAATCCGAGGGAAAAGAGATCTGGAGCTTAAGAAAGCAAAAATGAGTTGTCCCAAAAACAAAGGACTTCCATATTTGAAAACCAGAGTGCGTCAGTTTTATGAAAGGGTTCTTCCTGTGGTTTATCTGGGGGCTGGGGGAGAGAAGAGGGCCAGGGAATCAAAAGACAAAAACTCAATGGTCTCTGAGTTGTTTGACTAATACTCATGACTGTTCTAACCTAGAAGAAAAATAAGTGAATTACCTGAATACCTTGTTGCGGTCTTCAGTCATGTCTAACTCTTTGTGACCCTGTATAGAGTTTTCTTGACAAAGATACTAGAGTGGTTTGCTATTTCCTTCCAGTGTAGTAAGGCAAACAGAGGTTAAATGACTTGCCCAGGGTCACACAGCTAATGAGTGCCTGAGGACAGATTTGAATTCAGGTCTTCCCTACTCTAACCCCTGTGCTCTATCCACTGAGCCACCTAGCTGCCTCCACCTGAATACATATATGGTAGCATTTCAGGGATGAGGGGAGGGCCCCAATGCCCAGCTTCCCAACCCCCAAAACACTTCTTCTACCCATTAGCTGGTGCTTCAAGTTTTACCTTCACAACTTCTAGTGTGATGCAGTAGCCCTGGAGTCAGAGTCGTTGTTTTGTGGAGTCGTTTCAGTTGTGTCCAGCTCTTAGTGACCCCATTTGCGGTGTTCTTGGCAAAGATAATGGAGCAGTTTGCCATTTCCTTCTCCGGCTCATTTTACAGATGAGGAAACTGAGGCAAACAGGGTAAAGTGACTTGCCCAGGGTCTCACAGCTAGGAAGTATCTGAGGCTGGATTTGAACTCACAAAGATGAGTCTTCCTGACTCCAGTTCCAGTACTCTATCCCTTCTTCTGTCTCTGATACTTAATAACTATGTAATCTTAAGCAAGCAATTTAGGCTCCCTGGGCCTCAGTTTATTTTATTTGTAAAATAAGAGGGCTGGATTAGGTGGCCTCTGACATCCCCTCCACCTCTAGCTCTATGGTCCTTTAAAATGCAAAATACCCAGGCAGGACTCTGAAGGGATATGGTGAAGTGGCACTGCCCAAGAGGGGTGGAGTGGACTGGAGACACCAAAGAAAAACTTGGCTAAATGATCAGTTTTGTCAAATACTAGCCCTACTAAAAATCATAGAATTTTAGAGCTGATTTTAGAGCTTAGAATTTTAGACCTTAGATCCAGAGTTCTTAACTTTATTTTGTGTCATGGGCCCTTTTGTCAGTCAATTGGAACCTAATGATCCCTTTTCAGTATGTTTTTAAATGCAAAAAATAAAATACATAGAATTACAAAGGAAACTAATTCTATTAAAATACATTATCAGAACTTTTTCTGAGCAAGTTCCAAGACCCCAAGTTAAAAACTCCTGCCTTAGAGGTTATTTGACCCTGTCCCTCCATTCAACAACATGAGGAAACTGAGGCTCTGACTACTTGCCCAAGGCCGCGCAGCCCATTGGTGGCATAGCTGAGACTAGAACCCTGATCTCCTGATTCCCAGTTCAATACACTTTCCAATTTCCTCTACTGTATACATACTCTTCATTATACAACATGTAAGAGCCAAACTGCCATCGTTGGGATTTCAAGAGGGCAGAATACCTTGGAAATATACAAACCAAAAGAATCTGGGAAAGGGAGGAAAATTTCAAAATGTCTTTTTTCTGACTCTGGGTAAACAGTAAGCACATTTTTTTTGCCTGTTGGAGGCCTGGTTTTTAATCACTCCACAAGCAGTTTTCATTTCTGTAGTAAAATTGCTTGTGGTTCTATTTAATTTGTTTCTGCAGGAGCCAGCTTTGGAGAGGATCTCCGAGGAGCTGGCGGGCATTTTAGCACAGCACGCACAGGCAGTCAATGAGAAACGATTCCCTACATGGGAAAAATTCCTCCATACATTTCTCAGTCAAGGTAAATAAGACTACAAAGTTTCTCCTAAGTGCGAGTAGCTGTACTCTCTTGCATTCTGAGTTTGGGGCCATCCCGGGCTGGGGCAAGGTTTCACTTGCTTGGGTGTGTCATTGAAAAGCGTTCATTTGTGACTGGCCTTCTGCTGTTTCTGAACCTCCCATAAATATTTATCCTGCTCTCAGCATCTTAAGTAAATAAGAATTGACTCTGAAAATACTCCAAGTCCAGATTTTCATCTCCAAAGCCCTACACAGTCTGGTCCTTCCCTGCTTTAGAAGTTTCTTCTCTTCCAGGAGGAATTACTTCTAGTTATTTCTAGTCTTCAGCATTGAACTCAGGATAGACTATTTTCAGATAAGGGTCCTTCTCCCTGGCCCAGGAAATCCGGAAAGCATATAATCAACCTCATCCTCTTAATTCCTCAACTAGGGGAATTAAGCCTGAAGGGAAGGGAATCGTGTTTATATGTCCTTAGATCCCCCACTGCACCTAATACAGTGCCTTAGTCAGTCAAAAAGCATTTATTAAGGGCTTATTATGAGTCAGGCACTGTGCTAAGCACAGGGGATACAAAGAAAGGCTAAAGCATAGTCCCTGGCCTCAAGGACCCCACATTCTGATGGAGGGAAAAGTATGCCCCCCCCCAAAAAGCACATACAAGATATATACAGTGTGAGTGGAAGGTAGGCTCAGAGGAGGCACTGAGGCACTGGCAGTAGGAGGCAGTTGACAGGGAAATCAGGAGAGGCCTCTTTCAGAGGGTAGAATTTGAGCTGAGTCTTGAAGGAAGCCAGGAAAAATTAAGAGGTGGAGGTAAGAAGGGAAAAGATAGGTGCTCAGGATGAGTCGTATGAATGAATGAATGAATGAGTGAATGAATGAATGTTCTTCCTCATCAAAAACCTTTTTAACTACTGTGGAAACAAAATATGATCTCAAATCTATTGATAATTGAAACTCAGACCTAATACTTAGCTGAATTTACTAAACCTCTAACTTTTAAAAAGCTGAAATAATATTGTACAAGGTATAGTACAGAAAAGAGTTGATCTGTCAATGAGCAAGCATTTATTAAGTGCTCACTATGTGCCAGGCACCGTGCTAAGAACTAAATATACAGACACAAATTAAATAATCCCTGCCTTCAGAGGGCTTCCATTCTATAGGGGAAACAACATTGACACTTTAAAATATACATAGGACACATAAAAACTAAATACAAAGTAATTTTGAGAAGGCTGGCATGAATAGTGGGGGAAGTCTCACGGAACAGGTAGCATTTGGACATGGGGAACAGTCTGCAGAATTACATACAAGAGAAATGTCATGTCATAAGAGTCACATTTTCTGGTGATCCCCTTAAGTTACAGTGGAAGGAAGAACTGCTGACAAGTACATGTGCATTAATAGAGATCTAGCATCCAGATCATGGGAAGTAATCATTGCCCAATATTTTGTGCTCACTGACTCACATCTAGAGGATCACATGCAGTTATGAGAGCTATGTTTTAAGAAGTCCATTGACTGAGTAGGCAAAGTAAGTAACCAGATGATAGCAAACCATGGTGAGTAGTCTAGAAGATATATCCAGTGAGCTACAAATGAAGGAACTAGTTATGTTTAGCCCAGAAAAGATGAAGAGGAGACCCAAGGAATATTTGAAGTATTTGAAGGGCTGTTGCTTGTAACTGGGAACAGATTTGTTCTACATTGTTCTAGAATGCTAGACTAGAATTGATGGGTGGAATTCAACACAACAAATATCTGTTCAGCATCTACTATGCAAGGCATTATGCTGAGTGCTTCTGGGCGAGCAAAGATAATTAAAAAATGATAGTCCCCACCCTTAGGAGTCTCACAATCTAGTGGCGGGTGGGGTCAGACAAGACATGTACACAGGTAACTATACTATAAGTTAGAATATGAAAGGGAACATCAAAAGGTTCAAGTGGATTGGTGATAGAAATCCCAGGCAGTAGTTGTCACTTCTAGCTGAGGTATCTTGGAAGTCACCAAGAGACAGCTTTTGACTCAATGTAAAGGAAAATAAATAAATAACAAATAAAGAGGGTTGTCCATGAGTAGATTAGGTTATATTCTAGAATAATGTGTTCTCCATCAATGGAGCTCTCTTAAAAGAAGCTAGTTGGCCACTCAGCAGAGCAACAGAACGGCATCACTGAGCCAGAAGCTAGACTAGATGACTTCTAATAGCCTTTCAACTCCAAAATACTCTGATTCCCCAGTATAAGGCAGCCGACTCAAAGAGTAAAAACCACATCTAGAAAGACAGTAAGCTCTCACTCTCTGTGTCTTTGTCTTTCTCCATATGTATATATACATATATATGTATGTATATATACACACATATACATATACATATACGCATATATACACACTATATATTATAATGTATAGCTATATATCCATAAATCTATGTGTGTATATAGCTTATTGTCTCTCCATACATTTGAAATGCATACACACACATATATCAAGTTTAGATATTTCAATATGTCAAGAATATTCCTCCCACCAAAGAAAACAGCAATCCATCCCTAACTTTGGGAGACTGTTCATTTGGTAAGCTCAGGAACATGTAACTTTCATGTTTTATTAATGTGGGGAAACAGGCTAGATGCAGGGCAGAAGCTGGGCCATGAAAAATGATAACCATAAGGGGTTCCCCCCACTACCAGGGAGTGGTGAAGGGAGATTGTGAGTTCTCCTCAGGTCAAACTAATGGGGTTTCTCTAGGAATAATAATGCTAATACTCCTGCAGCCCCTGCTCCATCCTATTTCTTTCCTTTGAAGAATGCAAAGGCTCTATTCGATTTCTAAATTATCATGGGATTCTGCTGGGGTAGGCAATTGAAAATAAAACAGGAATGATTTGCTTTGAAAGGAAAAAGCTGAGTTTCAAAGAGAAAACTCTGGTGGTGACAAGGATGGTATAGGTAAAGTACACTGAGTTGAAATTAAATATTTTGCAAAGGAAGTCACCTGAAGAACTGACACACAAAGGTAACAACAGAATCTATCGTAGAGGTTGTTTGTACTCTATAAAAACATCTTTATCTAACATTTAAATTGTGAAACATTCCAGTGGGCTCCTCTTAAAAAAGCATATCCTCTGTCCAGATATGTGAATTTGTTTGGTTTTTCTGTTTTTCAATATTTTCACAACTGTATTTCAGCATAATGGGTTTCCTTTGTCTTCCTATGTATTTTATTTTATGCACTTAAAACATTATTCTGAGAAGTGGTCCACAGGCTTCACCAGGCTGCCAAAGGGGACCAGGGCACACAATGAGGTTAAGAACCCCTGTCCTATACAAATCTGAGCTCACCCATAGAAGGAGCTCTGCCTGTATTTGAGAAGCTGCTCTAAATTATTAGGATTTAACCCAATAACTCCCATTCAAAGCCCATGGCTTAGACCTGTAGACAGTGAGCCCTAAGCATAGCATAGTGGAAAGTGCTGGATTTGGAGTCAGATTCAAATGGATTCTATAAGTAGAGAATATGTATTTGATACTTTTCCAGTGTCTCTCCCTCCTCCCTTTTCTGGGTGTCTCCAGGATTCTATCCCCACAGGATCTAACTAGCTTGTCAAGCTCTCTTGAATTTGAATAGGAGGCTGCTAAAAAAAAAAACCAACACCTTCTAACCCAAACCAAATTAATCTCTATTGGTGGAACTTCAGGCACTATAATGAACCTTTGGAGAGAAAATTTTAAACAAGGACTCCTACATAGTTCTCTTAGGGTCATGTCATATAAGCAGTCATCTTTTCATAAGCCAGGACCCTCTTGGGAAGGAGCATGGTTTACTTGCATGAACACTAGACTAAGAGGCACGGAGACCTGGGTTCTTAGTCCGATCACTAACACTCTCTGGCTGTGTGTTCTCAGCCAGATCTCTCCATGTCTCTGGGCCTTCATCCCTCAGCTATAAATTAAGGGGATTTGATGAGACCACAGGTTCTTAACCATTTTGGAGGGTTATGGACCCCTTTGGCAGTCCGGTGAATCCTATAGGTCTCTTCTCAAAAAATAATATTTTAAAATACATAAAATAAAGTAAACAGGATTATGAAGGAAACATAATCATCATTATTTAAAAAAAAAAGTTCACAGACCCCAGTTTGAGAACCCCTGGACTAGATTTTTCTCTAAAGTCCCATCCAGCTCTTAACAGTCTATGACAAATTAGGGAAAGTCAATATGGGGGGAAAATCAATATGGATACAAGTATATCCATATAATATTGTTCCCAGCTAATGATGTATTGCAAAAAAAAATCCTCAACATTAAAATCAAATGTCTAAAATAACATCACCAAATCCACTCTACATATGTTTTGCCAATTATTGACATCAGACCATCACAGCTTCCTCTCCTCTTCCTCCCCTTCTCACCTTTAGCTTATCTCTACACTAGCAGCTTCTCCATCCTCAACCAGTGCTCAGCTCCATTCCCATAGAGCTAACTGCCCCCTGTAACATCGTTTCACTTAATATTCTGTTTTCAGGAAGACAATAAATGTTGTTGGTTGAAGTGTACCTATGTTTTTACCACTTTTATAACTCTCATTCTCTTTCCTCCAGGTGGTGTGATCGAGGCATTTCCACCCGTTGACAATGTCACCAACTTGAGTGTAGACATGTTGATAGAGCCAACAGGAGAGATAAAGATGCTTTCAACAGGGGACCAGCTCCATGCAGATGGCCCTTTGCTCTCCTCTGGCAGCACCATGCCACAATCGTCAATTGATCCAGAGGCTCTCAACATACTATGTTTTCAAATCGGAAATGCCTGTAAAGATCGAGGCATTATTGGTCATGTCTCTATTGACCTGGTGACCTTTATCCATCCAGAGACCCTGCAACAGCAGGTGAGTTGAACAAAGCCCTGTGAATATTGCAGCACGTTAAGACTTCCAACTTTCCATTATAGTACAACAGAGAATAGGAGAGCCTAAGCACTTCTCAGATTTAGTAAACATCTGAACAATCTGTTTCTGTAAATGTGTTATTCACGTTGGTCAAACCATTGCCTTTTTAGACCAAAGTTTAGGCCCAAAGACATGAAGCTGGATGCCATCATCATATGCTGAAAACGGCCTGAATTAGCTTCATTTGATACTCAGTAAGAAGTCTCAAACTATTTTCCCTACAGAGAAAATATTTTATTTTGCCCTGAGAATCAATAAGTCTGAAGTCTGTTCTTAAATACAAAATCTATCATTAGGATGGAGTCACAAGTTCTTATTTCCTTTCTGTTCCTGGCATTACCAATGATTTTCTTTGTAACTGAAGATAAGTCACTTTTAACCCTTTTGTATTTCATTTTTCTAGCTGTAAAATCCAGTTTAAAATCTCAATTAGTAGCTACTTCACACAGTTCTTTTTTTAAAAGCACATCTACATGCCTCTGTTTTGAGGTTAGATAATCGGATTCCGGCAATAGTATTTTACACCATAACCCTTGTCCACTGACAGTCCAGAATACGAGTCCTAAATGATAATGTCTCATGGAATCAGGCATGAGAATCCCCTCTCTGTGTAAACCTGAATAATTCATCCAAGATTCCAGGGCCTTAGTTTTCTTTTCTGTAAAGTGAAAGCATTGAAATTGATCTCCAAGGTCCTTCCCAGCTGTAAAAACCCATGATCCCCAACGTTCACCCTAGCCATCTTCCTTTCATTTCAATCCATCAAACATTTATTATAAGGCCGTGTGTTTAGTGCTAGGGTAGATAACAGGTTCAGGAAAACCCTCATGAAGTTTACATATCTAATAAAAGGTCTTTACAGATCACTGTAATAGCTATACAAACCAGTGCATTGGAAGGCATAAAACAAAGTACTACATAACGTCAGAAAGAGATTTTCTGCTTATATTTTAATAGCATTTGTAACAACTTGGGCAACCTCCAATTCTTATAGGGTTCCCTAGAAAAAGCCACCCCCAGATTCAAGTTATTCTGTGGACTCTTACACTCTCAAAGTTGCAGCTCAGGAGCCCCCACAGACGGCTTTACATTTTATAATTAAGAGGACACAAGTATCTCAAAACAAAAGCGTTTAACAGAATAGCATAGTAAAAAAGTAAAGATAAAACATTCTGCCCATAAACCTAGGTGATACTGTCTCCCAAATACACCATTAATGGGAAGATTGTCACACATGCATATCCAAGGTACACCTGTGGAGGGGCACCTCACACGTGTGATGCTTCAGGACCACCAAAGATTTTTGGTAGTGTGACTGAGCTGATAACTCAGAGTCTGCTTGTTGCTGGTTTCCCATGAAGTTTCATCTTTGCTAAGAGTTTACTCTGTCAGATGCATAGCCTTTTTTGTGTGTTCTTTCCAACCAGTCTCTCACAGCTACAGATCAAAAGTATTCCTTTGTTTCCATGATCACTGCCAGGCTGTATGGGCACATGGTTATGGAGGACCTCTTTGCTTCAAGTCTGGTTTTAGCTAAAGTTCTTACCTAGAATATTATTTCTTCCTTTGAAGAGGAGTGGACACTTTTAATTTAAAAGTCCTTAGACTTTTTCTGCTACAGCTCTTTTAGAAAAAGACCAAAGGGGCTGCTAGATGGTGCAATGTAAAGAACACTGGCCCTGAGGTCTGGAGAATTTAAGTTCAAATCTGGCCTCAGACACTACCTGTGTGACCCTAAGCAAATCACTTAACCCCGATTGCAGAGAGGGAGAGAGAGAGAGAGAGAGAGAGAGAGAGAGAGAGGACAGAAGGAACGAAGGAAGGAAGGAAGGAAGGAAAGGTGGTCAATTAGTTGACTCATTGGCCACTTATTAAAAAAATAGAAGACTTTCATTATAGAAGAAGAAGAAGAAGAAGAAGAAGAAGAAGAAGAAGAAGAAGAAGAAGAAGAAGAAGAAGAAAGACAGACAGACAGAAGCCTTAATATATTCAGTCCTGACATTAAGGAGGAAAAAGACTCAATATTCTCACCCCAATAAAGATCAGTTTGTTTCTCAGGGTTTTGGTTAAAATGGAAGTTTCTTCTTTTTCTATTTCTAGCCTCTAGCTTTAGCTGGAGTTCTTATCTGGAATGCTATTTCTTCCTAAAAAGAATGAACTCTTATTATTTTAAAACCATGAGGACTTTTCTGCTATAGCTCTTTTAGAAAAAAAGGTAAAAGCCCTAACATACTGAGTGATGAGACTGGGGGAAAACTCAGTACTTTTTGCCCCCATAAAGATCAGTTTGGTCTTCAGGGTTTTGGCTAAAGTTGTTCTCCCTTGCCACCTTTATCTCTTGGAATCCCTGGCTTCCTTCAAGACTCAGCTCAAGCACTACCTTCTGTAGGAGGTAGTTTCCTCTTTAGAAGAGTTCTTGGCCCAGGCACCAAGCTCTTTGGTCCATGCAACAGCCCCAAGTTATTTGTACTTGCCAGCTTCAACCTTCTTTTTTTTTTGCTACTATATCTGCTGGTCACTGAGGCATGTGTCTTTGTGACTTTACTCAAGTGTAGGCCCAGAAAATCTATGTAACTTGCTGCTTAATTTCCACGGGCTAAAATGCTCTAAATTTTAATCATTATGGCAGTAGTCTTCTAGCAAACTACCAGTGGCTTTCAAGGTCCCCCAATTTCTTAATTTCAAAGCATTTTTGGCCTCTCATACAAATGAGTGAAAGCTGAAATGGCAGATGCAGATATAAAGCTAAAGCAGGGGCCAAGGCTGCCGTGCATCCCAACCTAACTATAAAGTTTGCCTTTCCTGTGTGCATGGGGGTGGGGGTGGGGCCAGGTATAGCCACAAAATCTTTCCATAGCCTAGAATTTAACAGGGGCTTTTTTGTTTTCGTTTCTTTTTTGGGGGGGGGTGGAGTATTAAGAGATGTTTCTAATGTAAGTCTTCTAATGTAAACTCCTAAAGGAGCTGTACTTCTTTTGGAAATCTAGCAGAATGCTGTACTGTATAATCAATCACCCAACCAACCAATCAATAAACATTTATTAAGCTCTTTCTATGTGCCAGATAAGAACTTGGGGCACACAAAAAAGAAAAAGGATTCTCTGCCTTGCATTCTGTTGGGGGAACCAGCAAGTACTTAATACAGGAATCCATAAGATCTATACAAAAGATAAAAGGTAACCCTAGAGGGAAAGGCACTAGCAGCTGCAGGGAGGAGAATGGGGAGAGGAGAGAGCAGGAGAGGCCTCCTACAGAAGGTGGTGCTTGAGCTGAGTCTTGAAGAAAGCCAGGGAGTCCAAGAGGTAAAGGTGATGAAGAGAAGCAGTCCAGGAGTGGGGAACAGCTAAGGGAAAAACACAGAAATGGGAGCTGGCTCATGGTGCATGAAGAACAGCAAACAGGCCAATATGCCTGAATTGTAGAACACATGGAGGGGAGCAATGTGTAAGAAGACTGGAAAGACAAGAAGGCATCAGGATAGAAAGAGCTTTAAATACCAAATAAAGGAGTTTCTGTTGGATCCTAGATGTGATAAGGAGCCACTAGAGTTTATTGAGTGGGGCAGGGGTGGGGGGATTGGGGCATGGCATGGTCAGAACTGTGCTTTGGCAGCTGGGTAGAGGATGGATCAGAATGGAAAGAGACAGGCAGGGAAAACAATCAGGAGCCTATTGAAAAGGTCCAAGCAAGAGATGATGGTGTGCCTGAGCTAAGGTGACATCTGTATGGGTATAGAGAGTGGGATATATATGAGAAGCTGTGGAAATAAAAATAAGTTTGGAAACTCATTGGATATGTTGAGTGAGGGAGAGTGAGAAGCTGAGGATGAGACCAAGGATGAGAACTCGGGTGACTTAGGAGGAGGAAGTTCTAAAGAAAGGTAGGTTAGAGTGGAAAGGTAATGATTTTTGTTTGGGTCACATCAAGCTTAAGATGCCTACTAGACATCCTATTCCAAATGTCCATTAGTTAGCTGGTGATCTGAGACTGGAGATCCATAAAAAAGACTAGAGTTGGATATGTAGATCTGGGAGTCATCTGCATAGAGTTGATGAATGAACCTATGGGAGCTGATGAGATCACCCAATGAAAAAGTGTAGAGGGTAAAGAGAAGGCCCAGGACAGGACATACCTGCAGTTAGTGGGCATGATGTGGATGAAGACCCAACAAAGGAGCCTGAGAAGGAGTAGTCATAGAGGTAGAAAGAGAACCCAGAGAGAACAGTGTCACACATTAGGTGCTTAATAAGTGCTTGTTAAGTGGATGAACATTGAGTACTGGCAGGTAAAATGTGCTTTGTTTCTGCACCTGAAGAATGTGAAGGTCATGTAAGGGAAAACCTCCAGATCTGGAATCAGACAACTTGTATTCCTACCTGTTTAATTCTGGGCAAGTTACTTCCCCTGTCTAGACCTTGGTTTTGTCATTCGTAAAAGGCCTCTAAGATCCCTTTCAGCTTTCAGTCCTATGATCCTGTAATTATTTGCAAAATCCCTGGTTTATTCTCTGGCAGTTTTGAAAATCACCCACCATGCCCCTGTGCAAAGTGAGTGCTTTAATATCCGGTGGTTTTCCAGATGGCCTGCTTTGCCAGCATAGAAACAGTAAAATGATGTTCTGCATTATTTAACTGCTAAGTCTCATCCCCAGGTTCCCTCTTCCCCCATCTCTTCTATCCTCTTTAGCAAGGTAGAAAAAATAATAAGAATTAGAAGGTAATGAAAGGCCTACCATCATGTCAAGGAAGACGAAAAGGTTGCTTTCTGTTATCTTTCTGTATAGGCATATTTTCTGTCTTTATTATCCTATTGGTTTTTAACATTTAGTTATTTGCTATTAAAGCAATATACACTTAGGTTAAGAGTTATCACCATTGGAAGCATTTAGATCATTAGATAATCATAATTGTGTTGCTCCTTAGTATGTCATGTGGTTCAACTGACAATCTGATTCTGTGGATCAGAAAAGTTTAAAAAAATTCACAGCTTCTTACTTAGAAACTGTTTCAATGATGCCTAATCATAGACAAAATGAAATAATCTATGTGTTTTTGTGTGCTTTTGTGATGTGATAAGAATCAAACAGAGCCCAGCGAATGCAGCACTCTTGGAAACAGATTATTTCAAAAGAGGTTAAACTTTTGCTCCCCCCACCCCACACACACACCTGGAATACATTTTCCTCTCCCCTCTGCCTAGCCAAACATTACCCATATTTCAAAAATGAGCTCCAGTCTTATTGCTTTCTCCACTATTCAAACCTTGCTTCATCTTTCTCTGAATTGCCCCACAACAATTTAGTTGTCAATTATAGGTGCTATGTATGTCCAGGCATTGTTCTGGGCATCACTGCCCCCACCAATAAGGACTTTGTTCTGATTAATGATGTCAGGTTAATCAGGCCTCAAGTTCCTTTGATACCGATCGCTCTTTGATAAGGTCTGAACTAACCTGGTCCTAGGTATTCACTTTGCCCCCAATATGACTGCATAGAGGATGGGTGATTAATCCTCAGTCAGTTAACACAGCTAGACTTTTCTCTTGCACTTGGCTTTTAAAATAGTCAATAAACATTTTGCCAGGCACTTAAAAGGGAAAGGGAAGGCATAGACAAATGAAGACAGTGAAGAAGAATTGGAAGATAAGGAAGAAAAAGGAGAACCATAGAAGGGAGGTCAGACTTTGTTCCCTGAAGGGAAACTTGAACAATCATGGGGCCCCTCCAAAGAAAACATGTGCACCTGGGAGCCAGTAATGGCAGCAGATGGAGTTAGCAGGAAAGGTGATGGAAGAACAAGCAAAGGAAGCCCTAAGCCAAATCGGAGATGGAACAGAGGAGCAGCAAGGGACAGAACCACAAAGTTGAGGGGGCAAACCCAGACATTGCTCTTAAGCAGGGAGATAAGTGGAATGAGTTCGCCATTTATCAAAAGCTAACTTTATCCAGATAGTGTAAACACCTGGTTAAGGAGACATCCTCAATGCCAGACAGAACAAAGGACTCATGGAAGGCAGGGGCCAGGACAATGATAGCTTCTGTGCCTCTAGGGTCCTTTACAGATCAAAATCCTATGACCCCAAGATCTAGGTTGGTTATACTTGCCTCTTACCTTTCAGGAAACCCAAGAAAATTTAACAGTACATCACTGCCTACTATGAGCAAAGCATGCTTGTGCTTGACACTGCAGGGGATATAAAGGAGTAAAGGAAATGGTGCCTGCCCTCCAGTAATTTGTAGTCTAGTTGGGGGGACAGGACTCAAATATTTGCTAGGTTAAATAATCATAAAAGATTTAAGTAAATGGCAGAAGACTGATTGTCAAGTGACTTGACCAGAAAATGGCTTCTGTAATAGATTAGAGGCAGCAATGGGTATTTCAGACATGCAGTGGAGAGAGGGCTAGACCTGAAGGAGGCAGGAAGACTGAAATTCAAATCCTGCCTCCAAACACTTATGCAGGCAGCTACATGGCCCAATGGGTAGAGCATCACACCTAGAGTTAGGAACACCCAAGTTCAAATCCAGCCTCAGATACTTTCTAGCCACTCAATGGCTAAGTCATTTAACCTCTGTCTGACTCAGTTTTCCCAGCTATACAATGGGATAATAATAACACCTCCCTCTCAGGATTGTTATAAAGATCAACTGAGATAACATTTGTAAAGAACTTAGTATGGCAGCTGGCCCATAGTAGGCACTATATAAATGCTTGTATTACTGTCATCTGTGTTACCATGGGCAAATTATTGAACATCTCTGAGCCTCAGTTTCTTCATATCTAAAAAAGAGGTAATAATACTTTAGCACTAACTTCAGTAGGCAGCATGTCATAGTGGATAGAGGCCCAGCCATGAAGTCAGGACAGTTTGGATTCAAGTTCTGCCTCTGAGACACACTGGCTGGATGAACCTAGGCATGCTATTTAACCTCTCAGGAAACTTTCTTTTTTTTTTTTTAAATTGTATTTTGTTCCAATTACACACAAAGACAATTTTTAACATTCTTTTTATGTAAAATTTTGAGTTACAAGTTTTCTCCCTCCCTTACTCCTCTCCCCCATCCCTGAGACAGTAAACAATTTGATAGGTTATATATGTGCAATCATGTAAGACATATTTCTATATTAGTCATGTTGTAAAAGAATAAACAGACCAAAAGAAAAAAATGAAAAAAATAAAGTGAAAATAGTATGCTTCGATCTGCATTCAGATTCCATCAGTTCTTTCTCTGGATGTGGATAGCATTTTTTCATCATGAGTCTTTTAGAATTGTCTTGGATCATTGTATTGCTGAAAAGAGCTCAGTCAATCATAGTTAATCATCACACAGTGTTGCTGTTACTGATACTCCCCTGGTTCTGCTCACTTCGCTTTGCATCAGTACATGTAAGCCTTTCCAGGTTTTTCTGAAATCTGCCTCTCAGGCAACTTTCTAAGACCACAAGTGTCCAGAATAATCGTCCACCTGTATTAGTATATACACAATATGAGAGGATAAATACAAATATATATAAAGTGGCTACACATAAGGTAGTCTGGAAGGTTAAGAACTATCAGCTGGGAGTGGAGACCAGGAAATGCTTCAGGCTGATTCTGATTCTGTGTTATAGAAGGTGGTTCTTGAGCTGCATCTCGACAAATGAAAGACATTCCCTGAGGTAGAGGTGAAGAGGTAGTGCATTCTAGGTAAAGGCACAGAGAAGGGAGATGGGATGTCACGTGAGAGAAATGAGAGGAGGCCAATTTGTTGAATTGCCGAGCTTCGTAAGCTAACAGAGGAGTTCATATTTTATCCATCATGCAAAGGCAGAACATTGTTCTGTGAAGTTTGGATTCAGTCAGAGGTCTCCACTTGAGGACCTAGAGGGCCACATGTGACCTTGAGGCCGAAGGTTCCCCACCCCTGCAACGGAGACTCACTGCAGTCGATTCAGCAGGGGAGTGTCATGGTCAGATCTGAGCTTAAGGAAAACCCCTTTGGGAGCTGAGGATAGGAGGGACCTACGTGACAAGAGGTTGGAGGCAGAGAAGTCAGGTAGGGGACTGGTCTAGTTATCCGAGGTGAGAGGTGAGGAGAGACTGAAATAAGTTGGCAGCTGTGGGAATAAAGAGAAGGGGGCTGAATACTAGATACGTGGCCGAGGCAACTGAGCCAAGGTTACAATCCTAGGACATTGGAAGGATGGTGGAACATTCAATAGAAATGGAGAAGCCTTGAGGAAGAAGTCAGAGTTTGGAGGGGAAAGATAATGAATTTGGTTTCAGGCAAACTTTTTCTTGTATTAAGTAGAGAGCCAAAGGGAGGAGCTTCTTGTTTCAGCTCTACCACTAACAGTCGTGACAACTTGAGAGTGCCGTGGCCAGAGCCCTGCATCTAGAGTCAGCAGTCTGCCTTCACACACGTAACAGCTGTGTAACCCCGAGCAAATTGGTTGGTCCCTGCCTGCCTCAGTTCCCTCACCTGTGAAAGAAGGATAATAGTAGCACCTACCACACAGGGTTGTTGTGAGGACCAAATGAGATAACTGTAAAGTGCTTAGCACAGTGCCCGGTGCATGGGAAGGGGCTTAATAAATGTTTGTTTACCCTCAATATCCCTAAATTTTCTCGTCTGTCAAATGTGTGTGGATGCTCCCTCAAAAGACTGTTTTGAGGCTCTATTGGGAGCTTAGGAGTGAGAGTGCTTTGAAAAACAAAATTATAAAATATAAAGCATTACTCTTACTAGAACATTGTTCTAGGAAGTTCAGAATACTGTTCATCATATCATTTACCCTAGGGATGAGGTAAATCTCAAAAATTAACAAATTCATTTTTCAGAATGAAAAGCCAAGGCCAGCAGAAGTCTAGTGACTCACTAAAGAAGCACACAAATCGACGTATCACTGGGACTCATTTCAGTTGTTTTTCATTTCTTTTCCTTTTTCCTAGATCTCCCTGCCTCTTTTTTTAAAGGTACAAAAGACGTTCTCTAAGAAATCACTATGAGATTTATATCTTATCATTAAGAAAAATATGTATGTTTGTGTATATATATACGTGCTTGTGTATCCATGCATGTGTATACATACACAGTATATAAAATACATACATATAAAGGTTAACAGTACACCTCTAAGTTAAAATTTAATAGGCCTTGAGTATTATACAGTATTGCCTATTATTTACTGTTTTTAAATTCCATAATAAGTACATAGTTAATCACAAGCTAATGCCTAGTGAAGGGAAAATAGACCCCAAAGGGTTTAAAAACATTAAAATAAAAGACTTGTACTTTAAAAAAGTCTACATCGACATCAATGAGAGAAACACGTAAAGAAAGAGAAAATGTACTGATAGCACTATAGGGACGCTAATGATGGTGATGAATGCTGCACAGTGAAAATGACAAAGATTGCTTCTGTTATGGAGCCAGGCAACTCACAGGTGTCTTTGTCAGTCCAGTTCAAGGCACTAGACTTAAGAGCAAAATTAGGGGTTCTACTTTAAATAAATATGTCCATAGAATTTAGGACTGGGTAATAAATCTTAGGTCTTCCCTAAAACTTCAGACAAAACCCATTTCTTTAGTCCCTGCCTAGACTAACCCATCCTACAAGTAGTTTCTAGAACTAGCTTTTAAAAAAAAAATATTGATTTTTTTTTGTTTTTACATCACCTTCATTTCTGAATATATTCTTTCCTCATTCCTTATCTAATAAGCCATCTCTTGTTTTGAAAGAAGAATTAAAAAGAAGGGGAGAAAAGAATGCTTTTTAAGACCTACTTTTTAAAAGATCTCCTTTGGTACTGTCACTTCCC
The DNA here is from genome assembly GCF_011100635.1 of Trichosurus vulpecula. Classification (NCBI taxonomy): domain Eukaryota; kingdom Metazoa; phylum Chordata; class Mammalia; order Diprotodontia; family Phalangeridae; genus Trichosurus; species Trichosurus vulpecula. The sequence goes on from NC_050580.1 coordinate 152,715,981, forward strand.
TGTTTAAAGGCCTGCCTTGTCTCTTCTCTTCTCTTCAAAGCAAATCCATACCTCTTTATCTACACTTAAAGACCTTCTGCCAACTATACCAAGAGCAATCCCCTGGGATATGGTCAGTTGGGACAACCATTTCAGGTTCTACTTTACTCCTTTCCCACCTCTACCAGTAGCAGTGATTAGTGATTGAAAAATGACTTGGAAAGGCATTTGGAGGAAAAGCAGAACATGGCTCCTAGCTGGTGAAAGGCAGTGTGGAAGACAACTGGATTGGAGTCATATAGAATGATTTTGTATACCAGCTCTGTTACTCGATGACCAGTTAGCTCTGAGACCTTGGGTAGCTCACTTAACTTTTCTAGGGTCTGAATTTCATCATGTACAAAATTAAGGAGTTGGACTAGATGATGTCCAAGGTCTCTTCCAACTCTAAATCTTTTCAACAATTCATCATGCAAGTTAATTTTTCAATAATTGCTTTCTCCCTTAAAGGTTGTCCTTGATGTTCATTTTAACCTGGTTTTGCCTGTTGGAAACACTGGGGTGGTGGTGGCTGCAATGTGACTTCCCTTGGTATCCTTCCTACTCCTGCTGGCCCTGCCTGGGGAGGGAGTGGGGGTGGAATATGTCAGGATTAGACCTGAGTTAGGAGTAAGCCAAATTAAAAGACTGACCCTCAACCAAGACAAGTTTGAAGCTGTTGAGAGATAGATTAACCAAGATGGGGCAGGGCAAGTAGGAAGCAGTTTAATGCTATAAAATTATAAAGAAGAAAGAAAGGACCTTCCTAACCACTCATGTCCTTTTAATCACTCTCAAACACCCCTAATTAAGTGTAATTGTTACTTGAAACTGATGGGTCCCAATTTCTATGCCCACCACTTGGCATTGTATCCTATCCAAGATTTATGTATGATACAATATTTGCACATGCTTGTACAGTTTCATAAATATATTTCATGTGAGTATATGCTGTATTTTTAAAAATCTTTTCAGCTAAACTCTAAACTTCCCAAGGCCTCTGGTGAGGCAAGCCTGACTCAGGATAGCCTCATGATTCAGGTTCAGGATTGGAGTGAGATAAGGCATGTCTTTGTTTATTGAATTCCCAAGCTGGCCAAACCTTCTGGCCTAGAATGTTATCCTATACTCCATGTTTATTGACTGGATTGCTACCCCTCCTTCAAAGCCCAAATCGAATACCAGTTATTCCCATAAGTCTCCTGATAACCCAAATGGCAATTACCTTCATCCTCAGAGCTGACATTTCACATCTTTAATGCATTTATTATGTAATGTAATCATGTAATATAGTTATCTGTGCTTTATGTCCGTACTAGATTGTGAGCTCTGTGAGGGCTAAAACTATATCATATCTAAACTTCGTATCTCCCCCAGGGGGTACTTAATGATTCTTGAGACTTAACTGGTTTAGGGGACTAAGGTTTGGGCCTCTAATTTAACCTCCTTCTGGTGTCTACATACAAAGGCCAGAACAGGAAAAGTCCCTAGCTTTAGTCTCTCAGGTTTGACACATGCACTTCTGAGTGGCATACTAACATGGCCAACAATAGACGCAGAGGGGCTGTATCCAAGTGAATCAATTTTGTATTCTTGGGATAGCTAGGGATCTGAGTTCAAACCCAGCCTCACACACTTGACACATTCACTAGCTGTGTGACCTTGGGCAAGTCACTTAACCCCAATTTGGAGGGAAGCCCCTCCAAAAAATATTTTGTATGCTTGAAGAATGTCCTTTCCAAGTTATGGCTATACAGACTTCTTTTGTTAATTATTAGATGGTCTATAAAGACCGCATCTGAGTCATCAATTGGGATACCTTACTAGGCTATACAATATCTACCTACAGTATTTGTTGAATACTATACAAGCTATGTATTTACTCACTTGTACCAAAAAGATATGAGATATGCACACTCTTTGCTTTACTGTCATCCTGAGTGCTGACTTTCGCCTGACTCAGTGAGAAGTGGCATCTGAGTGGCCATAGATTCAGGCAATAGAGCCCTGTCTGTTGGTCTTTATTTCTCTGCTCGTATTATCTCTGTATTTTCTCTGAAGTTCAGAGTGCTGGCTTTTCCCCTGAACTAAGTGAATGATATATATGTTTAATTAAAGTAAGATTGTCGACCCCTTAAACAGCTATCTTTCCTAGTAAAGCAGATTTAAGAACCTGCACTAGCAGCCATCCTGGGTATGCCAGTGTGAGTGTTGTTACACTCAGGGAAGGAAAGCTATATCTTTACATAGCTAAAATCCAGGTAACCAAATGGGTTGGAACCCTCACCCAGTTCATCACGGCCTATAGATATTAGAATGAATGTTGTTTTATACTGAGCTAGACAAAAAGAACTGGCTGCTTCGCTCTAGGGTAAGGAAACCCCAGACACCTCTGAACACAACAGAAGTGTTCTATGGGGCTAAACACAAGGACTCCTTGTGGAATTCCCTTGGAAACAGGGAATATGCTCATGAATATCCATCAGCCACTCCACCTATTCCTATCTGCTTGTTCCTTCTTGTCCTCTGGGGAAAAGGTGGTCTGGTCTAACTGGCTTGAATCAGGTAGAAAAGCACAGAGATTATTCAAGTGACAGAGAATGTTTAGGTTTAATCAGACTAGAGTACACAAAGAGGAGAAATATGAGATGATACTGGAAAGGCAAGGTATCACTAGACTATAGAGGGCCTTGAATGCTATGCAAAGGAGCTTTAACTTTCCTCAGGAGGCAGGAGAAATCTGCTGAAGATTTTTGAGTGGGAGAGCATCATGACCAGATCTGTGCATAAGGTGGGCCAGATCTAGGCATCTGGCAGTGGTATAAAGGATAAATTGGACAAGGAATAAGAATGGAGAAAAGAAAACTTCATAGGTATCTTGCACATAGAAAGTATTTAACAAATGTCTGTAGAATTTAATAGAATTGCTGACAGATTAAAATGCAATGAACTTAATGAAGTGATAGCCATTTTTAAGTTTCAGGAGTCTAGGTAGAATTAGTTAAATTAAATAATAACAATAATATGGTTACAACCCAAAGAATCCAGCTTCTGGGCTAAGAATTCACTATTTCACAAAAACTGCTGGGAAAATTAGAAAATGGTATGGCAGAAACCAGGCATAGACCAATATCTTACACCATATACCAAAATAAATTCAAAATGGGTTCACGATTTGGGAATAAAGATGGATTCTATAAGCAGTTTGGGAGAGCAAGGAATAGTTTACCTGTCAGATTTATGGAAAAGGGAAGAATTCGTGACCCAACAAGAAATGGAGAGCATTACAAAATGGATAATTTTGACTGTGTGAAACTGAAGAGTTTTTGTATAAACAAAGCCAATGCAACAAAGATTAGGAGGGAGGCAGAAAATTAGGAAAAATCTTTACAGCCAGTGCCTCTGATAAAGGTCTCATATCTAAAATATACAGGGAACTGAACCAAATTTAAAGGAATACAAGTCATTCCCCAATTGAGAAATGGTCAAAGAATATGAACAGGCAGTTTACAGAGGAAGAAATTAAAGATATCTATAGTCATATGAACAAATGCTCTAAATCACTATTGATTAGAGAAATGCAAATCAAAACAACTCTTAGGTACCACATTCCTCCCATCAGATTGGCTAACTTTACAAAACAGGAAAATAATAAATGCTGGAGAAGATATGGGAAAATTGGAACATTATTACATTGTTGGTGGAGTTGTGAACTGATCCAGCATTCTGAAGAGCAATTTGGAGCTATGCCCAAAGGGCTATAAAAATGTACATACCCTTTGACCCAGCAATACTATTTCTAGGGCTGTATCCTAAAGAGATCATACAAGTAGGAAATGGACCTGTACATACAAAAATATTTATAGCAGCTCTTTTTGTGGTGGCAAAGAATTGGAAATCAAAGGGATGCCCACAAATTGGGGAATGACTAAACACGTTGTGGTCTAATGAATGTAATGGAATTCTACTGTGCTATAAGAAATGAGGAGCAGATGGACTTCATTATAACCTAGAAAGACATATATGAACTGATGCTGAATGAGGGGAGCAGAGCCAGGAGAATATTATACACGATTACAGACACACGATATCTGTAAGGACTAATTTTGATAGACTTGGCTTCTCTCATCAATACAAGGTTCAAAGACAGCTCTAAAAGACTCATGATGGAAAAAGCTATGCACATTCAGAGAAAGCATTATGGAGTCTGAATCAGATTGAGTCAAACTATTTGCTCTCTTTTTTTTCCCCTCTTTTTTGGTTTCATTTCTCCTTTCTCATGATTCATTCCATTGGTTATAATTCTTTACAACTGGACTATTATGTAAATAAGTTCAATGTGAAGGTATATGTAGAATCTACATTGGATTACATGCTGTCTTGGGAGGAAAGGGGGGAGGAGAGGGACAGAGAAAAAATTTGGAACCCCAAACTTGTGGAACTGAATGTTCCACTAAAAATAAAAAATAAATTTATAAATAATAATAATAATATGGTTACAAAGTATTTTCACATCTATTACTAGACTATAAACTCCATGAGGGCAGGCACCATACTTTTTTGTTTCCCTTTTTAGACAGTAGGTACTTAAAAATTTTATTGAGTGAATGAGTGATTTAATCTGTTTCTCACATTACTCTGTGAAGTAGGAAGGGGATTATTATCCTCATTTTAATGATGAGAAAACTCAGATTCAGAGGTCAAATAGCTTGTTGAAGGTCACACATTACAAATGCAACTGAAAAGTGCCTTGTGTCTATTAATCCAAAAGATGGATTCATGTGAAACTGTAGAAAGCAAACAAATGCACTTCGGATGCCCAGTTGGTTTTCCTGAACCACCCACCATAAGTAGAAGCTAGTGCCTTCCCTGAGATTTCTTTCCCCTTTCAGAAAGGTTAGCCTGCTGGGTATGTAAAACTGGGCAACAGCCTGTCTGAAAGGAGAAATTGGAATGGCCACTGGAAGAATCCTGTCAACATTTGACAGAGATTTAAAGAACAGATGGAGCCATTACCTTCTAGCTGGTCAAAAACCTGTTTGCAAAATAAAAACAAACAAACAAAAAATAACCCTGAAACTTGGAATTCCTTGGCAGAGCCCCCTTCATTCAGTATTTGGACAAGGACCTTTATTTAGCCCCACAGGGAGGAAGATCGTGGGCAGCCCCATATATTAGCATATGGCTATCAAGGGGGTAGACATAAGATTTCCTATACTCAATGATAAACCTTGGCCTTCTGCCTTGTTTCACTTTCTCCTTTTCCTCATAGCATGAGTTGAAATTTCCTACTTTTGCCAAATCCTTCCCGTGCAGCTTTTTTACTTAATTAAATATATAGGCAATTACTGACACCATCTGTCTTATTATGAAAAAGAACAAGAAGTGTCACAAAAGATTGTGCTTTGGAAAGGATTCTATTTTTAAGCAAATGAGGAATCTTGCTATTACATTGTTGTCATGTGAATTTTACAGTAGCCCCTTGATTTGTCATCAGGAAGGCATGAGAAATGATGGCTCTTAGACCTGCTTTAAAAGTTGTGGGATTTTTGTTGTGATTTTTAAAGAAAATATCAAGTAATCTATTGCTTTTTCGGCAAAACAAAAACTTAAACATGTCATTAAACATCTGTTACTAGTACAGTCTAACAGAACATTTAAAATACTTTAAAGTCCCTGAAAACCTTTATAAAGTTACATGAATCTTTTGCATAAATAGAATTGTTTAAGCAATGAGCAAATCCTTTTAAGCATGTATTTCACTTTTCTAAACATTGTGTAAACATTTGGGGCTTAATTCCTCAAGCCCTTATAAGTAAGTAAAAAGGCTGATTTCTGAAGAAATCAATGCTATGCCATGTGACTAATACAGCTCATTAGAGATGCAACAGCAGTCAGCAAAAGCAACCGTGTTTATCTCTTCTTCTTCTTCTTCTTCTTCTTCTTCTTCTTCTTCTTCTTCTTCTTCTTCTTCTTCTTCTTCTTCTTCTTCTTCTTCTTCTTGTTATTATTATTATTATCATTTTAACTTTCAGGTACTAGAGCAGGAATCAATAAACCCAGCTCCGTCTCTGACTAGCTATTGGACCTTGGACAAGCTATTTAAATCTCTTTGGGCCCCTGTTTCCTCATCTGTAAATTAAGGATAATCCTTGCCCTACTCACCTGACAGGGCTGTTCTCAGTGCCAGTGAGATAACCATTGTGAAAGTGCTTAAAAACCTCAAAGAACTTTACAAAAATGCAAGGTGGTGTTATACCACCATTAATGGTGAATCCCAAGCCTCAAATCCCTTGTAAACTAGCAAGGAAATCCATTTCAATCTACTGATAGCAAGCCTTCTTGAAGACCCAGTCCTTCTCCCTTCTTCATGTATCCACAACTATGATGAAAGGCAGTGACCTATCTGCCCAATGAAACTGGAAAGGCACCTCACCCTGGAATTTGTTTCCAGGTTTCAAAATTCCCAGTCAAGTTTCATCTTGACTGACATGGACCATCACTATAAACAAGGAGCATGCTGATCAACTGAGTAGTTTTTTAAATTATATTTTAATTTTAAATTTGCACATAAAACATCAGAAAAACCAACTAAATTTACATTTAAATTTTAATACATAAACTACAACAACTTTTCAGTCACTCTTTTTAAGGCTCCATTACAATTCTTCATTTGTTCATTCTCATTCATTTTTCTTTACATATAGTCATAGTTAGTATGAACTCCATTTTCCTGGTTTTCCTTTTTTTCCCATTACTATTATTTCAAAATTCTTTTCCAAATTTGTGCATTCCTCATGCTTATTGATCTTAATGGCATCATACTAAAATGATAGATTAATGTATCACAATTTGTCCACCTTATGATCAGATTAAAGGTTGCTTCCAGAACTGTCTTCTGCAATTCTCTAACTCTTTAAGGATGGTAATAAGCATTGTTGGGTACATAGAAGGTATTGAGTTATTTTCGATTCATGTACTTAACTTGATTCTGAGAAGAAAAAAATCCTTTAAAATGAAGGGAAGCAGAACACCCTGGTTTCATTTCTCTCCTCCAGTCTAGCCAATGTCAATAGCAAGAAGCATCTCTTATAATTCACCTTTTCCCTAAAATATCCCTAGCCGTGTTCTCGGTGGGGCCCTAAGACTTGGCACTATAGGAGGCTTTGGCATTCTACCTCGGGTAACAGAAATATTTGCCCAGTCCTCTCATTCTACTGCTATATAAGAACCAAAGTACAAAGTCACCATTTTGACATTTATATTATGCCAGGTCTTTTCATGGGAGTGAGCTTTGCCCAGACTATATTAAGGGCATTGGGAAGCAAGTTAATGTGCCTGTTTTCATTGTGTTTCTTAAATTGTTTAGTCGGTGATGACAAGTGGGGTACAGATAATTGTTGTAGTAAATATACGTTGTTCTGTGCTAATGCCTTGAAGAGGAGTAGCTGTGGGGTTGTGGAAGGACCACTGAACTTATAGTCAGGAGATGTTAGTCCAAATCATGGCTCTACCAACTTATTAGTAGTGTGCTCTTCACCGCTCTGAGCTTTAATTTCCTCAACTGTATGACAAGGCAAAGTATATAACTCACAAGGTCCTTTTTAATTTTTAAAGTGCTATATGGTATTGTTAGAGGCAGATGGCTCAGGGGAAAGAGAGCTGAGTCTGGAGTCAGGAAGACCTGAATTCAAATTCAGCCTCAGACACTTATTAGCCATGTGACTCAGAGCAATCACTTAACCTCTGTTTGCCTCTGGAGAAGGAAATGGCAAACCACTCCAGTATCCTTGACTGGAAAATCTCACAGACAGTACTGGTGTGCTATGGTCCATGGGGTCACAAAGAAGTCAGACAACAGAGTATTGTTATCCTTAAAGAAGTGACAAAATGGGCAAGTAGAGTCTCAGTCATTTGAGAAGGCTAAGGGAAAAGAGGCCTCTCCACCCCAGACCTCTCCCCAGTTCCAAGTGTTCATGTATTTCCCCTATTTAAAAATCTTCAGTAGCTCCCAATTGCCAACCAATTGGTATAGATCACATTCCTAAGCTTGACATTGATGAGATCCTAGATCTAGAGCTTGAAGGACCTCAGAAGTCATCTGATCCAGCCCCTTCATTTTATGGATGAGGACACCGAGGCCAAAGGAGTTTAAGTGACATGCCTAAGGTCACACCTGGATCCTCTGTGGGCCAATGCTCATTCAAGGCTATCCATAGTCTTTCAACCTGTCTTTACAGCCTTATCTCACATTGTTCACCCTCATGAACTGTACATACCAGCCAAACTAAGGGTCCATTCTCTGTTCTAAGAAGGTAGGTAGCATATACGCCTCTGGGTGGCATAGTAGATAACGTACTAGGCTCTAGAATCAGGAAGATGTGAGTTTGAATCTTGCCTCAAACATTCATCAGTTGTGTGAACCTGAGCAAATCACTTAACCTCTCTGTGCCTCAGTTTACTCATCTGTAAAATGGCTAACAGTAGCACCTTTGCAGAGTGGTTGTATCAAATGAGATATTTATAAAGTGTTTTGTGAACCTTGGAGCACTATATAAGTGTTAGCCATTCTTACTGTTCTCCCAACAATGTCTCTGCTTTCCCACCCCTGTGCCTTTATCCATGCTGTTCTGAGTGCTCCTGGATCTCTTCCTACAGAAATCTTCCAAGCCCCATTTCAAATACCAACGTCTTCCATTTACAGCAGTCTTCCTTACTCCTCTGCCCAGCCACAAGTGATCCTCCTATGAACTCTCATAGCCCTGTTTGTACCTCGCAGGCATTTTCATTTGACTATTAGACTTTTTTGTTTAACATGTCTTAACTTCCCTGCCCGGTTTTAAGCTCCTTGAAGGCAAGCACCATGTCCTAATCATCTTTGCAGCTTATTTAATATGATGCTAAGCTTATACACAGGAAGCATTCAGTCAGTGAAAGCTAAATTGTTTAATTAAAAAGTATGAAAGTAGAAAGGAACATAGCCCTTGAATATGATACTTTCACTTGAGAAAGTAGATGCTGTTGTTCAGTCATTTCAATTGTGTCCAACTCTTCATGACCCCATTTGGGGTTTTCTTGGCAAAGATACTGCAGTGGTTTGCCACTTCCTTCTCCAGCTCATTTTACAGATGAGGAAACTAAGGCAAACAGGGTTTAGTGACTTGACTAGGGTCACACAGCTAGTAAGTGTCTGAAGCCAGATTTGATCTCAGGCAGATGAGTCTTCCTAACTCCAGGCCCAGTACTCTATCTACTGGGCCACTTAGCTACCCTAAGGAAATAGATAAGCTCCTTGTATAGTGAGTAGGAAAACATTTGTTCTTGTCCCTTCTTATCATATTATATTCTAACAAAAAACATAGACCACTTCCTCTTTTATTTTCTTAATTGGAAATTCAGGGCTTCCACTGGGAAGTTACTTGCCTGAAGTCACAAGGTAGTTAGTGGCAGAGCTGGGACTTCAATCCAGGTTCTCTGGATCCAAATTCAATGCTTGTACCATACTGTCCCTTAATGAGAGCTTTCCAGTACATCTCATAATTGCAACACAGGTATCCACTGGACATGAAATTCCAGGGCATGAAACTCCCAAGGCATCTTGCACCAAGGCATGGGAATGCATCAGACAGTATGGAATTGGAGGAAAAGGGCAGTTGCACAGTAAGATAAAGCAGGCAGGTACAAACTGGGAAACAGCAGCTTCATGAAACAGAATCACAACTAGGGCAAGGCCTCCAGCGCTTTAACCCAGGTATCACTGAATTTAGATTTGTGCCAAAAGTCAAATCCCCACGCAGATGGATACTCTAGAGGAATAGCTATGGACTCATGCATATGAGAGTGATCACAGGAAGGGAGTGACCCCCAACATTATCTTTTTACACATATGCAGATATAACCCCTCTTCCATAATTTTGCATGGGCCCATGTGCAATTAATATTATATTACTTGCTTTCTCAAGGAATGGGGGAGGAGCAGAAGGGAAGGAGAGAATTTGGAACACAAATTTTAAGAAAAATTAATGTTAAAAAATTTAATGTAATTGGGAAATATTTAACAAAATAAATAAAAATATATTTTTTAAAAGAAACCTTCCTATGGTTAGCACTCCTTGAAGAGCAGGAATAGGAGCTAGGTACCCTGGTCCATGTATGGACATTGTGGGGGAAGGAAAAGATCCTTCCCTTTCTTCCTTCTCTGCCCTATACCCAGGCTAACAAGACCACACCCATTTTTGCTACCTCCTCCCTGTGTATGCTTGGGGCAAGACCCTTGAGCACATATCTGCTCAGTTCGGATTGAGTTGGTGTCACTGCCTCAGGAAGCTCCCATTTTCATCACTGTCTATACTAGGCACAGAATTTGGGCCATTTCCTGACACCCTCTGGAGCCAGGCCTCACCTATCATCAGCACAAAGACAAATTAGTTGGGACTGCATGGGAAGAGAGGGGACAGAATGGTGTCAAGTCTCCCCAACCATTATGCTCACCTCCAATGAGCCACTGAACTTGCCACACATGGCTTGCTACAGCCCAAAGATGATCCACAGAAATGCATTTCACTTCTGCCCTTACCATAGTCATTCAATAAGTCAATCGACAAACATTTACTAAGGGTTTACTATGGGCCAGGTGCTGTACTAAGCACTGGCTTAGTACGAGCACACTGGCAAGAAAGAGGCCAAAAAAATGAAAAAGACCCTTGCCATCAAAGTTCTCTTTAATAAGGGAGACAACATGCAAAAAGTGTGTGTGTGCGTGCGTGTGTGTGTGTGTGTGTGTGTACAAGGTAGAAAAAAGGTAATCTCAGAGGTAAAGGGGTGGGTAGGGAAGCAGCATCGGAGGAACCTGAAAAGGTCTCCTGTAAAAGGGAAGATTTGAAATGAATCTTAAAGGAATCCAAGAGGTGGAGGTGAGGAAAGAGAGCCTTCCAGGTGTGTGGAAGAACCAATACAAAGGCAAAGGAGACAGGAGATTGAACGTAACATGCAGCAAGTAGGTCAACAGAAACAGCTGAATTGGAGAGTATGTGGAGGGGTGTAAAGTATAAGAAGGCAGGAACCAAGGGACCAAGATGCAAAGTGCTTTAAATTCCAAACAGAGGATATTATATTTACTCCTGAAGGTAATAGGGAAGAACTGTAACTTATTGATTAGGTGACATGGCCAGACAAGTACTTTAGGAAAAATCATTTCTGCATCAGAGTGGAGGACCAGAGAGAGATTTGCAGTAGGTAACCCAACCAGAAGACTATTGTAGCAGTCTAGGTGTGAGGTGAGAAGGAGCTACACAAGGGTGGCATCCGTGTGAGGGGAGAAAAGGACATTTTTAAAGTCCCTTGGTCTCTGTCCTCCTTTACCCTACAACTGAAGTCTTTTTCCCATCTCTTAAGCCCCACACAAAATACTGAATTATAGCCTTGGCGTAAACTGAGAATAGTGAGCTGAAGGTGAATCAGAGAGAGAAGAAAACAGAGAAAACCAAAGCTGATCAGCATTAGAGCCAGAGGTACCAATAGACAGAAGTCACCAGAGGGACTTGGGAGCAGACCACATGATTGGGTTGATTGGCTGTCTCCATTAGTGGTCCAATATCAATTTGAAAGGAGGGCTTTAGTGGAACAGCCCAGTGATGGCCCTGAGATATTTAATATATAAGTATCAATGACTCGGATAAAGGCATAGAAAACATAGTTAGCAAATTTGCAGACAGAAAAAAAGTTGGGAGCAGAAAACCAACAGTAGATGGCAGACTCAGGATCCAAAAGGATCTCAACAGACTAGAACACTGGACCATATCTAATAAGATGAAATTGAATAGGGCTGTCCTATAGGCAGTAGGGAGCCACTGAAGGTTTTTGAGCAGCAGGCTCAGGGCATGTAAAGGACCTGTGCATCAGGAAGGCTAACATCTGGCAACAGTGTGTGATATGGATTGGAGTCAGAGACAGAAAGCTGGGAAACCATCAAAAAGGCTACTGTAACTAAGTAACTACTATACTAAGAGTATATAATAGATAGCACTAAAACATAGAATAGACTCAGAGACCAGGTTTGCAGGCCATTTGCTACTGGTACTGGTTGTTAGGAAACTTTTACTTTCCTTGAATATAGTTTGTGGAAAGAGAACAGGAAAAGCTAAGGGATATAACCTCAGACACCAGCTGAAATAATAATAATGGCCAGCATTCCCTATAACCCCTACTATGTGCCAGTCACTGTGCTAAGCCCTTTACAAATAGTATCTCCTTTGTTCCTTAGAACAACCCTGGGAAGTAGGTGCTATTATTATCCCCATTTTACAGATGGGGAAACTGAGGCAGGGAGCAGTTAAGTGACTTGCCCAAAGTCACACAGCTAGTGAACTGTCTGAGTCCAGATTTGAACTCAGATCTTCCTGACTCCAGGCCCAGCACTCTAAACACTATACTACCTAGCTGCCTATTACCTACCTTGGTACTACAACTCATTCTCTGTTTCACAAAACTTCACAGTTTTCTTTTGCAATGATAGTAATAGTAGTGATGCCCGGGGTCAATCTCAAATCTCAGTCAGATCACCAGCATTATTCCCCTGGTGCTGTTGCTGTATACTGACTGAGTCACTAGACTAACAGCCTTTACCAGGGAAGGCCTTAGCTGGAGAGGCCCTTATCTTACCTGCATAAGTACATCTCTTCCTCCTCCCCTGCTGCCATGTATCTGAGCCTGGGCCAATCACTCAACCTCTCTTAGTCTCTGTTTCCTCATCCATAAAATCTGGATAATAACCACACCCACCTCCCAAGGTTGTTGTGAGAATCAAATAAGATAACATATTAAACTACTTTGCAAATCTTAAAATGCCTTATAAGTGTTAGGTTTTTTCTTTTTAATTCTGCATTTCTGGACCTATTGAAAGGGCCTCTTCTGCCAAGCCATTGTCTGCTCTCTATCAAGGAGGATAGTTGAGCCCCACTCAAAAAAGAAACTGCTGTTAGTGTATGTCATGTGCCTCCTTTATCAAATAGGACAGCTTCAAATAATTCTCCCTGATAGCGGCTATATAGCAAGTGTTTTTCTACTTTGAAAATCTATACAAAACCCCTTTGGAGATCATTTGTAGTATCATTAAAAGGAACAGCTCTGAACTAAGCAAATCATTTACCAGTCCTGACATTTATAGTGTTTAAATTAAAGATTGAGAATAACTATATTACAGTATGGAATTACTATATTGAATTGCTATCGAAGCACCATATAGAATTACTAAACCTGGAAACCTGTAATAGGCTTATAAAAATGGTGTTTACATGTTTATTATAGTTCAGTATTCAATGTCAAAATGAGAGAGTAAATTCAACGAAGTACATAATAGAGAAACAATAAGGAAAAGGTATTTTTAAAGACATCTTTACGACTTGGCACCTTCTGGAATACAAATCACTTCAACATTCAGACCATCCATTTAGAGGGACAGTGAGAAGACCTCGAAAGACATGGAGGTAGAGAGATGAAAGACTTGAGATATAAAAAAGATGAAAAAAACAAAAGTCATCCAAATACTTGACATCAATTATTTTCTTTGTACTTAAATTAGTGGCTGTTGAACAAGATTTAGGATTTGAGATTTCCCACATTTGCCATTCAAAGTTAATTTTAAATAAAAATTGATGTGTTGGTGAATTTCAGGCAAATACAGATACCTCTTATGGATAATAAGCAGATAGAAAGTGACAGTTCTGATAAGCATCAGTATAAGTATAAAAGTTTTTTCCCATAATTCAGAGAATTAACAGAATCACATCTAGCCCAAAGTATAGATAAATTAGAATCCCTTCTACAATTTCCCCCCAAAGATATCATTCACTTAATGACTTTCAGTGGTGAAGTATTCACTAATCTCTGAGGCAGTCCAACATGTTGGACCTTACCTTTGGGTTGTCTGCAGATTTGACAGTGGTGACATATGTTTTTTCTTTCAAGTCAATGGTAAAAATATTGAACAGGATATGGCCAAGTGAATATTCAGGCCACTCAACGCCTCCCTCCAAATTGATATCAAGTCATTATTAATAACTATACTTTATATTCAACTAGTTTTTAATTCACTCAACTGTACTATCATGCAGCCCACGTATTTCCAACCTTACCCAAGGATAGCTAGAGAAAACAGGCAGCTAGGCGGTATGGTAGGTAAAACACTGGGTCTAGATGCAAGGATAGGGAACCTGTAGCCCGGAGACCATATAGGGCCCTCTAGGTCCTCAAGTGCAGCCCTTTGACTGAGTCCAAACTTCACAGAACAAATGCCTGTAATAAAAGGATTTGTTCTGTAAAACGTGGACTCAGTCAAAAGGCCTCACCCAAGGACTTAGAAGACCCCATGTGGCCTCAAGACCACCCTGAGTCAGAAAGACCTATGACCTTGGACATTGTTATCTGTTTGACCCTGAAAAATTCACTTAACCTCTGTCTGCCTCAATTTCCCCATCTATAAAGTGGAAATAATGCCCACCACCCAGGGTTGTTGTGATGATAAAGTGAAATATTTGTAAAATGCCTTGTAAACTTTGCAATGCTACATAAATCTTACTAATATTATTATGAGTCTTGTTGGGTCATTTCAGTCATGTTCTACTCTTTGTGACTGCATTGGGGATTTTCTTGGCGAAGATATTGGAGTGGTTTGCCTTTTCCTTCTCCAGCTCATTTTACAGAAAAGGAAACTGAGGCAAACAGGGAAAATGACTTGCCCAGGTCACTCAACCATCTGAACTCATGAAGACGTCTTCCTGATTCCAAGCCCAGCACTATCCACTGCGCCACCTAGCTGCCCATCATTATGAGAGATCTTACTTAAATTCAGTATAGTATGTTATGATATTCCATTGACCAATCAACCTCATCAAGGTAGGAAATGAGGCTTGTTTGGTATTAGTTATTCTCCAGAAATATATGCCGGCTCTTCCCGATCACTACTTTCCTTTCTAAATGGTCACGTGTCATGTTTTAACAATACAATCCAGGATTTTGCCAGGAATCCAAATCAAGTTTAGAATGTTTAGTGGAATGAGCTCCACCTGGACTTAGAATCAGGAAATGTAAGCTCAGTTCCTGGCACCATCGTTTCCTGGCTTTGTGACCAAAAGCAAGCATTTTAGCATCCCCAAAGCTTCATTTCCTTACCTGTGCTGTTTCTTGTATGTACCTGTACATACAACAAAGTTAAAATAAACCTTGCAGCACTATAGAGCTGAGAGGCCGTTGTTCTGTAATTTAAAGAATCCATCTGCTTCTCCCGTTTTGTTCTGCTTTAGTCTGGTGACCAGAGAGACTAGTTTGGTTTTCCAAGATCACCAATAGTAGCTCAACAGTCACCTCGTCCAGCTCTCAAGCAGCTGAAGTCTGGAGATTTTAACTCATTGAAGGTAATCTGATGTCTTAGTTCATCTTGTTAACCGTTTTTGGTCCTATCTTTCCTAGTCCTATAATGTTTCTCCTCGATAGAGGAAACAGAAGTAAGAGGTGAATAGCTCTTCCTTCTTTCCATCATCTGTCATCATTGTCCCATCGAGCAACTATTCTTTCCTTTCTTTAGTGTGTTCCTTATCCCCAGCAAAGCTAAGAAAGAAAAAAAAAACCCACCCTTTGGGTGCTTTTAGCAAATTCAGTAGCAGTTCCAGTTTATCCTGAGCTTTAGCGCTCCTGAAACTGTACTTCCGTGGGGTAGATGAGGTGTTCAGGACCTCTGGTGTGAGGGCTTGATGAGCCCTTTTCAGGGCTGTTTGTCCACCTCTGGTGTCCACCTGTCACCCAACTCTCACCTGTAGCTTCAAGAAGTTGTAGCAGGCACAGCAGCCACACTCTGGTAAACCATCTTGGCAGACAAATTAAACCAGGTTGAGGTAACCAACTACCACAAAGCCATTTGGCGAGTTAGGGGGATGTCTGCCCCAAGCATATGAAGACTTCCCCTGAAGGAATGGGCAGATGAGAACAATTTGTTCCAACAGCCACGAAGGTGGCTGGAGCAGGCATTGTGGAGCAGTTAGAGGTGGTTCAGATATTGAATACACCAAGGTCATCCACTGCATCCTGAGCCATTGCCTAGCATCTTGATTTTTGTCTTGCCACTGGTCTTCGATGACTCTGGAAGAGAGTGACTCTGATGACTTTGTGCAACTCTGCCTCATTTATATCGAGTTCACACATCAGTCAAGACATCACCCTGTGATACTGCTAGTCCCATTCTAAGTAGAAGGACCAACAGCAACATAGGACCATGAGACTTTCGTATTCATCCTCAGCCTTTGATACCTAAGTTAGCTGATGCATCCTATGCATCCACATGCCTGCCTTTAAACTATCTGTCCTTCAACATCAGAATCACTTCATTTAGAGCTCTCATATGCCTTCAGTTGATTTTGCCTTAGAATTTTAAGCCATGGAATCCTATCTGTTCTTTCCTATCCTTTCTCTGAACTCTTAGAAGCCTGCTTCTCTGATTCAAGATGTGCTCCGGACTACATCCTGTGCAAACATATTTTTTTTAATTCTTATTTGTAAAATATATTATGAATTTTTTTCTCTGACTTTAAATAAAGAGCTTTTTCCTTACCTCTAGATATGAAGGTGGGATAGGTCAGCATACAGATTTTAAAAAGACTTTTCCTTAGGTGAATGGATAAAGGGAAATAACCAGAAACTGAACAAAGAGTACCTCTTGTCCAGATAAAATCATTGCCTTAAGGCAGCAAGGTAGAACACACTGGACCAGGAGTCCAGAAGAACTGAGTTCAAATCCAGTCTCATATATTTTCTATCTGTGTGACCCAAGGCTAATCACTGAACTTCTGTCTGCTTGGGTTCCCTCAAGTATAAGATGGGCATAATAATAGCACCTGCCTCCCAGATGCATTGTGAGGATCAAATTAGACAACATTTGTAAGGCATTTTGTACAGTGTCTGGTACAATATAGTCACTTAACAAAGGCTGCTTCCTTCCTCCCTCCCTTTCTCCCTTCCTTCCTTCCTTCCTTCCTTCCTTCCTTCCTTCCTCCCTCCCTCCCTTCCTCCCTCCCTTCCTTCCTCCCTTCCTTTCTTCCTGCCTTCCTTTCTTCCTTCCTTCCTGCCTTCCTGCCTTCCTGCCTTCCTTCCTGCCTTCCTTCCTTCCTGCCTTCCTTCCTTCCTGCCTTCCTTCCTTCCTCCCTTCCTTCCTTCCTCCCTTCCTTCCTTCCTGCCTCCCTTCCTTCCTTCCTTCCTCCCTTCCTTCCTTTCCTTCCTTCCTTCCTTCCTTCCTTCCTCCCTTCCTTCCTTCCTGCCTCCCTCCCTTCCTTCCTTCCTTCCTTCCTTCCTTCCTGCCTTCTTTCCTTCCTGCCTTCCTTCCTGCCTCCCTCCCTCCCTTCCTTCCTTCCTTCCTCCCTTCCTTCCTGCCTCCCTCCCTCCCTTCCTTCCTTCCTTCCTTCCTTCCTTCCTTCCTTCCTTCCTTCCTTCCTTCCTTCCTTCCTTTCCTCTCTCTCTCTCCCTTGAAGTGATCAAGATATTGGCCTGAAAGGATTAGCCTAGGACAGGGCTGTCCAAAATGCAGCCCTGGGCAGCAGTGCAATTTATGCGGCCCACCTACAACCATAGAAATTTACATAAATGCTTTAGCATATATCTTGTATATATCTTGATTTGGTTTCTCTGTATTCCTGTAAATATTACCTAAATTGTCTTGGGGCAGAGATGCATCAGAAGGCATGAGAAAACTCTGCCATTCTCTCTCTCTCTCTCTCTCTCTCTCTCTCTCTCTCTCTCTCTCTCTCTCTCTCATGTCTGATGATGAATTAAATTAACCTTAAATACATTTATTTCTGACAGCATGGTGCCTAAATACAGAGTACATGATTAATATTTTTCTTCAACATTTCAATTGCATTTTTTCCTATCATGAACTCTAAGATGGATTATTACTTCCTCCCAAAGTTCCTGTCATTCATTTCTAACTTTCATCAAGTTCCTCCTTATTGATCAAAATCAGGTCCAAAATGGCACTTCCCTTTGTCCTTTCCTCCACCTTTTGAAGAATGAAAGTAGCATTAAAGCAAGAAAAGAATTTATCAATTGCTACACTTTTAGCAGAGGGGTAGCTTCAGCAAGGTGTCGTAGTGGACAGAAGGCTGAATTTTGATTCGAGACCCAGATTTGAATAGTTGACAGATATTCTCTAGCTGTGTGACCTTGAACAAATCACCTCCCTTCTAAGAGCTTCAGTTTCCTCATCAGTGAAATGACCATAAGGATACTTGTACTGCCTATCTGTCACTATTGTTATGGAGGAAAGTGATTTGTAAACTTTAGAGTGCTGTACAAATGTGACTTTACTATTAACTTAATCCAGACAATTGAGGTCCTCCTATCACTATTGTAGCATCCTTTTGGTCAGGTTTTTCATACATTTCCACCATTTTATTCTGATGGACTTCTCTACTGCAATATCACTTCTTTTTCTCCCTCTCTTGATCCTCATCTAAATATCCTCTCCTAGTCTTCCCTACTCAAGTTTGTAGATAGCTCGAGTAGTCTTAAAATTTTACCCTCTTTTTGACTTTGCTGGAATGATTCTTGTTTTCTCTTTGAATTTTCGAGTTCTGTATTTTTCCATTTCCTGCCCCACCCCCTTTCAGGGTTTCTGCTGCTTTATGAAGATTCTTCTCTTTAGTTGATTATTAAGGGTTCTAGTTTCACTCCTTATTTCTTCATTCATTCAGTTATTTTATATAATCCTTCTACTCACTCTACTTTCTATTCTTTCTGGGATTCAAGTTGTGATTAGTGTAGCATTATTCTCTTCCTCGGGATTTTTCTACTGGCATTATTCCACAGTACTTCAGTATATCAGTAGCTTTTCTTGGTTTGCTTATCTCCTAAATCTCTGCTGGTTGGCTTAATTTTTCCTCCTTAAGAATTTTCTTGTGAGAATTTTCTTTTCCTTTCCCCCATTTTAGCTTTTTTTTAGTTGCCTTTCTTGCTACTTAAAGATTTTGAGACGGAAGCTGAGTCTAAACATACTTGTTCAGTCCTCTTTTTGGAAGTGTGAAATGAATTTTTATTTATGATGATAAGTGACCATTTATAGAGCACTCACACGGTGACTGTGTGAAGAAATGCTCCCAGGAGACCAGAAACAACTTCCTCAGGCAAAGCCCAATGCCTCTTTCCCAAAGAATTACTTCCTTCCCTCCCACTGTCAGCCACTGAAACCTAACCACTGAGAAACCTGCACAATCTTTTTTAATCTCTGTGCTGGGTAGCGGCAGATATTCCTTTCCTTATGTCCAGTGTGACCAGGTTAGGGTTAAAAAGCTTTGCCACAGAATTTAAGATAAGGAAATTTAAGCAAGATACAGAGGCATAGGCCTGCTGAGCAGCAAGGATATAGTCTTTTATTTGACAGTCTGATTTAATCCCATCAGACCCTGTCCCTAGAGTCCAGTTTTTGCCCCTGACTCACCTCCGTGTCTTGACCAGACTTAACATTCTCCCTAGACACTGACAATGCTACTTCTTACTACTCCTTTACTCCTATATAATGTCTCAGCTTAAACCAGGCTTAGTCTGTGTAGCCCTAAATGTCTGTGCCATTTGAAAGAATAAGGCCATCTGTTTGGTACTCTCCCAGCATTCAACATTAACTCACCCCTTTTCCTTCTATTCAGGTGAACTCCAGGTCTTCTTACCAAACTACAATCCATGACATACCATTGGGCATGAAAGAAACAGCAGTGTCTAACATTTTAATGTTTTCTTTCACCTACCTCACCTATAGCAATAGTTTAATATTTCCAAAGAGCTGTCAAATCAGAGCCAGACTGTCTTCAAAGCCTTTCCAGCTTGGTAGAAAACCTCCCAGTCTTCATCTGCGCTGACATAGCCTTTCAGAAGCCAGGGTAACCTCTCAGCCACAATGAAACATCGGAGGAGGGCTGTAGTAGGGGACCTAGAGCTCTATCTTTTCTCTTTTTTTTAATGTAAAGAGTAAATTTTATGGGCATTTACCGAGGCAGCTAAGTAGTGACTAAATGGATACAGCCCTGGACATAGAGTCAGAAAAAATCGAGTTCAAATCCCAATTAGTAGGCTGTATGATCCTGGGCAAGTCACTTAATCACTCCAAGCCTCAGTTTCCTCATAAAACGGGGGTAAAAATAACATCTCCCTCACAGGGTTGTTGTGAAGAAACAATTAAAATCATATTTGTAAAGCACTTAGTACAACACCTGATACATAATAGGTGCTTAATAAATGTTGTTTAAAAAAAAGATTAATTTATTCCATGAGAGGTCTTTCGTAACAAAGTAAAATGATTAAATAAAACCAATACTACAGTAACCTCATCTCAAAGCACCAGCAACATTCTACATCGGGAGCATACCCCCCCCCCAACTTTCTTTTTAAAAAGTTAACAGAAATGTATTTTCTCACCCTCCAATCCCTCACCCGATTGGGGCAGGGGCGGGAGTGGTGGGTGGTTAGAGAGAGACTAAAAAAAACAAAATCCTTTTAACAAAACAAATAGCTTTATCTTCAGAAAATATTGAGGATTACACAACAGCTGCCACTAGGTGGCACCCCACTAAGATGCTATAAGACAAGCAACCAAAGCCATACAGTATCTGCTTCTGTGGTGAATTTCCAAATGAACAGAAAGAAATCTTTCCGAAAATGGAGTTTCATTAATACTTTACTATTTGACCTCTTTTTCAGCACAATGCCCCAGCTTCTTTTAAAAAAGCAGCGGGTGTGTTATCACAAGAACAGAGACGTCAATATTGTCTGGGGATAAAATATGCAAAGGAGGGGAGAGAAAATGCTGGAATTTGGTAACTGTTGAAGGATTTGTGCTCTGTCTTGTACAGAAGAAAGACTACAAAGTCCATTTTTCAGCTTGCAGCCCCAGATAGTGCTGTGATGAGAGGCAGCATGTGTCCTCCAGACACTGACTGTGTGGCTATCACCTTCACAGTTTCAGGAAAGAAAACCTTCATCAAAAATCCTGCTCTGATGTCTTGATGGACACCTATGGGGTCCAGTCCTCCTGGGTTCTATCTGAGCTCCAAAGTCTCCATTATGGGACACTAAAAAGACTCATTTATAATAAGGACCCCAGGAGCCCCAAAGAGCTCCTGTGTTCTCCTGGGTAGTGGTTTCCATGAGACACTCATTTGTTAATTGTTATGCCTTTCCAATGCAGTGTACACATAGCCTCCTGCTTGTGAGGGGCTGGGGCTCGTGGCGGTACTGTAGTAAAGCAAAGCACAAAAGCACAGACCATGGTGTGTGGCATTTTAAAGAGACACAAGAGGCTGTGAGGTACAATGGTTAGAGTGCCAGGAAGACCTGAGTTCAAATCACTTCTGATGTTCACTAGCTGTGAGACCCAGGACAAGTCATGTACCCTCTAAGTGCCGCAGGATGCTAGGGTTATGGTCTCCGGATAAAGCACCCACACTGGGAATTAGTTCTCCACCCTGACAGTAATCACAGATTCTTCAGCTATGTAGGGCAGATAGAAACCTTCTACCTCTAGAGTGTGGTCAAATCAGGTTGCTTGCCTAGGTCAGTAACCCTGGGAAGCAATGGGGGCTGGGGGAGGGAGAGGAGAGATTATGTTGCTTAGGAAGTGAGGGGGAAGAGATGGCTCTACTAACTAGTCTTTAGAAGCCCTGAGACTGGTACTTATAAATAGCTCTACCCTATGCAGCACTGCCCTCTCATCCTGTCCGTTTACTCTTTCAGTGTTACCCTCTTCATTTGTTTTAACCTGGTTTGACCTGGATCAACATTAGATAATACATGTGAAGTCTGTCGCTGAATCAACAAATATTTATTCAGAGGCATCTTGGTGGAGTAGAAGGCAGGAGGACTTGATTCTATTTTGGCTTTGTGTCTTACTATTTTTATGAGCTTAGCCTCATAATTTCTCTGAGCTTCAGTTTCCTCGTCTGTACAATGAGGTCATCTGTAATATGACCTTGGGAAAGTCACTGTCTAAGCCTCAGTGTCTCCCTCGGTAAAGTGAGCTCTAAAATCTACAATCCCTCTATGGAGGGTACTGTGTGGTCTTGTTGCTTGGCATAGTCTTCTCCATGATAGAAAAAGATGCTTCACTAACACTGATTAATTCTTTCCTTACCCTGTAATGCAGGTGAACATGATTAGCCCCTTTTATAGAGGTGAATTGAGTTGCTCAAGGCCATCCTAGTTAGTTAGGCCTAGGCTCAGAACCTGCAAGGGTAGCAGCTGTATGGGGACCACAGCTGTCTCCCAGCAGACATCAGGAGCTTAACTCCACTTCCTGTTCATTCTTAGGTTAATTCACTGTCCCAAGGGCAATCATCTCGATCTCTAGCATAATAAAATAGCCCACAAACCACAGAATAATCCTCTTTCTGCATCAGAGGAAACAACATCCTTTCCCCTGGCAAAGATGAGTTATGTCCATAACCTGGTCTCTCCCTGCTACTGAAAAGACTTGAGAACTGTGACAAAAGGAAAGTAGCACTTGACATCGTGTCTTAATCAAGTATAGAAGACCAAGTTCACTATTTAATCTACACAGCTAGCCTAGACAGGACCAGCCTTATGCAGAGGCAGGCAAGCAATGTGGTATGATCCTTCTGTCCTAACCACCACCACCCACCTTCTCCCACCCCACCCCCACCTCCCATCAGTTACTTGAATGATTAATATTAGACACTTCTCCAAGTGCAGATTTTGGCAGGGTAGGATAGAGTACAAGTATACTAGATGGCTCAGAGAAATTGAGGGAGGCAAGGGAAGATGCCAGGTTTAAGGGAAAAGAGTGAAGAAAAAATACATTAAAAGTATTCAACATTAACCATTGACATTTATATAGCCCTTTAAACACCTTCCTTACTACTTTGAAGTGAGGTGTAGAAGTATTATCCTTATTTTACATAAGTGCTCAAACAGGTAGAAAGTGACTTGCCCAAGGACACTAAGAGGTGTCAGAGGCAGGATTTGAACTTGGGTCATCTGACTCTGGGTCACCACAGCATGGTGCTTCTCAAGCATCTTAAATTTTGCAGTTTTCCAAGTTCCCATATTAAATCCCCATAGTTATCTGGTGCTAGTGACCCTCCTACTTGGCCTGTTGAATAACCATTACCCTACTCCTGCCTAAAAAAAAAAAAAAAAAAAAAATTGGCTCCCACACCAGCCACTGTGAAGTCGTCAGCTGCTCTACGGGGTCCTTTCCAGTTGTAGCCAATAGCAGCAATTGACAGTGGTTGTAACTGAGCATTTGGTTTTATTCCTGAAGCTACAGCTAAAAGCTGTTCCTTTTGAAAGGAAGAAGTGGGTCATCTGCCTGCCCTCCTTCTGTAGTACATTGTGGATTTCTGGAGCCCCAGCTGTTAGATTGTGCCTTTAAGTAAGGAAATGCACAAGGAAATGCAAGCAGGTACGGAGCCTGGATCAGATTTCCCTCAGCTTTGTTGCCACTGACAATGAGCCTGGCCTCTGTACTTCTTTAGAATCTGGCCCTGGGGCTTAAAGCGATCTCCTTGTCCTAGGCCCACTTGATGCCTGCCATTACTCACACTGTTCAGTAGGGGAACCACATTGCCAAGTGAGAATGTGCACCAAGAAAGAAATCATACCCCTTCCATGCCACGAGAAAGATACTATTAACCGACTGTGCTTTTTGAAAAATAGTGTTGGTGAGATGTAATGCCAGGGCGGGGGAGGCGGAGGGGGGCGGAGAGGAGAAAAGGGGTGGGGGTTGTAGATCCCTTAAGTGCAGGAGTTCTGAGCTAGCACAAAAGCCGATCAAGTGTCTACACTAAATCTGGCACAGATGTAGTGAGCCTCCCAGAGATGAAGGATGACCAAGCTCCCCCCGGGGTGGGGGGCATACCAGGAGAGAACAGTTCAGAGTAAAGTAAAGCCTCTGCTTCAGTCAATGAGTCAACCTAACTTCTTAGATTAGTAGCCAGCTGCCACAGGAAACAATCAGAAAGGACAGGGTATGGTATAAGAGAGAAGTTCTGGATGTGGTATAAGAGGGTCTGGGTTCAAATGTTGGCTCTCTTATTTGCTAGTTAGGAGGACTTGGATATGTCATTGAACCTCAGTTTCTTCATCTGTAAAATGAACTAAACTAGTTGTTGTTCAGTCATGTCTAACTTTCCATGACCCTATTTGGGGTTTTCTTGGCAAAGATGCTGGAGGGGTTTGTCATTTCCTTCTCCAGCTCATTTTACAGATGAGGAAACTGAGGCAAACGGGGAAAGTGACTTGCCCAGGGTCGCACAGCTAGTAAGTGTCAGAAGGCAGATTTTTGAACTCATGTAGGCCCAGCACTTTATCTGCTGTGCTCCCAGAATGGACTAGAATACATTCCAAATCCATATCTTACAATCCCATTTTAAAAGCGATGAAAGGGTCAGTTTGAGTAATAGGTATAGTATATCTTTTGCACACCTCAATATTGCATTCTTTCATGGGATCCAAGGCTGCCCCAGCTAGGAGGAACTTTATAGGTCGTCCAGTCTAGAAGGTCTTGCCCAGCAAGAACACCTAAGGGCTCTATGATCTTGTTGGATTTTTTTTAGTAACTATTTAAATAGAATCAATTTCCTTTGTAATCCTGTGTCTTTAATTTATTTAAAAACATTATTCTGAGAAAGGGTCCATAAGCTCCACTAGACTGACAAGAGGGACAGAGAAAGAATCAATGACCTAGAGATTCTGGGAGAAATGATTCATTTTGGGGTTCTGCTGTTGAGGTCTAGTTTTGCTGGGAACCCCAAAATTCAACGGCAAATGACACAGGTCCTGCCTCAAATGAACTCAACCCAAGCCTTTTTTCAGTCAGAGACAAGGTTTATTAAAACACTGGAGATTTTAAGAATCCTCGCTCTGGTAGATGAGACTAACCCTTTTATAGGAAAAAGATTTGTGGGAAGATTTGAATGGGAGTGGACAGTAAGCTGGGGTGACCAGGAGGTAACAAAGAGGGGGTCTAGAAGGAATTAAGGGAAGTGGGGGGTCCATTCAGACAATGAAGGGCTGGGCTAGGTTAGGGGTAACAGAGACTGGAGATTTGGGCATGGGGCCGCAATGAATGGTCAGTTGAAAGGATTACTGGGATGGGTCGATGCCTCAGGATCCAGAGACTTGGCCGTGTGGTAAAGTTCAAGGAAAGCTGGAGGGGAGAGGGTGTTTCCAGGGCCGGGACCCTGTCGTTGCCACTTCAGAATTTGTTTGGGGGCATTATTTAAAGTTGCTTGGAACAGTTTTAGGCAGAGCTCAGGTGAGTCCCTGACTTTTCTTTGCCATCTTGGCTCCTATCCCCAGCGAGCCTTTTAAAAAATAAACCCACAACATGTAGGTAGTGATCTAGTCCACCTTCACATAAGGCCCACCTTGCAGACACATAAAATGAGATACAAAATTCTTAATGTCTCTCTATGCATCTTCTATGAGAACCATACCATTTATGGAGTTCCCATTATTTGGGCAGATCATACACAGAATTTCCTTACACCAGCAAGATCTGCTTGCTTGCTTTTTGTTTTTTCCAGATCATGCAATTTTTTTTTCCCAAATTGGCTTTTAACTTCCATTTTTCCCCAAGACCTAAGAACCATATAGCAGCTTTGGCCAAGAAGAGAACCTCTTACTTAATTGAAGAACAGATTTTTTGTCATAAAAAAATCTCTAAAGCTCAATTCAAATGCCATTCTCTACATGAAGCTTCTCCTGATTCCCCAGGTGATAGTTTCCCAAAATTACTTTATCTCAACTTTGTATATATTTTGTATTTATTTATATGTATAAACATGACAATATGGAAATAAGTTTTACATGATTGCATCTATATAACCGGTATCAAATTGCTTACTGTCTTAGGGAGAGGAGAGGATAGGGAGGAAGGGAGAAAATTTGGAACTTAAAATTTTATAAAAAATAAATGTTAAAATTTATCTTTACATGTAATTGGAAAAAAACAAAATACTCTTATATGTATAAAGGGTGTGGTTTTCCCCAGTTGAAAGTAAACGTCCTGAAAGCAGAGACTTTCATTTTTGACTCTGTAGCCTCAGTTTAGTGCAGTGCTTGGCACATAGTAGGAGCTTAATAAATGCTTATAATGTTTATTGAATGAAGGAATTGGTTTCATTCCTTATTCCTTTAAAAACTGTGGGAATGTCTTTAGAAATGCTTCTTGACTTTTTTTCTCCCTCTGTCCCCCTCAGTTACCTCTGGTCATGTTTTAAATTTTTAGTAGTTTTAAAGATCCATTTGTTTTCACTTCTGAAGTAAATTTTTAAGAACCTACTTAAACCACAGCCATTTTAAAGTGCCCAAAGTTCCCATAAGCCCAAGATCCTTCTAGGGATCCTGAGAGCTGAAGAATGGAAGGGAGGGTCAAGCATTCTGGAGTGCTAGCGCTGCCATGCTTCAGTGGGTATGGAAACCTGCTCAGAGACAGGAACTTCCTTCAAGGTGAACATAAAGTACTACTGAAGACTCAGTAACTAGCCCCTCTCCCTTCCCAGGAGTTAATCTACTCATTTTTATTGGAATTTTTAAAAATGTATAGTTTATTAATGCAGAATCCATCCTTCAAGGCCAAGATGAAATACCACCTCCTCCATGAAGTTTCTTCTGCCCTTCTGCCTACTCCTCACCTTTATCTAAACTCACAAAGTATGCTGTGTGCATTTATATGTTATACTTATACCATCATAGAATTTAGTGGATCTTAGACATCATCTGGTTATGTTTGCTCATGTGAAAAATTGTCATCCTTGATTCCTCTCTAATCTCACCCCTCCCCATTTCCAAGCTGTTGCCAAGGTCTGTTGATTTCACCTTTGCAAGATCTTTCCTATTTGCCCTCTTCTCTCCTCTGGCACTGCTACCACTCTCCTTATCACCTCACACCTGGATTATTACAATAGCCTAATGATGGATCAGGGCAGCTAGGTGGCAACATGGATTGTGTGCAGCCTTGGAGTCAAAAGGACTCATCTTCCTGAGTTCAAATCTGGCTTCAGACACTGGGCAAGTTTCTTAACTCTGTTTACCTCAGTTTCCTCATCTGTGAAATGAGCTGGAGAAGGAAATGGCAAACCATTCCAGTATCTTTGCCAAGAGAGAAAACCACAAATGGGGTCACAAAGAGGTGGGCGTACCCAAGTTAACAAAAACAACAATGAAGGCAGATCAGCCTGCCTTGGGTCTCTTTCCTACTCCAGTCCATGCAGCCACTAAAGTGGATTTTCCCAAAGTACAGGTACAACCACTTCACTCCTCTACTCAATAAACTCCAGTGGCTCCCTGACACCTCCATGACCTACCTTCCAGTCTTCTTACACCTCACTTCCCACCACATACTCTTTGATCCACTACCACTGGTCTCCTGGCTGTTCCAAAACAAGACACTTCATCTCTCAACTCCAGGCATTTTTTCTGGCTCTCCTCCATGCCTCCTCTCTTCTCACCTTTGCCTGCTAACTTCCCTGGCTCCCTTTTAGTCCCAACTAAAAGCCCATCTTCTGCAGGAAACCATCCCTAACTTCTCTTAATTCTAGCACCTTCCCTCCGTTTATTACCCTATTTGTATCTCTTTGTTATCTCCCTCATTAGATTGTAAGCTTCTTGAGGGCAAGCTTTTGCCTATTTTTGTATCTCCAGTGCTTAGCACAGTGCTTGACACATTGTAGCCTCTTAATAAATGTTTATTGATTGATTTTTTTTTAAAAAAAATAAGACCCAGAGAACTGATTTGCTCAAGGGCAAATTCAGGATTTGAACCCAGGTCCTCAGAATACAAATCCGGTATTCTATTATAACACAGCGCTTCTATCTTAGAGATATTTGTGAATGATTCTTTTCTCTTTCACTGGGTTTTAACCTTTTTGAAGACAGAGAAGTCTCTGATCATCCGATAGCATGTGCTCAATAAATTGTGCTGAATATATGAATGAATGAATGAATGAATGAATGAATGAATGAAGTGAGAGAATATATGTTATATTCTCTGATTGGACAGCGCAAACCCAGTACAATACCTGCAATATCCAGCTCAGGACTCAATAAATGGTTACTGATTTAATTTTATTCTACCCTGAAAATTTTTAAATCCCAAGAAGGCTCCTTCCTGATTCTCCTACTTGTGCCTCCAGTAAGTGGGAGCTCTAAAACTGCAAACTAATTTTGACATTAGCCTAACAAAATTATAATTAGGGTATTAAGTCGGCTACCCTTTACCCTTTCCGAATTGCATAAACTGCATCGCAAAAGACAAACAGAAGTGATTTGAGAATTAGCCAAGGTTTGAAATGATTTATAAAACTGTTCCCATTGGCACAGATAATTGGGAGTTTGCTATTTTTGATTTGGGCTGCTTCCTGTCTTATCAGTTTCCCCCCTAAAGTCTATGTGTGTGGATAGCAAGAAGCATCTTTAGATCACAGGCCACTAGGTGATCCTGCCTGCATTGGCCCAGAGCCTCCCTTTGTGGTGCCCCACCCAAACCCCTGCATACCAGACCTTTCACTGCATAATCTGACTTGGCTTTCACTATAATTTGATCTCTGCACCCACAAGCAGCTGTGGTCATTTTTAGGATCATAGAATTTAGAGCTAAAAAATACCTTAGAAGCTAATTAATAAAAATAACAGACTTTTGTAATGGTTTAAGGTTTGCAAAAGAATTCACATACATATAGATTTTCATTTGAGCCTCATAACAACCCTATAAAGCATTAGAGGTATTATTATCCCCATTTTACAGATAAGTAAATTGAGTCAGGGAGAGTTTCCATGACCTAGCAGTGTCGCTTAGCTAGTAAGGGTCAAAGGCAGGATTTAAACCCAGGTCTTTTCACTCCAAATCTGGTGTCCTTTACACGACAGCACTCTACTTTCCCCCCTCACAGGGAATCTAAACCTTGGCCCATGAAGCTGTTTTCATCCAAATTTTGATAACTATATTCCAACATAATTGATTTACTTTGTAATCTTGTGGACTTTATATAGGTAGGTTCTGATTAATACAAACGAAGAATCCCCAGAAGTGATCGCACTATTCCAGATCCTCACTGCATATTACCATAAGGCTAGAGCCAATGACCATATTTTTTACATAATTATAACTTCTAATTATGCAAATTCAAATATGTGTGACCATTTCAGGGGATTCCATATTTGCACTCATTGGGACCCGGTCATTCTGAGAAGAGATCCATAGGTTTCACTAGACTGCCAAAGGGATGTCTGACACAAAAAGGGTTAAGAATCCCTTCAGAATAATCCCTTCGTTTTACCAGTGAGGGTCCTAGATGTCACCAATGAGGTGTTATAACTTTCCCTACATCACCTTGCCTTGAACATGGTAGATGCCTAACAAATGCTTGTGGGATTAAATTGGACTCTGCCTCTAAACCTGGCACTCAGTACCTCTCCTAGAACCTTCTTGTTGTTCTTGTTGTGGTTGTTGCATCGTTTGAGTCATGCCTGACCCTTTGTGACCCTACTTGAGGTTTTCTTGGCAAAGATACTGGAGTGGTTTGCCATTTCCTTCTCCAACTCATTTTACAGATGAGGAAGCTGAAGCAAATGGGGTTAAGTGACTTGCCCAGGGTCACACAGCTATAAGTATCTGAGGCCAGATTTGAACTCGGGTCTTCCTGACTCCAGGCCTGGCAGTCTATCCACTGAGCCTCCTAGCTGCCCGAGAGTCCTGATCCACACCTGTTTTCTTTAAAGCTAGTTCTTATATTTCACGCATGGAGTAAACTTTTCTCCCCACCAGCCGTAGCAGCCTCAGTCTACATGGTAGACTTAAAGACTGTTTTCTTGCTCTCTAGATTTTGATTGGGGCCCCCTAACTACTTGCTTAAAGGTTGGCTATGATTTCAGATTCTCGTCTTCCTCTCCACTACAGCTGCCCAATCTGCCGTCCCAGCTCTATTGATTCCGCCCGTTGCTATGCATACCAAAAAACTTATCAATGAAGCAGAAATGGGTTTTCCTGGCACGTCTCCAGGAGCCCAAAAGGAAGCCAGAGAGTGGCCACCACTCTGACCATGCTCCTTTCTCTCCCAGGTTAAGGCCTTGGTGGGAATCTCCTTAGAATTCTAGTTCAGTTTTCAAAGCAAATAAGCGTAGATTGTTTCAGGGAGACAAAAAATGCTATCCCTAATCAGTCAGTTAATTAACAGGGTTTCAATAGGGTCTACACACGGTGTCCTATAAGGAATACGATGAACTAAAGGATTGTAGGTAATTAGAGGGGAAAGGTTGACAGTAATGTTTGTCCCAAGATGTGTTGACCACAGCTGACCTTTGACTATGCGTGTTTATGCATGAGACAGTCGCTGTCCTCATGGAGCTTATAGCCTACCTGGGGAAACTTAACCTGCAAACATGAAGCATTTAGAGAGCAGTTACATCTCCCTAAGCTGGATGGGTCTCTGTTCTACATGACTTCAGTATAATGAGTATCATATTTCTTGTCTTCTCAATGGGTGGGGGAAGGGTAGAAGGAGGGAGACAATTTGGAGCTGAAAATAAAAATAAATTTTTAAAAAATATATAAATAAGTAAATTAGATGGGTCTGAATCTTAAATGCAACAGGAGTTCCAAGAAAAGAGTAGTCAATACAGATCTTCAGTGACCAGAAAGGCTTCATGGATAGACAGCATGACTTCATGAAGGATGGATAAATTTGGATTAGGAGAGAGGGGGAGGGGAAGGCTTTCTGGGATAGAACAATCAGATGATATGGTTCCCCACCCTCTCACAAAAGAAACAACCATTTCAGAAACTAAGTATTTTTAATGTGGATTTTGTTTATATTTTTCTCATTCCACACAAGAAGAAGCTCTCTCTGTAAGGAATATGAATAGAAAACCAAGCCTGGAGGAGAATCCTTTGAAATGCTTTAGAGAAGGTCCGTGAATTGACATGAAGAGTCCTAGTTTTCTAGAAAGTTAAGAAGGGGGAAGAAAAACATTCTTCTTGCTAAATGTAGAAAGGAAAGATGATTTTCTGGGCACTGGACTGAGAGTCAGGAACCTTGGCTCGGAGTCACTTACAAGCTGTGTGACTTTGGGCATATTCCTTAACTTCTCTGTCCTGTAGTTTGTTGCTGTGCAGCCGGGGTTTTCTTTCTTGGCAGGGATACTGGAGTGGCTTGCCATTTCCTTCTCCAGCTCATTTTACCTATGAGGAAACTGAGGCAAACAGAGTTAAGTGACCTGACCAGGGTCATACAGCTAGTAAGGGTCTGAGGCCAGATTTGAACTCAGGTCTTCCTGTCTCCATGCCTGATGCTCTATCCACTGCTTCACTTAGCTGCTCTTCAGTTTCCTTACCCATAAACTGTAAGCAGTAATACTTGTACAACCCGCTTCACATAGAAATGTGAGCTGCTATTTTTGCAATTGTACTCTGATTCTATAAGTACATCTCACAAAAGGGTTGAAAACACTGGAATCTTAAGAACTCAATCAGTCCTACTGAGACCCCTGCTGTGCCCAGCCCTGTGCTAGGTGATTTGCCCAATGTCACCCAGAAGGCTTACCTTACATAGGCCCAGAAGGGTCTGTGTGCTTCATGGAGGTGGTAGGTATCTTATTAAAGAATTAGGTTTAGAGATATACTAAAGTCCAATACATGGGCAGTAAACAAGCCAGCTTTATTTTTATAAATTTTTTCTTTGAGGGGGGGAGGCAGGGCAATTGGGGTTAAGTGACTTGCCCAAGGTCACACAGCTAGTAAGTGTGTCAAGTGTCTGAGACCAGATTTGGACTCAGGTCTTCCTGATTCCAGGGCTGATGCGCTACTCACTGAGCCACCTGGCTGTCCCCAATAAAGTCAACTTTATTGAAGGAACATACTAATGGTAAGGCAGCCAGTCAGAAAGGGTGGAAACAGGTCTGTCTTGCTGGTAAGAGACTGGGTGGAGTTAGGTACCTCAGTGGAATGGGGTACCCAAATAGAGCGAAGCACCTCAAACCAGTAAAGTCTTGGCGGGGGGTGGTTAGAGTTTCTTAGCCAGGTTGAGGACCAGGCATTGGAAGAAGGGAGTGAAGAACTTGGACCTGGGACCTAGTGCTGATAGGGATGGGGTAGGGAGGGTGGTGAGACTCCTGGGCAATTGGCAGCTAGTTGTCATTCAGTCCCTTTGTTACTGGGAAAGTTGCTGTATCGCTGCTCTTACTCTGATGGGGGGTACTCAGGACATTTGAGCTTGCTCAGTGTTTCTTTGTTCAGTGGAGGGGGGGGGGGAGCGGCGGGGGAGAGGAGACTACTGGGCTTAAGCTGGGCCTGAAGGATGAATGGGAAGGGGATGGAAAACAGAAGGGCATTTCCAGCAAAGGAAACATCAGCTGACCTGGGGTGCTGATTGAAGAGAAGTGTTTATCCTTTATGTAGATTTATGGGCCTGGTAGAAAGCTTGATAGACTCAGAGTCCAAAAGACCTGGATTCAAATCTCAACTCAAACATCCACTAGTTATGTGAACCTGAGCAAGTAATTTAATCTCTCTATGTCTATATACGTAAAAATGGGCATGATAATAGATATTGCCACCTGCAATTGGACAGGTAGGTGGTACAGCAGATAGAGCGCCAGTCCTGGAGTTAGGAAGACCTGAGTTCAAATCTTACCTCAGACACTTACTAGCTGTGTGACCCTGGGCAAGTCATTTAACCCTGTTTACCTCAGCTTCCTCCTCTGTAAAATGACTTGGACAAGGAAATGGCAAACCACTCCAGTATCTTTGCCAAGAAAACCCCCAAATGGGGTCATGAAGAATCAGACCCAAAGATTTAATAAATGATTTTTCATTCATTTATTCAGTCATTCACCCAACTCATAGGGCTGGTGTGAGGATCAAGAAATATAATCTGTGTAAAGCACTTTGCAAACTTTAAAGCCTTATGTAGAGGCTAACCTCTAATGTTGTAGCAACTGTTATTTTGGTGATTACAGTAGAGAAAATCAGTCTTTGGTCAGATCAGGGAAATAAACAAGAGACTTTTCCCAGAGGATAGCCCTTCCTAACCTGGCCCCTCCTGACCTTTCCAGTCGTCTTAGACCTTTCTTCCCTTTGCTCACCCTACAATCCAAGGAGTCTGGCCTCCCCCCGTTCTTTGAACAAGATATTCCATCTGATTCTAAGTGAGTGTTTTCACTGACTGTCCCTCATTCCTATCTCTCTGTCTCTCTCTCTCTCTGTCTCTCTCTCTGTCTCTCTCTCTCTCCCCATCTCTCTGCCTCTCTGTCTCTGTCTTTCTCCTCATCTGTCTTCCTTGGCTTCCTTCGAGTCTCAGCAAAAGTCCTGCCTTCTGCAAAAAGCCTTTTTTGGTTCTCCTTAATCTTTTAGGGCCTTCTGTCTGAAACTGTCTCCAATTTTATCCCATACATAGCTCACTTGTACATCATTGTTTGTCTATGGTCTCCCCTATTGGGCTGTGAGCTTCTTGAGAGCAGAGACTGGTTTTTGCCTTTCTTTGTATCTCCAGAGATTAACCCAGGGCCTTGAACATAGTAAGCACTTAATAAATGCTTGTTGATTTGAGATTAGAATCTCAGCAAAGTGGCTCATACCAACTAGGCCAGGCCCCCCCAAAACACACTTCTGATGAAAAAGTCAGCTTAGCTGATGCAGAGTCCCTCAGCAATGACTGGCACCAACATTGCAGTGGAATGGTAGGGTAGGAGGGAACTCTTCTACCCCCCCTCATCACTGAACACTCTTCAGATGGTCCATCCAGTCTGTCCTTTCCCACAGAACTTGGCCAAACTCTTTACTTGAAATCAGATACAATACAAATAAGAAGAAGAATATCTTGAACCTGGGTTTGACTCTATTGCATAGGTCAAGTTGACTGTATTCCATATAATATGACATGAGAAACACTAAAAGACTCATTTGCCTGTGAATATTTTGAGCTCCAACCTCCCATGGGCTTAAAAATGACTGTTACTAGATTATTTCAAATATGTCTAAAAATTTACATTTTAATAGGAGCCCTTACACTGACATTGTCTCCAGAAGGTCCCTGTTAAAATACAAATACTTCATCTGGGGAGGAGCAACTCATTACATGACATTAACACATTAGCATTCTGTCAGTTCTAGATATAGAGAAAAAGAGTCCCCAGGATACAGGGCCAAAAAAAAAAAACAAACCAAAATGGGGGAAGGGATAAGGGTAGGAAAAATTTGGAGGAGTATGGGGCACTGCCCAAAGAAAGTGTGTGAGGTGGTATGGTGTGAGACCCTAGCAGCAAATGAGCAGCTAAAAGACACTGGGCAAGGGAGTGGGGATTCAGAAAGGAAAAGCTGCTGACCCCACATGTCCCCATAATTCACAATTATGCCTAAAACAAATGCTAACAATCCACAAAATCTCTACTGGGAAGTAGAGATTCTGTATAAAAGTCCCATTTTCACTGTGGGCTCATAGTGCCCCATTTCCACATTCTACAAGGCTGGAGGGGGGAGACTGGAAATTGCTGCATTCACCTCTGCCTCCAGCTCTTACACTCCATCATCACTTCCATATCTGTAGTGTTTCAAGGTTCACAGAACACTTCTCCTCGTAACAACCCTCTTAAGTAGGTGAAACAATCGTGCTCTCTCTTTTATAGACACAGAAGCTGAAATCCAGGTAAAGTGACTTGCCCAGGGTCACACAACTCATATACATCAGAGACAGGGCTTGAAACTAGGTCTTTCTGACTCCAAAACTGGTCTTCTCTCCACTAGGAAACATGGCCTCTAAATGCACTCATCTGTGTTTGCTGATTGTAGTGTTAGCTTTTCTTCTCACTCAAGCACTGAGCAGTTCTATCTGTCAGATCCTCCTAGCAGTCAGGCCAGTAAGCTAAGGGCAGCTGCTCCATTTGGATATTACCACAAGGTGACCCTATGGGTCAAAAGGTCTTGAAATCAGAAAGCCAGAGAGGACCCCTGAATCCTATAGAAATGGCCCCATGGCAATGGAAACAAATGCCTGCAAAAGCCTTTCACCCCACGAGGCCAAGGTGACTGTTTCACTGATTTAGTTCAGACTACGTGCCTCAAGGCAAGTGGTGCTGACTCATGAGCATCCCATGAATAGTCTGGTGGTTGTGCAGACACAGCAGTTATGACACAGGCTTCTTTTACATGATCATATCTTAAGTCTAGAGCAAGAAGAGCACCTTATGTAGCATCCAGTTCAACTGCTTCATTTAATGAGGAGAAAACTGAGGCCTAGAGAGGCCTAACTGTTGTTGTTCATCCCTCATTCTCAAAGAGGACCATGACATTGGGAAGGTGATGTCATGACTTGCAAGTGAACTGGATTTAAGTGAGGGAGGGCTGTGCAAAGTCACTAGCCTCACTTTCTCCTCCGGAGTGACCAGATATAGATCCTAACAACTGGAGATGGCCCCGATGCAGTGGGAAACCTTGGCCTTTTTAAGCTAAGGTCTTTTCTAGGTCTCAGTTTGTCTGAGGCAATGCCCATTCAGTGATTAGGGCTAGGTAAGACAAGAGGCAAAGAATAGCCTCTTTTACCTGGTCAAAAAAATCAGTCTTAGAGGAAAAGACCCTCAGGGTTTCTGGCCAAAACAGAAACAATTGCTATTTACCTCACGCTCACTCGGAACCTTCTGAGCCCAAACAATGACCCAATGAGGCTTGGGCTGGGACCTATTGTTGGCCAGCTAGAATGCTTTGGTTTAAAACATGGTCCTTATAAAAAAATCTAGCTAGTAAACCCCAAGATGTCTTTCGAGGTATAAAGTGACTTACGCTTACTTTTAGGAAGTAGAAATAGGATTTGAACCTAGGTCCTCTGGGTCTAAATGCAGCCTGCTTTCCAGAGGACCACAATTCTACTCATTGGATAATTCCAATAAAACCCCAAAACCTTGCTCTTGATGGAAGGATTATGAACATTTCATTATCATTGCTAAGTGGCTTTGCTTAGGTGGTCTATACCAGGGCTGTCCAACCTCTGGTTTTTATTGAAACAATAGACAATATATTTTGATTTGCCATTTTAGTGAGAGCTCTGCGGTAGCTCGGCTTCCTTTACTAAAGCATTTATGTAAATTTCTATGCTTGTAGGCGGGCAGCATAAATCACACTAAGGCTACATGTGGCTCACTGGCTGCATTTTTGGACAGCCCTGGTCTATACTGATGGCATGTTGAATTTCCAAATGGAAATGATGAAGAAAAGGTTTACGATTTCCTTTCTGTTTAGTTTTTGTTATGATTTGATGAAAGACGATGTGGTATAATGGAAAGATGAGGCTTAGTAGCAAGAGACCAAGGTTCTCATCCCAGTACTCTGTGACCTTTGGCAAGTCACTTAACGTGGAGTTCATAGAAAAGCCTTAATTTCCTTATCTATGAAATAGGATTTATAGTAATACCCCTCCCCACCATCCCCACCTGACTGGGCTGGGGGCAGGGAGAGGGTATTTTTGTGAAGATCAGAAGAAATCAGAGTCTAAAAATGCTTTGGGGGGAAAAAAGCATCAGAGTGCTAGGCAAATATGAAATGAATGTAAAATTAATGTGCAGTAATGAAAAGGTGAATCATCCCTAAAATAACGTGCTTTGCAGTCGACCCAAGTGCTCGTCAGGAAAAGAACCTTACCCTCATCAAGCACATTACAAAGTTTGACCAGATTCTCAGAAAATTTCATGCCTTATAAGAATGGAAAGTTCACTTTATTCTGAAGGGGAAGTAGCTGTCCCCACCTGATTTGCATTTTACACAGTGCAGCAGGAAATATTTAAGTTGACAAATAGGATATTTAATACTGCAACAGATATTTGGCAGTTAGTTTTTAACAATTGTTACAAATGTGATTTATTTGCTATTATAAAAAGGGCATTACTATGTGAATATGACTCGGAAATTAGCTCCAGTTTAGCAAGAGGCCTTGACTGCCTGACCTCTTAATATCCTTATAATGATGCCATTTACCATTCAATGCTTAGTCAAGTCACTCACTGCTAGATTTGTTTTAAAGGAGGCCACTGTAGGGCAGAGGCGTTATGTGTGTTAACATACCGCCTTGGTGGGTTAGGCACATGCTCTACCGGTCTTTTAACAGAAAAAAAAAAGGGGGGGGGCTTAATCAAGTCCTTTATGAAAATGTGTTAGTTCTGATTTCCTACAGTGAGAACACATTATTACTAATTACAGCCTACTCCAGCTAGAACATACCTCACATTTTCTCCGTAAGACGCTTCCCAGGGTAGGCTGAGCCACTGAGTACCACAAACAAGCCAGCTTTCGACCATCTAGTGACAGCAGCTTTTTCATTTCAACCAAAGATAGTCCTTGGTAGGAGAGGCTTCTTGCAAAGGCCACAGCATCAGTGCCAGTGCCAGTGTGGTTGCTGTTGTTCGTCCTCTGTTTTTGAAGAAGACCGGTGACCTCATGGGGTGAGGTCTTGACTGGTGAGTGAGAGTTGTACAAAGTCTACTAATGGAGGAATGAGGACTGGCCTTCACAGCCTCACCCTTGAGCTACTAAGTCTCAGTATAGAATTGAAGATGGCTCTCCTCAGTAAACCCCCAACCAAAGCCACTCAGTGATACTGACAACAGTAGTTTATGGGGTCCCAGAATCTTAGACGTAGAGATAGAAAGGACCTCAGACACCAGCAAGTTCAATCTCCTCGTTTTGTAAGTGAGGGAAGAGAGGTCCAAAGGTAAGTGTCAAAGGTGGGATTTGAACCCAGGTCCTCTGACCTCAGAGACAATGTTCTCAGAGGGAGGTAAAGGCGTAGCACAGGATCACAATATAGACTTAGAAGTGGAAGGGATTGTAAAGGTCATTGAGACCATCTCCCTTGTTCTGTTGGTGTCGTTCAGTCATTTCAGTCATGTCTGACTCATTGTGACCCCATTTGGGGTTTTCTTTCTTGGCAGAGACACTGGAGGGGTTTGCCGTTTTCTTTTCCAGCTCATTTTACAGATGAGGAAACTGAGGCAAACAGGGTTAAGTGACTTGGCCAGGATCACATGGCTAGTAAGGGTCTGAGGCCAATTTGAACTCAGGAAGATGAACCTTCCTGACTGCAGGCCTGGTGCTTTATCCACTGTGCCATACACAGAGGAGGAAACAGAGGCACAGAGTGGTTGAGTGACTAGCCCGGGGTCACACTAGTGACCCTAGGAAGTGTTTGAAGTAGGATTAGAATCCAAATCTTTCTGACTCCAGAACTAGTATTCTGCTATGTCAGAGAAGTGATAGTATACTTTGTGTCAGGTGATCCTTATAAGAAACCTGAGAGATAGGTGGTACAATTCTCCCCATTTTATAGCTTAGGAAACTGAGTCTCAGAAAAAAGGAAGTGGTTGGCTCAAGGTCACATAGCCAGTAAGTGGCTTAGATAGGACTTGGATCCAGGTCTTCCTCTTCCAGGTGTCACTGGCATTCCAAAACAAATGGCTGATTTGCCCAAAGATAGAATATGGGATTTTATGGGTATGATTAATTAAATAATAGTCTAGATTAATAGAGTATTAGTCCTGTTGCCCCACTTTACAGATGAGAAACTGATTCCCAGAGAGCTTACTCAGCTTAAAGCAGCAAAGCTAACTAGTGGCAGATGGTATGCATTTGTGGACTTTTCAAAGTGCTTTCACTTGAACTTCACAAAAGGCCTTTGGGGAAAGTAGTTCAGATATCATTCCCCTTTGACACAGGAGGAAACTGAGGTTCAGAGTGGTAGAGAGACTTGCCTAGGGTCACACAACTCATTAATAGCAATGCTGACACAAAAAAATTAGGCACCAGACCTTCTGACTCGGAGTCTTGTACTTTCATTTTTTGGCATATTGAAATTCTTGGAGCGTATGGCCCTTTTCTTTTCCAGTAGCCAGCCACACCATGACCAGAAGGACAGGAGGTTCAGTTCTGTTCTTTTCTCCAGCAGGGGGTGAGCACTTTGTCACAGCAATTCATTATTTGCATCAGGCCCTCCTCCTTCCTTCAGTCCATTTCGCTTCCCTACCCCCACCCCCCAAATTCCCCAAAGTTCATTTTTACTCAATTTTCTCAACAGAATCGAGAAATTCCTTTGCCTTGTTCATTTTAGAAATGTTCAGCCATGAGCAGAAAAATCAAAGACTACCTCAGCCTTCCTGAATTTAGTTAACTCTTCTCAAATAAGGTAATAGCACAGTTGGGTCGATTTTCTCTGCCCGGTTATTCGCACTCCTGTAACTGCAGTGATCATCTTGACTGTTCTGATTAGGGGTTTATGGCAGCTCCATCACTCAATTGAATGATGTAGAAATAGAAGCAAAAGGTATCTGCTCCATTAAAGTCACATTCCCGCCCCACCCCCCTTTCTTTTGCTGGTCTCATTTTTTTTTCTTCTTGTTTCGATTAGATATGGGCAACGGACCTTGAACTTCTTTATAGTGACCAGCTTTCCTTGACACAGCTCACCTTGTATGTGACCAGAGGAAATCTGAATTTCAGTTCTAGTGTCTTAGAAGTGGCACCCTCTGTAAAGAAACTTAATAAGTCCCTCAGCCAGATCAAGGTAGAACCAGTAAGTATCAATCAACAGACCAGCATTTCCTGCATACCTACTGGATGTGCCCAGCTCTGTGCTACAGATGGAGGGGAGGGGGGTTTATGCAAAAATGAAAGAGACCCAATCCCTGCCTTCAGGGTTTGCTGTCCTATTGAGGAGATAAAAGAGACACACAAGAAAAGCTGACCAACCAATACTACTAGAATTAGAAGGGGAAAGGGTGACTGAGGGGAAAAAAAATCTTTGCAACAAGTTTCTCTGATAAGGTTCTTGTTTCTAAGATCTGTAAGGAAGTTATTCAAATTTATAAGAATGAGAGCTATTCCCAATTAATTGATAAATAGTCAAAGGATATGAACTGGTAATTTTCTAAGGAAGAAATCCCTCCTATTAAACAGCTATATGAAAAGTTGCTTAAACATACAAGTTAATGTGTGGTCAGTGCTGAAGGGGTGACAAAGATGCCAAGTGCCATCAGAGCTCTGTATGGGGAGTGGCTCTTATGAGCTAGATTTATTCAGAAGCCTTCACCGATGAGGTGAGACATGAGCTAAGCCTTGAAGGACAGGAAGAGGCAGAGAGGAGGAGTGGGAAGCATTTCAAATAGGGAAAGGAGGGGATGGTATGAGTCAACGTCATTGTCAACCAACCTTGTACGGGACCCTCCGGCCCTAAAAGCCACACCATGGCCAGAGCAACTCTACTCACCTTAGTAGCCTCCTGTCTATAATAGGTAAGATCATAGGTTTTAGAACTGGAGGAGGCCTTGGAGATCATCTAGTCTTCCCCCTCACTTAACAGATGAAGAATCGTGGGCCCCAGGAAGGGAAATGGCCAACCCAAGCCATTTACCGAAAGTCACAAAGCTAGTAAGTGGCAGAGCTGGGATTCACAGTTTTAACTCCAAACGTGTACTCTTTGCACAACTCCCAGGCCAAGCAATACACATCTTGGGAGTCTAAGTCTTGAGTATTTTTAATGGGGTGCCTAAGAGTAGTTTAACTGATTTCTTCCAACTTTAAAATTCTCGGATCTTTTTCTAAATCCCGTACCTGTGCCAGTTGTAGAGGAGCAATCGTAAAGTACTCATTGTTGACATCACCTGTATATCTAGTTAAGCCACTTAATAATAGTAACAATTGCTAGCATTTTCATGGTATGCAAAGTGATGTTTGCAAAGTGATTTCTATATTTTTACTACTTCGACCCTCACAGTAATTCCGAAGTATGTGCAATTCTTGTCACCATTTTACAAATGAGGAAACTGAGGCTAAAAGAGTATAAGTGACTTGCCCTGGATTATTCCACTAGGAAATGTCTGAGGCAGGATTTGAACTCAAATCTTCCTGACATCCATTGTTCAACTTAGTAGGAAAGATGCATTGTGTAGGAGAGATTCCTCATATGGCTATCCCTCTTCCTTCTAACCTCATACACTTCACTTGGTCACAGGGACTTTTAATCAATCATCAAGCATTTTTTAAGCACCTACTATGTACTAGGCACTAGAGATACAAAGACAAAAGTGAAAGTTCATACCTCAAGGATCTTGCATTTTAACAAAGAGAGATAGCATGAACACATGCACACATAAATATACATAAACACATAGGAAAACACACACAAAGTAGATACAGTGTAAACTTGGGGGAGGCAAGGAATCCTAGCTGGGGGGAACCAGGAGACCAGGAAAGACGGAGAAGAAGACAGAGCCTGAGCTGAGTCTTGAAGTAAACAAGGGATTCCAAGAGGCAGGGGTGGGGAGGGAGTCTGTTCCATGCATGGGGAGCACAGATACAGGAAATGGTGTGTCTAGTGTGAAGAGTAGCAAGGAGGCCAGTTTGGCCAGACCATAGACTTCATGGAGGGGAGGAAGGTATAATGAGACTGAGAGCATAATAGAGGTTCAGGTTGTAAAGAGCAAAATTTGACTAGGGACAAAGAAAGATGGTTCCATGATGAGCAAGCCCTGACTCCCTATAGAAAGTAGTTCCAGATCCCCATCTTCATAAAGGTCCACCGGGCTATTGGTCCTACAGTACTAAAGAAAAACGCAGAACTCAACCTCTTGTTGTTCTGGCCATGAGTTCCAGGATGGGACATCCCAATTCCATGCTATTACTAAAAGAATACTGCAGACGGGGTGGTTTTCAGTCAGCAACCCGCACTAAGTGACAATTTGCTGCTTTAAATATGTTGCTTCAGAGAAGTCTAGCCAAAAGCATATGTTGTGTTTTGGATGAGAGGCATGCTCAGTGGTTTCCCCCATTGTGCCTGTTGGCTTCCTTCCTAAATGCAGACAATACTGTGGAATTCTTCAGAGAGAGAGACAGAGTCTTGAAAATTTTACTTTACTGTGGACGTGTAAGAGGGAAAGCATTATGGTCCTGGATGGTCCAAAGGCCATATAATCCCAGAACAAAAGTGTGCCCATTGTTACTATAATCTAGTATGGAACTGAGTGTACTCTTGATTTTTAGAAAGACAAAAGTCTTAGGCTGGGTGTGGCTGGAAGTATGTGCTTATCTCTGTGTTCAGAAATACAGACATACACAGGTACACACAGGTACTTACACGTGTAGACAGATACACACTAGCCTGCATTTAAAACCAAAAAGAAATTTTATTAGAAAACTATGTGCAGATTGTCATTCCGCCTTTTGGAAAAGGAAGTTGTCATCCTCTGACTTCACAAGGCTCCATTGAAGAATACTATAAAAAGAGGAGTAAAGATAGAATGTTTATGAAAGTACAAAAGATTTCAGAACTCATAAAGTACTTCTGACTTGGAGAGGCATTTTGCATAAGGAACAAAACAAAAATCCAAACTTTTTTCTTCCTGTACTCACAGGAGAGATATTGTCCCTTTCCCACCCTAAAGAAGGTGTTGAGAAATTATAATTTAAAGGTTAATGAGCTCCTGATCTAGTGTTCTTGTCAAGCAACCACTTTGAGGAGAAAGAGTAAATTGGATATGATTAGTCCCAGAAGTACATGTTTTAAAAATGAAAAGTAATCAAGTAGCAACTTTTTTAATTAAAATTCTGTCAGAATTAGCATAAATTGTCATCTTTTCCTCTCAGTTTTTACCTAGCCATTCTCCTTCTGACTTCTCCTTCCTGGGTTTTCAAGGAGTAGTAACAAGGACTGTTTTGGAAAACATCTTAAAATAACTCAAGACATTCATAAGCATTTTAACAGCATATGATCTGTAATGAATGATTAAGTAAAACCTTTTGTGTTAAATTATGATGTTAATAATGATTCTGTCTCTTTTAATTTATTATGAATTCTCAAATGCTCCGGGTTTGATTTTGATAAAATGGAACAACAACGGAGTTTATGCAATGACTTTATTTTTAGAAATCCTTCTTTGAAAGAACAAATTTCCTAGATACTGCTGCTACTGTAATTATGTACAAAACCAATCACTCATTATAGTTAGGATACATTATCTTCTAGACAGATGAGGCTAAATAAGCAACACATTAATAATTCAGAGTGCAGTTCATTATGCATGTGGATGCATGCTTTGTAACCAAAATAAGCACCTCATCAGCCTTGTGCCAACCCTTAAACAATAGTTCTGTGTTATTGCAGCCCCATTCAAGTTTACGCTTGTTAAACTGCTACTTGGATTATTTTATCAAACATTCATTTATTTGTGGTCCCTTACTGCAGAGAACAGATTTTGGAAGCTCCTTTTTTCAGTTAATGATTTGAGCAATGGGTGTTATTAATTCTCAGAATATTATAAACATGATTAATTCTCAGGCAGAGATTTATTACACAAGGATTTCAACTATGTCAACTTAAATACATCACTGTCAAAACAAGTATCATGGAGAAAATGGAATGCACTCTGCACTTCCAGTCCTCAAGCTCAGAAGGAAATCGATTTAAATTATGGCTAAAGCAAAATTATATTCTCCAATGAAAAAGAGTGTTTTTAAGCTTCTTTTATTTAGCTATAAGAATTCTTGTTAAATTGTGATTTAGAAAGAAGATCGGACTTTGACCAAATATTGATCTGCCCTATCATTCATCTTCATTCTACATTTCTGTTTCTTTCCTTTTGGAAGTGTGGTATAGTGAAAATTGTGATCAAGAATTGTAATTGTAGTATCGTATCAGGAATTGTAATCAGGAAAGATGAGGATTTAAATCCCAGCTATGGCACTTACTCACTAGGTAACAATGAGCAAGTCACTTAACCTCTCCTAGCCTCAGTTTCCTAATGTGTAAAATGGAGAGATTAATCATTGTTCTACCGATCTCACTGCGTTGTGAAGAAAGCCCCACATAAATACTAAAGTACATAGAAATGTGAGATATTATTATTTGGACTTGATTTTTGGACTTTAGTTCCTTATTAAAATTTAAGTACCCTCAGGAAGAATCATATCTTAAACTATTAGCAGCTCATTTACCAGCTAACCTCTTTGCAAATACAGGTATGGAAAAAAGGAGAAGGATTTGAGGTAAGGATGTAGGTACACCAGGAAGAAGAACAGGGACACTGAGGGAGGAATGAAAAAGTGGCAAAGACAAACTTTATGTGCTCCATCACTTTACAGAGGGCCCTTCCAGCCCAGACTACGCAAAGACATTGGTCTGCTGTGTGACCTTGAGTGAGTCTTATAACTACTTGGTCTCAGTCCTTCAACCACCAAATACCCACAGCACATCCCAGAGCAATCATGAAGACTGTTTAATGAATGAACTTTGGCATAATGTTTTTCATGATGGAAATCACAGAAATGCCTAGTAGAAATCAGACTAGCTCTCTTGGCATGCACCCCCAGTCTATTCACAAGGCTATCTTCATAGACTATAGGTATCTTCACTACAAGGACATCTAACACATAGAGAATTATACCCAGGATGAGAATCAGCCCTTTAGGACAAATTAGAGGTGTAGCCAGGCACATTTGGTTTGAAAATATTCCAAGAGGGTAAGTAGGTATGTCAAATGTCTTAGGCAATTGATTTTAGAACCTTTACATCAAGGGTTCTTAACCTAGAATCCACAGATTCCCAAAGAATCCATTTGGATGAGAAAAAATTAAATCTTTATTTTCACT
Organism: Trichosurus vulpecula; assembly: GCF_011100635.1. Taxonomy (NCBI): domain Eukaryota; kingdom Metazoa; phylum Chordata; class Mammalia; order Diprotodontia; family Phalangeridae; genus Trichosurus; species Trichosurus vulpecula. The sequence goes on from NC_050580.1 coordinate 152,760,661, forward strand.
AACCTTTTGTTTCCTTGAAATCCTGTGTATATTATTTTAGGCAGTGTCCACAGTCTTTACCAAACTGCCAAAAAGGTCCATTATATACACACAAAAAAGCTTAAGAACCCCTGTTTCATAGGAATCATCTCCTTTGCAGGAGTTATAATATGGAAAGGAAGTCCCAATTCTTTATTGAAGTCAAAGCTCATACAGAATCTTAAAATCATAGAATTTCAGAGCTAGGTAGGATGTTGGAAATCAGTTAATTCAGCATCTCATTTTACTAGTACAGAAACCAAGGCAGAGAAAAGTGAAGTCATTGGACAAGTTAGTAGCAGAACCAGGACTAAAACCCAAGAGCATTTTTCATTATAGCATCTCCTTCAAAATACAAATCATACAAAATAGCAAATCTAAATGTAGCCACTATCAAGCATGGGAAGAACCATTATTTATCTGTTATGTGAAATAATACTCGAAAATGCAAAAAGTAAGCTCTTGTACCTGTTTCTTGAAAAACTTGTGGGTTTCTACAGGGCTGAAAATTCCTTTCCCTGAAGTAGAGAAGGAACAGTCCTCCCCATGAGCACTCTACTCCCCCTCTTCATCCATTACAGAGAAGGTTGTGTGTAGCCCTGGAAAGTCTGCTGGGAACAGAGCAGTGGCCAGGGATTCTCTGCCATATCACTCCTCCACGCATGCCTAAAAAACATCAATGCCGACGGTGGTGTAGATGCCACAAGCTCACAGATATTTCTGGGGAAGTATGTGGGAGAGATCCTGCAGAAGACAGAGCAGGCCCTGGCACCTACAGGGACAATTAGCTATGATATGTAATGTTAATATGGATTCTCAACTCAACCTTAAAAATCAAACTTGATTTTTCATCCTTCACTGATATTGATTGCCTACTGTAGGCAGAAGGTGAAGTATGCAAACCAAACACTTAATTCTCTTTCTGGCCAAAAAGAGTTTGACCATATTTTTGTTTTCCTTTCCAAAAAGAATGGTCCATATTTGTGAAACCATTGACTTTAGATGGTACAATTATCTTTGTCATCTGCTCTGTCGGGTTCAATATAAGCTAGACCTAAGTTTTCCTCTTTGCTCCTGACATTTAAATGCTTTTAATGGAGAGACTTCTGGAATCTCAGGATCACAGCTCTAGAGAAACCCCAGAGGTTATCTAGTCCAGTCTTCTTAATTTTATAGAAAAGGAAACTGAGACCCAGAGATGTTAAAGGATTTGCCCAAGGTCACACAGGTATTAATCCTCAGAGGTGGGATTTGAACTCAGGTCCTCTAACTACAGAGCCAGTGTTCTCTCCACTGTATCATGATTCTAGAATTGAGAAACTCAGAGCTGGAAGGGACTCTAGCCCTCATCAAACTTAATTCCCTCTGTTTACAGCTGGGGAAACTAAGACCTCAGGAGAGGGCATAGCACACCTATAGACAAGGTAGTTAAGAGTTAAAAATGTACCACTCACTAATGAGTTCAAGATTCTTGATGGTTTTGATATTTATGTGACTTAGATGATTTCCAAGGTCCCTTCTCTTCCTAAATCTGTGGCCATAGGATCAGTGCTGCTCTAGGAAGAAAATCATCATCACCATGGACCTCATCAGATATTTCTCACCTGCTCACTGCAAGGCCTTGTTTTTGACAGCAGGGATAAGGATTAGTGGCTGTGATAAGAAGACACATCTGTAGTGCTTTCACCCAATAGTGTGATTTCCTGTTATTTTACATACTAGCATACTTTATAGTGTTTATAGTGCTTTAAAGTTTCCCAAACACTCTCCTCATGACAACCCTGTGAAGTAGGCCAGGCAAGTATAATTATACTCCATTTCACAGAGGGGCAAAGTGAAGTTCAGAAAAGTTATGGGACCTGCCCATGACCACATGCCTTTCATAAATATGAGAGCCAAGATTTAATAAACTCTACAGATTTCTCCTGACTCCAAGTCTGATGTCCTTTCCCTTACACCACATTGCTTTCTATATGCCATGACTCTTACCCTCAAGGAATTTCTCATCTAGTTGGGGAGGCAAAACATATACATAGACAGACAACTAATAAGGCAGCAGGAAAGAAACCAAGTGTTTGATAAAATGTATGGTAGAGATAATAAGGGTCTTAGAAGAAGCAGGGCTCCCTGAGGGCTGGAGTGTTCCAGTATGGATTTGTGGAGACAGAAGGATTTGAGCTAGGCCTTGCTAGATGGTTAAGAATCAGACAAAGAGAAGATCATGCAAACCAAAGGAAATGGGGATGTTTTGGCTCTAATTTCAAATTGCTTTCTTTTTGAAACACAATCACTACTTGTTTTTTAGAGGCTAGAATGACAACCCGTTTTCCATCAGGAAGACACCCAACGTGCTGTCAAGAATTACATCTACATGATCATAGGATTTAGTTCTGGAGGTCATCTAATTCACCTCTTTCAATTTACAGACAAGTACACTGAGGACCATGCTTCTTGGTCCCACAGCACAGACAAGACTGGAAGACTCTAATGGCTCACCTTCTCTGGAGCCATGGTACAGATTGTCCCAGCCAAGGGCCCACCTTCTTGTTTTCTTTGGCCTAGTCTCAGCTTTGTTAGTTTTTATACGATGGTGGCATAAGAGAAGTTTAGAAGACAAAAATAACCTTGGAATTATCTTGTGAATTCATGGTAATTACCATGCAATTACATGCTCAGTAACCACAATGGAATTCTAGAGTATTTACAGTTCACTTATATCTACAGATTGCTCTGGCTTCCGTGCCTTCATTTTTAAAGTGAGTGTGCTATGGGACAGTGCAGCTCAATGCCTCGGCCTGGTGGCCATTGTAGTTTGCATTGACTGAGAGGCAGAGCTGGTCTTGCTTCAATCCAAACTAAATCTAGACTACCTTAATTACCCCTTTGATGACCCTGGGTGAGTGCTGAAGAGTCAGTCTATCCCTTTGCAAGAGGTTGCTCATATCCTATGTATCCTTGCAATTCCATTACAGTAAACACTGATTGGAAGCCCCTAAATGATTTATCTGAATAGCAAATAAACCACAGGGGGGAAGGGGAAAGGGTGTCCAGTTTAGAAAGTCATACTGTATTCCCTGATATAATACTAAATAGTTTCTTTTATTCTTATAGTTAAAAAAATCCATTGACTAGATGCCTTTCTATCCTGGTAGAACCAGTTAGAACTTGTACTCCACTGACACAACTTTTGAGAACCTAGGGTCATCTCCACGATGGAACATTGCCAGAGGAATTTAATAGAGGAATAGGACTAACAACTGCTTGGAGTTGAATCACATTGGCTACACGTAGAGATATGTCTAGGGTCATGAGAGACTCAGAACAGAGAACCCCCTACCAGGATAGATAGATAGATAGATAGATATACTGATGAGAGCTAGGCTGGCCAAAGCACACAGAGGATTAGCTTTCATTAAAAGAACTCCAAAAAAACAAAACAAAACAAAAAAATGAGCAGAAATTAGAAAGTGCAATGAGAGGTGGAAATATTGCCTATGAAAACAATTTGGAGCACTGGACAGTGAGTCAGGAACCCTGGGTTCTCACCTTGGCTCTGCTTCTTAAAAACTCTGTGATCTTGAGGAATTCATTGACTCTTCTCTGGACTTCAGTTTTCTCATCTATCTGATGAGAAGTCTGGAATAGCTGTTCATTGATTCTCCTTCTAGTTCTAAGTGTCCAAGATTCTTAGCTGTCAAAGGGAAAATAAGGTATGAGAAACGGGTAAAAAAAAAATAACCTCCATGGGGGTGATGGGCCAGTGTTTAATATAGTGGTTGAAAATACACCACAGATCTCTTTAGCATTTGCTGTCAAGACCCACCCCTTCTCTACCTTCCACCATGGTTACCTTGGAGCCATGAGTACCTTTGGGTGCCTATTCCTTCCAGCACCTCAGAGTCACCTAAAACACAGTCTCTGCCTGCGGTTGGGATCCAAATGTTCCATACCAGAGGAATGACAATGACTGTGGCTATACATTCTGGTCTCCAGATTTATAGCTGTCATAAACTTCGGTATCATGATAACTGATTCTTATGAAACATTTACATTTTATTAATCACTATACGTCTCATGATAAAGAGAGCCTAGCATCATGCATAGACCCAGGAAGACTTGGGTCTAAGTCCCACATTGGCTCTCTGACCCTGGGCAAATCACTTGACCTTTCATGCTCTAGGCAACCCTCCACAACTATAAGTAGTAAAGAAGGTGCCAATCTGAATTGATAGAAATACTTTCCTCACCCAGAAGTTCCCTATATCAATGAAATCACAGGCCCAACCCCTGTCCCTATTTCAAGAGCACTTAGTGAGGCAAGTAATACAACTATTATTATCCCAATTCTATAAATAAAAAAAAACTGAGGTCCAATGAAATTCAAGGTCACACATCTACTTCTTCTGACTCCAAATTCATTGTTCACCCTACCACAACACAGCTTCCAAGAACAGACCACATCTGATTTCCAGAAGAAATTAAATCAAGTCTGTTGGGGGCACATTGAAAGAGGCTGACAAGCTGCCAGATTCCTAATACTTAATTTTGTTAGTGGTTATATTTTAGATACTTTCAGGAAATATTAAAGACTGTTCAGGCCTTACAATAACTGAACTCTTTGGCAGGCTTCCCACTGGTATCAACAAGAGATACACAAAGGACGATAGCAAAAGAAATGTCCTAAACTCTCCATGAAGGAGCACACAATAGTCTTGCTTTATGCTCACATTCTCATACCTAATTACGTGGTCTTTTCCAGCTTGCTACATCTATTCGCTATGCAGTGATGTCCACCAACGTGATGCACAGCAACCTCTCCCTAGTCTTCCACAGTGTTTTCCTCCAGATGTGTAAGGCCCATGGCATAGGATACGATGTGGAGGTATGACTAGTGAAAGTTAGCCAGTACCAGTTGGGATAAAAATGTCACCTGCTGAAGCCAATTCAACCCATTTTATCATCTGGGGAAAATATCTCCACTGGTCCTTCATAGGTTTTCATGATTTTCAGAGGTATCTATCCTTCCCACTGCAGCACCCTTATTTTGGGCTCCCTGCTTGCGTAACCAGCAGGGTTGTGGTTAAGTGTTCTTTCCTCTATTTGCATGCACATCTAATGATGCCCATATACCTCAGCAAACCAAATATTTCAATATAATTGACTGAATACAGAAAGAATGAATCAACCCAGACAGCTGCAGTTGGGATTAATTATTCCAAATACAGCACATAGCCCCTCTGGAATTAAAGTTTTATCCCCCAAATGATTGAACAGAAACACTTTTCCCTGTGCCCAGAAGGTACCTAAACTTAACTCTGTCTTTTATTAGCCTCAAGGTTATTCTACTCATTCTAGATTCCTCAGAGCAGGAAGGAATAATTTGAGGGACACTGTGAAGTTTCCTTGCTATCTCCACCCCACCAAAAGTCACTTTCCCTCTTATTTACTGATTATTGAAATCCTGTAATTCCTCGTTCAGTTTAAAAGATCTGGCCTCTGTTAAAATAAGATGCCTTAGGAAATTTGCACACTTGGGCCTCATCAGTCACCTCAGGGTGGTTTGAATTTATTGGATACTTGAAGTTATACTCTAAAGGAAAAAAGAGGAGAAAATGTAGAGGTGGTGCCTAGAGAGTAGATGCAAGAAGGTGCAGGGAGGGAGGCCTACGGGTTCCAAAGATGAACTTCAACTGCCTAACAATGTACTTGACCCTGAGGCAGATATATTAAAACTGGGTTCCCAGAGGAAAGTGGCGATAAAAGAAAAAAAGTGGAGTGGGATTAAAAAGCAGTTGGGAGAGAAGAAACAAAATTAAATAGCTAGCATTGATATAATGCTTTAAGGTTTACAAAGCCCTTTAAGTATGTTATCTCTTTAAATCCTTACAACAGCCTTGTGAAGTAGTAAGTACTATTACAGGTGAACAAATTGATGTTTGAAAGAGGTTAAGTGACCTCCCTGGGTTCACACAGGTAGTAAGTCTTCAAGGAAGGGATTTAAACTCAAGTCTTCTTGACTCCAGATCTTAACCAGTTCAGAAAGAGCCAGAGAAGGAAGAGGAGAAGGGGGGACAAGCTATAGGAGATGTGAAAATTATAAAAAGAAGAAGGAAAAGAAAGAACAATTAATGGACATTTCTGAAAGGAAGTAAGGGGAAAAAAACATTAAAAGAGAAAGAGATACTAAAATGGTACGATGATAAGGCTCTGGTACAAGAAATTTCCTTGTGGGTCACATGACAACTCAGAAGTACAATAGACCATCCATTTTTCCCTTCCTTAGAACCTTTCCCCACATATTAGATAAGCGCTTATGACCTCACACAGTGTCATCCCTTAGGAAAACCTATGAAGGGAGGTGGGGGTGGGGGTCTACTTTAAATGAAATGCTTCTTCTAGGTGTCTTTTTAGAACCATCATCATGTTAAGCCTTAGCTGTGTTTTCTTGCCCAAGTAACTAAGCCTCTCAGTCGCACCACCTACCCCACAGGGTTTGTTTGTTTGGTTTTTTTTTTAGTAAGAGTCAAATGTCATTATATACGTAAAACGCTTTGAAAACTTTACAATGCTATTTCACTGTGGGTTAATAATGACACTGATAAGAAACAGGAGCAACAAAAACATGGATGTAAATGTCACTATCTACAAATTGCAGATGAAAAAAAAGTTAAGTTTTAAGGAAACTAAAGAATTTCCCTAACATTGCAGAGTCAATCTGGGGTAGAGTTGGATCTGAAAGTGGTTGTGTGTGTGTGTGTGTGTGTATACATTTTTCTGTAACCTTGGCTATGCATGCTCTTCTTCATCCCTGGCCCCGTGCTGTTGCCTAGGAAACCCCTCCCCACTCAGCCATTGGCACTGCCCAGCTTTTTACCTGCTCTAACTCAGCTTTATCAGTATTGGCTTGAAGCTGAAAAAAGGCAAGATTATAGAGATCAAAACAAAATGTACAAGTCTAATCATGAACCTCCCCCATATAGGTATCAAAAAGGTAGTTGGATGCTTGGATTATGAGAGGTTTTTGGAGATGGAGGTACCTTTGCAGAAATACATGTGGCCCAATACCCACTGGATAGGGGAAGAAAGAAAAAAAATATCTAATGCCTTGTCCATTCAGATGGATGCAGAGGAGAAAATTAAATACGATGCAGTTACTCAACAGAGATAATCAAAAGACAAGGTCCTATATAGAAAGTACACTGATTAGGTTCCCAAGGAAGTTATGAATGCAGATAACCCAGACCTGGCAAGACCTGACAAAGAAACTATTGAAGAAATTACAGAAAGTGCACAAGGAGCCCTGTAGAGAAATCTGTGTCTCCAGAAAGTTGGTACAACTATTCCAGTTAGAATTGTCAATAAACTTGCCCTAGCTCAGTACATCTAGTATGCACTATCTCAGCAAGGAATGGCTTTTAATCCTGTAAGTAAGCAATGAGTTATTTGGCTGGTAGAAATATAAAAAGATCCAAAGGAGCCTCTAAGATTCAAAATGAATAAAAAGTAGCCAAGTTGTTAGCCATCTGTGTTAAGAGGCCTTGAATGAAAGGATGCAATTAAGTAATATCGGAAATGAATACAGAAATGGGCAGAATCCATAAGAGTCCATTTTCTCTCTATGAGATCATTTCCACTGCTTATAATATGCTGGTCTCATTCTTTTGAAGAAACATCAGGTGACTTTTCTTTTCAAAGCCTCAATCAAATAGCAATATGAACTTACAATTGACATGTTTGCTCTTGAAAAGTGAATTCATTGAGATTGGGTTCAGCCCTGGTAAGTTTTCATTTCTACCAACTAGATTGAAGCTACTACAATCCTCCCATTGATCCTTAAACTAAATGAACCCTATAATGGCTGCCAGGTAATGAAAAGAATCATGTTGGTATGTGTTGTGTTATGTGAATAGATAGACGAATGCTATAAATAAATGCGTGTGTGTGCACCAATGACTTCTGGGGCCAGGGTTGTACTCATCTCTGTAGGCAAATTTGTAGTCCCTTATGTGATGTCATTTGATGGTTCTTCTCTGCCCTCCTAAATGTCTGTCTCCCCTACCAGCTGTCATCATGCAGCTGTGTTGTAGTGACATTAACAGTGTCAAGGAATTGATTCGAATCTCAATGCTTCTTACTACCTGTGTAACATCCTGTGTTGCTTAGGGAAGTCACTGGATTTCTCTTGACCTTCAATTTCCTCACCTGTCAAATGAGATCTTTGAGCTCTGAGGTCTCATGCTGCTCTAGATCCTATGTTCCTATGCCTGAAGTTTCTCACTGAGTTAGAGTATTCAAGGCCTGGCAGAGATGCAGAAAAGACATTTCCCAAAATACTAGACTCAAAGCAGAAACACTCATTGGGAGAACCAGGATTTCTTTTTCCATGAGACTATGTGTGGCCACAAAACAGGTTGTTTGACGTATGAGAAATGGTGATCTCTGTAAGGTTCTTGACCATGACCATGTAGGGAAATAAAGTATCTAAAAACTCATGAGTTCTTTAGCCTCTTGGTACCTGGCAGAGCCAAGGACAATGAGCCATCCTGGCTGTGGAAAATATTACAACTATAACCATGAGCAGCAAGTAGCATCTAGGGTAAGCCAAGTCAGGCGCTATATTGGAGATGTAGACCAAGAAGCAGGCAAGCCACCAAATACAGATTGACACTCCAGCGAAGTCTTCATCTTCAACCCTGAGACCTGTCCTGGCGCACAAGGATCCTGCTGAGACTTTACCTAGGCCATCCCTATCAAAGCCATAAGTTTTGGCAGCACTTAAGTTGTGGATTTCTCTGAAGGAAAAGGGGAATGAAACTCTACTCTCTCAGGCTGTAAATAATGTTGTTTCTTTTTGCGTTACTATTCATTTCTGTATAGATTAAATGCTTTACTGTTTCAGTGCTGTCCCTTGTCTGGATCTGTTAGCCAAGCAAGTAACTGAATACCTAGACCTGAGTTAGCTAAGTTCCCAGTTTTCTAATTGGGTAAGGGAAAAGCAAGCCAGATAAGCAAATTCACCGTTTCTAAGATCGCCAGGCAACAAATAGTTCTCAAAAGAAAAATTGCACGCTCTTCAGAATCGTATGGAAGGTTGCTTCGAGTCACTAATAATTAGAGAAATACATATCAAAAGAGCTTGTAGGTTTTACCTCAAATCTAGAAAATTGGCAAAGATTACAAAAGATATAGTCAATGTGGAAGAGCTATGGAGAAACAATTATACTAGTATACCATTGGTAAAACAGTGAATTGATCTAATCATACTGGAAAACAATTTGGAGTTATTCTTAAAAAGTGACTAGGATATCCATACCTTTTGAGTCAGAGTTCCCGCTGCTGGCATATAACCCAAGGAGGTCCCAGACAGAAAGAAGGGTCCGAATACATCAAAATATTCACAGCCGTGGTTTTTACAGAAGCAAAGAACTGGAAACAAATAGATGCTCATTGATTGTGAAAGTGCTAAACAAATTGTGGCACATGAATATAATGGAATATTACTGCACCAACAACAAATATGAAGAATTCAGAGAAGCTTGGTAATATTTATATAACCAGAATCAAGAAAACAATATACACAGTGGCTACAACAATTTAAATGGAAAAAATAAAGGAACGAAACTGAATGCTGTGTGATTATAATAATCAAGAAGCTTGGCCTTAGCGAGAGCTGAAAAAATGTGCCTCCCTCCTTTCTTTGCAGAGGTGGGAAATTGTGGGTGTGGAATATTGAATATACTGTCAGATTGTTTGATATATTGGACAGTTTTGATTAGCTGATTTCTTTCTCATTTCAAAAATTCCTTGTTACAAGGGATGATGGCTCATCCATTCCTTTGTAGGGGATAAGGGATATATTCAGAAATAAAAGTGATATAAAAACATAAGATATCAATAAAATATTCAAAAAATTAAAAATCTACATGGTTTGACCTTAAGTACACAAGGGTCCACAGCTGGTTATAATTGTAAACTACCTGGAGTCTGTCCAGGATTAAGGCTGATGCTTTAAGTCAAGATTTTACTATATAGTTTAAAAATGTATCTGTTAACTCCCCTTCTAGCATGTAAGCTCCTTAGGAGTATGGCTGTTTTCTTTGTATCCTCAACACTAAGCACAGTGCCTGGCACATCATAGGCATTTAATAAATGTTTGGCGATTGAAAGTTACCTGTACTAGTACTGGAGGAATCCGGACTAGCCTCATTTCCTTTTATGCCAGTGTTACTAGATTGGCAGACTGGGAAATGTTATCGATGTCATTTAAACTAGATTTTAGCAAATGAGTAGCCAGTGCTGTTCCAGTTGTTGTGGAAAAGAAGCAGAGAGGTGGTCTAGAGCAAAAGTCTCCAACTTTTCGATTGCATCCCCACATCAGTTAAAAAAAAATTAGGCACACCCCTCTAATATATGTATCCTTTCCTATTTCCTAGTTATATTCACATATTCTTGTACTAAAATTTACACACAAAATAGACATCTTAAAAGGATGAGATAAAGATGAAATACTTAATCCTTGTCAGTGGGGAGCCACTGGAGTTTTTGAGTAAGGGAGAGAGTGGTTTAGGAAAATCACTTTGACAGCTGTGTGGGGGATGGATTAGAGAGGAGGGCAGAATTAAGTGTAAGAACAATTAGGTTATTGCAATAATTCATACATGATTTAGAATGAGTAGTTGAAAATGACACCAAGATAGCAAGCTTGGGTAACTGGAAAGATGGTGGTGCCCTTAACAGAAACAGGAAAGTGCAGAAGAAAGATGGATTTGAGAGGAAAGATAATGTCATAAAATCTGTGATACAAATTGCAAACCTCTGCAACTCACTCTGTCCCACCCAAAATGAAAAAGGGGTGGGGAGAAGAAGAGAGGCATGGCTCTTAAGCTCCTAGTCACTGCCCTAGATCCAAAGCCTACTCTCCTAAGCCTATCTTCAATGCCATGAGGTGATTTGAGGGAAAGGGGATGAGTATGTTGGTCAGATAGGAGGTGGGTTCCAATAACTGTATAACTGCAGCTGTGGGTGCCTGGGTAGAGATTAATTTATAAACTGCCTAAGGGCAAGATACATAGTGTAAAAGTAGGGATACGGGGAACTAGCACAGCAGACAGGAGGGATAGAGTAGGGGAAAGTTGGGGGATAAGAATAGGTTTGGCTTTGTTGGAAATAAACCCTGTGATTAGCTATCAGGAAGAGACTGGGGAGTGCTCATCTTCCCACTCTCTGATTGGTTGATCATATATCCTTCAGCATCAGGCCACACTCCTCTGGGGTTAGAACCTAGTCTCCACTTTGGAGACAACTGATCTAGATGACAGGGCAAGTGGATTCTGAATTGATTGAATGGCCGGCCCCAAAGACTGATGACCATTAATGGCTTGGTGTCAACTAGAAAGCACTTCTCTAGTTGAGTATTCCAAGGGCCCTGTGTTGTTATCAATGAATTGGATATAGGTATAGATGGAATGTTTATCAAATGTGCAAATAACACAAAGCCAGGAGGGGTAACTCTAAAACCAGACATCAGAGTGTTGCAACAATTTGGCTAGCAGCTGCTGTGGGGGTGAAAGACCAACACAAGCCCAACAACAAGAACGCTGCCAGCACAGGTCCTTTTGGTCTGCTTTACTAAGGAAAGTAGCATTAAGGGGTTAACAATCTTACTTTAATCCAACATATACATATAAACTCGCTTAGTTCACGAAGAAAAGCCAGCAACATGAACTTTAGAGCAAATACAAACAGGTTACAAACATACACAATATAAACAGATCAGATCACAATTCATAGTTACCAAGAAACCATCAACTTCTAGAATGACAGGCCGGGAGGCTCTCAGAGCAGCTGCCCAGAGTCCCACGCCAACACTCCTCCAGGAGTGAGAACCTCAAACAAACAGCTCTGTTCTCTCTTTTCATACAGTCTTTAGAGCTCATCAAACATCATCTGAGCTACCAGAACTTAGGCACATACTATTGGCTCTGGTCTTAGCAACTCCCCTTAGGGCCCTGGGGGCTTCCTGCCTCTCTCAAACTAGAGAACTATTTGGCTAACTAGCCTGGGGTTTTGTACCTAGTAGTAAAAGGGCATGGGCCTGGGATTTAGCACCTAGTAAGACTCAATCAAAGACAATTAATTCAGCATTCTAAAACAGTAAAAAAAAAAAAAGTCCCAACTTAATTAATATTACACAGAGACATGACCTCAAACTTCAATGGACTAAAACACTGGCTGGAATCTAATAAGATAAAATTAAAGGTTGTAAATTTAAAGTTTCATAGTTGGTGGCCAAGTCACAGGATTTCAGTGTACCACAAATTCAATGAGTTGATGCTGTGATATGATGGGCAAAAAGTCTAATGTGATCTTAGACTGCCTTAAAACAGGTAGTCTCAAGGATTAGGTAAGTGATAGTCCCACTGTACCTGCCCCTGAGGCATCTGCAGATCTGGGCCCTATATTAATAAGATGGAATATGTCAAGAGAAAGACAATGAACATAGTGAAGGCCCTCAAGATCAAGCAACATGAGGAGTAAACGAAGGAACTGAGGATGTTTCATCTGGAGAAGAGAAAGGGCACATGATGGCTTCTTCAAGTGTTTGAAAGAGCTGTCATGTGCAAGAGAGTGTGATCCCAGAGGACAGAATGATGAATGATGAATGAAGACTAGAAGTTGCAAAGAGGCAAATTTAGACTTGATATAAACAAAACCAAAGTATTCAAATGAGGGGAAATTTTTCTAACAGGTAGGACTATGCAAAAGTGGAATGGGGTACCTAGACAGGTAGAGAAAGGTTCCCTTTCTCTAGAGGCCTGAGAACCAAGGCTAAATGACCACTTGTCTTAAATGTAGAAAGGATCCAGGTATAGTTTGAACTAGATGGCACTGGGGGTCTCTTACAACTCTGAAAATCTGTGATTCTGTAATTTTAAGAGTAAACTCTTCAGGAAGGTCCTTGACTTGATGGACATCAAAGTCTCACACTGTGCTATACTCTGGAAGAGAGAGTGAGGCTGATAACTCTACCTCACTTAAATCCAATCCATATGCAAGTCAAGACATCAACTCATGATGTTACTGGTCCTCTTTGAAAATGAAGGACCAGGGGCAGCTAGGTAGCACAGTGAGTAGAGCACCAGCCCTGGAGTCAGGAGGACCTGAGCTCAAATTCGGCTTCAGACACTTGACACATGTACTAGCTGTGTGACCTTGGGCAAGTCACTTAACCTCAGTTGCCTTCAAAAAAAAAAGAAGGACCAATGACAACAACAACCACCACCACCACAAGAATACCCAAAGTCAGAGTATTTTAACTGTATATTGCTAGACATTCTGGAGAATCTGGACCCTGGAAAAGAGGTTCAGTGGAACTAGAATATGGTCCTTCTATTGCCTTTATTTAATTCTGACAAGAATGATGCCATAGATTTTACTTCTTGTTGATGTTTTAGCAAGAGCCATGGCTGCTCATCTGTGCTTTAGAGCATCAGAAGATGAGTAAAATGTAGAGGCTCACAACTAATGTGTTATTTGTTTAAATGATCATCTGAAGGAGTCAAATCACCTAGCTATGGTCTCAACTTAAAGGAGCATAACGAGGAACAGACAATAGTATGATGCTCCACTTTGCTATTGGGAACTCCAGCCAGGGAATCAAGACCTGATATGAAATCTGCATCCAAAAAAAAACCCCAAAACCCCAAACCATAAGAAAATGAACTGGCTGAGAACCACTGCATACCAAATAGTTGAAATATTGGTTATCAGTCTATACAATAGCCCTAAAGAATGATTAAGGACCTGCTAAAATGGTGTATTTTAACCACTTAATCCCCACATGGGGAGCTTTGGACTCCCTGGTGAGCAGGACAAGAGAAGTAATAGAGAATCAAAGATGCAGGTTCCAAAAGAGAGTCTTCAGACAGTTTCAGATCAACAATTGGTATTAGATGATGCTTTAAAGGGGAAAGACATAGGTCAAGTTATAGATGAAGAAGAAACTCTATATTGTCATCCTGTTTGGTGGTTATGGAAATTCATCAAGACTTCTTTGGCTTGAAATGGATTTCTGTACAGAAGCAGGGAGAAGAAATGCAGAGGCAGTTTCCTTTTCTGTCTAATGCTCCATATATAGAGGCCCCAAGAGAAGAGAGGCCACCTATGGTCTGATTTATTGGGGTCTGAAGACATCATCATTCATCCTGAGTCATCCACTGGCCCAAAATTAGGACTATGGGCTAGTAAGTCGAAAGCTACTAACCCACCCATAGGGGATCAGATGTGAAAGCTGGTGGCTACAGAAGTTTGAAGGTTATATGACCAATGTCTTAACTGATGAATGACATTTTAAGGTGATAGGTATCAGGCAAGATAAGGTGATCAGAACAGTCTGGTACTCATTGGGGAAATATATATATATATAAAATTGTAATCCTAACATGTGATGCTGTGTATAACGTATCTACATGTGCCCTATGTATTTGGTATATAGCATGTAACTTTAATGTAGAAATCACATACCATGTATTTGTATGTGGTTTTTTTAACTTAGAATATTTTACCTGTAACTATACAACATGTAACTTAATAGTTGTATGTTATCTTGACCGTGTGTACTCAGTATAACTATCAGGGAATGAATTTTTTTCTTTTTTTACAGCAGGGAGGATATAATAGATATGGCTAAGAGAAAAAAAGAGACATCTAGGTGGCACAGTGGATGGAGTGCTGGACCTGGAGTCAGGAAGACTCATCCTCCTGAGTTCAAATCTGGCCTCAGACATTTACTAGCTGTATGACCCCAGGCAAGTCACTTCACACTGTTTGCCTCAGTTTTCTCATCTGCAAAATGAGTTGGAGAAGGAAATGGCAAACTACTCCAGTATCTTTGCCAAGAAAACCCTGAATGGGGTCATGAAGAATCAGACATAAATGAAAACGACTAAACAACAAAAGAGAAGAAAAGGAGTACATTTCCCACTATGCTAGACTAAGAATAAGAATGCTCTTTGGGAGAAGAAGGACTCCACTTCCATGAGGCCATTCTTCCTGTGAGGGCTTTTAGGCCCACAAGACAGGTTGATTTATGTCAGGAGGATCGACAGAGGAAAGTAATGAGATGAAGGAGTAACGGTGGCCTCCACAAGATTGCTGACCATATGAGGAAGTGACAGCATGTAAGAATCGGTCCTGAAGTATCCCTAAGATCCCACAAAAGAGAGAAGATATGGCATCCTGGCTGAGGAAAAGTTGGTAAACTGACCATGAACAGGAAGAGCAAAAAATGTCTCAGGAAAGCTAAGATGGTAGTTCCATTGGAAATAGTGACAACGGAGAAGAAGGTCATCAATTCAATCTAATTCAGATTTGGTCCATCACTGAATTCCTAATTTTCAGCCGTGAAACTGATGCAGAAGAATGATGGATTCACTGACTACAAGAGATTCATTCCATTGCAGGGAGGGGCAAAAATGCCTACTATGTGTCAGGCACTGTACTAAACACCTTACAAATACTTTCTCATTTGAACCTCAGAACAACCCTGGGGGTTAATTGCTTTTATTATCCCCATTTTACACTTGAGGAAATTGAGGCAGACAGAAATTAAGTGCCTTGCTCAAGGTCACATAGCAGTAAGTGCCTGAGGCTGAATCTGAAAGACAGAGGTCTTCTTGACTCCAAGCCCAGCGTTCTATCTACTGCACCACCTAGCTGCCTCATAGCATTAGCTCTGGGGCTAAAATATCGCCATATTACAAGAGTCTTCTGTGTAAATGCAAATACCCCATACACAGGTAAGACAATAAGTTGTCATTCATTGTCACTTTGACAGCCATTAGTTTATCATGTTGCTTTCCAATAGTTTGCTAGAGAAAATGGTGCACAGGAGAGATTCACATAGTAGGGCATCAGGGTAAGAGAATAGAAAAACTAAGGTCATGAGAAGCTTCTAGAGAAGACAGCCCTGGACAAGATATATTAGGAGGGGACCCCAGCAGCTAGGAAATGGTAATGGGTTCATGGGCACTTGGAAGGGAATTTTAGATGAAAACATATCCATCTTTGCTTTGTTATTTTGCATGACTTAGTCCTGTCTGAGCTTAAATGTAAACTCATTTTGAAAAAGGGAAAATAAAAGCTCGAAAGAAAACATTGAATAAGCCATTCACTTCTATTACTACATTCAGCTTGATGATTAGAAAAGAAAAAATTCTGACTTCATTTCTTGAAGGGCTCCAAGCAGTCCACAGTTGCATGAGAGAGAACACTTATGGCATTTTTGGGCCATATAAAAATGTTCCTAGTACTTGATCATAGGTGATGCTCCTTAAACATCTGGTCAGTCCAGTGCCAAATCTGACAACATTCATCCATTATAAAGGATGATGTAACCTATGTGTCAATGAAGAAATCCTGAAATAGGAAGCTCTCACTGAAAGTGATTTGTTGCAATTCAATTCCACAGACATTTATTAAGTACTTGCTATGTGCAAGACAGTATGTAATTAGATGTGTTAGTAATTAGAAGCATAGAATCATAGAATTGGAAGGGACCTTAAAGGTCATTTCATCCAACCTGCCACCTCACTCAGGGATTCCTTCCTCAACGTTTCAGATGCTGTCTGAGGAGAGGGAGATTATTACTACCAGAAGACAATCCATTCTGTTCTTGGATCATGATAATATTAGAAAGTGGTTTATAATGGGCCTCTATAACTTCAGCTGATCGGTCTCAGATCTGCTTTCTGGAGCTACACACACACACACACACACACACACACACACACACACACACACACACAAATTTTCTCTCTCCATTTGATAAACAGTTATTTCTTCATTTCATGCTTTGAGTGGCATTAAGTTGAATGTTTATTTCTCTATGTTTCCTTTAAGAAAAATAAGATACTTCTCCAATTTTGCAGGAAAAACAAGGAACAGTTTTTTTATTATTTGAAACTCAGAAGAGATATAGATTGGGAATATTGTGAGTATGAAATATTTGAGTAAAGTTAAACAAAGAAATAGGCCGTTGCAACTGAAAGCAATTCTGCTTTTATGTATTTTAATCAAAGTGCTGATTTATTGAAAGATCATTTAATTTTGCATAGAGAAACAGATGGTATTACACAAAGTGGCCCTTCAACACGTTGGTTTTTAAAAATATGATTGATTTATTGCCAAAAGGTTAGTTGTAACAGCTATCTACACAAGCACATGAGCACACACACACACACACAAACACATGCATGTTACATATGCCCAATGCCAACATTGCTGCCAGCATCCATCTCTGAAGAAGGGAAGCTGGGAATAAGCTCAGCTGGGATGGTCCAAATAAACAGCATTAAGCATTTGACCACAGTTTTCACCATAGCTTTCCCAATTTCAGTGTGGATTCCGGTGCAGCATGAGCCCCAACCCCAGGCTGACACATTTCTGTGAACATTCACATGCTCCACAAGTACAGCACGAGAGGAGAGACCCAAGGCCAAACACCACAAGTCCCCTCAGCCCCAACTGGTCTCTCTCCTGTGCTCAAGTCCACTGACCCCATGCTCCTATTACCTAGTACAAGCCAATTTCCAAATGGAGCGGCCCCTTTCCTACATCAGCATATCCCTAAATAGTCTAGCACAAATATCTCCCTCTGCTCATCTCAGCTGTTCTCTGAAGCAGTGAAGACATCAAAGGACTGAGCGGCTGCTTTACTTTATATACATCACTTACCTACCCTTCTTTCTGCACTGTCCAGGTTCCACAGTGGCCCCATTCTCCTTAGTACACTGACAAGGAGATACAAGGAGGGAAGAGGAGAACTGGGGATGTGACTTACAGATTCATTCATTCATCAACTTTTTGCAGGGCACTATGATAGACATAAGGATGAATAAAACATACCCTTTTTCCTCAAAGAGTTTATGATCTACTATTATAACATACTAATATAACAAGTACGCAACCAATCATAATACAAGACAGATTGTGTATCGTAAGAGAGGTTTAAGCAGATTGTTACAAGGGTTCATACGTAGAAGAGGTCCTGTACAGTTGATGAGACTCAAGATGAAGAAGATGGCACTTGAGCTGGGCCTTGAAGGACAGATAGAATTCTGACAAATGAAGATGGGCATGTGGGAGGTAGAAGGCAGCTCTGGCAGAGTGATGGAGGAAGCATTCTATCATTTCAGAAAAAGGAGACAGCATTGGCAAAAGCTTGAAAGCCCAAATGCAAGCATGCTCAGGGAAGATCACCTTGTCAAGGTTGACTAGATCATCAGGAATGTGTGGAGAAATGTGGGAAGTAAGGTTAAAAAGATGGGTTAGGGGAAGAAAAAGGAAAGGAAAACCATTAGATTGGTAGAAAGGGAGCTAGAGATTCCCTGCTCAGGAAGGAAGCCCATTCACTGGAATGCTCAGAAAAGAGCTCTAATGATTACTCAAGATGTTCCATAAAATGGTAGGGCCGCCTGTCCCCCCTTTTTTTATCCCGTTAGTGACTTCAGGCAGTCTTCCATGGGTGTTCACTAGGGCTGGCTCCTACGGATTTGCTATTCCTAATTCATCCCTATTATGTGCATTTGTCCTAGGATCTCTTGCTCTTCCTAGAGTTAGCAATGCAGTAAGGATATTGTTTTAGCCATAGAATCTAGACATTTTAGAGCTGAAAGGGATCTCAGAACTTCTCTTCTAGATGTCATGTGAATATTCAGTGCTTTCCCCAAAAAAGTGCCTCCTTCTGGTGGCGAATAACCCTGCCTATTCTTCAGTCTTCTTTTATTCGTTTAGGTGCCCCTAACCTATTCATGCCTATGCAAATCACTTCAGCTTTCTATTTGCTCTTATCTTGTAACAAGAAATAAGCAAACAAGATACAGTTGGAATGCTGGGTTCAAGTTTTTCTCACTGTCTATAATGGCAGTGATAAACCTACTATGAGCATATACATGAAAACAGTTTTGATTTGACTCCAATCCCTCAGCCTTTCCTCAGGCCTGATCCTCAAGTTTTTATCTTCCCTGAAGAAATAGCAATCTATAATTAGAGCCTGGAAGCCAGTGTCAAGCCATTTTTTTTGTTCCCTTCTGTCCAGATCTCTCACTCTGGTACCACAGAACTCAAAAGAGTGTGAGTCACTGAGGAAGAACTCAGGGAACCAAGCAATAGCAGTGCCTCCAGGTTGGCAAGTTTAAGAGATAAGGAAGAGGTGGTCAGGGAATCAAGGAGGGTAGGTCTCAAAGGTTAGGAGTCTAAGCAAACATATCAGTTAAGTTAAGGCATAAGGGGTTCCTTAGGTACATTTCACCAGGCTTGCACAAATCTGGGCCTGCATCTGTGAGCAGATTATTGTCTTCAGCTGGGAAAGAAACATAATTTTAGGCCATGGGCTAGGCACTGGGAATACAAAGAAAGCCAAAAGCACCAAATCAAGTCCTGCCTTTAAGAAGCTTCCATACTAATGGGGGAACCAAGAAGTTGATGACAGGGAGCTGTTGGAGTTTACTGAGTAAGGGTTGGCTTAGGTAGACCAAAGATCAAAGGTCTCTGATTAGAACTTTTCTTTAGCAATTTGTTGAACTTCTCTTACGATACTTCAGAGTCTGTCTTGTAGCCATTTCTTGTACTTTCCCTATTTCCTCTTTTAAGGTTATAAAAACCTTTTCCTATCCAGTACCAGAAGGTTCTACTCTCTCTGAAGAAAGCCTTCCCAGTCCCTCCAGTCACTTAAGGTTACCTGCCTTCTCCATGTCTATCATGTAAATACTTCTATATTTAATGTGTCTCTCTCATTAGTATGTAAGGTCCTCAAAGACAGAGACTAATTTTGCATTTTTGCCTTTATTTGTAGTACAGAGTAAATATTTTATACTTGTTAATTGATTGAATGCTCAACTGATTCTGACACAACTTGCTATGGCTTTCTTTTCAAGTTTCCTAAGTATAAAAACACCCCTGGCCACCTACTGGTGAACAGGAGGTGAGGATAGTAGGTTGTCAGATAATGGAAAAAGACATTAGTAAGAGGAGTTTAGGATTGAGGACTGGTGTCTAGGACAGTGTTCTCAAGATCAAAGTGTATATTTGTTTTAAGTTTGTAGCACTTAACTATTTGCACCACTACTCTCTACATTTTCACTTTCACAAAGACTTGAGTTCAAAAGCTCAGTTGTGTAAGAACAGGCTAGAGAGACAAGGATAGAAAGTAATTTCTGTGACAAGGACCTAAGGAAGGGAGAGCCTTAAAAAAGTATCTAAAGGCTGAAAGCTCAGGATGTTGCCCTTGATGGGGCAGCCAATTCAATTCAACCAAAATGTATTATTAAAGACCAAAAATGAGCTGCATCATGCCTCGGGGAAAATGCAAAGTTAGACTACATTAATACAAATAAAGGATCCACATTGAGGGCAATGTTAGCCTAGTTGCTTTGACTAGATGACATCTGCAGTATTGTGTATACTTTGGGGTGCCATATATGAGAAGAGGCATTGATGAGTTGGACTGCATCTAAAAGATGGTAGCCAGGATGATGAAGGGACTCAAAACTACAGCATGGGAGTATCAGTTGAAAGAACTAGGGAGTTTTAGCCTGGGGAAAAGAAGATTTGGTGGGGAGGATGTAGATCATGATACCTGTTTTCAAATGTTTGAAGTCTGGTCATATGGAAGAGAGATTAGAGTAGTTCTGCTTGGTCCCACAGGGCAGAACCAAGGCCAGTGTGTAAAAGTTAATGGAAAACAAATTTCTGCTCAAATAAAAGGAAAAAAACTTCCTAAAAGTCAGAATTATCTAAAAATGAAAGAGACTGTCTTGAAAAGTAGTGAATTCTCCATCACGGGAAGTCTTGAAGCAGAGGCTTGTCAGGAATGTTAAAGAGGTTATTGCTGCTAAAGTTAGACTTTGATGGCCTCTGGGTTACCTTCCAACTCTTCACTTCTGTGAGTTTTATGACATAGGAAAGGAGCAAAAAGCCTTAGCTGTCAAGTAAGTAGATTTCAGAGAAGTCAATGCAAGACATGGGGATGCAAACAGTAGAATATTAACTGAGCTTATTTCCTCTCTAAAAAAAATCAGGAAATTATACTTCCACTACCTTTCTCACAGGGTTGTTGTGAGAAAAGAACCTCATAAATATGAGTTGCTATTATCATAGAATCAGAATCTTAAAGTAGAAAGAGACTTGAAAGGTCATCTTATGATTATCTTGTGCCTACAGTTGAAATGTGTAGAGGGTTTGTAGGGGCTTGTTGCGAATGTAGTAAATTAATGGAGTATTTCCCCTTTTAAGCACAGCTAGATAGCAACCTATGAGTATAAAGGAGAAAGTAGACCACCAAAGAGCAAAACCATAATTCTATTGTGTGGAAGCAAGGACATGGCAAAAGTCTCAATAATGCTGAGGTTCATACGTCTCTATCTTCAAGAGAATTATGTCAGGCATGAATTACATTCGTGTGCATAGTGGCAGTTCTGTTAAACTAATTTAAACATTAAAAACATATGAGCTCATACCACTGGCCTAGCTCAGTGGTAGCCTTTTGCTTGGAATAACTGAACCTATTGCTATCTTCTGCTAAGTTGATTAATAAAAAATATTTATTACACAAATCCTTTTTGTTGACAAGTTAAAATGGAGCCTCATCTTTCATATCTCCCTGAAGATTGCCACCTTGTGAGATTGAAAATACTCATTAAATTCCATCAGCAGACAGGCACAAATGAGAGGGTGATTGTTTTTAAGCATGTGAGGGGAATCATTGGTAAACTCATTTGTTTGGATATCATTAACAGAACAATCGGAGAGGATCTCCAGGGGGTCCTCATGACCTTTGCTCACAATCTCTTCATCATCCATCAAGAAATATCATCACCTAATATGCAAGGCGAGACCAATTTTAAGGTGAGGTGTTAATTAACTAACGATCCTGGTTAATTTCTGTACAAGGGCTGAAAATACCTCATGCTGTATTGTAAACAAGTGCTAAACCATCCTTTTTTATTGTTAGCAGTACATATTTTACAATGTGGAGGGTCAATATTGTAAGGTTCCCACTGAACCTGTTAGTTAAATTTAATAGTTTGAAACTTTTCCTTTGAAATCTAGCAGACTTACTTTAACTTAATGCTATTTCCAAACCTACATTTCCATATTTCAAAAGTGAGAGAGTCCACTAGAATGTCATATTGGGGCCAGAAGATGGTCACAATCAGAATCACAAGCTAAAATGTATTTTAAATAATACTCCAGACTGGTTGGTTATTTCCTAAGGAATTAAGTCATACTCAATGAAATCATAAGAAGATAGGCTTCATTTCTGTGTGCCTCAGTTTCCTTGCTCTTTAAATGATCTCTAAGACCCATTCCAATTCTAAAATTTGCTAATTTAGTGATGATAATGATTTAGGTATCTTAACATGGCCCATTGGAATACCATACTATATTTTGTGTTATTTGCTCTGGCCCAGTTTTATCTAATTACAATAGCTATTTCATTTCTGACTTCCTGAGGCCTATAATTTCAAGGATGCTGACAATGTTCAGGGCAGGATTACTGATTGGAAGTCTTAAATGTTCGGAAAACAGGAACGAGCACCATACCAAAAATGGCTGTAATCCTAGCTAGACAAAAAATGGTCATGTAAGCATAACTCTAATTCATCATCAGCCAACCAGCCATGACTTAAAAACCAAGATTAAGTCAGTCAGAGTACCACATTCATTTTCCCTTATAACTCCCTTCCCCTGAAACAGAAAGCTTCACATTTATACTTGAACACATTTAATTTTTCAATACATTTTCCTCTATTCTTTCTATTTCAATAATAATAATAACAACAATAGCAATAATAATAATAATAATACAACCTTCCTCTTGTATAGCGATTTATAATTTTCTGGGTATTTTCATATTCATTATCATATGTAGTAGCATTATATATGGCCCCATTATATTAAAGATATTCACTCTCCAAATAGGACCAGTGCTACATCACTTTTCACTAGTCCCAAATGGCATGTGTTCTATTTCACATCATGGTCCATTGCTAGTCTAATGTATCTGTTAACTAACTGTCCATATGCACAAATTTGCAAATGGCAAGTATGGCCATGTCCAAATTTGGAGACCATTCAAAACCAGAAGGCCCAGGCCAAAACCAGTTGGCCTCTTAGCTTAGTCCTAAGGCAAGCAAAATTTATAAAACCTCTGTTCAAGTGAAAACTATTTCTATTCCCTTCTTCTACTTTTGAATGTCATCAAGGCAATGCTCTCAAAAGCCTGAATGGCTCAAAAGTCCCTCCCAACAGGCACCCTGTTTTGCTTATCTCTCTTCTAAAAAACAGAATAATCTTAACATATCTATCCCCAAAACTCTTTCAGAGTGTGTTAACAGGCCAGTTGTTTTTTAAATGTCTCTAAACAGTTCCCTGGCCTGTAGACGGGACAAGGTTCTGTAGGTGGTTTGAAATAACAGAACGAATTTGTCTAAAGAAAAGTCGGAAAGGCCAAAGGTGCTAGCTTTGTAGGACATCTTTGTCTCCTTGTTTCTTATCCATCTTACCCATACTCCTAAACTGAATCAATATAAAATGCCCATTTTCCCCAATAACTTATTTATTTTTTTTCCAATAACTTATTTATAAGCTAGATGGATAACTAGGGGGAAAAGAAAGGAATTTTTTAGTCCTACAAGATAACATATTTATTAAAAACCAAAAATTATAAATAGTGATAGTATTTACATATCCCTTTAAGGTTTGCGAAGCAGTTTACAAACATTATCTCATTTGATGTTCACAACAGCCCTGGGAGGTAGATGTTATCATCCTCATTTTACAGATAAAGAAGGTAAATAGACATTAAAGGACTTGCTCAGGATCTCCCAGCGAGTTAAGTGTCTAAGGCTGGATTAGATCTCAGGTCTTCCTGCCTCCAAGACCAATACCCAATCCACTGTGCTATCTCACTGCCTCTGTGTAATAATAATCACATTATAGTTATTATCTCTGTGCGTTAATAATGAGAATGTAATCTGTGTAACACTTTTTTAATAAAAGCATTTCCTATCTACTCCTTCATTTATC
Source organism: Trichosurus vulpecula (assembly GCF_011100635.1). Lineage (NCBI taxonomy): Eukaryota > Metazoa > Chordata > Mammalia > Diprotodontia > Phalangeridae > Trichosurus > Trichosurus vulpecula. The sequence continues at coordinate 152,784,766 of NC_050580.1, forward strand.
CAATGAAGTAGTTAAAAGTGGCTTTTGTTTTTGGTTTGCAAAGAAGAAAACTGAAGTACTGAGAGATTCAATATTTTGACTAATATTATGTACTTAGTGGTGAGTCATGACCAGAAGCCAGGTCTCTTGACTCCTTTCACCGAACCCGGTACTACCTTCTCCATGCTGACTGAAGTACAGTCTCTATCCCTATAATGGAGGGTAAATCTACTTGCAAAGTAAGAGCTATGCTTAAAATGAAGTGACCTGAGCTCTTTTCTGAAAAGTAACCAATGGTTCTCTGTGCCCTTATCTGCCGAGAAGCCACACTTGTAGATGGCTTATGCCACCTACATATGATTGCCAAGAAGGCTGTTTGAACATTTTGTGAAAGACTAACAGATGTTGTTTTCATGTTCTTCACAGAGGTTTATTGAGGATGTTGAGACAATCCTGGGAATTACATCAGAAAACAAAATAAGATTTGAGGAACAAGCTGCCAAAGAGGAGAACAAGTTCATCTGAGAATCACAGCTCATTGATAACTGCAAACTCTATCATTTTTGGTATCCAGTTGGAAACAACAAACAGCAACAACTATTTTCTCACTGACAGGAAGAGACATAACTTTTTCGTCATCTTCTAGCAGTCAAATTAAAACTTGGTCCTGTGAGAAATTGGAACAATATTCTTTGTTATTTGCTATAGAGGGATCTTAATTTATTTGTTAGACTGTAAGCATAATTTTATATTTAAGTTGGTATGCACTGAACTTGTTTTAGCCAACCAAAAAAAATCTAATTCAGAAAAAAGATCATTTCTTTACTTAATACTATGTCTTTACATGCTTCAGACTTAAGAAGCTTCTATTTTTTAAACTTCATAGGTAGGTTTGGAGGGGGAGAATTTGTGGAGATTTTATTATTCCTGAGAAGAATATGTCTACTGTATTTTTTTTCTAATAAACAAGCTTTTTTTACCCTATAATCACTGTCATCTTTCAAAACCTGAATGTCCTTGTTTGTTTTCTTTTTTTAAAAATTGTTCAGATTTTTTTTTAATCTTTTTACCTTTACTGTATTTTCTTTACACCAAGTCAAATTTTTTTTTGTCATTTCCAAATGGTCAAGCTCCAGCAGTCTACCATTAGGCTGTCACTAAAGCTACAGAATTTATCTAGGTGGCAGCATGTACTCTTATTTTAAGCTACAGAATAACCCCAATCCTGTCGATTGAATGAACAGTCTTGCTCCCCAGTACTGTGGTTCACTGCAGTCAGAGGATTTTCCCTAGTAATAGTACAATTCATGTATTTAGCTGTATTTTTTAAAATGTAATTGTCAAAAATACAGGGTGCCAAGTATAAACCAGAGTATTTGTTTCAACAGTGCGCTAATAAAACATTGCTATATGATCTAGTTTTGTGGGAAAATGGGAAAAAGAAAAGCTAAATCAAAATGTTGAAGTCATGTTGATTTCTGTTTTAAATAAATATTACTGTCCTATTTTAAAAAAATATTTGAGTATGTTGAGTTTGGAGGGTTTTTTGAGATAGTATTTCTATCATTCCTTAACTTTACTTTAGCTCTGTGCTGAGCATTCCTGCTCTATATTTTGGCCAGTTTCTTTTTGTTTCAGCCTTTGTTTTCCTACAATTGAAAACACATTTATTAGCCAGGTTTCCTACCCGAGTTAGGTACTAGGATGACCCTCCCCTGTTGCCAGATACCCTCTAATCCATATCAGATGTCCATTGTCCAGACACTTGACTGATAGAAAGGACAACAAGCCCATTAGAGTCAAACCTCAATCCCAGCCAGAGCAACATAAGGTCCCAGAGACTCATTAGTTCACTGGCACAGTAGTGTCCTGAGAGTAAATGAAACCCTCTGTCTCCTTATGTCTCTCATCTGCTCTAGACTTTAAAAGAAAACTGTCTCGGTTTTGTTCAGCACAGCAGTAGAGTTGTTCGCATGGTGAGAACCCTCTCTTAACAGTAAAAACTGTTAAATCTATTAGGTACCTTTTTTATTTGAATTTTGATTAGCACTTCTGAGCCTGGGGCTGCTGGCAGAGAACTAACTTATTCTCCTTTACCTTCATTGGCCTAGGCTGCTGCTGTCTCAAATGATGTCACTTTCTATCTCTTCTGTCGTCAGTTACAAGCTGCAAGATCCAGACACATAAAGTCTCATTTTCAGACACAGTTCTCTGCTGCAGAACACAGGGACTTTCATATCTGTTATCTTATATTTAACAATAAGGTTGAAACTGTTCTGAATGAGTATGGATCATAGGATCCTACATGGATTTAGAACCAGAAGGGACCTTTAAAACCTTCCTCTTTATTTTATAGATGAGGAAACTATGCCAAAGAAGTGAAATAAAGAGGCTAGATTTTAATCCATATCCTATAACTTGAAATCAGGTGTGTTATTTTTTCCCTTTATATATTCCATAATACCTGTACAAGTACTTCTGTCATTCAAATAATCAGAAGGTCAGACTGACTGTGTGAAACCTATGAATTACAGAAGATTTTTGAAACAACATAGTTTCCTCTTAAAATATATAATTGAAAGAGGCAGCTATTGGGCCGTGGCTAAAGTAATGGACTTGTACTCAGGAAGGCCCGGTTTCAGAACATCCCTGTAACACTTGCTAGCCTATGGCTGTGGGCAAAGCACTTGAACTATGTATGCCTTATTCAACTTCCCTAGATTACTAAGCCTTAGATGAGTTAGTAGGAGTTCCTTATATTGACAAAATTCCTTCTCCTTCTTGAACTTAGGGATACATAACTATTGAAATACTGGAAGAAGTGGTAGATAATAAAGAAACTAAGCAATAAATTGATAATGCAAAACCAGCCCAGTTAGCCTGCCAAATTATGCATGTTACAAAGACAAAAATAGGTAAAGTGTAGTCATTTAAAGATTCAAGTTATGACTATAATGTCCAAATTATTATACATTCCAAATTAGTGAAATCTGAATTGATGCATTTCCTTGTAGTATTCTAAATGGGAAACTGGGAAGGGTTTTGGAAACTTCAGGTTTCAGAGATTTATTTTAGAGCTTGTACATCAAATTCTGGATCTATCCTTTTGTGGGAAAATGTCCCATTTATTTCAGGAGTAGGATGCCATGAACTGGGAGGAAATTGTGTCTGCCTAGCAACTTGCTTTGATAAGAAATATATGTCCATGTGTCACATATTTTATATTGAGTTTTTAAAGAAAGCAATAGAGAAGAACACAAAATTCAGGTTTATGTCCAAACTAGATTATATAAAAATAGGACTAAGATGTGTACTGTTCTAAAATATACTACATTTATTAACAAAGCAAATCATTAAACCATATGCTAAGTGAAGTATGAATAGGCAGCTTCACTCATGCCTCCTGCTGAAGGAGTTAAGAGATAAGATTGATAGCATAGAGAACTGAAGGAACTAAAGGAGAGAAGCATCATAGGCCAAAGGAAAAAAAAGGAAAGAAGCATCAACCGGATACTCCTCTACTGAGGAGATGCAAGGCATTGGCTCAAGTTTATTATGATGGAGCAAGATGGAATTGCAAGAAGGCTGAAAAGATATAACAGTGGGTTGTGATTAGCCTCGTTTTAGAAAAATTGGGTTGAGAAACTGAAGGAGTGTGTGTGTGTGTGTGTGTGTGTGTGTGTGTGTGTGTGTGTGTGTGTGTGAAGAAACAGACTGCAAAAGAGAGAAGTCAGCAGCTTAGGAGAATTTGAGATGCTTATTTTCACTGGGTGCGCATTGGTTCAGTTTTTCCCACGGTGCCTGGCACATAGAAAGTACTTAATAGAGGTTTGTTTCCTTCCTGCCTGCCTATATAATGATAAGTGCTACACGGATATGTCAGGTATAAAGATATGTATTTTATCACAACGAATGAATTAGTAACCATGCAATAACTATAATAATTAATAATCATTTGTATTCATTCAGCACCTACCTTCTAAAGAGCTCAAAGCACTTTACATTTGTTATCTCATTAATTCTCAAGACTGTCCCTATGGGGAAGGTAATAAGTATTTTAACATTGAAATGTTTATCTTTCAGAACTCTTCAACCATACATTAATTATATTTCCAAAGCTGTAAATGTTCATTAGTTTTATTTTACTGTTCCTCTGGCTTTAATGTGCATAACAGATTTGTTCAACTCTTGAAAACATGTCTAATCATAGTAAATCTTATTTGGGAAATAATCAAATTAAATTGCCAAGATGATGAGGGGATTGAGGGTGGGGGTGGGAAGAGAGAAGGGGATGAGAAAGCAATGTGGATTTTTTTTCACATTTAAGAGTTGGATCACATTGAAATTGTATGGTTATTTCTTCTCTACATATAGAATTCTAATTTACTCCAAACTGTCAGCAACCGGGGCGGGGGGCACCAGTCAAGTCAGAGACCTAAGGAAGTTACCTCAAGCAACTGTTCTCAAAGAGGTCCCACAAACCCCTGGATGTCCCCAAGACCCTTTCAGGGGATCTCTGAGGTCAAAACTATTTTCATAATGCTTTTAAGATATTATTTGCCTATTGAAATACTCCTCCCTTTTCCAATTATCTAACTATGTGAGGTCAGATTTTCTTCATTTACTTCAACCAAAACAACATATTGCAAAGGGATTGGATCCAACTGGTGGGGCAGCTAGGTGGTGCAGTGAGTAGAGCACTGGCCCTGGAGTCAGGAGGACCTGAGTTCAAATCCAGCCTCAGACACTTGACACACTACCTGTGTGACCTTAGGCAAGTTGCTGAACCCCAATTTCCCTGCCTTCCCCCCTCTAAAAAAAAGAATTGAGCTGTCTTCTCTATTAAATCAAACATTAAAGAGATTTACAAAAGTATGTAAAAGAATGACCCTTCACTAAATTGTTTTTGTTTTGGAAAATATAGTTATTTTTCATAAAAATGTTATTTATGTTAACATGTAATAGCTTTATTACTGTTATTGTAAATATATTAATAAATATTTTTAAATTGATCAGTTTTGATTTCTAATATAGTAACTATTATATATAACCCATATAAACAAAAGCTCTTTGGAAGTCCTTAATTTTTTTAAGAATAGAAAGGAGTCCTGAGGCTAAAAAAAAAAGTTTGAGAACTGCTTATCTGGATAATTCCTAGAAAATTCACTACTTTGCTTAACCAGTAGATGACTTGACACCGAAGAGAGAGAGGGGCAACAGAGAAGACTCTGAGGCTTTAACCCACTAACTACTCAGAGTCCCATGTTCTAAACCAGGGGGGGTCTGGACATCAGAACTCCTGCTGGCGAAGTGAAGCTGTGGCCTTCTCTCTTAGCGTCCTGGACATTTCTAATTCAGTCTTTTAGCTAGTAAAATGGCAGATCATAATACCTGCTCCTTAGGGAAGCCTTAGAGATTAATTAGCTCATGTTGGGAGAGTGTTTAGAAGATGGAATGTTTTGCATAAATGTTAAGTATTATTATTACCTTACTGCTTCAAAGGGAAGTTCTAACTTTGAAATGTGATTATACGGTTTCCCCCAAAAGCCCTTCATAACCACATATATAGGTTTATTTTTCACTGTAACAGTCTAACTCATGGTTGTGAAACTTTATTACACTTGATGGAGGGCCCTGGCTTTTATTAGTTTTAAACTGCTGGTTTCTGGGGTATTTATGTAAATGAGGGAAAGATACCAAAACAGTAAATAACAAGCATGTCCCTGCTGTTTAAAAATCTGTTGGTAAAAACAACTTTTGTTACGTTTATAAGAAGACCCAAAACATAACATTGAAAAATTATGGCCACATAAATTGTGTATCAAGTAATTCTTTTTTACTATCAAATGTTCACATTCTGTTTTCTACCATTTTCACTCTGGAAAAAAAAAAAGAGCTCTCAGAAATGCGATGCTACATTTCCTGAGTCTTTTTTATTTAACAAACTGATATAAAGCATACTGAATAGCTAAGACATTGAGAAATTATTGCATTAAAATAGCTGTTGCTTCTGGTTAAAAAAAACAACACAACTTATTGCAACATTACAAAGAAGTCATGTCATGACAAAATCAGGGTCACATAATCTTGTCAGAAAAATAGCATCTTCAACCAATTCTAGTAGAAATTCAAAATTAAAATACTGGATGAATTTGAATAATATAAAGAGATTCAGGTTTATTTCCTCCCTCAGTGGTAGCCACTGTATGTCTAATCACATTGTAATCCATATTCCTTTGAACCTGTGTAAGTAAAACCACATTATCCAGACCTACATTCTTAATTTCTCTTGTTTCCTTTGACAATGTTTTTTTGAATATTTGTTTCTCTTTACTATCTGTAGCCATATCACAAGGATTTTAAAGATTCTGAGGAATAGGGAGGGATGCCCTCCCATTAGTGTAAGAAACTTGTGGGGTTGGAACTCTAACAAATTCCCTACAAATTATTAATAAATTGTAGTCTTAGAAGTCCCCTAACTACTGAGAGGTTATATATGTTGTCCGTTGTTACACAGTATGTTTGTTGAGCAGGACTTGAACCCAGATCTTCCTGTCTCCAAAGCCATTCCTCTATTACAAGCTCTTTCAGAGATTTTACACAAAGATGCAAATTAGATGATTTACAGTTCTTCAAAACTGTTGCAGCAAGTTCAACCAGCCATTTAAAAAGTTTTTGCCAAAAGGAGGAAAAGTATGTGTATGTATATGGGGTGGGGGGGGGGATGAGAGGAGGGGGAAGGGTAGTGGTACCAGTGCATCCCACATATTTTTTTCATTTTCTTTTACTAGTATCTTTGTAATATCAGCTTTTTTTAACTACTGGGTGCGGATGGGGTGGAAATACATATCCACAGAAAAGTAAACATACTATACATACAAAATGAGTGGGAAAGATATTTTCAACTGTGGGTGTCAGAAAAAGCTTCTTTAAAGAACACGAGACAGGAGAGAGAATGTTTCACAGATGCTGGCTGCTTATGCAAAGGCACAAAGATTAAAAAAATGGAATGTCATATATAAGAACAACATACAGACCAGTTTGGTCAAATTATATATGTGAGGGCAGGTAATGTAAAAACAGTCTACAAATACAAGCTGGAGCCAGATGTAAAGGATTTCTAATGCCAGAAAAAAATTGTATTTTTTATCCTAGAGCCAATAGGGAGCCACTGATGTTCCTTGAACAAGGAACTAGGATGGCGAGAAAATAACAAGAAAAGTGAAAAAAAAATGGCAGATGTAAGTGTGATCATTTTAACAATATGTGAACAAAATGAATTCTCCCATAAAATAAAAATGTTAGTGTATATTGCCCAAAATGTTTCTTATAATATTTGTAATATGAAAAATAGAGACATAGGAGGAATGGGGCAGATGGATGGATGTGAGGGATAGGGGAGTTGGAGCTTCTACTGTGTCAGATTATAACTGAATCACAGGGATTCTGAGTGGAGTCCAAATGTAGTAGATTGTCATGACACTCCCAGTAGCAATGGAAATATTTGATGATTATTACTCCTATACCTGCTAGACTCTGGCCATGAACTTGAGACTAGGTGGCTAAGTGGGATGAGGCTCAAATCCAGGGCCTGTCTGGTTATAGAGAGTTGAGGTATGGTTGATTTGTTCTCCAATCAGCAACCAGGGCAACTCTGATCCAGGACCAGCTCCTTACCCAAGGAACTCCTCAGGTGGAGGAGAAAAGGAGCATCAGGAAGGTCTGAACAGTTGTTGTGCTTGTCATTAAGTGAGAGGTGGAAGCAGGGAAGATAGAAAGATGTTTCTGTAAGATCCCAGTCAAGGGCTGGAAGTCGGACACTCTTCCTAAACTGTGGCACCCAGAATTAAACAAAAATATTCTAGCTGTGACGAGGTCAGAGCCCAGAAAGATTCTCACTGCCTTGCTTCTGAGAGCTGTGCCTCTCAATGCGGCACAAGATCTTTATTAATTTTGGGGGTTGTCATATCACACTACTAACTCCTTTTGAGTTTACAATCCACCAGCAGCCCTAGATCTTTTTCAGATGAGTTGCTGTCCAGCCATGTCTCCCCAATCTTATCCTTTTGAAGTTCATTTTTTAAAAACTCAAGTGCAAGATCTTACAATTATTTCTATTAATTTCATCTTATCAGATCCACCTGTTGCCTGTCAAGGTCTCTTTTGTAAGCTGACTTTGTCTTTCAGAATGTTAGCTATTCCTCTGAGCTTTATAACATTTCAGAATTTGATAAGCATGACACCCATCCCTTTCTCCAGGTCATTAACAGAAATGTGAAATTGCACAGAGCCAAGATCCCTCTGTTGGTGGACAGAAGGCCTCCTTCCAAATTTACTTTGAATCATCAAAGACTTGTGGTTTGATTATCCAACCAGTTCCCAAAGCCTCTAAATGTATGACTGCCTAACTTGCATCTCACCATCTTTCCTGCAAGAATAGCAAGGCATAAAAGGACCCATATGTACAAAAATATTTATAGCAGCTCTTTTTGTGGTAGTTAAGAATTGGAAATCAAAGGGACGCCCATCATTTGGGGAATGGCTGAACAAGTTGTGGTATATGAAGGTAATGGAATACTATTGTGCTATAAGAAATGGAGATGATATGAACTTCATAACAACCTGGAAAAACCTACACGACATAATGCTGAGTGAGCGGAGCAGAGCCAGGAGAACATTATACACAACCACAGATATATGGATTCCATGAGGACCAACCCTGACAGACTTTGCTCTTCTCAGCAATACAAGGTACAAAGACAACTCCAAAGGACTCACGATGGAGAATGCTATCTACATCCAGAGAAAGAACTATGAAGTATGAATGCAGATTGAGGCACACTGCATGCTCGCCTGTTTTTCTTCTCTTTTGTTTTTGTTTTTGGGTTTGTTTTTTTTTTTGGTTCTGTGTCTTCTTTCTCATGATTCATTCCATTGGTCATAATTCTTCTCCACAACTTGACTAGTGTGTAAATTGATTCAATGCAAAGTTATACGTGGAAGTTATATGGGATTCCATGCCATCTTGGAGAGGGAGGGGGGAGGGAGGGGAGAAAATCTGGAACTCAAAATTATGTAGAACCGAGTGTTGTAAACTAAAAATAAAAAAAATGCTATAATAAAAAAAAAAGAATAGCAAGACATACTTCATCAAATCCTTGGCTCAAATCTAGGCAAACTCTGCCTGCTGCATTTTCTTGATCTCCCCATTTAGTAACCTTGTCCCAAAAAAGGTAGTAAACTTAGCTTGGCATGGTTTATTTTTGATGAAGCCAGGCCGACTCATTCTGACCATTGCTAATCATATAGTTAGCAATCCATTTGAGCATTTTGCCAGGAATTGAATTCAAATTGACAGATTTATAACCTACCAATGCTCTTCTTTCTCCTTTCTCAAAAATCAGGATGTTTGTTCATTTTCCCAGTCTTGCAGTTCTCCATTTTCTTTCGAATGTTACTGACAGTTGCTCTGTAGCCATGTCCCCCAATACGTTCAGTGCCCGTGGATGTAGCTCATCTGGGCCGTGTGACTTGAATTCATCATGAGTCGCTCTCTTAGCATCTCCTGTTCTGAGTGTCAGTCCTATTAGTTATTTTATGCCTGTTCTTTCCAGTCTAAAAGCATTCTCCTTAACAGAAAAAAGAGAAGTAAAGTAGAAACCAAGTAGCTCTGCCCTCTCTTTGTAGACAGTTATCATCCCATCTACCCCAAGCAGTGTTCCTATCTTTTTAACCCTCTCCTTTCCTCCAATATAACTAAAAAAATCCAGACCCTTTTCACTGACCATAGTCTTCCTCACCAGCCTCAACTCATTCGGAGTGTTGCTCCTTTCTGAGATTTCTGAGCAGAGAAATGACACGGAAAACTAGATTTGGAGTCAGGGCACTAAATTCAAATCTCAGCTTTGCTCCTTATGAGCTATATGACATTAGTTAAACTGTTTCACTTCTCTGCCTCCTCTCTAGCCTCTGGAGAAGAGGAGAAATGCCATTCTATTTTGCAACAGTCCCCTGTCTTATAGGTTCAGAAGAGGACATCATTGCTTCGAGTCCTCTCCTGCCTCTCTCCCTGAGCTATGGTTCCCTCCTGGGGATACAGCCACCCTGGCTATCCTTTCCAGCACTGGCCTTACTTTCAATCTTTCCCTGGTTCATTGGTCAAGGTTTGGGGGTTGAAATACTCTTTGTTCCTCATTGCCACTTCCAGGTACTCCTTATACATGATCACTCAGTGAATTCTCTGTCTCTGAACTTCATTCAATCTATATTTATCAACTAATTAGTTTTAGGAGCTGTTGTCTACCAGTCTCCAGGATACTCCCCTTCTCGTTCTTCAATGAGTTCAGTGCCTGACTCACAGTCCTTCTCTCCTTCCAAATTCCTACCTTCATACTGGGGGACTTTGGCATTCATACTGATACTCCTTTAAATGCCTAACCTCATAGTCCCTCAACTTAATCATTTCACATTACCTACTCTTCTACCTTGGCCACACACAAAGATGGCCATACTCTTGATCTTGCCATCATTCACAAATGCTCCATGAACTCCTAAATTTCCTTATCTGACTACAATCTATTGTCTTCCTACTTTTCCACCTGCCTTGCAACCCCAAACCTTGCTCTTCACACGTATGTAATTTCCAGTCCTTAAACCTTTCAGTTCTATCACGAGCTAGCTCTCACACTACCAATACCTGCCTTCTTTCCCCATCTTGGCCCCTTGGTGATCCAGTTCACCTCTACACTGTCTTCTTCTCTAGAGTCCCTTACCTCCTTATCCTGCCACCTATCTTGCCCTATCAAGCCTCTACTTGGATCATTTCTACCAATTGCTGCCTTCACTTCTACACACATACTGCTGACGAAAACTAGATAAAATCATGAAGCTATGCTAACTGGGTTCACTACAGATTTATGCTACATTATCTTATCTGGGCCCTCACTGCTATTAGGCAATCTTTTTATATCTCCCTAATCAACTCACTATCCCATTTACCACAGAAATTCTTCCAAACCTATTTTTTCCCATGCCTCTCCAATTTTATCTTGGTAATATCTCTCAAATATCCCAGCTAAAATCCTACCTTCTACAGCAGCTCTTTCTCAGCCCTTCTTAATTCTAGTTCCCTCCTTCTATTAATTATTCCCTATTTATCCTCTACAGAACTTGTTTGTATATAGTTGTTTGCAACTAAAATCTCCCCCATTAGACTGAGAGCAGGAACTGCCTTTTACCTTCCTTTATGTCCCTAGTACTTAAGTACTTAAGTAGCACAGTACCTGGCACATAGCAGGCACTTGATAAATGTTTATTGACTGATTGACTGACTCTCTACAACTCAAGTTCTAGAGTCACTCCAGTCACTAGACTAAATAGCCTATAAATACCCTTCCAGATCTCAATATGTGATCCCTGATCCTGTCTAGATAAACTAGTCAGACCTCCCTAATTTTATAGAAAAGGAAACTGAGGCCCAAGAGGTTATGACTTGCCAAAAGTCAGAATTGTTTGTGGGTTGCAGAGCTGGGGTAAGACCTCTGACCTCCTGGGTCCAAGTCTCATTCTTTTTTGTATTGTATTTTTTCCAATTACACCTAAAGGAAATTTTTAACATTAATTCTTAATAAAACTTTGAGTCCCAAACTTCCCCCCTCCCTAGCAATTTGATATGGGTTATATGTGCAATCTTGTAAAACATATTTCCATATTAGTCATGTTATATAAGAAGAAACAAATCAAAAGGAAAAAAAAACAAGAAAAAATAAAGTGAAAATAGAATGCTTCGTTCTACGTTCAGAGTCCACAGATTCTTTCTCTGGAGGTGGATGGCATTTTCCATCATGAGTCTTTTGGAATTGTCTTGGCTCATGTATTGCTGAGAAGAGCTACGTCAATTATATTTGATCATCACACAGTATTGCTGTTACTGTATACAGTGCTCTCCTGGTTCTGCTCACTTCACTCAGCATCAGTTCATGTAAGTCTTTCCAGGTTTTTCTGAAATATACCTGCTTGTCATTTCTTATAGCACAGTAGTATTCCATTACATTCATGTACCACAACTTGTTCAGCCATTCCTCGATTGATGGGCATCCCCTCCAGTCCCAATTCTTTGCCACCACAAAAGAGCTGCTATGAATATTTTTGTACATGTAGGCACTTTTCCCTTTTTTATGATCTCTTTAGGATACAGACCTAGTAATGGTATTTCTGGATCAAAGGTATTGCTGCACATGTGTGCAGTTTGATTGCCCTTTTGGCATGGTTCCAAATTGTTCTCTAGAATGGTGGATCAGTTCACAACTTCACACACAGTGGCTCAGCGTCTCAATTTTCCCACATCCTCTCCAACATTTATCATTTTCTTTTGCTGTCATATCAGCCAATCTGATAGGTGTGAAGTATTTCAGAATTGTTTTAATTTGCATTTCTCTAATCAGCAGTGATTTAGAGCAATTTTTCATATGACTATAGATAGCCTTGATCTCTTCATCCAAAAACTGTTCATATCCTTTGACCATTTGACAATAGGGGAATGACCGCGTCTCATTCTTCCCAACATACTGTGCTGCCTCCAACAAACTAAAGGAAACTAAACTCTAGCATGGCAAAAGTGGTGACTGATGACATGCTGTTATACTTCTCTGAAGATGACACAGTATATCTGCTTGGTTCTGAGAAGTGCCAACCTGATGACACTTGCAATCCTGAGCTTCTTTGATGTAGAGGAGAAGCAAATGAGATCCCAGTGTCCCTGTGGTGCATAGGTGCTCAAAGAGCATCTCGGGCATAGGAGGGAGGTGCCCCATAGTTACAGTATTTGCAGCAGATCTAATGTTAAAATCAACCATGTAAAAGTTTTCACTCTAGTTCACACAAAAACAAAATTCTGGGATTGTGACTAGCAATTTTTCATGATTTGATTTATCTGAATAAAACCTATGAGGTTTTGAACCATTAAACATTCGATTTAGGGAGAGAAAAAAAGAACTGTACAGAAGAATAAACTGAGAAATGGAACAGATTTGTTTCTTGTAATAATTATGAGCAATATCTCAAACTCAGCATCCTTAGACCATTGAGCTGTGTAGGATGAATGTGCTAATTAATCAATTACTACCCAACGATGTACCCTGTTTATTTACTGTAATGCACTAGAAATGTGTGCAGGACTGGTAATTATTAATCATCTTCAGTAACAAATATGACTCAAGTTCACCTTCATATAATTAATAGAGCATATAGTTAGCTTTAACATCTTGTTTTATTAGAAATAGCAATAAGGGATAAAAAGAAAGAGCTGAACCACAAGTTGTGGTTCACTGAGATGCTGGATAGGAGTCATGTGAATATTGTCACAGCAGCAGCATTACTCATAGCCAGTCAATTTGTTTGTCAGCTGCTATTTCCATTAAAATCTAAGGTTCAGGGTCCTAGAACTGATACAAACTTCAGGCCTGAGATGGATATTGGTGCATTTATTCAGAAGGACATTTTAAAAATTAGGGGGGAAATGAAGGTGGCAATTACGTAGCTCTTGTATACAGAAATTGCTGCTTCAAACAAAATTTTACCAACTTGGCTCACAAAATGACCTTAGAAGTTGTTAGATCTGAATGCAGATTATTCTTTTTAAAGCTTTATTTTTATTATTTTATTTTGTTTATATTTTCTTTTGCAACGTAGCTAATACGGAAACATGTTGTACATGACTTTACATGTATAGTCAATATCAAATTGCTTACCTTCTCAAAGACAGGGGAGATGTGGGAGGGAGGAAGTAGAGAATTTAGAACTTGCAATCTTAAAAAATGATTGATTGCTAATTTTTTTACATGTAATTGGGAAATACTTAAGGAAATGAATAAAAATAATTTTTGAAAAAAAAAAGTTGGTAGAGGCTCTAATACCAGTACTCTCTTAGTTTGGGTTCAATTTTAGGACAAAATGAGCCACTCAAAGTCACTGAATATTTACCAAAGTGGATATTTACTTTGCCCTAACACAATAAGGACATGCAACAAGGATAGAGAGGCATTTTGACTCCAAATTTGGCACCCCTCAGAAACACATTCTGTCGTTACCCACTTGGGCTTCAAAAGTTCATCAAGTCTATAGGGCCTAGACACTACATGGCTAAGACTTTTTGTGTCCTTAGATGACCAGAAAATTGAGTCAGGGAAGCCTTGGCCAATCAAGTCGAAGGACAACTTTGTCCTAAACCTACCTCATGTTGGCTGGGGATGAAGAAGAGTGGAGAAGGAAGCCGCATCAGGAAAGCTGGGGGCAATCTTGTAGGCCAATCAGGTTTCAGGGATGGCTTTTTATTCTTTTAGATAAAGCCTCCTCATGTTGTGAGCAGGAGGAAAGAAGCTGCTATCAAAGAAATGCTGGTCCTGTCAAAGAGGTTATCAAGATGTCTTCATTTTACGAATGAGAACCCTAAGGAGCAGAAAGTAAGATTGGCTTGTCCAAACCCACACAGCTAAGAAGTGGCAGAGTGGGATGCAAACCTGCTTCTCTTAACTCTAGTCCGGGTTGCCTCAGCTGGTACTAGAGATAACTGAGAATAGGTTGTACTGTTCTTTAGAGGTCAATGTCATGAAGAATAACTACATTCCCCCACAAAATTACTTTGGAACTGCTGTCAAAGACAGAATACCAGGATGGAGGGACAATGTTCCTTTCCTATTGTGGCATTTCTTGTTTTCATATTGCTCTATGGGAATGTCTTATTGTTAAAATTAAGCTGTGGGTGATAGCCATATTTCTATCTGTATCTAGTATAGCCTTGGCTCTAATTTAAATTGTGAACTAGTTTTTTACCTTAAGCGGATATATTTAATTTGAGGAAGAAGGAAGTATAATGCATGGATTTAAAACAATTATAGTACAGTCACACATACTGGTATTTAACTGAAGAAAATTCAACTATACCTATTGATGGGAATGATCTCTCTCCTGGTCAATGACCCATCACCACTGTGGCCACTTCCTCCTTCTCTTTTGCTGAACAGAAAGAGTAGATCTCTGGAGTCTGCACCCTGGAATCCACCTATCAATGAAAGTTCCTTGGGTTTTCTATGCTCTGGGCCTATCAGCCTTTCTTTTTCTTAGCTATTAGCCCAGATCTCTGGTGGAGCTCAGATCCCTGGCCAGGAAAAGTCTGTAATTATCTTAGTGAACAAAGAAACTGAGTGTTCCATGTTATTGCAGCCCTGGCTAGAACCTTTGTGATTATAGGGATGGGAAGTTGGGGAGGGGTTGTCTAACCCGGGCATTGGAAAACCAGATCTCCTCTTAAGGAAGGAACCAGCCTGCGATGTCCTTCCTTTTTGCTGGTTCATAAAGGAGGTGAGGGGTAAGGAGGTAGCTATGGTTTGTTTTGAACATCAGCCTTGCAAAGAAAATCTTTCCTACAGTTCGAGGTCTTTCTCAGCTCTTCATTCTCTTCAATTTGGCCTTTTGGGTGGTAGGGACAGTAATTTCCCCTTTAAGTTAAGTTTCGTCAGAATAAGAAAGCAATGGTAGTTCTAGCTAATTACAAATAGCAAACACTAAAAGGCATTAAACTTATGGCTGGAAGACTAAATGTGTGCCTACCGATACCAATGGGTTGCAAGAAAAGGCTTTGCAATCAATCAACAGGCATTTATTATATACCAAGTATGTGCCAGATATTGTACTAGGAATAAGGGATACAAAGACAAAAATGAAAGTCTGCTCTCAAAAAGGCTATATTCTTTTGGGGAAGACAGGATGTGCAAATCAAATATATACCAAATATACCAAATATAGGCTACCAAAATGCAAAGTAATTTGTGTAAGAGGCATCTTCCCCTAGCAGCTAGTGCCTCTTACACGATATTCTTCTGAGAAGCCGTTTAAAGCTCTCACAGCTTGACCTTTCCTGATCTGAAGATCCTGAGCTTTAAACGGCTTGTCAGAGGAGTATTGTATTTGAGCTACTAAGAGTTTACTGACGAAGAGGATGACATAGTATGACCTGTATTTTAGGAATATCCCAGTGACAGCTGTATGGAAGATGAATAATAGAGGAGAGAGTCTTGAGGCAGGGAAACCAATTAGGTGGCAATTGTAAATCTAATTGAGAGGTGATAAGGACCCAAACTAGGATGGTGGTCCTGTGTATAGAGAATACAGAACAAAACTTGGAAGTTGTTTCAAAATGTGAGGTGGGTGTGAGTCAGGAGTCAAAGATGACTTTGAAAGTTGAAAAACTATGTGACTGGAAATACGGTGGCAACCCCCAGTAGTAACAGGGAAGCTCAGAAGAGCAGCGGATTTGATGAGGAAGATTATGAGTTCTGTTTTGAAAATATTGAGTTTGAGATGCTTGAGAGACATCCAGATAAGATTTTTTTAGCTTCTGTTGTTGTTTGTCCTTTGCTTTTGAAGAGGACCAATGGCATCATGAGATGTCTTGAATGTGCATGAATTGGGTTTAAGTGAAGCAGAGTTGCACAAAGTCTTCCAGATTTCAGGCCAGACGAAAGTTAAGATGACCAGTGATGGCCTGGGATGCAGGGGATGACTGTGGCATCTATGAGTTGGTCTGAACCAGGCAATTTAAAGGACTTTTGAGGGAAATTCTGACTAGATTTTTGCCTTAAACACTGACTTTAGAATCTAACCTCTGTGTTAGATGCATCCCTGTGCTGAACACACAATTGATTTTACAGAGCGAAGGCTTCAAACTTCCTCATTCGGCATGCTTTCTTTCAGATAACCCCCATTAGGATGAAGGAGTATAGAGGAAAAAGTCAATTCATTTTTAATGGACAGTAAACAACAAATCTGCAGCTACTGAATCTATAGGCATACTTCCCCTCCCACCCCCCACATACACAAAAACACACTTTCAGAAAACTTGATCTTATAAAATTGAAATTTGAAGGTGACTTTCCATTATAAAATGATTCAAGGTCCCTTTAAATAGAGAGCTCCTTTAGGGCATTTAAATGTTTGTTTATAGATCATTAACTACCTGACAGAGTGGCTGGAGAAGGGGCAGAAAGACTTAAAGCTAAAGTACTGGGATTGAAAATTGTTTCACAGGTAACACAACTAGGCCAGGTGTTAGACAGGAGACATGTGAGGGCTGCTAGCAGGTGTTCTAGCACAGGTTCACTCTTGATCTGGACAGACAGGAAGACAGGAACAGAGTCATAATAAAGGGTTAAATAAGCTTACTTTATTCTAGTCTAGTCTTCTCAAGAGGGTTGCTGATAATGGGAGCACCAACTCCTACAGCACTCTCTAATCACTCTTCTCACAGGAGTGGGCCAGAATATAGTACGAGCTACAACTCCTACTGGTCCCCTAAGCCTCAATGGGGTACAGTTGAGGCAGACACAGATTCCACCCCCACCCCCCCGCAAGCCTTGATGGGGGCCAATCAAGGCATGCATAGCATGCCAGGTTGTGCCTTTTGATTCTCCTAAGGGTTCCCTCTGAGCCTCAGTGGGGGCTGGTTGAGGCAGGTACATGCATTCTTCTCTGCATTACCCAAATCCCTGCTTACTAGAATTTAATATTTTTTTTTTTTGGAGCTGGAAAGGCAGGGCAATTGGGGTTAAGTGACTTGCCCAAGGTCACACAGCTAGTAAGTGTGTCAAGTGTCTGAGGTCACATTTGACCTCAGGTCCTCCTGCCTCCAGGGCCGGTGCTCTACTCACTGCGCCACCTAGCTGCCCCAAATCCCCACTTACTGACCAGTGCCCACTTGATTTATAGGGCAAACAGACAAAGAAGGCAATTTGCCAGCAATAGCCTCACAAGTTTACATTATCTCATTGTTATATCTCACTGCACAGTTGCAGTGGGTAATTACCAGCTGAACTCAAATGTTTATAGTATTTATCATTATAATATGATGTGCAAGCATGGTAGAGATGTTTATAAGTCATGAGCCTGGGAACTAGATAGTTATGGCCATGGATCCTAGGAACCAGTATCTCAAAAAGAAAAACAAAAATCTATCTTACACACACTAAAATCCACCTTACATTCAAAGATCAACAATGATGCTAAGGGAACTTGGGAATTCAATAGGACAACATGATTTCTTAAGCAAAAATTGTATTTACACATACTTTTTTGCAAACGTATCACTTGAGTAACACATAACTACTACACCCCTGAAAAATCCTATATCCCTGGCGCTGAAGCCCCTTGCTACTTTTAACAGATTCAGTATGTGTGGTTTGGGATATAATTCTGCTCATTGCAATCTGAGTTCCCACCAATGCAATACTCTTTACTTACAGACCATGTCAGCCATATATGCAATAGCAAAAGAATTTAATTAACACATAAAACTTTGTAATGCCAAGAAAGAATCAAGAAGTAGAGTCACTGCTGTCCTCCATCAACGAATGAGTGCAAACCTTTTATAGGCTCCAGGGTATAATTAAGAACTAACCCTATCTTAATGCCCACTAATTCCACGGCAAAATGGGGAATTCAGTTGCTTTAGAATTCATGGCCCAGGAGTAAAATCCTATACTCAGGGCCCTGTGCCCCATGAAGTTCTCCATAATTCTTGGGGTCAGCTGGGATCTATTGAAACTTTCCTGCTCAGGTCTGGTACCATCAGGATTCCACCAGCACTCCTAAATTCAGGGAATACATGACACTCATACTCAATGTGCTGCCCCTGCTGTCCTGCTATTTTGACCACAGCTTACAACTTGCCTCTGCTCCCTCCTATGGACCCCTCTGGCAGCCCTGATTTTTTACATTTCCATGTGACTCCCACTCTTTATTTTTCCTTTCCTAAGTTTATTTCTCATGAAGCAAACCTGGTATCCAAGCAGAAGGACCCACAGGAATCTGACTTCCTGTAGTTTTCTCCAGTAAACATAAGATCCCTTGTCTCATCACTATGCCTACTTGAAGCTACGTTAGAAAGCTCCCATTCGGGAAAAGCTAATCCCTGGCTCTATTACATCTCCTCCAAGTGAAAAATAAATTGGAGTCTCTGCAAATTATACCAGATGCACAGGAATATCCCAAATAATCTATCATAAATATCCGTTAATTTGAAAATGGCATAGTTATGGGCAACTATTCCAAATATATAAGCCACACGCAGGTACATAGATCCTAACATTCATGTTAAGATTGCATGCAATAGACTGGATTCAATAGTGATATGTAATACACAATATTCACCTATCCTGGATATCTGAAGACATATTGTTGCCCAACCGCCGTCCCCTGCTATTCACCCGAAACAGCACCAGAAACCATGTTACCCTCCCTGGGTGAGTTAACCTACTCAGCGTTGGGATTCTTCTCTGGGGATGAGCTTGATTAGTGATTAAGTATAAGTTCATTTAACTGACTATATATCTAGTTATCGTCGATGTTTGATATCCATCTACCGCGGACATCTTGCCATTCCCTCTGCTATGGGTTAATCCCACTTTTGACCTCTCATCCTGGGAACAGTAACCAAATCAATAAAAAGTATATGATGATTGAGCGCCCTGTGGCTCAACCCTTCATCACCCCTGTGACTCCACAGACAAAACTCCCTTCCCTCAGGGAAGGAGCCCCACTCCACTCCATGTGCTGCCTCCCCATATTAGAACGTTAGCTCCTTGATGTAGAAACAGTTTCATGTTTGACCCTGGGCAAGTCACTTAACCTTCATCAGCCTCAGTTGTTGCATGTATAAATGGAGAAAGTAACAGCACCTACCTCAGAGGGCTATTGAAAATGATATGCTATCTGTAAAGCAGGGAAGGGAGCAGGCCCTGGCACCTTTATGTACCGAATGCCTTACAGTTTCTCATTTGATCCTCTCATCGACCCAGGGAGGTGGATACAGTTATTATTCCAATCTTATACTTGAGGAAACGAAGGCAGAGGTTAAGTGACTTATCCAGGGTCCCGCATCTAGTAAGTGTATGAGTGTGGATTTGACCTCAGGTGGTTCTTACTCCCAGCAGAATACTCTATCCATTTAGATGCCCCAAAACACTTTTTGAAACTTAAAGCACTTTATAAATGTTAGCTATTATGACATCTCCTATGCCTAATATAGTGCCTAATACATAGTAGGTGGTTAACAAATTTTTCATTCATTCACCTCATGTTAAGGTCACCTATAAAGTATATATGATACTAATTGTGTCAAAGAGGCCTTTCTTCTCACTGTACTAGCAGGCCAGGGGGCAGCCCAATGGTTCAACATCAGCAACCATGAGCGGAGAGCCTGGGATCTTCCCCTAACTCACCCCACAGCTCCCCTTGGAATAGCAGGGACAGGCTTCAGGGAATCCTTCGTCTACCATTCTTAAATCATATTGCCTACTTCCCATCAGGTGCTGGATGCTCACTTTTAGCTGGAAGTATCCAACTCAGACTATCTCTATAATTCTCTTCTCTTCTGAAGATGATCTAGAGCCCTACTCTACTCAGAACTTTAGGCCCACAATCCCATTTCTAACAGTCATCTGTTCTGCCCAAGGTCCACAAGGCTTTACTATATATGATCTACAACTTTGCCTGCCATAACTTAAATACCTCCAGCCTTGTAATTTGCCAAAAGTGGAATCCTCCTTTGTATGTTATCTCCCCTAATTTGAGTGTGAACTCCTTGAAAGCAGAGATAGTCTCATTTTTCTATTTGTATATGCAGTGTTGAGCACCGTGCTTACTATAAAATAAATGCTTAATAAATTCTTTTATTTCATTCCATTCAGTGGACATTATCGGGATATATGCGCAACCTTCTTCTATATTACCGCTAAGGCATCATATGTCAGTCTGATCCCTGGTTGGATAGTCTCAGCATTTCTATGGTATCCCACTGTCAGTTCCATACCCTCAGTTATCCTCATATCCACTGGCCTTCAGTTTCAACCTGGAACTAATGAAAGGCCCAGCCCCAAAAATGTGATTATCCCCTAATAAGCAAGGTTATCTAGGTAGCTTCCTTTCCTATCTGTAATATTTGGTGGGAACTTTGAATTCAGCACTCCACCGTGTTTGGGCACAGATTTCTCTATGCCTAGAGAACTGCTGGTAAATTTCCCTGATCCCCCCCCCCCACAAGAAAGTGCCAATACGAAATCTCATCTTCATCTGGATCTTGACCCAGATCCTGAACATATGACCATCATCTGGCAACAAATGTCCATCTGCTTGCTGGGTCTTTCCCTATTGGTAGTAGGTGGTGATGATGTACCGTTTTTGTAAGGCTCCATCCTTTCTCTAGGCCTTTTTTTGCCGACAGGCAGATTGCCCAATCTTCCACCTATTTGATAGGGGATGGCTCTCCCCACACTTGTGTTTTCCTTGGATACTGAGATTTCATAGCAGAATTCTAACCCTTACTAGATTCACTGGTGGTGAACTTGAGCATTACGATATAGTTTGGTCCTCTCTGAGGTCTAGTCATAACTAGGTCATGGGCCTCTTTCAGTGGATCTCACAACAGTGATCTACTGAAAGTGAGTCTCCACATTCTCTCCATCTTCCGAGGTTCCAAAGTTCAGATCAATAGGCAAATATAGCTCTTACCAAAATATTAGCCAATACAAATGAGAGCCAGTGGGGTCCTTCTTGATGGTTTTGTAAGAGGGTACTAGAAAAGACGCCTGCTGGCTCCACTGTATCTTTGGTTCAGGCCTCACGGTCCTCAGCATCTTCTATAATGTATACTTACTTATTTGACTTTGGGGCTCCTCGA
Source organism: Trichosurus vulpecula (assembly GCF_011100635.1). Taxonomy (NCBI): domain Eukaryota; kingdom Metazoa; phylum Chordata; class Mammalia; order Diprotodontia; family Phalangeridae; genus Trichosurus; species Trichosurus vulpecula. The sequence goes on from NC_050580.1 coordinate 152,806,472, forward strand.
GGATGGCAGACTATAGTTCGATATTCGTGGATTCCTGCCAAAGCCAGTGCCCCTTTGAGTAGATTATCCTCATTTCTTAAAGTCATCATTTTCATCCTTGCCCTCATTTCATTCATCCATTCATTAATATATGGCATTCCTTTGATAGATCAAGCATTGTGCTAGGTGCTGGGGAACAACAGTTGCTCTCAAGAAGCTTATATTCTATGTGGGGAACAACCTGCAAATACGAATAAAAAAACAAAGTAATAGGGAGGAGAGAACAATGACAAATGGGGAAAATCAGAAAAGGTCTCATTGTAGGAGGTGGCAGCTGAGTTGAGCCTTGGAAATTCTAAGAAACAGAGGTAAAGATAAAGAACATTCCAGGCTTGGGGGGACAGACTGTATAAATGTATGGAGAGAGAAAAACTATAACAAAGAGGGAAGATCAAGTAGGCTGCTTTGGCTGGAACTTCATAATCTCTACCACCACCATTACTGTCATTATCAAATATTCAGTACTATGGGGGGAATTGGGGGTGGTGGGGGCAGAGTAGGTGACACCTGAACCTCACTTTCATCTGAACTGGTCACAAGAGGGTAGACTGCACATCAGATCATTGAAGTAAAGGATAAAAAAATTAACTGGAGAGTAAATAACTGAATCCTAAACAATTGGCGGGTCAAACAACAAATCACAGGAATAATAATTTCATTAAAGATAATGACAACAATGAAAATAATATACCAAAATTTGTAGGATGCAGCCAAAGTAGCACTAGAGGAAAATTTAGAGCTCTGAACACTTTCATCAATAAAAGAAAGAGCAAAGTTAAAAATTGGGCATACCTCTAAAAAAAAAACCTAAAAAATCAGCAAGTTTAAAACCCCAATTAAACAACAAAGTAGAAATTTGTGAATTAAAAAAAGAGATTAACAAAATTGAAAGCAAAAAGAAAATCCATCACTCAATTAGTAAATAAAACTAGGTGTTGCTTTTTTTAAACAATTAAAAAAGATAACCATTAGCTAATTCGATTTTTAAGAAGAGGAAAAACAGATGACCAATATCAAAGGAGAATTCACAACAGATTGAGAAGAAAGGAAATTATTAAAAAAAACCTATTTTGCCCAATTATATGCCAATAAAACTAACAACCTAAAAAAAGGTATGAATATTTTAAAAAATTTAAGTGCCCAGATTGCCAGAACAACAGAGAGTTAGAATAACCTAATTGTTACAACTGTACAATTGCAATTGTACAAGCCATAAATGAAAAACCCAGGATGAATTAGATCTACAAGTGAATTCTATAAAACGCTCCAAGAACAATTAATATCAATATTACAGTTTTTTTTTAAAAAGGAAAAAGAGCGTCCTACCAAATTCCTTCTATGATACAAATTATGTTCTAAAACCTGAACCAGGGAGAATCAAAACAGAGAAATAAAACTATAGGCCAATATCCTTATCAAACATTGATGCAAAATTTTTAAACAAAATATAAGGAGACCTGACTACAGCAACATATCACAAAGATTATATCCTATGACCAGGTTGGATTTATACAAGGAATGGAGGGTTGCTGGTTCAATATTAGGAAAATTATCAACATAGCAGATCATATTAATAACAAAAACAAAAATTATATGACTATGTCAATAGAGTCAGAAAAAAAGCTTTTGACAAAACACAAAAACCATTCCTGTTAAAAATAGTGGAAAATAAAGGAATACATAGATTTTTCCTTAGTATGATAAGTAGGGTCTCTCTAAAACCAAGAGCCAGTATTACATGTAATGGGGATAAACTAGAGACCTTTCCAATAAGACCAGGGAAAAAAGCACAGATATCCATTATCACCAATACTATTTTGATATAGTGCTGGAAATGCTAGCTATAATAATAAACAAGAAAAAGAAGTTGAGTGGAATACCACAAAGAAACAAAATTATCATTTTTTGCAAATGAATTTTTTTGAGAACGGTCAAGTTAAATAAAAAAATAATTGAAATAACTTCATCAAAGTTGTAGAACACAAATATGCACATATCATTAGCATTTCTGTATATCACCAATAAAACCCAGCAGGAAGATCTAAAAAGAGAAATTCCATTTAAAGTAACTACAAAATGTGTAATAGCTAGTACTTATTTAGTGTTTTAAGATTTGTAAAGCAATTTCCATGTGTTGTCTCTTTTGATCCTCACAACAACCCAGGTGCTCTTATCATTCCCATTTGACAAATGTGTAAACTGAGACTGAAAGAGGCTGTGACTTTCCCAGGGTCACATAAATGTCTGAGTCAGGATTTTCGGTCTTCCTGACTCCAAGTTCAGCACTTTATGCACTTTGCCACCTAGCTACCTGCACAAACATATATAAAATACTTGGGAGTCTAGCTGCCAAGGTATGCTCAGGAACAATATGAATACATTTACAAAGTACTCTTAACAGAAATAAAGACAAACCTAAATAACTAGATAATTATTACTTGCTTAAGAGTAGGTTGGGCCAATATAATAAGCATTACAATACTGCTTAAATTAATTTACTTATTCAGTGCCATACCAATCAAACTCCCAAAGCTTTACTTTATAGAACTATAAAAAATAATAATGAAATTCATCTGTGGGGAAGAAAAAGGTAAAGAATCTCAAGGTGAATAATGAAAAAAGTGGGAAAGAAAAAGGCCTAATGGCATCAAACTATATTACAAGTAGTAATCATCAAAGAGATTTGGTACTGGTTAAGAAATACAAAGATCAACCAGTAGAACGTATTAGGTACACAATACACAGAAGCAAACAAACATAGTAGCCTAGTGTTTGATAGACCACCTATTGGAATAAGAACTATTATATATAACTATATATGCAACAAAAACTATTTGGGAAATTATAAAGTAGCCTGGCAAAAACTAGGTAAAGATCAATATCTCATACCATGTACCAAGATAAACTCCAGATAGGTACCTAACTTAAACATAAAATATGACATCATAAACAAATTAGAGGAACAAGGAAGAGACTGCCTTTCACATCTATGGATAGTGGAAGAACTCATGACCAATCAAAGGAGAAGATCACTGAAGATAAAATGGACAATTTTATTACATGAAATTGAAAACATGTGCATAAAGAAAATGAATGCAGCTAAAATTAGGAAACAGATAATTGAGAAAAATCTCTGTGGCAAGTTTCTCTGACAATCTCATTTCCAAGATGCATTAGGAACTGCTTCAAACTGATACGAATAAGAGCAATTTACCAACTAATAAATGGTCAGAAGATATAAACGAGCAGTTTTCCTAAGAAAATATCCAAATTGTCAATAGTTAGATGAATACTAATCACTAAGAATTAGATAGATGCATTTAAAGCAACTCTGAGGTTCCAGCCCTCACCAGTCAGATTGCAAAACTGGCAATATGGGAAATGACACGACACGTTGGAGGAGCAGTGGGCAAACTGATGGCACTGTTAGTAAAGCTTCAAATTGATCTGGCCATTCTGGAAAGAAATATGGAACTATGACCCAAAAGTCATTAAACTACGCTTACCTTTTGACCCACTACTAGGCTTATTCCACCAAAGAAATTAAAGGAAGGGTAAGGATCCTATATGAACACAAATATTTATATCAGCTCTTCCTGTGGTCACAAAGAACTGGAAACTAAGGAGGTGCTCATCAGTTGAGAAGTGGCTGAACAAAGTACGGAATATGAATGTAATGGAATACTATTGTGCTGTAAGAAACAATAAAGAGGATAGTTTCAGAGAAACTTACGAAGACCTAGATGATCTGATGTAGTATGATGTTACAGTAATTAAGGTGGGACTTTTTTACCGTTTTCTCATTTGGAGCACTTATTTAATCAAGTGCCCTTGATGAGCCCAGCCTTTGGGGCTTTTTTTGATTAAATCAGGAGTCTTTGATGACCTGCTTACCTCAAGGGAAAGCCTAGTTCACATAGGTTTGAGTCGCATGGCTGTGACACCCTTTGACCCTGAACAGGGTATATAAACTCAGAGGTTGGCATTTTGCCTTTGGGGCTCTCACTCACTGAAGAGTGTTGGCATGGAGACTCTGGGTAGCCATTGGCCCCTGCCCCGCCCCCCCCCCCCCCCCCGCCAGCTTCACCCCTCCCCCCCCCGTCCCCGCTTTGAAGAAACCCACATGTTGATGCTTCCCTGGTAACTATGTATTGTTATGGATAGACTTGGTTTGTGCTGTTTGCTCTGTTGATATTGTCTCTGTAATTTCTATTTGTATTTGTTCTGAAGTCCAGAGTGCTGGCTTTTTCCCCTGAACTAAGTGAATGATATATGTATGTTTGATTAAAGTGAGATTGTTAACCCTTTAGAGTTGCTTTCCTTAGAAAAGCAGATCAAAAGAACCTGTGCTATGAGCTCTTGTTGGGTCTCATACCCCTACAGCAGCTGCTAGCCACATTGTTGTTGCGTATGATGCAGACAAAACCAGAACATTTTGTAAGTTCATTGATGTTAGGTAGACAAAGCTAGAACAATTTGTAAAATCACTGATGTCAGGAACTGCCTTTTGCCTCTTTTTGTATATATAAAAAAAGATATCCCTTGTAAATCATAAAGTACTATATAGATGTAAATTATTATTAGCAGTTTTTTGTTGTTCAGTCATTTCAATTGTGTCTGACTCTTCATGACCTCATTTGGGGGTTTTCTTGGTAAAGATATTGAAGTAGTTTGCCATTTACCTCTCTGGTTCATTTTATAGATGAGGAAACTGAGGCAAACAGGGGCAAGTGATTTGCACAGGTTCACATAGCTATTAAGTGTCTGAGATCAGATTTGTACTCAGATCTTCTTAACTCCAGGCCTGGTACTTTATCCGTTGAGCCACCTAGCTCCTATTATTAGCAATAGGAATTAATAAGCCCTCAGCCATATTTTCCCCTCCAAGTTAATTTTTTTTTAATGTTCTTTTTCAACTGTGGAAGACAGAAGTCAGTCTGATACAGTAGAAGGTATTGCAGCCCTGGACTCAGGGTACTTGGTTTCAAATTGTGCCTCTGCCATTTGTTACCTATGTGGCTTGGGCAAGTCCCTTTATTTCTCTGGATCTCAGTTCCTTCAAATATAAAATGAGGGGATTGACCTAGATGTCCTCTACCGTACTGGTCTAGCTATAATCCTATTAGTCTCTTGGAAACGAGGTGACCACTGAGGCAAAGGAAAAGACAAATGAATGATAAGAGGCAATATTATACATTTTCCTCCCTGCCTACCTTTTCTGCACTGATTAAAAGGTGAAAAAGAATTTTAGCAGCACAAATATGGTGAATGTATACACTTCATATAAAATTTCCAAATGTAAAATCTCTTTTCCTCTGCCCCTTGGAACCTTGAACAAGGTAGGTATCTTAACTCAAAAGACTCATAACAGTGCATCTCAAAAGGCAGTAATGTATAAAGAGAATGAGACAGGGTTTGTTTGTTTTAACTGATAGGTCGATCCATAATGGATTTTCAAGTTTCAGGGATCAACTGCTATGATCTCCCACAAACTTTCACTTGATATCAATCAGATTCAGCGTGGAATTCATCTTATGAGGAGAGATTTGCTATCTTGAAGATGACATGAGGAAGTAGGAACAAAGTCCCAACACAGTTATGATCAAATAAGGTACAACAGATAAAGACGCACCTGGCTTTGTATCTTCTTTGGATTTAATCGTAGTCTCTCTGAGGACACCTTTTTATTCATCTTAACAGTATATAGTGTCTGGTACAGTGAACTGTATCTTCTGGGAAATATATAATGATAATCGACTCTATAGTGAGGGTGTTTTAAAGTTTGCAGAGCTCTTTACAAATATCTCATATGATCAACCAACCAATAACAGGATCACAGATCTAGAGAGGGGTGACACCTCAAAGGCCGTCTAGTCCAACCCCACTCGTTTTACACACGAGAAACCTGTGGGCCACAGTTTAAATACTCTCCCACCACACAGGAAGAACTGAAAACTAGGTCCTTGGACTAGAAATCAAGTTTCTTTTTCTTCTCCCATTGTTCCATGTTGCCTCTCAATACAAAACAAAAATTACTGCCCTCAAGGAGCCTATAATCTACTAGGGGTGATTGGGGAAACACAAAAAAAAGTAACTCATATTGGAATGATAAAATACATTAGAGGTACATAGAAAATGTTCTGAGTTTGGATGGAGCAATGGGAAAATGAGCAGGGTCAAGGTGCCATTTGGGCTGGATCTTGAAGAATCGGTAAGGACAGCAATAGGCAGATATGTAGGATGATATTGGATACTGGGAACTATGCAAATAAAGAGGTAGAGACAGGTAAAAATGGCAGTGCCGGTGTTCTTATCTTCTAATAAATCTCTCCATGACTTGTTCCCCAACAGCAGGGCAAGGGTTTTCTTTTTGTCTGTGTGTCCCTAGCCTTGCATTTAATTGTCACTTAATTACATAACTGTTAGTGCTTGTTGGTTGAGCTAGCATGAGAAGAGTTGGCTTGCAATGAGGCTGGAAAGGTAGGATGAGGCCAGACTGGAGGGCCTTGAAGTTTGCTATTTAACGGCATCCTGGCGATGGTTGGAAGTGTGAGCGACCGCAGGGTGCCCAGGTAAGAAGCCATTCAAAGGCGGAAGAAGAGGGCCCGCTCCTCCCAATCTCTTTGCAAACCTCTTTCGCCTTCCCCTTTATCGGGGGTGAGAGGAGGTTTTTCCTTCTTGGTTGCAAGAGCCCTCTCTCTGTAACTTCCAATCTCTTCCCCGCAATCCGAGGACAGTGCGCGTGACCGTGCGCGTGATTGCGCCCTTGCCGGCGTATGCAAGCTTTAGCTTCAGACTCGGGTCAGGTCTCCGCGTAGGAGCACTTCGGTAGGTGAGACACTTTACGCATGCGCGCAGCCTTCCCCCACCCAGCGAGGGACGGAGGGGGCGGGGGAGCGGGCGCACGCGTAGTCCTGAGTTTCATCCCCCGGAGGCGAGGGAGGAGAGGCTCTCGGGGGGGAGGGGCGGCTCTCGGGGGGGAGGGACGCCCATGGAGTTATTGAGGCGGGTTCACGAGGCCGCCCTGCGGCTGTTGCTGCTGCTGAGCCCTCGGGGCGCCGCCTCGGCCCGGGACCCCAAGCCCCGCGCCTCGGAGGTGCTGACCCAGCACCTGCTGCAGCGGCGCCTGCCTCACTGGACCTCGTTCTGCGTCCCCTACAGCGCCGTGCACAACGACCAGTTCGGCCTCTCCCACTTCAACTGGGCGGTGGAGGGAGCCAACTACCACGTTCTGCGCACCGGCTGCTTCCCCTTCATCAAGTACCACTGTTCCAAGGCGCCCTGGCAGGACCTGGACCGGCAGGATCAGTTCTTCACAGCGCTCAAAGTCATCAACCTCGGTGAGAGAAGCGTGGGGCGGTGGAGAGGGAACAGCTCAGGCTGCCCTGGGAGGGGGGAGGGGAAGGAGGTGTGCTTGAACCGCCCCGCCCCCTGCACAAGCCACGCCCAGCCTCAGCAAGCCAAGCCACGCCCTCTCCGCGCTGTGCGGCCTCAGCTTCCCTCTTGCCCATCACCTCTCACGGGGCGCGCTCTTACCTCTCCCTCCCTGTCCGTAGAGATGTGGGTCTCTCCGCGGGAATGGGTAGTGGGCAGTGCGGGGGAGTGGAAGACCTCCCCGGGAAGTAAAGGAGGTGTTCATAATCCACGTCGTTTATGCCTGTAAAGCCTGGCACCCCAGCCTAAGCCGTAAAGAAAGCTCTAAAGCCACTTGTGTCTCTGGCCGGGGGTCTGAACATGGGGGCCGTGAACCCGGTTCTTTTTTTTGTCCTTTTCACATTGCGATAACCGGCAAGTCAAAGTCAACAAGCAAGTATTAAGTGTCTACTGTGTGCCAGGCACTGTGCTAAACGCTGGGGATCCAAATAAGGGCAAAATAGTGCCTGCCCTCAAGGATCTTACAGTCAATATAACTAGTTGCCTTTGTTTCCTATGGGTTTTATTCTGCGTAGTTAAAAACATCCTGGGCTTCACCAGACTGCTAAAGGGGTTCCATGACACACAAAAGGGATAAAAACCCCTAAGGTAATAAAGGTTGATGGAAAGTTTGTTTTGTGAGTCAAAAGCAGGAAGTAGATTTTAATCTTTAATTTCACTGAATAGTTTTGTTCCAATAAAGTTTAATAAAAAGGAATCTCCTAGGTTGTGCTTTGTATTCTGTTTTGGTGAGGTTTTCATGTATTGGGGAATTGACAAGTATTTATGGCGGGCACCTACTAGGGGTGATTAGGGAATGAAAAAATCCTCATCAGCAAGGCGTTTACATTCTTGGATTAAGTGGAGGGTGGCACTGATTAGTGTCTATGCAGATTTTATCAGTTGGTGAAAAGTTTATAAACCTAAAGATGTTTTGAACCAATCAACAAGAATCATGTTTAGGTACGGGTTCACACTCATTCACAGTTGAGGCTTTGGGGGCCAGCTAGTTGTGATATTTTTAAGGACAAACTGTAGTACATCTGTCTGATTAGCTATACTGTGCCAATACTGCTATAGCCTGACAGCTAACTAAATTTAAATATTGCATATGTATGTTTCTGATAACTGCATAAATAGTGTTCCACAAGCTCTGCCCTAGATTCTGTCAGATATTAATGAAGACAATATGCTAAGTATAGTCTGCAGATGAAGAACTTTTAAAATATTTTTATTACTTATTTGGATGACAGAGTGTTAGGGGCAGGGAATGGGGAAGGGTGTTACAATCCTGGAAGACTGAATTCAAGGATATTTGCCTGACCTGAAAGAAATTTGAGTATAGGATTAAATTTACCAAGAAAAAAAAATACATTGAGGGGCTTTACTTGAGTACTTACGGAATCCATGATTTTGTCAACATAGATATTTCCTTCTCTAATGGAGGTTGCAACCATTCTAGACCCTAATAGTAATCATCAAAGTCTTCCAAAAGTTGCAGGAGCTAAAAAAAAAAAATCATCACTTGGTGGCCAACCTTCTTCAGCTGCTCCTAGCTGCTTATGTGTTAATCTGTTGGGAGGATGTTATGAAGGGTTTCCAGCTTGATGGGCCCTGCCAGAGCTTGTGGGTCACTTGTATGGTTGTTCAGAGTCCAAGATTGTCTCTGTTGGTCATCATGGTCACGGGGTGTGAAGCATTGGAGTAGGACTCTTGTAGAGTCAGAGATATTATTGATTTGCACAACATTTAAGTACCCACTGTGTGCTTGACAGTGGTAGACTGATATACAAAGACAAAAAGGAAATAGCCTCTGCCTTTAGGAGTTTACTTTCCGTTGGAGAAAAAAATCCTTCCACCCCTATGTAAGTAAGAAAGAATAGGTTAGGACACATGGCCAAAGATTTGGGATTAATTTAGACCACAAGCTGAATATAATTTTTGAAAGGTGCTGTTATAAATCTTACATCAGTTGGGATGGGAAGAGGCCAGACCTGTTAACGGGATTTAGCATTCAGGAGACCTCTCTCTATCAAAGCATAGGCCAGGCTGGCTAATTGTGGCTTCTTTCCATAAGGCTGCGTACCTGATCTGTGATTATGGTCATTGGTAGAGGGAGCTAGTGCCTTATGAGGAACTTCTCCACCAGTGCAGATATCACAACAGTTACGTAACTTACAGAGCTGCCCCCCTGTTCACTAAGGAGCGCACATGGCAAGTGAGCCTTATAGAAAAGGAGAAAAACCACCACTGTGAATTTGTTGATTTTACTATTAACTGGATTTCCAAATTAACAGCATGGTTGGTTTATGCTTTATTTCCCTTCTCCAAAGTGCTTATATATGAAAATATGTAAAATCATTTAAATAATATTTAATATGTTTTAATGTATTTAAATATAGTAATACATATTTATACATTTACATACCTATATCTTGTGTTTTTCCGTGTTAATTATTTTAGATTGTAAGCTCAGAGAGGGTAATAATTGTGACTTTGACTTAATGAGTTTAGTTTCATTACCATTTGCATAGGAATGCTTAACAAGTGTCTCTGGATAATTTATTTTCCTATATCCCAAATGGGAAATAATCTCACCAATAATTTTCAAATTTTGACCAAAGATATTTGTATTAGATCTACAGAATTTAATTCTGTTTCAAATCAATTGAAATGGAAGGTTGTTTTCTAATTGCAGTTCTCAAAAATAGCAGAATTCTCAGAATTGTTTTGGCGTAAGTTTAAAAGACAGATAATTGGTCTAATTTAAAAACTTATTTTAGCCAGCAGTCCTATTGCCTGTGTCAAAGAGCTAAAGAGCCTTGATAATTTAAGTGTCAAGACTAATAAATAATAAGAGATTTCATCTAGCATAATTAAATGTACCACTCTGTGTAGAAATATATAATTACTTTCTAAGGATTGTGAGGAAATGAATTAGTGTTTGTAAAATACTTCGAGCTTTTCAGATAGGTAGGAAAAAAAGATTTTTAGGCCTATAAAATTTTCACCAACATTACTTATTCAAAGAGATCATACAGGAGTTAACATCCTGAACACTGCTTTAATTATCTTAGCACGTTGGTTGGTTGAGAATGTTAAAATTCTCAGTTGAAGTTCCTAGATGGTTGGGACTATCTTATATATTCTGCTATGTATACATAATATTGTATATGTGTTTAGCAAATGTCAGTGATATTTGTTTGTTTCTTTTCTAGGCATTCCAACTTTATTATATGGACTTGGCTCCTGGTTATTTGCCAGAGTCACAGAGACTGTTCATACCAGTTATGGACCAATAACAGTTTATTTTCTAAATAAAGAAGATGAAGGTGCCATGTACTAACACTGTGCATTGAAGAGCACAACAGCTAGTGGGTTTTTCTCACGTGTATAAAATATTTATTTTTGTTCCTTTAAAATAAAACTTTTTAAAAACACTTTTTTCTTTTCATTTTTTACTTTAAGATAAATCATGGCCCTTAAGAGGCTTAGCTTTTCATAGGTTGATATATATGTTGCTTACTTTATTCAGCCATCGGGAATTTCAAACACCTGGATGTTCATACTGCTATTTTTTCCTAAAGGTAGGTAAATTTCAGATAAAAAAAATTATAATGAATACAGATTCCTATTATTAGATATTAGCAATTTAAATTAACTCTTTAAAGTTGAAGGTCTAAACTAACTAGGAGAGGGACTTGAAGACCTGAAGTAACATAGAAAGCTGAAGTATGATTTGGAAATCATTTCTAGGTCATTAGCTACAGGAAAAGTGAGAGTAATTCTGAGTATAGTGTAAAATCCAGACCACCCAAATGTTCGACTCAAGATGGAATATTTTAAAGGCCTTGAACTATAATATGCAATGGTGGTGATGCCTTTTTATTGCTTATGGATTCAAGTACTATAATAAGTATATTTAGATTATAATAATAAAAACTGGCATTCATATAGCACTAAGGTTTACAAAACACTTTGTTATATTGGCAGTTGCATACATTGTTAGTTGATCCTCGAAATGAACCTATGAAGTAGGTACCATAGTTATTGTCCCCAATAAAAGAGGAAACTAAGGTTTAAAGGGGGTAGGTGACTTAGACAGAGTCATATAGTTGGTTTCAAAGGTGGTATTCGAATTTAAGTCTTTCCAAAGAGTGTCCAGTATTTTTTAAATTAAAATTGCTGTAAAATTAATGGAACTATTACTGTAGTTATAAGGTTAAGATAGTCTAATGTTAAAATTGGAGAGGAAGATTATTTCTAGAAAAAATCATATTTTATAATGAAAAATTTATAAGGAAGGGCTTCGTATACCCATCATACCATGGTTATCTTGAGTTTGTTTAGTCAATCTTGTGTTGATGAGCCTCTGTGAATGTAGCTAGAATGGTAGATTGGTCCTTTAATATCAGGAAAAATCCATCACTAGGCCCCTACTTGAATCTCTTCTGGGTTGATAGGACCTGCTAAAACTAGTACTCTGCTAAAATAGCTTCCAAAACCCCATGGCCGTCTTAGTCCTGGCAGAGTAACTATATGACTTTGTAACTTTAACAGTCATTTTAAAGGTGTAGAAGTAGTTTTGGTTCTGAGCTTATTAAATAAAATTTCATTGCATTTTTGAAAGCCCTATAATTAAAAAAAAAATTATGGTTAGCCATTGTAAAATACTCAAGCTGAATGGTGAGTTTCAGAAATGTGGAGGCAATTTTGGGATAACTAACAACTATTTAATTTCTAAACTAATACACATTTAAGATCAATATCTCCTATAATTAACTACTCATTTGTATGCTAATATGTCACTGAGACTTTGCCGATTTTATAACAGGATCCCCTTACCCCACCCCCAACTATTTACTGCATGGAAAGTCAGTGAAAGTGACTGAGGTTAAATCACAAAGATCACATCTACAATTAATGCAAATGAGCCCTACTAGAAGTAATCAAATGATCAGAAGCAAATGATCTACATAATGTGAATTGTTCTACCAACTACATAAGTATTGTGTTCACTTGTCTAAAAGCAACACTAAATAAAACTTTAATCAAAGAAATATTTATGCCAATAATATTTAGTACTGAAGAATATACTTGACACAAGTTAAATGAATGGCTTGCACTGTGGAGATAGTGTTACATTAAGCTTCATTAATAATAAAACTCAGTATTAGCATTTTGCTGGAAAGGCTAGAACTGATTTCCTATGTAATGGGCAAAGTTAAATAACTAGAACTCATAAGTTTAAAGTCAAATATTGCTCATTCATTGCTGCTGATCTTGTCAATACTTTCCTGTAAAGGTTTGGTCCCTACACAAGGCTGATAAAATGGTTTTTAATTACCAGACTATAAATACAGCTTTTCAGTGGGGTTGTACCTCCTCTCACACTGGCCTGTTTGATTTCTGATAATTTGTACTGCTGACTTTGCTTACCTGTTTTTCAATAACGATGGCCAATGTGACTTCTTGTCCATATGGTGATGGGCAAGTCTCCTTAGAGAACATCTTTGACAAACTACCCTATTGATCCCAGCGATTCTGTGCTGCTTGCAGCATTAAATAGTGACTTGATTTCTTGTCTAATATTCTCACTGTGTAACAATTAAGCAAATGTAATATTTTCTTGTATTACATGAAAATCAATAGACCTCTTGCTCTTACAGAGTTGATCATGAAGAGGGATGAACTGGAAGATAGCTAGGGACAGAATTCAAGTATTATAATATTAATTGGACTTTACAGAATGTTTTTATCTTTAAAAAATTGCTATCCATAGGACAGTAGTGGTTTAACTTCCTTTTTTGGATATTAGATAAGAGGCATTATGACCTAAGGGGATAAGGTATGAGGTCTCATCAAAATATTAGTTCTATTTCTAGCATCAATCCTATAGCTCTTCCCACCTGTAATAAGAAACAGTACTCATAACTTTTGTTCCTTCAAGTATATAGTGAATTCAAATATATTTACAAATACAGCATCAGTTTTATTTTTGTCTCCCTAAAAAGCTTTTTAATGCCTCCTGCCAGCCCCCATTTTAAAAAATCAGATTTCATAAATGGAGAAAGCCAAAGAAATTTTATTCCTACTTTGGAGACCAAAGGAAAAAAATAGGCCCAACATGGAAATTTTTTCTTTGGTAAGGCAAGTGGGGTAGACTTTCTGTGTTCAAATTTAGTTTGCAGTATTATTTGTTTCTTAAAATACAAACAACTTTTTTTGATTGGTTGGTTTTTAAAAGGTTTGTTTTTGGTCCAGAAATAACCCTGCTTTCTTTGCTATAATTATTTCTCTATATATCAAGTAGCAAATAATCAAGGAAATTTCTAATCAGAATAATTTGTTGCTCATGAGACACATTAAAAAAGATGCAAAACGGGGGGTGATGATACACATGATATAAAAAATACTTTTTCTTAGTGCCTACTGGTATTTTCACTTAGCATAATATGCATAATAGCTATAATTATTTATCTTTTTTATCATAAACACATTTAGTCTCTAATTAGAATCTTGCTATTTGTAATTTTTGGTAGAGCTGTGTCCTTTCTTCATTTTTTAAAACCGTATTTACTCAATAGGGTAAAAGTTTGAAATACAAAATAACCTTTTTAGCTGACTTCTAGTCCAATCTCTTTGGAACCTATAAGTACAGAACATCTTATAACTGACTTTAATAATCTCTTCACTGTATACAAGAATGAAGTTTAAATGAATGGGGTGGACATAAAAAGGTAAGGATCTTGGTTTCACCTCCCTTAACAGTTAGTGCAGAGAACAGAAACCTTACCCTAAACCTAGTGGATCAGATGGCTACTTTTTTCAGCACTCACTATTTAAGCAGTAATGGCTACTGGGGGCATCTTAACCTAAACAAGTGCTTAGTGTTACATCTTACCTGGGTCAACAGTCTAAGGTATCCAAGTTAATCTATGTTACTATAAATTAATGGAAAATGTAACTGCACTTTGCTGAAAGATCAATGTCCAATAAAGGCTGCATAATCAAATCTTGCTGCAATGATTGAGGTCTTTAATTGCCTTTCAAAGATAAGGTGGTAATCAACCTAGCTTTAACTGATCCTTTTTACCAGTTCAATTACATGTTAATGACTAGTGCCAAGTCAGAATCTTTAACTACTTATACTTATTAAATCTTATGTTAGTAGTGAAAAATTACTTAAACTACACAATCAATAGAACACAAACCTTAATTACTATATTTCACTTTTATACCTTTTTATGTTCCCAACAAATTTATTTCACAGAAGCTTTCTTGACAATAAAAGGTATTATTAAAAGTGACCATATTCCACAGAGCATTATTTTCTAATATAGATTTGTGGCAGGAGAACTTTTTCCTTTTAATGAATATGTAGCTAAACTAATATCCACCAATATAGTCATCAAACTATTTGTCGGAAATCAGTTTATTCTGCTAATTGAGAATTCTTATATAATTGAGATGGAAGTAATCCAAATAATTGGTAGTATGTTTCTAAAAGTTTGCTCAGCTTTCTAGTAGAATGAATCTGAATACACTGTATAAAATCTCTTTTGTTTTGAGGTAGATGAGGTTATGAAATGCTTTTTGTTCTAATAAACTGAGCATGATTGAGTGATGCCTGCTGAAATCAGCCAAATTAAGAACAATGTGTTAAGATGCCAAATTAATACAAATATACATAAAGTTAACATTGTTTTATATAGGACTCTGTATTTTAATTTGATCATTTTAGTTAAGCGCCAGTGTTTGTTTTAATGAAGAATTGTTTGAAGGCAAAGCCCATCTATTGCAAAAGGCCAGACAAAGGTGCCTGGGCCCTCATTTTTTTGTTTAAATATTCCTTTTTGGTTCCAAGTTGCTATCTAATTAACATTGATTAATAGTAATTTTGAGTATCTAACCATGAATGATGCTAATAGCTATTTTAGTTGGACTGAGATGATTTTAAACAGTTTTTAATATTGTGCTACTATTACACTGACTAGCTTATTTTCACTGATATTAATAGTAGCAATACAAAAACTATATAAATTTTATGAAAAGTAGCTCAAGTATGAGGTTTCTGATCAGCAACAGATTTTGCTTCTAAAAGCAAATCATACAAACAGTATTTTCTAAAGAAGACCTGAAGTTTTTTTTTGTTGATAGAATTATGAACCTTATAAACTCAGTATTTTTTAGTTAACCTAAATACATAAATCTATTTGAATTCATCTTATGAGAACAAATATGTCATTAGATATATGATCATTATATGCTTTAGTGATTCATGGACCTTGTTACATACATGCTTTGTAATGTATGAATTATTTAGTAAGAAAAATCACAATAATTTTGTTGTTACTCAAAAATTTATGGGTTGGCAGAAACAATTATGCAGCCCCTGAAGCTGGTATGTTAAGGTAACATCATTAACACTCCATGGTCTGATTTTTTTAGTTGTTCAACATAACCTTTACTGCTTTCACTACAATATTTCAATAATTTTATAACAAAAGCTATTTGTAAACTGAGCATTGAATTTATTAAGCATAATGTAATTCATTTTTCTTTACTTTCAAAGAAGTGCATAATTTAAAATCAGATCTAAAAAGTTTTCTCTCCTATCACTTGAACGAGAATATAAAATTGCCAGAAGTATACATTACAAAAATAGCAATTACCATTATGCCAAAAAACAGATACAGATTTTAAACTCCATTTAATAAAAGCAGTTTCTATTTACATTTCTAGAAATGTAAGTATTTTAAAAGCATAACTAAAAAATGTACTAAAGTAAGCCATCAGAGTAAGATGCCATCTTGCTGTCTTTATTCCTTGGTATTTAATGTTCAGAGCTTCACCCTTAAAAAATTAAACCGCAATTTAAGTGCTATTGTAACTACTGCTTTCTAATTATCCAAATTTATAAAAAGAAAGCTTTGATGGAGGAACCAAGAGTTTGGAAGTTTTAATCCAAATCTAAATATGTTATCACAAGTTAGTGTCACAAGTTACTTTTAAATTGAAATATAAATTTGGAAGTTTCAAATAACTTTTACTTGGGAAGGAAACTTTTTATTTTAATAGCTTAAGCCACTTGGCCAACATTAACACAAAACTCATAAATCCTTTATAAAGTACAATTGTCCTGTTTGGATAGTATGGTGATATTAAGTGACTCTCCTGGTCTGCTGACATGAACCTCATATGTTTTGAATCTTCTTCCAACCTTTACGCAATGATGTATTGACAGGATACACAGGATAAGGAGACATCTGCATAACCCTAACCCTAATTTCATGCCTTACAAGGACTCTGGGTCCATTTTTCTGAAATAGACTATTCCAATTAAGAGAAATTCCATGTCATTAATGAAATACAAGGGAAATCAGTTTTTTTTTTTCAATTCAACAAACATTTATTTATGTGTCTTACATGTCAAGGGGCAGCTAGGTAGTGCAGTGGATAGAGTGGCTAGGCCTGGAGTAAGGAAGACC
Source organism: Trichosurus vulpecula (assembly GCF_011100635.1). Taxonomy (NCBI): domain Eukaryota; kingdom Metazoa; phylum Chordata; class Mammalia; order Diprotodontia; family Phalangeridae; genus Trichosurus; species Trichosurus vulpecula. Next base: position 152,823,415 of record NC_050580.1, read on the forward strand.
TGAGTTCAAATGTGACCTTTGATATTTACTAGCTGTGTGCCCTGGGGCAAGTCACTGAACCCTGTTTGCCTCAGTTTCCTCATCTGCAAAATGAGCTGGTGAATGACACGGCAAGGTGCTGCAGTGTCTTTGCCAAGAAAATCCCAAATGGGGTCACAAAGAATCGGACATAACTGAACCGACTGAACAACAATATTATGTGTCAAGCACTGTTAGATGCTGGGGATACAAATACAAAAGTGAGATCATCTTTGCCTTCCAGGAACTTACATTATAGTGGGCAATATAACATATAAGAGAATGATGGCCAGGGAAGGGGATTTTGGTCTAGGAAGTTGGAGGGATTGTGATTGGAGCCTCAGGGTTAAGGAGCACCATGCCCTTTTCAGTAATAATGATAGTATAGGTTTGATCATTATTCCCAAAGTGAGCAGGAGGTAGAAATGGATAGGTTGGGGTGAAGGGAAGGGCAAATGTACAGCAGCAGGACAGGTCCCAAGATGGCCACTTTTGATGGGCCCTGTGTCCTGGTGGATGGCTGGAGGGGATGAATGACTGATTTGCTGCCTTCCTTTGAGGCTGAAGGGTTTTATACTTAAAGGAGAACTAGGTGGAAAAGTACTAGGAACTCCCCAACACCTTCCAAATATTACCATTTTAGGTATTATAAAATACCTTTTAACACCATGGTACATGCCATTCCCTTCTATAATATCCTCCTCTTCTTAACCCACTCCCAAACCCATTTATTAAAATCTTTCAAGTGAATTCAAATGCTTCTTTCACTGTGATGACCTCCCTGATCCTCTCCAGGTGAATTACGCCCCCTCTATTTACGATATTTTGTGTGTATATATATATGTGTGTGTGTGTGTGTGTGTATGTATATGTATATATATATATATATATGTATGTATTTGTACTTGCCACACTTTTTTAATATTTCTTTTATATTTATATTCATTTGTGTATATGTCATCTTTCTGATTCCTGCCCTTAAGGGCAGGAAGCATTTCTAATTCATCTATAGATCCCTTACAACCTCTGGCGTTTTGTCATACACTGTAGGTGCTCAATAAATGTTTGCTGAATCAATCAATTCCTTGCTTTCCAATATCAAACATTTGGATATCTGCATGTTTCTATTCACGAGAGCTTACTACATAAATATTCCTTTCATCATTGTAATCTTTTCATTCCTTAAAAATTATTTATCACTGTGGTAAATGCCAAAATCAGAAACTAAACAACACAATCTGGGTATGTAGATACAATGACTAATCCTAGTAGTTTTTCGAGATCCACACCATTATGTTTCTCTGCAGCAATGTGAGTCATAGTTTCCAAAAGTATAAAGTATAATTTATAATTATTATTAAATTAATTAATTAAATTACTTAAATATGAAGTCATAGGACCTTGGAATCATCTTTGACTCTTCCTTTTCACCCTCCATATCCAATCAGTTGCAAAGCTCTTGAGGACATTAGATTATAATCCTCTAGACCAGTTTGGTCAGACCCAATTCCTTTGCCAGTTACATTACAATTATATGCCACTTTACTTGTACAGGAATACATCCCAGAGACAAGGCAGGTATGTAACACTCACCTGAGCTCCTGTCTCCCTGAGCAAGATATTCCTCTGAACATATGTCTCCGTGTAAGACATGGTAAGGGCAGTTCCAGCAGTATATCTATTGTCCAAGGACCAACTTAACTAAGTATAGGGAGGCTTATTGATGAGTGGCTGATCAGGAGGTAATGGATCCTTTGGCCATGATGATTCCTAAAAGCTTTGGAAAAAATATTTTTTTAAACATTTTTTTTTAATTTGGAGTTCCAAATTTTCTCTCTTCCTCCCACACTGTCCCCTACCTACTGAGAAGGCAGGCAATATGATATCAATTATACATGTGAAAGCATGCAAAACATATTTCCATATTAGGCATATATTTTTAAAAAAAAGAAAGAAAATGAGATAATTATACATCAATTTACATTCAGAGTTCATCAGTTTCTTTCTGGAGGTGGATAGCATTTTTTCATCATGAGTCCTTTGGAATTGTCTTGTATCAGTGTGTTGATCAGAGTAGTCAAGACTTTTACAGTTAATCATCACTACAACATTGCTCTTGCTATGCACAATCATCTCCTGGTTCTTCTCGCTTCACTTTGCATCAGTTCATCTAGGTCTTGTCATTTTTTTCTGTAAACCCCACCCCCTCATCATTTCTTATAGCATAATAGTACTCCACAATCATATGCCACGACTTGTTCAGCCATTCCCCAGTTGATGAGCATCCCCTGCTGCTATACATATTTTTGTACCTATAGGTCCTTTTCCTCTGATTTCTTTGGAATACAGACCTAGTAGTCTGGGTCAAAAGGTATACATAGTTTGGTAGCTTAGTTCCAAGTTGTTCTCCAGAATGACTAGACCAGTTCATTACTCCACTAATGATTCATTAGTGTACTGATTTTCCCTCCTCCCTTCCAGCATTTATCATTTCTGATAGGTGTGAGGTGGTACCTCAGAGTTGCTTTAATTCACATTTCTCTAATTAATAGTGATTTAGAGCATTTAAAAAAATGACTATAGATAGCTTTGATTTCTTCTTCTGAAAACCTGTTTATATCCTTTGACCATTTACCAGTTGAGGAATGGCCCTTATTTTTATGAATTTGACTCAGTTTTATACTCAGTATACATTTGAGAAATGAGGCCTTTCCTCATTTCTAAAATATATAGTGAACTGAGTCAGATTTACAAGAATTCAAGTCACTCCCCAATTGATAAATGGTCAAAGGATATAAACAGGCAGTTTTCAGAGGAAGAAATTAAAGCTATCTATAGTCATATCAAAAAATGCTCTAAATCACTATTGATTAGAGAAATGCAAATCAAAACAACTCTGAGGTACCACATCACACCTATCAGATTGGCTAACCTGACAAAGCAGAAAACTGATAAATACTGGAGAAGATATGGGAAAGTTGGAACACTAATTCATTGTTAGTGAAGCTGTGAGCTTATCCAACCATTCTGTAGAGCAATTTGGAACTATGCCCAAAGGGCTATAAAAATGTGCATGCCCTTTGACCCAGCAATATTGCTCCTAGGGCTGTATCCCAAAGAGATCATAAAAATGGGAAAAGGACCCACATGTACAAAAATGTTTATATAAGCTCTTTTTGTGGGGGCTAAGAACTGGAAATTGAGGGGATGCTCATCAATTGGGGAATGGCTGAACAAGTTGTGGTACATGAATGTAATGGAATACTATTGTGCTATAAGAAATGATAAGCTGGCGGACTTTGGGAAAACCTGGAAAGACTTAGATGAACTGATGCTGAGTAAAGTGAGCAGAACCAGAAGAACATTGTACACAGCAACAGCCACAGTATTCAAGGACTGATTTTGATAGCCTTAGCCCTTCTTAGCAATTCAAGGACCTAAAACTTTTCCAAAGGCTCATGATGGAAAATGCCATTCCCATCCAGAGAAAGAACTATGTAGTCGGAATGCGGAGTGAAGCACTATTTTCTCTTTTCTTTTGTTTTGTTTCTCATGGTTTCTTCCATTCGTTATAATTCTTCCACGCAACATGACTAATGTGAAAATGTGTTTAATAGGATTATATGTGTAGGACATATAGCAGATTACATGCTGTCTTGGGGAGGGAGAGGGGGGGAAGGGGAGAACCTTTAAAACTTATGGAAATGAATATTGAAAACTGAAAATATTAAAAAAGAGAAACGAGGCTTTTATCAGAGAAACTTGCTGCAAAAATTTTTGATATTATGTTATATTATTATATTGATATTGTATATATATTGATATTATTACTTCATTGTTGTAATGTTAATGGGTTGTCTATGGTACCTTTTAGGAAAATGTAGTTTGCCTGATTATCTCTTTTAATTAGGTCTATTTTTGCTTTTGGTTTATCTGAGATCATGATTCCTACCCTGCCTTTCTTACTTTAGCTGAAGCAACTCTGCTCCAGCCATTTATTTTAACTCTATGTGTGTCTTTTTGTTTCAAGTGTGTCTCATATGCAACATATTGTTGGATTCTGGTTTCTAATCCATTCTTCTGTTCACTTCTGTTTTACACGTGAGGTCATCCCATTCACATTCACGGTCATAATTACTAACTGTATATTTCCCCTCTATCCCATTTTCTTCTGTTTCCTCTCTCTCTCTTTTTATCCTGTCCCTCCTCGAAATTCTGCTTCTAACCATGGTCTCCCTTAAACTTCCCTCCCTTTTATCATCCCCTTTACCTCCTATTACATTCCTATACACTACTGAGTGTGTGGATATATATGTGCGTTTATATATGTGTATGTATACACACATATATATTCACATTGTGTGTATCTATATCTATACATACATATATATTCTTCCATCTTTGAACCAGTTCTGACGAGAGTGAGATTTAAGCACTGCCCACCACCTCTAAGACCCCATAAAACTCACTTGTGACTGGCTAGCTCTACTCTAGACTTGTCCCTCTTGTTCTTTTCTATAAGCCTTCATAACTGGAAACTTCTCTGCGTACAACCCAGTCCCTCCTTTAGGCAATATCTGATGCATTTTTTCCTGTGATATCAGAGATAGGGAACCAGTTAGTTGTACCTGAGTAAGAAGCCACTCCTTTCCGTGATGACTGATATCATTGAGCTAAAGAAGTTGCAGTTAAATGGAGAAGCAATAGAGGTATTTTTATTGTGTGTCCAAGGGTAGCAAGCAACATTATTTCATGAGATATTGAAGTCATAGTATGCTGCTCAAAATAATCGTTTGCCAAAAGGCCACAAGTAAGATTATTATAGTTCATGTAGCAACATTTCTTTCAAAGGATAGAATGGGAGAAAAATCCTAGAAAAGGATTTCAAGATGATTCTTCACACTGACATATACTTTTGTCTTAGGTGACTTTAAAATTGGGTAGAGAAGAATGGTGAAAAATATATTGAAAAACATGGCTGAGGACTAAGAAATAAGAGAAGCCAAAGACTGATAGAATAGAAGTCTCAGACCCATTGTGAGCTGATCCAGGCATTTTGGAGAGCAGTTTGGAACTATGCCCAAAGGGCTATAGAAATGTTCATACCCTTTGACCCAGCAATACCACTTCTAGGGTTGTATCCCAAAGAAATCACACAAGCAGGAAAAGGACCCATATGTACAAGGATATTTATAGCGGCTCTTTTTGTGGTAGCCAAGAATTGGAAATCAAAGGGATGCCCATCAATTGGGGAATGGCTGAACAAGCTGTGGTATATGAAGGTGATGGAATACTATTGTGCCATAAGAAATGGGGATGATGCAGACTTCGTAGCAACCTGGAAAAACCTACACGACATAATGCTGAGTGAGCGGAGCAGAGCCAGGAGAACGTTGTGCACAGCCACAGATATATGGATTCTGTGAGGACCAACCCTGACATACTTCGCTCTTCTCAGCAACCTAAGGTGCAAGGACAACTCCAGGGGACTCACGATGGAGAATGCTATCTTCATCCAGAGAAAGAACTGTGAAGTTTGAATACAGTTTGAGGCGCACTACATGCTCGCCCTTTTTGCTTCTCTTTTGTTTTTGTTTTTGGGTTGTTTTTTTTTTTTGGTTCTGTTTCTTCTTTCTCATGATTCATTCCATTGGTCATAATTCTTCTCCACAACTTGACTACTGTGTAAATTAATTCAATGCGAAGTTATACATGATAGTTATATGAGATTCCATGCCGTCTTGGGGAGGGAGGGGAGAAAATCTGGAACTCAAAATTATGTAGAACTGTGTGTGGTAAACTAAAAATAAATAAATTTTAATAAAAAAACCCTTTCCTCAAGAAGAGAGTCAAGAGGTGCCAGACATGGTGAGGAAATATTGATATCACAAAAGATAAAATTAATTATACATTAGCAAAATAGCAATAAATGGTTACTAGTGTGGGAATAATTTGTGAATTAGCTGTGTATAGTCAGACCATTGGCTTGTTAAAGCAAAAATCAAAATACCAACTTATAGGAATGAATGAAAATGAGAATATATGAAATAAAATTGAAGGAATCAGAACTATTAAAATAATATCTTCCACAAAATGGGTAGAAGAATAGATATTTGCAGAGATATTGATGCAAATAAATTACCACAACAGGGTGACCATAAAAATTTAGAAGTAAACACTTGGTCATGGTAAGCAAAGAAGGATGGTAACCAAGGGCAAGACCAGTTTAAATTAAAAAATAAAGTTTAAAAACTTTTTTTTTTATCTCATGGAAGAGGATGGTAGAAGTTTTGAGCAATATGGTTAAACAATGATGCGAAAAATACATTTAAAGAAAGTAATTAATTTTCCTGAAAGTATGGTGGATGAAAGAAAAAGGACGACAATGAGACAAAAAGTAGGAAAACATTTCAAGACTTCTGTAACAAGCTCTTTTACCCATGGGTGACAATGAAGCCACCACATTTAGATTCTAGCATCATGGTTCCCAATTACCTGAGGAACTGAAAATGACACTAAAGAAAGCAAAGATAAATAAAACAACTGGACTAAACCAAATATGAAAAGAAAAAGGTTTGTGCTAGAGGTGACATGATTTTGAGGGCATTAAAGATATATGAAAGGAGGATGGACTTTATTACTTAGAAAAGGTGATAGAGAAAATATCAATAAATACTGACCAACACTTGTTTTCTTGATAAAAACCTTCACTTGTTTCAGGGACATCCTGGATGAAGGTAGAAGATGGAAACCAAAAGGCTGTCACAGACAATATTTTACGGCAGATCTCATCTTTACACAGTTGACTGACAATATAAAATCCTACTGTGCTTGTTTATTGAATATACAAAATTATTACAAAGAAAGGAAACAAGCATTTATCAGATTTCTACTATGAGCCAGGTGCTGTGCTAAGCACTTTATAAATATCTCATTTTATTTTCACAATAACCCGGGAAGGTGGGTATCATTATTATCATCCCCATTTTACAGTTGAGGAGACTGCGGCAGACAGAGGTTGAGTGACCTACCTGGGGTTGCATAACTAGTAAGTACCTTAGGCTGGATTTGAACTCAAGTCTTCTTGACTCCAGGCCAAGTGTTCCATCTGCTGCACCACCTAGCTGCCTGTGAAACAAATTGATGTCTTATAGTCCCCCTTCTGACAAAGTGTCTACCATGCATATGTCCAAATCATACAAGATTCCTTAAAAGGTGAAACAACAAAGATAACTTTCATCAGTGACCCTCTAACAATTAATACTAAGCAAAGCACAAATCAGGGATGTATGTTTGCTACTGTCCTGGAGTATATCCAGTAGAGAGTCCATTGGAAGAGGAATTAGATATAGATGATGAGGTCCTCCTGTTTGTGAATAACATTTTGCTAGCTGAAAGAAGCCCTGGAAGTTTGTGAACTTCTTAAATTAGATGCAGTCACTTGAAAAACTTTGATCTAACTATCCCCACAGGGAAAAACAAAACAAAACAAGAGGTTGAACAATGTCTACTGTCTATCATATACATTTGGATGGACCATAGACCTGGTCCATCAGTGTCTCTTTCATAGATGGAGACCAGTAATAAATGATAAAGCAGCTCTAGAACTGAATAGGAGGAGAGTGTGCCCTTCAGAAATTTTGCAGTTTTTCTTTAATGATCTCAGGTTTTTCCTTGAAGCAGAGATCCATCTTTTTAATATCAATATTCTTCTAGTTATGAAATACCGTAAGTTCTAAAAAATTAAAGTTGCAGATGACCCAAAGTGCAATGGAGAGTGTACATGACAGACATGAATAGGTTGCAAAATCTTGCTAATAAAGAATAATGCAAGAGGAGTGGTGTAAAGTATGTCAGAGAGATATGTATCTGGAAAAGGAGGAGGGTTGGTCAAATGTGGAGAATGAAGGATAACCAGCTGCATGTTATGCACAATAGATAGAGAACCAGGCCTGGAGTCAGGAAGACCTGAGTTCAAATCTTCTAGTCTTAGACACTTATTAGCTGTGTGACCTGGCGAAGTTACTTATCCCTGTTTGTCTCAGTTTCCTCATCTGTAAAATGAACTGGAGAAGGAAATGGCAAACCATTCTAGTATCTTTGCCAAGAAAATCCTAAATAAGGTCACAGAGCATGCAATACAACTAAAATGACGGAAGAACAACAATAATGTTCCATGCATATCCACATAATGTAAAGAGCTAAAGGAAGAATTCTAGCATGTTTCAAGGATTCCCTATGGGGGATTTATGGGAGACCATAGACAAAAGTAGCAGAGAATGAAAAAGTATAATCATTTGCTCTAGATTATTGGAAGGTGTATCCACATTGATAAAACCGTAGCTGCAGTGACAGAATGCCCGGCTTAGACAATGAGTGTCTCTGCCACATCTGTCCCCTTCCTTTTACTTGCATAGCCACCACCCTAATTCAGGTCCTCATCATCACTCTTCTGGACTATTGTGATAACTTCCTCATTGATCTCCCTGATTCTAGTCTCTTCCTTCTCCAACACATTCTCCATAATTGCCAAAATAATCTTCCTAATGCACAATCTAACAATAACCATGTTATTCTCTTGCTCATACACCTTTAGGAGCCCTATTTACAATAGAATAAATTACAGGAGTCCTGTTTACAATAGGTTAAAGCGCACACTCCTTAACCTAGAGGTAGCTAAGCAGTACAGTGGATAGAGGACTGCGCTTGTAGTCAAGACCCAAGTTCAAGTCCAGCTGTAGATACTTACTAGCTGTGTGGCCCTGTATAAATTATTTAGCCTCTCTGCCTCAGTTTCTTCAACTGTAAAATAGGGATAGCACCTACCTCTCAAGATCAAATGAAATAATATTTGTAAAGCATAGTGCCTGGCATATAGTAGGCATCTAATAAATGTTTGTTTCCTTCTTTTCTTCTTTCCTGGAATTCAAGGATCTCCACAGTTTGGCTCCCTCCTACTCATCTAGCCTTATTTTACACTTATTTTCATAGCTGAGCTCCCCACCACAACTCCTTAACAAAGATCTAGAAAATGCACCTGATCCAAAAATCCAAGACAAAAATCACTGAATTATGTTTCCAATTCAGGTTGGCGTTTGGAGACAGACAGAGAGGTTTATGGACACTTGAGACAGGGTCTAGCCAGAGGCATTCAGGAATTGAAAGTGGACCAAGTCTGTGGACTAGGGCAAGAAGAAGTCATAGATCTATATTGAGAGGCCCCAGCCTTGTGTAGGACAGGTGCCAACTGGCAGCTCTGTCATCCCCTACCCAGGTCCAGATCACAGATTGAAGACAAACCGAGAAAGGGACCTGATCGTAAGTGTTGACGTTCCAAGTGAGGAGTGGCTGCAAAATTAATTCCAAAGAGGGAAAGCATTAGCATTAATGGGGATCAAGAAAGGCTTCCTGTAGATGGTGGGATTTTAGCCCGACTGAAGGAAGCCAGGGAAGATGGGAGGTAGTGATGAGGAGGGACAGTATTTCAAGAATAAGAGACAGCCAGTGAAAATGCTGCAGCTGGGAGATGGAGTTTCTCGTTCAAACAACAACAAAGAGGCCAGTGTCACTGGATCACTGTGTGTGTGTGTGTGTGTGTCTATGTGTTTGGGGGGGTTGGTGCCCTGGGGCACTCCACCAGTGGTGAATTGTACCAAATGAAGAGTAAGTTCAGCATAAACAGTATCTTTGTGGGTCCAGTCCCAAGGGCAGAACTGAACCTCAGTTCCAGCTTCCAACCCTCTGTGAAGCTTGCAGGAGGCAGGCAGGGCAGGAATACTGGACCAAAGGGGAGCCTACAATTCTGTCACTCTGAACCTGAAGAGCTTTCCAGCTGGCTGATAGTACTTGAGTCCAGTAGTAGTCTCCTGGAATTCCAACCAAGGTCAAGCCCATAGGAGATCTTAGAATAACACAGCACTCAATACCTCAAGAAAGGAGCAGAGGGACCCAGAAGGATATAAGCTCAATCTAGACATTTCCTCTAGAAGCACAGAGAGCATGGCCCTAACATAAAGTCTAATGTCAGGAAGTAGGCTGGAAGAATGACCTACTCTCCCTCCCCCCAGCCCCCGCCCCCCAAAAAGAATTTCATCATAAACAACTATTTGTTGTGTTTGTCCTTCGTTCTCAAAGAGGACCATGACATCAGGGAAATGATGACATGACTTGCAGTTGACTTTGATTTGAGTGAGGGAGGGCTGTGCAAGGTCACCAGCCTCACTTTCTTCTTCAGAGCCATCTGGATCCAGTGACCAGATATTCACCAGGATGACCAGAGCTGACCCAGGATGCAATGGGAGACCCTGGCCTTTGTAGGCTTAGGTTGTTTCATGTACTCACTTAGAGTGAGGTAACGCCCATTCAGTGAATAGGCCTCTTTAAGAAGTGAGTCAAGGGATGGCCCCTTTAATTAGAAAATAGAAGAAAAAAAATAAAAAAAAAATAAATGGGACAGTGGATAGAGTACCAGCCCTGGAATCAGGAGGACCTGAGTTCACATCTGGCCTCAGACCTGACACTTACTAGCTGTGTAACCCTGGGCAAGTTACTTAACCCCAATTGCCTCACACACACAAAAAAGAACTATTATGGTGGGGGCAGGGATACCCAAAGGACAACCCCCCCCCCCAAAAAAAAAGAGAATGACTCCAAAACATTTATAAGCAAAACCTTAAAGAAAAACACAACTTGGACACAAGTTCAATTAGAATTCCTGGAAGAGCTGAACTAAGAGTCAAAGAAAGAGCTAAAAATTATTTTCAAAATCAATTGAGAGTACTAGAGGAAAAAATAAGAAAAGAAATGAGAAGAAAAGAATTAGAGAATGAAACAACAGCTTTTAAGAGGTTCAAAACCTTGCCTAATAATGGAGAATAGCTTGCTACCCTCTCTACTATTCCTTCTTCCCACCAATCTCTTACCAAACACAAGTGACAGGGGCTATTTCCTAGAAGAGGGATCATACTTTCTTAGCTTACCCCAAGACAGCATAAATAGGAGCAATTAGTTGAATGAACAGAGGCAGATTTGGACTTTAAGAATAGAAAAACTTTCTAACAATTACAGTTATCCACAAGTAGAAGGTGCTGCCTAAGGAGGCTGGCTGTAGGTTTAGTGTTACTAGAGGACTTCCAGCAAAGGCCACTTGGGTATGTTTCAGAGGTGATTCTCAATAAGGCACAGTCTGGGAGGCTTTGTGATGTGGCCGAAAAAGAACTGTTTCATAGAGTAAGGAATTGGGTTGGAATCCCACCTGTGATAACTACCTATGTAATCTTCAGCAAGTTTCTTCATTTGTAAAATGAGGGAGTTGGACTAGATGGTCTCCGAGGTCCCTTGGAGCTCTACCTCTATGATCTAGAAGCCTCTGAAATCCCAAGTGAGATTTTGCTATTCTGTGAATGGGATTGCACAGTTGTTTCTTTATGTTTGTGCTTGGTTGTTTTTGTATCTCTCCATGAAACCCCTTGCTGTGAACAAACTCAAACTAAGGCTAAATAACTGAGGCTGGAGACAGGCAGCAGATGCTCAGTGGAGTTTGTCCTTTCCTGCTCCACATGCCTTGCACTCTAATCAGTCGATGCATATGGAAATAGCTGGAGAGAGAGGAAAACACCTCTGAAATTATAATAATAAGAAAACATAATTCCTCATGAGATGTTTGTTTCATAACTAATTTTTAGACGCAATATTTTGTGTAGAATACATCTGTAATAACAGATCAGACTAGGAGTCTCGTCTCCTCGATTCATTGGGCTCCTTAACCAAGAATCAAGCCCCTCAACTTGAGATTACAAGCAAAATCTCTGCTCTAATGAATCTATTTCATCCACCAAACTAGCAGTGTATTTCAACCAAACCCAGAAGAACTTCACTATTTTAGTAAGAAACTTTTAAAAATGCCCTGTGTGTAAAGATCTTAAGATTAAATGCACATTTAACTTTGAAATAAATATAACTCATTTTTATATAGCACTTTAAGTTCCTCACAACAATCCTCCGTGGTAGGGAGGTATGGCATTATCATCCCTATTTCATATGTTTAATCATTATCCAGAAAACAAAATGTATTCTAACTTGACAAAGCTTTCAGGAGTTATGGCATTCTGTCATCTAAGACCTAAAACAGAACAGTCTTGCATTGCCTGTGCCCAGGACTTTTCTTTTTTTAATTAATTAATTTTTAGTTTACAACATTCAGTTCCACAAGCTTTTGAGTTCCAAATGTCCCCTCCCTTCCCCTCCCTCCCCCTTCCCCAAGACGGCATGCAATCTGATATAGGCTCTACATATACATTCACATTAAACATATTTTCACATTAGTCATGTTGCAAAGAAGAATTATAACAATGTGGCTGTAACTGTGTACAATGTTCTCCTGGTTCTGCTCCCCTCACTCGGCATCAGTTCATATAAAGTAGGACATTTCTTACATCCAGTGTTGGAGGTTTCTTTGGAAAAGTGCTTACTGAAATACACTAAGATGCTTTATAAGAGGTATGACAAGCTGAAGTTTGATTACAGCCATGTCTGCAAATATTAGGAAAGAACATTGAGTATGCTATTAGTAGAGAAACTGCTTCAGAATATTTATGCAAATTTGCCAAATTGAGTTGGTTTTCTTCATAGTCCTATGGATGAAAAGGATATTTTAGCAAATCACTAGGTCATAGAAATTCTCTAGTCTATTCTTTAAGAGATTTAATAGAAAACGAACTTTCATTAAAGGTATGGGGACCTTAGGCAAAAGATTCATTTTCATAGGATTGAGGTCCATGTGGAGTAGTAATTCCTAGAATGTTTGGGGGAATCTAAAAATCCTACAGTAGCTACTAAATTATAGTTATTGAAAAGAGAAAATTCATTCCCAATAACAGCCATTCAAATATTAAACATACTGAAGCATAGGCAATGCACAATACGGGCTAATGATAGAGTGTTTCAGGAATTACTGAGTAGAATGAGCAGCTTCCTAATTTTTTTTTTATTGAAATCCTTCCCCTCCATCCCCCGCCCCCTCCATCCCCAGTTTACATGTAACTCAGAAACAGCAAAACTACTGACACATACTTTTTAATCGGAAAAGGAAGAGAGAGGAAAATTTTAGAGGTTACAGTTTGCAAACGAGCTTGAGAGGAGGCTACAGTTATCGATAGGACTTTGAAAGACATGAAAAGCGAAGAAGTAAGGGAAAAAATTACAGGCGGTCATTGCCACACCTGTAATATTAGTGATTTAATAAGCATTGCGATAGAATTGTTAATCTATGAACGCTACTGGTTGTTTTTGCAACAGTTAATAATAGAGGAAGATGGTCCCTCCTCCGTCTAGCCTGCTAATCTGTTCTCTGCTTTAGCTTATGCTATTTCGGGGCATTCTAGAGGAGAAATAAGGTCACAGAAAGACCCAAGTAAGACTGGCTAATGCTGCAGGGAGGTGATGATCTTTCGGGTGTATGACGTGGGTGAGGAGGGGGAAAAAAAAAAGCTCAGTCGGGGTCTTAGATCTGAGACCGGGTATTTATTGCTGGTTTGATGGGAGTGGGCTGGGAGAAGAGGGAAGACAAGAGGAAATTTTAGGGTGGAAATAAAGTATCACAAAAGAGAGCGGTGCCCGCAGCCAGACATCTAGACCAGACGAAACCCTGGCTGAGCAAGAGCAAAGAGCACGAGCCATCCATCAGCTCGCTAGTCCTCCCCGGGTGCAGCCCCAGACTCAGCCCGCCTGGCTTGATCGCCAATCCCGGATAAGAGAAGGTCGGCAGGGCAGCACGCGGTTATCCGGGGCCCCGCAAACCAAGCTCACAGCCACCCAGCCAGACGAGCCTACGCGGCTTTCTCATGTTCCCAGCCGCGGCGCTCTAACGGGCCCAGGGCCCTTTCCACAACCCCTCCCCTACGTCTTCCCCACCCCCACCCACCCCCCGGGGACCCCAGCCAGCTGGGGACGGTGGCCTGAGCCCTTCGAATGCATGTGGGAGGGGCTGGGACTGAGGTAAAGGGAAGGGTGTGGGCTAGTGCCCTCTTCCAAAATGGCGCCAAGGGAGTCATTCCCACTGCTCTCGCCCGCCCCCCGGGTTCCGGCTCCGCGCGTTTTGGTTCCGGAGTAAAATTCCCTCTTCCCTCCCCCCACCCCCACTTCTTCCTCCCTTATCTCCCCCTCCTCCTCCTCCTAGTCCTGGGGCCGCCGCTGCCTCCGCCGCTGTAGCGGTCTGGAAACGCTCCGAGCTCGGAGCCGGCCACGGGCTGAGCCCACCAAGGGCCTCACACAGGGCTGGGAGGGAGCAGCGGCTCGGCTCGCTCCTCCTAGTCTCGCTTTGGCTTCCTCTTCCTCAAGGGGCACCGAAGCCACTTCCCCTGAGTCGTCCCCCCCTCCTCCCACACCGGGCTGACTCCCAGACCCCCTCAGCGGGGGCCCAGAGCGGGCCTCCCCCCCTCCTCACACGCCCCACCCCCCAACACAGATAACAGCCAGCACCCCTTCCCTCCTGGTCACCCCACTGCCCCACCTGTCCACACGTCCAAGGTGACCAGGCCCCCTTGCCCTGTCACCCCGACAGGGGCTCCAGGCGGGCTCTTCAGCCTAACCCCTCCCCCTCTAACAACTCCACATCACTCTGCCAACACCCCCTCCCCCATCCCCTCTTCCTCCCAACCCCCTCCCCCATCCTTCTCTCAACGCCTCCCTTCTTTCATCCTCCTAATCCCCCACTATCCTCCCTCCCCTCTCCTCCTTCTTTCTTCCTCCCCCTCCTTCCTCTTCCTCCCTGCCATCCCTCTCCCTCCATCCTTCTTCCCCGTTTCCATCCTTCTCCCTCCCCACCCCCGTACATTCATCATCTTCCCCATTCTCTAGCTTTTCACCCCATGTTCCCGCCCCCCAAAGGGGTGGTGAATGCCTTTCTTCCACCCCCTACCCCAAGGATGTGAGCCCAGTGGTCGGTAATGCTGTGGTTGGCCCTTGGCCCCTCTTATGCCATGGAGAACCAGGTGCTGGTGATTCGAATCAAGATCCCAGATGGTGGAGCTGTGGACTGGACAGTGCACTCTGGGCCCCAGTTGCTTTTCCGGGATGTGCTGGTGAGTGGTCAGCCCCGAAACCAAATCTCAGTCTGAGTGGAGCCCCTCTGAGGGGAGCATACTATTTGTACTTTTTAAAGGTCAGGGGTGGAGAATATGCGGCCTCAGGGCCACATGTGGCCCTCTAGGTCCTCAAGTGGGACCCTTTGACTGAATCCAAACTTCACAGAACAAATTCCCTTAATAAAAGGTTTTGTTCTGCAAAACTTGGACTTAGTCAAAAGTGTGCACTCAAGGACCTAGAAGGCCATGTAGCCTGGAGGCTGCAGATTTCCCACTCCTGGACTAGGTGCTTGGGGGCATTCTCCAACTCCAGCTCAGATCTTTACACTGTTTTCTTTTAATTGATGTGCCTTGGGGTAGAGGAGGGGATCTTTTTACTTCATATATTGTCTGTTAAGATGCTCAGAATACTTTTCACCTAGAATCATAACTTTACAGGTGGAAAGGATCTTTGGAATTGTCTGTTTTAACTTTGAATTTTACTTTTGAGTAAACTGAGGCCTAGAGAGGTTAAGTGACTTATATAATATTAGTCCCAGCAGAATTGGAAGTCGAGTCCTGGTTCAGAGGGCACCTTTAACATAACTCAGTGAAAAAAAGGCAGTGGGTACAGTAGTTTCTAAGTCTTTTGGGGTTGGGATGAGGTTCATTTTTCTGTGTATTCTTCACCCGTACCTAGTTTGGGGCCATATACACCACAGGTTATCTAGAAATACTCACTGGCTGCCATTCCATTGATGAATTAGATGCACTAATGACCATCATATGTCTTTGATTAGTGATCCTTGTAAATTGAGCTAAAGGTGTCAAAGGTTGGCAGTGTGCATAGCCAGATAAACCTTTTATGGTTCTAACCCAGTGTATGTGGCACTAGCATTGAACTGGGAATCTGGAGACCTAAAGTCTAGTTCTAGTTCTGACACTTGATGTGTGTCACTTTAGGCAAGTGACTTCACTGCCTTGGGCTTCACTTTCCTCATCTGTAAGAAATAACTCGATTGGATTAGCTCTAACATTCTATCATTCTGACTCCATTTGGTTAGGCCATGCCGAGGCCCACCTGAACTTAAGTGGCCATGAAATGTCGGGATATTTGTCCCCATAGTTTTCTTGAACATTGCCTTCTTAAGTTCATAGTCCCAAATCATGGGAAATAGTTCTATGGGAGAGCGAGATCATTTAGAGGTTAAGTGAGAATGCACATACAGGGGCATGATGGGGAAGACTAGAGGAGTGCAGTTTCTTGGGAAATGTAGAGATGTCTGGTCTGGGTGCCATTCTTAAATGGAGACTCTGGGAGGAGAAATGATAACCAGCGGGAGAGGAATAATTAAATTATTACTTCAGAATTGCCTTGGAACATAGTATGGTCTTTGGTATTAGAGGTGAGATTCCTTAGAACAAATGAATTGTAATGTGAGAAATTTATCCTTTGAAAAAATATACAGAAAATGTAATTTCATTTCACTAGTTCAATAAATATTATTTATTGTATGAAGAATATTGTGTGTAAAATTGATATTTTTGTCATCTTTAGTGCTTCCTTAGGTAGCAAATTGGGAACCAGGGCACAAATGTGGTTCCACCATCATTGTGATGAAAATAGTTTGTTTTAATCTTGTTCATTTGTTCAGTTTTTCATGTTTATTGCCCTTTTTGCAGTTTCACCTATAAATGTTCTTGGGATGATATGCTGGGTATGGGTATTTGGGTATGATGCTGATTTTTCAGGGGGAAAAAAAGTGTGTGTGTGTGTGTGTGTGTCAATAACTGTAATCTATGGTAAGTGAATTTTAAGATGTATAAAAGAGTGCTCCCTGAGGTTTGGGGAGGAAGGCCTTTACTGACCTAGATATAGGGAAAGTTTATGGAGGAAGTAACATTTGAGTTAAGCTTAAAGGCAGGGTGGGAATTTGGCAGGCAAATAGTGAAAGGGAGGAAATTCTGGTCATCATGGCAATATTGTGAGCAAAGAAATGGTGGTGGAAAGACACTCGACATAGTTTTGGGACAGATTGTAAGTCTGGGTAGTGTGTGTGGAAAGGAGGTAGGTAGTACGAGGAAGGCCCTGAGTCACAGGTAGAGGAGAACTCAGGTTTCTTCGAAAAATCAATAGATCTTATTATCATAGATCCAAAGCTGGAAGGGACCTCGGAAGGCATCTAGTTCATTTTTCTTATTTTACAATAAGGACAGTGAGGCCTAGGGAAGTATGTGACTTACCCAGTGTCATGTAAGTTGTGTCAGCAGTAAAATTTAAACCTGGGACTACCTCTGACTCTAATCACTGTGTTTCCGCAGTACTACCCACCTTCTTAAAGTTACCATAGTTAGTTTATGAAAGACTTTGATTTCTTTTTCAGACCACATTTTGTCGCCCTTTAGCCCCATTTTATGTAATGATTAAAGACTGGACCTATGATTTCACTGGTATGGGGAACTCTTGAGCGAGGAAACTTTCTGTACCAATGCAGGTCAGCGTCTTCTTTTCAATTTAGGGAGTTTTCTAGAGCTGAGATGTCAGACCCTTCCCCCATTGTGGCCCAAATAGATTAAACAGTAACTGGGACATATTTAACAAAATAAAAATGCAGTACAACATATAGATAATATTATTTTTTGATCTAAGTCAAAATGCAGCTTTCAGGAATCCTGTTTCTATTTGAGTTTGACACCACTGGCCTGACACCTAGGTGTTAAGAGTTGACCACGCTCACACAGCCAGTATATGTCAGATGCAGTGTCTTCCTAGCTTTGAAGCCAGCTTGTTATCTACTATTCTCTCTTGTCTCATCTTATATACTTTCAAGTTATACTTTGGCCAGTTTGTTTCCATTTTGCATTTTTATTTTTCTTAACATGATGTATCTGTTCTGTTCGGTGCTTATGCTAATGGATTGTTGACATCCTGGAATCATATAGTCAAGCTGTCTTGTCTGTTATTTACAAGTAAAAAGATGCCAAATTTGTTAGATAAAATACCACAGTAGTTATCTTTTACAACTGATGAATGACTGTGTAAGTAACAAGATTCCATTGCTTATCACAGGTCACTTTCATTCTCTATTGGCATACAACTGATTGTAATTTCTTAGAAGTTAAGATCTCATTACAGAATGGCTTTGGGTCTGTTAGACAGCTCCAGAATGTCCCAGTGTCCACTTACAGAGCTTACATTGGCCTGACAATACCTTATATCCTACATATAAGGTGAAAAGATTTGATTCTTCATACCAGATATGTTGGGTTTTTTAAAAAAGAGTATTTTACTTTTTTCCAATTACTTGTAAAGATAATTTCCAACGTTCATTTTTTGGAAGGTTTTGAGTATCAAATTTGTCTCCCTCTCTCCCTCCTTCTTCCCTAAGACAGCAAGCAATCTGATACAGGTCATACATGTGTAATCATGTAAAACATATTTCCACATTAGTCTGGATCTGTTCTTGAGAAGTTAGTCTTTCTCCTCTTAAGAGCAGATTGTGGCCTGAGAAGCAATGCTACTCTAGGTCTAAGGTGTCATGACAGTCTAAGATAATTTTCTTTTATTATTTTTTTGTATGGTTTAACTTTTCAGAAAAAAAATAAGTGTTGTAGATATAATCTTGTTATGCAAATTGACGCTGCAGCAGAAGACTCTTTAGTATTAGCTTTAGGAGAAAGTTGAGGTCATTCTGTTAATTGCCCTATTGCTGAGGCATGCTGCACACAGCCTTCAGTTAGCCTGCTGGCTAGTGACAGTTCTGGATGAGCCAGAGGAAGACTGTTTTAGCCCTGTGAATTGCTTGTGCTGTAACACTTCTCCAGTGAGTAAAGGTTTGGATCAGAGAAGAGGGGCAGAGATGGAAATGAGATTGGCAGTCTATTGTGTTGGACTTGCACACAATGGAATATCAAGTTTTCCAAAGATCCCTACATCCACTAGTTGTCACATAGGCTGTCTTCAAGCCATTCTTCGAATGCTTACTTTGTTATGGATGAAGCTGAGCAGCAGTATCAGATAATATGAACTTTAAAATTCCTGTACAAGAAAGGTAAATGTGGTTCATTGGCCATTAACATTTCTCCATTGTTCAATTAGTTAGTGGTATTTTTCAGTTGCTCTAAAGTAAAATAAAACAGTATCTTATACTTCGCCTACTGCAAGCCCCAAGATTATATAGTCTTTTACATTCTTTGTAAAATTTATTGGGATGGACCTTATATTTTCAGCACCATTGCTTTGTACTAGCTGTGTGACCTTGAACAAGTCACTTAATAGACATTAAGAGATTAAGTCTGAGTTTTCTCCTTTGTAAAATGAGGGTAATGACATATACAACATTTATTACATGACTTTTATGTTCCTGGGCAGTTAGTTAGGTGGTGAAGTGCTGAGCTAGGAGTCAGGAAGACTCATCTTCCTGAGTTCAAATCTGGCCTCAGACTTTTACTAGCTGTGTGACCCGGGCAAGTCACTTAACCCTGTTTGCCTCAGTTTTCTCATTTGTAAAATGAACTGGAGAAGAAACTGACCAAGCACACCACTATCTTTGCCAAGAAAACTCCAAATGGGGTCATGAAGAGTTGGACACAAGAAAAACAGCTGAACCATGTGCCTTCCTTACTGTACTGGGGTTCAAAAGAGATAATGCTTCCTGAACCAGTATTTCTGTGGCAAATCAGAGCCTGGTGCTTTTTAATTACTAACTGCTTTGACTGGCTAGTCACCTCAGATCTTGCCATAAATAACACTTCTATGACTGCATTTGCATGAGTTTTCTCTCATTAATCCCACATTTCTCCACTGTTGTAACATTTGGGGACTTGCTGTTTTCTTGTCCCATATTCTTTAGCTGAGATATACCTTCCCTACAATTTAAATTGCAATTCTATTATAAACATTGGCAAAAGACATGGGTATTAGTGGAGGGATGGGGAATATTATGAAAGCATTTTTGTTTTTTTTTTCTTGTTTCCTTTCTGGCTTTCTTCACATGTGCATCATCATGTTAAATAAATAATTCACTTTAGTTTGTGTTAAAAAAAAAGAGATAATGTATGTAGTATACTTTGTAAACCATTAAGCATTACTTTATACAATCTGTTAAGATCACTGTCATCTTGAAAGCCCAATTTTTGAATGTTTAGAGGGAATCTGGAATGACCTCTTAAGAGGTGGCACATCATCTGATCTTTAAAGGGAATGAGGGGCTTCAAAAGGTAGAGGCTATGAAGGCAAGCATTCTAAGCATGAAAGCAGGAGATGGGATGGAGGGGTGTGTGTGTGCAGAGGATAGTGTGAAAGGTTTTATGGAGAACAGCAAGTGAGGGAGTTTGACCAGAGCTCAGGAGAGTGTCGAATCACTCTCGAATCACTTCACCTCGTGAAGGTTTTCAAATATCAAATAGAATCTTTGTGGTTTATCCTAGAGTTAATGGGGAGCTTCCTGGGCTGACAGGTAACATTGTCATACCTGTACTTTCAGACTGTCAATGTGGCAGTTCAGAGGGTGATGGATTGGAGGAAGGAAAGCTAGATTTGGGGAGACCAGTCAGGAGACTGGACTGTAATTGCCCAAGCAAAAGATAATGATCAGGAGTGGTTGTAGGGTGAATGAATGAGGGACAAATGAATGAAAAGACATGTTTTTCTTTTAGTGTAGAGAAGATTTTTTTTGTACTTTTTTTCTTCATGGGGCAATTAGTGATTTAAATACTTGGATGTGAATAGATTGTGTTAAGCTATGATTATGAGTTAACATTTTTACAATTTAGGCAAACATTGAAACTATCTTTCCTGGGCTTTCTTAGTCATTGAGGTTTTGCCACATGTTGACAATTAAAAAGATGTCTAATTGTATCCTTTCTCTGTCCTTGTTTAGGATGTGATAGGCCAGGTTTTGCCTGATGCAACAACTACAGCATTTGAATGTGAGTATCGCTTGTATACTTTCTTTTTTTTTTTTTTGTATATTTCTGCAGTAATTCTTCAAAGGTTTTATAGCTTGTGTTACTTTTAAAACTGACAAATATAGAGTATTTATGATCATCATATGGTACATTTAAATATTTATAAATTAATGCAAGTTTAATGATGATACTGAACTGAGTAATATTTTCTTATTTAATCACATCTTGAGTGTGCATATTTCTACAATATAGCTTTAATTACCAACATGACCTTTATCTGCTCTTGCTTCTCACTGGAATAATATTGCTGGAACGAAATGAAAAGTGTAAACTACCTGTAGGCTGATGAATATTGATTAAGAGATTTTAATCCATTGTAGCTTTTAAAAACTGCAACAAAGTGGAGCTTTTAAACAAATATTGAATAGACTAACAGTGTTACGTCTGGCTTCTTCAGGGCCACTAGGTGGTGGCAGCAAACACATTGGATTTTTGGATTTGACTCTGGAATTGTCCTGGTTGGGCAGCAAGAGGAAGAGAGTTTGGGCACCAAGCAGGATACTAAATAAGAGGACCAACTTTAGGTACTAATTGAGGTAGAAGGCTCCCTAGGAATATATGGGGGCAAATGCAGACTGGAGCACATCTTAAATTCCAGATAGAGCGGAGCAGAGATAAGGTTAACAATTTCAGAAAATGTTGGTGACTATCATTGAAAGCTGGGATCCCATATGCAGAGTGATCTTGGGCGAGTAGAAATGAAAGTTATGTTTACTCAGCACTTCTTAATTCTTTCTATTGGCTATTTGAGCTTTCAAACCTAGCAAAGGTACATTTCATAAACATATGTTCAAAGCTTACTTGTTTCTTAATTGGCATCTTTAAAAATATATATATCAACTGTATTTCTGAATATGACCCTCTTCTTCACTCAGTGAGTGGTCCCTTGTACCAAAGAGTAAAAAAAAAAGTTCAACAAAACTAAGTTTCTTCAGTTTTTTCATTTGTATTAGCTTCAAATGGGTTACTTATACATAGATAGCATATATAGCATGTGAAAAGCTTACGTAAAGAGAAACTTGAATCTTTCTTTTTCTAAGACTGTATAGGCAAAGAAAGAAAATAAGTGCATCCCTCTGCCAGGGTGAGGACTTCCTCCCCCAACATAAGGCAAAAACAAAACTAAATATTGTAGGTAACTCTTAATTATCAGCCTGGAGATTATACGTTTAGAGATTTTCCGTGACAAAATTTTAACCCTTTTTTGATTTCTCTTTGCCTTATACCATACTCTTGAGTCACCTCCATTATGGCTTAGGGAATGAAGACTTTTAAAAAAAATATAAATCTACTAAGTAAATTTTCAGGGCAAAAAACCAATCAAAGCCAAACATAATTAGCATAATGATGCCAGATCCTATCTACCCCCTTCATTTTGCAGATGAGGAAACTGAAGCTCAGAGAGGTTAAAGTGTCTTCCTAAAGGTCACATATGTAGTAACAGAGCCCTGACTGGTAATCTAGTGATCTTTTACTACTAGGAATTCTTATCCTAGAGCCTATGAACTTGGGTTTTGTTTTTATTTAACAGTTTGATAATTGTATTTTAGCATAGTTAGTTTGCTTTGTAATCCCATGTATTTAATTTTATGTAGTTAAAATATTACTCTGAGAAGGAATTCATAGACTTCAATAGATTATCCGAAGGGTTTATGACATGAAAAAGTGTGGAATCTATATACTATACTAAATTGGCTCTCTGATGTTGAGTTATCTGCTATCTTGAATGATACCAGCTTATCTTCATCAGTAATGAAGTCAATTCAAAAGGTCACTGCACAATTGATTTATCTACACTGTGCTTATTAGAAGCAAACATGGAAGTTTTCACTCAGGGGTTTTAAACTAGAGGTATGCAGAGCAGAATTTATGGTTCCTTTTTGACATTTCACCTTTTGGCATTAGTTTTAGTGCTGAGCCTACACCCTAGCATAATCTCGAAGGAGGAATTTAGGTCCCTGAGACACTTACTAGCCTTGGACAAATCACTAAACCTTTGTTTGCCTCAGTTTCCTCATCTGTAAAATGGGGATAATAATAGTATCTACCTCCTTAGGGTTGTTGTGAGGCTCAAATGAGATAAAAACTGTTCTTAAACTAGCGCCTGGAACACAGTAAGTGCTAAATAAATGTTAACTATTATTATTAATTATATTTGCTTGGCAACTGGAAAAGACTGTTTCGTATGAATTGATCATTTACATAGAACATGGCAATCAGGCAGAGATACAGAAAACAACTTGATTTACTCAGCTTCCTTACATCTAGAGCCCATCTCGAAAGAGGACTGTATTTCCAGTTCTACTACTAAGTTACTGTGTGATACAGGGAAAGTCGTTTGACATCTATGGCCCTTTCTTTTTCTCACTTTTAAAATGAGCAGTTGAACTAAAATCCTTGGAGTTCTAAAATTCAATGGTTGTAAATATTATTTGTTGAGTGTTTCTATTCAGAAAGGGCATTGGGTTGGGCATCAGGAGAACTAGATTCTAGTCTTAGCTTAAATTAATTATGTAGCAAATAATATAGGATCATAGGATAAAATAAGTTATTTTTCCTTTCTGGGCCTCAGTTTTTTCATCTATAAAATGAGAAGGTTGAACTAAATTGTCTTTACAACATGCCAGTTTTTGAGTCTCTGGCACAGTCCACTTATAACATTTCCAATTGGGTTGAATGGAGTAGAGAATAATAGTTTAATAGAAGGGAACAGGACAAAACACTTGAGTAGTTTGAAATTCTCCTAAATAGTTCTTAACAATGTCCATGGTGCCTGGCACATAGTAAATGCCTATTTGATATATTGTTTGATACGTTGATTTATTGTGATATATTGTGAAATTTTGATATATTATGAAATTTCCAGAAGTTACACATCTATATTACCATCTAAGCCCCTTCCCCAAAATAACTTATGTTAGCTTTTGAATTATCTTCTATTTTCAGAAGTGCTCTTACTTCTCACAATTGACTGTTGGTAAATTTTGGTGTTGTATTGGTAAAGTTTTCTGTCAAAGTCCCAAGTTCTTTGGTTTCTTTAGTGACTGTTCTTTTGGTTCCTATATACTTGAAGGAGTAAAGGGAACCTTTCCTCTTTGTGATGCTGTTTCTAGGATGATGAAGGTCAGAATGATCCAGGCCTGTTGCCATTGGGCTTATCCTTTTTGCCTATAGTCCTGTTTCTCTACTCAGCCTCCCTTCTGGTTCTCCCAGGGACGAATGGTGATCATGCTTCCAACTTGCAGATAAATATCATAATCGCTCAGTATTATGTGTGTAAGGTGTTTGCAGGTTGGTGTCTACACTTGTAGTGAAAACTCGTTTGCGTAGGCAGTTACAGAAACCCTTGGTGAGGTTTCTAGTTTCATTAGTAGATTAATGAGTATTCAAGTGAATGGGGTGATAATAATCAGCAGTCTACACTAATGAGTTTCTCAGGAGGATCTACTGCCTGGTGCTGCTTTTCTCCAGGTTAGAAGTTTCTGTAAAATGGGTTTAGAATATGGAATTTCTGGACACTTAAAACTCCTGAAGTACTTGGCAACTGCAGAGATGTCTTAACCTTTTAGGAATTGCTGGCTTCTTCTCTTCCTTCTTGAATCTTACCATTCTGTACTCATTTCCCAGTGTACTCTGTACTCAAAGCTCTGAAGGATTCTGGTTTTGGTATTCTTTTTTTAAACCCAACTCAGATATTCGTTTGTGTGCTGGAACTATGTGGTCATTTTAAACATATTAAAAATTCTCCAAGTATTGCGAGTTCTTAAAGCTTACTAGAGAAAAATCTTTATTAACTCAGAATTTTGCAGAAAGACCAATCAGATACAATGAAAGTGTGCAGTTTAAAATAAAATTAAAAGAAATCCAGTAGTATAATTTTAATAACTGTATATATTAGAGGCAGCTAGCATATATTATTTAATACTAGGGGTAGCTAGGTAATACAGTGGATAGAGTGCTAGAGGGAGTCAGAAAGACCTGAATGAAATTCTTGCCTTAGCCACTTACTAGTTGTGACCCTGAGCAAGTCACTTAACCTCTCTCTGCCTCAGTTTCCTCATTTATAAAATGGATACTATTAGCCCCTTCCTCCCAGGGTTGTTGTGACAATCAAACAAGATAATCTATGTGATTGTTGTTGTTCATTTGTTTCAGTCGTGTCCCCATTTGGGCCTTTCCTGGCAGAGATACCGGAGTGGTTTGCTGTTTCCTCCTCCAGCTTATTTCACAGATGAGGAAACTGAGGCAAACAGTGTTAAGTGAACTGCCCAGAGACACAGAGCTAGTAAGTGTCAGAGGCCGGATTTGAACTCAGGTCTTCCTGACTCCAGGCCAGGTGCACCACTTAGTGCCCAACATATGTAAGGCACTTTGTAAAGCTAAAGGTGTTATATAAATGCTACCTATTTCAATGATTACAAAGTCAAATGCATATTAATAAGGTAGATTAATAAACAGATTACAATTAAGAATCTGCCATATTTTACATAATAAGGGGCAGCATGATGCAGTGGATAGGGTACTGGCCTGGGAGTCAGGAAGACCTGGGTTCAACTCTCACCTCTGACGTGTCTTGGCTGTGTGACCTGGACAGGTCATTCAGTCTTTTACCCACACACGCATGCACATGCATGCACATCTTTTTTATTTTGTCCCTAGTTACATATTAAAATAATTTTAAAACTTTTTTTAAATTTCAAGTTCCAGATTTTATCCTTTCCTCCCCTCCCCTCTCCCTGAGATAAGCAATCAGATATAGGTTATTCATGTACAATCATGTAAAACATTTCTGTATTAGTCATTTTGTACAAGAAGACTTGAATAAAAGAAAAAAGAATGAAAGAAAGAAAGTGAAAAATATGCTTCAGCATTTATTCAAACAATATCAGTTCTTTTTCTAGAGGCTGATAGTATGCTTCACCAGTAGTCCCTTGCGATTGTCTTGGATCACTGCAGTGCTGAGAATAGTCAAGTCGTTCACAGTTCCTCATCCTTCAGTTTTGCTGAAGGATGTGTACAACTTTCTCCTGGTTCTCTTCTCTTCAGTTTGCTCAGTTCATGTAAGTCTTTCCAGGTTTTTCTGAAATCATCCTGCTTGTCATTTCTCATAGCACAATAGTATTTTAGCACAATCATATACCATAGCTTGTTTAGCTGTTCCCTAATTCATGGTTATCCTTTGGATTTCCAGTTCTTAGCTACCACAAAAAGAGCTGCTATGAATATTTTTGTACAAATAGGTCCTTTCTCTTTTTTTTCTTTTGATGTCTTTGGGATATAGGCCTA
Organism: Trichosurus vulpecula; assembly: GCF_011100635.1. Classification (NCBI taxonomy): domain Eukaryota; kingdom Metazoa; phylum Chordata; class Mammalia; order Diprotodontia; family Phalangeridae; genus Trichosurus; species Trichosurus vulpecula. The sequence goes on from NC_050580.1 coordinate 152,849,751, forward strand.
GCAGTAGTATTGCTGGATCAAAGGTTATGACAGCACAGTTTTATAGCCCTTTGGGCATAATTTCAAATTGTTCTCCAGAATGGTTGGATCAACTCACAACTCGACCAACAGTGTGTTAGTGTCCTAGTTTTTCCACATCCCCTCCAACATCCATCATTTTCCTTTTTTATCATATTAGCTGATGTGATAGATGTAAGGTGGTAGCTCAGAATAGTTTGATTTGCATCTAATCAATAGTGATTTAGAGCATTTTTTTTCATGATTATAGATAGCTTTGATTTCTTTGCCAGACAACTTTATAAGACTATAAGTTGTAGAAAGTGGACTCTTCTTATCATGACTTTCCTTCATTGGTGAAAATCACAAATGTGCTTTTAAAAATTATATAACAATGTATTACACCTATTCAAGAATTCATTGTGGGACCCAGAATTTGAAGGATAGAGATAAGGACTGAAACTGTGATTTCAATGGTATTGGGACCCTCTTTAAGTGAGGAAACTCCCTCACTAATGAAAATTAGCAACTTACATACAATCTTCGAGAGTTGGCTGAAGCACAGAGAGGTTGAGTGCCTTGCCCAGTGTTACATAGCCAGTATGTATCAGAGATGGGGCTTGAACCAGACTTTGAGGCTCTCTCTCTATACACGGTGCCACAATGCCCCTCTTAAGGCATCTTAACCAGATGTTGAAACTAGTCTTATTTCTTGAATCCTTGATTTAAAGTAACTGCTCTAACTGGATTCTCCTTATTTGTGAGTATGACCTTGAAAATTTCTAGAAAAAAATTATTTTGTGTTCTGTAAGATTCACATATAACTTCTCTGAATCATCACAAATTTGGTTGTACTGAAATGACTGAGATGTTACAGTATTAGGGATGCATTTTGTGGGGGAAGGTATCCCTAATAGTTGTTCCTAAATCCTGCAAAAGTAAGTTAAGAGGGCAAGTCAAGCACTGGTTTCTTCTGGATTTGTTATTGGAAATTTCTGGAATTTAGAGATGCCCTGGATCAGGTGTTAATTATCTGAAATGTAGCATGATATGGTTTGAAAGGGGACAAGACTTGATGATTCTTAGATTCAAGTCTCCTTCTCTGACTATGGGCTTTCCTTCTGATTGTTCTGAAACTTGGTTTCACCATTTAAAACTGGGGAGAGTAATTCTCGTACCATCTTCTTGCAGAGTTGTTTTGCAGAAAGCATTTGCGCTCTCTTTCTCATGCACAAATGGTGAGTTACTATATTTGGTTATTGTAAGGAGAGTTCAAATGGGTTTCGGTGCTATAGGAAGAGAATTTTGTTACATTAGCTATTTTAATTTTTGGATGAATTTATTTGGGATCTTCTTTGTAAGGATCTTGTAGCTCCTCATTCAAACATAGGAAATGACAAAATCAGGGGTTCACAAGGGTTTTGTGGCTTGTCCAAAATAATAAGATTTGACAGTGGAAATTGGAAGCTCCAGTCATGACCTCATGATGGTAGCCAACACCCGAGATAAACTGTCTACTTGGGAACTTTTCTAGGTTCTGGTCTTTGGCTTCCCTAACTTCTGTAGCAGTGTTTTCCTTTCTTTTCTCTCTTTGGAAAATGAGTCTCCTCTGGTTTTCTAATTGATTCTCAACTGGCATTGAAGGTTTGTAACAAAGGATGTTTAATAGATAACCTTAATTTTCTGTTCGTTTTTGTGTCTAGATTCCTTTTATATGTATCTCCTGAGATTCACGGCCACTTGGCTAGGTGTGTGTTTTGCTCTTAGCCCCATAGCCTCTGCTGCTATTTATATAGTTAGCATTATGTTTGCCATTTTTACCGCCCCTTTACCTGAGGCTGCCTTTCTTCTACTATTGGGCCTTTATGTTCTTTTTGTTTCTCTTTTGGATTGCGTGTTGCTCCAAATAAAATCACTGACAACATATGGCCTGTTATGATTCTCTTTTCCTAAACTCTGCCATTTTGTATATTTGTGACACACTGCAGATTTTGTGAAGATTGCTTCATAATATTTGTTTACCATCTGCTGCACTCTATTTGGTATCTTGCTAGGATTTTTTCCTCCATTTTAAGTGACATTAACAAAATCCAGCCAGTACATAGACTCTCTGGTTCTACTTTTGCTTCCCTAATGTGCTGGAAAATCATATTACTGTGCTCCAGGCAACTAGAGAAGCCTGGAATTCTGGTTGTAAACCAGTGTATCAGATTATTCCCCTCCCCTCCATTTTTTTTTTGGTCATATCCAGTTATGCTTTTTGGTCAGATGGTAAAGAACTTCCATGTATAAGGCAAAAATAGTTTAAAATACTCAGATGATTTCCCTTCACTTTTCTTCGTTTGCTGCCATACTAGACTGTGTTGGATAATTGAAAGATTATGAAATGGGAGTCGAGAAACCTTGCTTCTAGTCTTAATTCTGTCATATAGTAGCTGGGTGACCTTGTAGATGTCACTTCAACTCTGTAGACCTCAGTTTTCTCATCTATAAAATGAGAAGATTGGATTAGATGATCTCCAAGTCTCCTCTATCTCTAACATTCTATGATCGTTCTGTTTTTCAGTAAAACCTTTTAGTACCATGTATTGTACCTAAATATATTTTCATGATTTTTGTGCTGTTGTTGTTGGGTTGTTTCAGTCATATCCAACTCTGTGACCCAATTTTGGGTTTTCTTGGCAAAGATACTGGAGTAGTTTGCATTTTTTTTTTCCAACTCATTTTACAGATGAAGAAACTGAGGCAAACAGGGTTAAGTGATTTGCCCAGGGTCATACAGCTAGTAAGTGTTAGAGGCCAGATTTGAACTCAGGAAAATGAGTCTTCCAGACTCCAGGGCCAGCACTCTATCCACTGTACCATCTAGCTGCCACTTTTTGGTAGCATGGAAGCCTTTTAAAAATTTTTTTCCAGAGCCGATCATTCCTGATATATGAGAGGGCTTTTTTGTTTGTTTTTTTATTCAACAAAGTAATTCTATTTTATAATTTGTCACTAAATTGCTAGTCATAATGTTCTTCCTTTACAGTTGGCCTAGGTATCTATTTTCCTCTCAAATCTGACTATTTAATCACCTTTTTGTTATATATTTACTTCAGCTCAACAAACATAAGGAAAAAGTGTGTAAAATGTTGTACTAGATGTTAGAAGAGATAGAAAGTTTTGATAAGGCCCAGTACTTGTACTGTTGTGTTTTAATGGCCCCCAGAGGGATTTATCACACATTTGAAAAATTTAATTCAGTAAGCATTATTTAGCATCTGTAAGGTATATGTTACTGTGATAGGAACTGAGGATTTAAAGGCAAAAAAGAAAAAATTCTTGTTCTTAAAGGAGTTTCCATTCTGAAAAATAATGTATGATAAGTATTTGAGAGTGGTAAAAGCAAACTTCTACGTGAGTTCCAAAGTGGAAAGGATCAGCGTCGCCTTGTGAAAGGAACAGTAGACAGGGACCACTGTAGACTTCCAGTCACCGACGAGCTTGACAGTTTTCTTTAGAAGTAGCCTCTCTGCCTCTCAGGCGGCTTGTGAGGAAAGCACTTTGTAAATCTACAATGCTATGTGATGTGAATTATTATTATCACCGGCTAACCGGATTAGGCGAGGCTTCCCTTAGGAAGTGACATCTGAATTAGACTTAAAAAGACTGGCTCAGTAGGCAGAAAGGGGCATTTCAAGCAAAGGGTGCGTGTGTGTGCCAAGAAACTGAGGCAAGAAAGCCTAGGGAGCGCATAGAAATTGCCTGGAGCATGTGGTTTGATAGATGACTGTGAAGGACCTTGAAGGCCAGGTGGAAGAATTTAATCTTTACTCCTTGGGCTGTAGGGAACCATTGAAAAGATTAGGTTAAGTTTGCAAGGACAACATCTTAGGGCCTGATTATTTCCTCTAACTTTGCCTTTAAGTAATTGATGCTGCCTTAGTTATAGTCTCATGGTCCAAACAACCAGGTTTCCTATCAGTGTAGGTTAAATGAGGAAGGCAGTAGTCTATTTTATCATTCAGTTATCTGTTTAAAAATTAAAACTGCCCAAAACAAACAAACAAGCAAACAAGAAAAGGGCAGCTAGGTGGCGAAGTGAGTAGAGCCCTGGAGTCAGGAGGACCTGAGTTCAAATGTGGCCTCAGACATTTGACATACTTACTAGCTGTGTGACCTTGGGCAAGTCACTTAACCCCAATTGCCTTGCCTTCCCCCCTCCAAAAAAAAATTAAAACTGCTTTTAAAACCTAGTAGAGCATTTAACATTCGGGACGTAGTCTTTAAAAATTGCCTGAAATATTGAAAGGTTAAGTTATTGCCCAGGGCCACACAGCCAGTGTCAGAAGATGAGACTGGAGCCCAGGTCTTTCCAGCTTCCAGGCCAGGGTTTCATCCATTATGCCATGCTGCTTCCTTTGTCCCTAGTGCTCATTAATCACCACATGCTGTAATTTTGGTTTCATCTTCAAGTTTAAGAGTGCTCATTTCTACTTATCCTGAGTCTTCATTTTGGTTTTAGTCTCCTCTTAGGATGGCTCTGATTCTTTTTAGGTTGACATGAAAAGTCCCTCTGACCATTTGTCTTCAGGTGTCTGCCCCCCCAGTGTCAAAGTCTTGCAATGTCTCACTTCAGCTCCAAGAATCTTTCTCTCCTTCCTCAGACCTTGCTACCTAAAATATTCCTCATAGGTTACAGCTCCTTTTCTTTAAGGGCTTCTATTTCCTCTGCTTCATTGGCACAGAAGTAGGGAAGGTGAGAAAGAAAAATTATTTAATAGTATGAGTTGTTAATGTGAAACCCATGACTTATTTTTTCCAGGCAGAAAAAGGGTTTCTCAGCTACTTTACTTACATTGAAAAGTGACCTTCCTCCATTACTTGGGTTTCTTATGAACTTAAGTAATTGACATTACTGAAACTTCTGATATCCTACCATTTGTCATTACCAAAAGCTAAGCATATTATATATCAGACGCCGTTTTGTGAAAAAGCCAAGATATCCTCCAGAACAAGTAATTCTATGTAGACGGCTTTATGAAGTTTCCACCAGAGGCTTATGGAACAGTCTCCTTTTCATGCCGTATTTATTTTATCTTTTAGACCTCCCTGGTATTTTCCCCAGGGTTAATGTTTTGGAGTGCATTTTTTTTTTAGGGAAGTTCTTTAGGAAAATTTCTTTTAGAAAATAATCCTTCTTAAAAAGCTGACTTAGTATAGAACTTTAAAGAATAGGTAGTTCGAAAGAGCAAAATTTTAAAAAAAGATAAATCTATACAGTTAAGTACTTTATTCAGTTATCCTTTTATTTGAACGAGACCTGTGATTTCATTGGTGTCAAGAACCCTCAATGAGGAAGCTACCTCTACCAGGCAACTTGTGAAATTTAGAGTTGTCTAGAGTACCCAGGAGTTGTCACTTGCCCTGGGTCGCACAGCCAGAATATATCAAAGGTGGAACTTAAACCAAGGTTTTCCTGGCTTTGAGACTAACTCTATCTACAACACCATGCTGCCGCAGCTTTTAAGTTTAGTTATAACCAGAAAACAGACAGCTAAAAAGTATCAAAAGAATAAAGTTGGAGAGAATCTCAAGACCATCTAGTTCAACATATATAGAAGTCCCATTTGTAATATTCTCAAAACAAGTGGTTATTCAGCCTTTGCTTAAAAGCCTCTAGAACTGGGCATGGTGATTTCCTGTTGTGATCCCTGCTCGCAGAGGAGCTGGGGCTGGACAATTGTTTGAGCCTCAGAGTTCTGAACTGCTGCTTCTTGCTGAGCCAGTCAGGGATCTGCATTAAATCTAGCACCAACACAGTGACCTCTGGGAACAGTAGGTGCCCAACTGGCGAAAGGACAAGAAAAGGTGGAAAAGAGGAGAGCTGCTGTATTTCTGGCCTGGGTAAGAGAGGGAGACCCAATCCCCCCAAAAGACAGAGGGGGGAGAGAGAGAGGCCTAGTGAGACCTTTGTGTTTTACTCGATGGTAATAATCAGAGAGTTAATTCAATAAAGTTGTCCCTCTGGTTACATTTATTAAAGAATCTTACATGATTTTAACTTACACATTGTGCTACTGAATTAAATGTTTTTTTTTAAATCAACAAAAATAACACAATGAGATTTTGTATTCTGTATTCACTGTTCCCCTTTAGAGAACGCTTATTGTTAGAGAATTTTCCATTGAGCCTAAATTTGACTACTGTTCTACCCTTTGCTCCTAGTTCTTCTCATATACTAGCGTAACAAGTCTGCTCCCTTTTATATGCGAGCCCTTTCTATATTTGTCACTCCTAGGTCCTTTTGTCTCCAAGCTATTTATCCCTAGTTCTTGTCACCAGTCCTCATGTGGCATGGTCTTGAAGCCCTTCACAGTCCAGGTCACTCTTCTCTGTTCCATTTCCCACTTATTTCCTTCCTAAAGAGTAGCACCTACAATTGAACACCAATACTCAAAATGTGGTTTGAACAAGGGAAACTATGTTTTTGACCCTGTTTCTTTTAAGTTTTCTCTTAAAATCACAATTTTTTTTGGAGTCCATATTATGAAATTTCCCACAGCTACTCCAATTAAATTCTATGCCTAACTCATTATTTTATCTGTTGTGCCTGTCCCAGGTATATGTACTAACTTAACAAACTAGCTAACTGAATTAACAACTGCATGTTATAGTCTGGACGGAGGATGTTTTTCATCCATTTTGTTTTTCTTATATGGCTTATTAGGCCAGTTTCTTTTGAATAGTCATGTATATTCAGGAGATTCTCTAATATTCCAGGGCTCTATGTAGTCAGCACAATATCATCCACAGATAGGTGCATCTGAAGGATCTAAGGATTCAGCTCCCCTCTTGAACTCTGTGTGAGCACATCAATGATGACATTGGCAGTTACCTTAAAAAGTTTTCATTTTTTCCCCCAATTACATGTAAAAGCAATTTTTAACATTTTTTTACCCCCCTCTTCTTTTTCCTCTCCTTCCTCCCTGAAGTGCTAAGCAATCTAATAGAGGTTATACATGTGCAATCATGTAAAATGTATTTCCATATTAGTCATTTTGTAGAAGAAAACTGAATCAAAAAAAGTGAAGAATAGTATGCTTTGTTCTGTATTCAAACTCCACCAATTCTTTCTCTTAAGGCAGAAAGCATTTTTCATCTAGAGTCCTTTGGGATTGTCTTGGATCACTGTATTGCTGAGAATAGCTAAGTCATTCACAGTTGTTCATCATACAGTATTGCTGTTATTGTATATAATGTTCTCTTGTTACTCCTTATTTAACTCTGCATCAGTTCATGTAAGTTTTCCTTTTTTCACACTTTCTAAAAATTTTGTGTGCGTCTTTGTTTTTTAAAAATAATTTATTTTTTGTTTTCAACATTCACTTAAATAAGATTTCGAGTTTTAAATTTTCTCCCCCTCCCTTTCCTCTCCCCTCCCCAAGTGTGCAATCTGATATAGACTCTACTTATACATTCTTATTAAACATTTTCACACTAGTCCTGAAATAAAGAAGAATTAGAACTAATGGCAGGAACCATGAGAAAGAAGAAACAAAACAAAACGAAAGAAAAGAAGAGCAAATATTATGCTTCCATTCGCATTCAGACTCCAAAGTTCTATCTCTGGATGTGGATAGCATTTTCCATTGTGTTGTCTTTTGGTGTTGTCTTCAATCTTTGCATAGCTAAGAATAGCTCAGTCTATCAAAGTCAGTCTGCACAATGTGGCTGTTACTGTGTACAGTGTTTTCCTGGTTCTGCTTATTTCACTTAGCATCAGTTCATATAAGTCTTTCCAGATTTTTCTGAAGTCTGCCTCCTCATCATTTCTTATAGCACGATAGTATTCCATTACATTCATACACCACCACTTGTTCAACCATTCCCCAATTGATGGACAAACCCTCAAATTATAATTTTTGGCCACCACAAAAAGAACTACTATAAGTATTTTTGTATATGTGGGTCCTTTTCCCATTTTTATGATCTCTCTGGGATACAGACCTAGAAGTGGTATTGCTAGGTCAAAGGATATGCACAATTTTGTAGTCCTTTGGGCATAGTTCCAAATTTCTCTCCAGAATGGTTGGATCAGTTCACAGTTCCACCAGCAATGCACTAGTGTTCCAGTTTTCCCACCATCTTCTCCAGCATTTGTCATTTTCCTGCTTTGTCATGTTAGCCAATCTGATAGGTATGATGTGGTACCTCAGAGCTGTTTTGATTTGCATTTCTCTAAGAAATAGTGATTTAGAGCATTTTTTCATATGACTATAGATAGCTTTAATTTCTTCCTTTGAAAACTGCTTGTTTATGTCCTTTGACCATTTATCAATTGGAGAATGACTTGTATTCTTATAAATTTGATTCAGTTCTCTATATGTTTTAGAAATGAGGTCTTTATCAGAGACACTGGTTGTAAAAATTGTTTCCCAGTGTTTTGCTTCCCTTCTAATCTTGGTTGCATTGGCTTTGTTTGTGCAAAAGCTTTTCAATTTCATGTAATCAGAATCATCCATTTTGCATTTCATAATGTTCTCTGTCTCTTGTTTGGTTATAAATTCTTCCCTTCTCCATAGATCTGACAGGTAGACTATTTCTTGCTCTCCTAGTTTGCTTATAGTATCAGTCTTTATATCTAAATCATGAACCCATTTTGACTTTATTTTTATCTTTTTTTCTCTTTATTTCTTTATTTAATATTTTTTAGCTTTCAGCATTGATTTCCACAAGATTTTGAGTTACAAATTTTCTCCCCATTTCTACCCTCCCCCTCTCCCTAGATGGCGTATATTCTGATTGCCCCTTTCCCCAGTCTGCCCTTCCTTCTGTCACCCCACTAATTCCCCTTATCTGATTTCCCCTTACTTTTTTGTAGGGCAAGATAGATTTCTGTACCCCAATGCTTGATTATATCTAATTTCCCAGTTGCATGTAAAAAACAACTTTTTTTTTGAGCATTTGTTTTTAGAACTTTGAGTTCCAAATTTTCTCCCTTCTTCCCTCCCAACCTACCTTCCTTGAGAGGGCAAGCAATTTAACATAGGCCACACATGCATCATTGTACAAAACACTTCCATAACAATCATGTTGTGAAAGACTAGCTATATTTCCCTCCATCCTAACCTTTCCCCCTTTATTCAATTTTATCCCCTTGACCCTGGCCCTTTTCAAAAGTGTGTGCTTTTGATTACCTTTTCCCCCGATCTGCCCTCCCTTCTGTCATCCCCTCTCTCTTATCCTCTTCCCCGCTACCTTCCTGTAGGCTAAGATATGCAATTTAGTGTGTATGTTATTCCCTCCTTAAGTCAAGTCTGATGAGAGCAAGATTCATTCGTTCCCTTTCACCTGCCCCTTCTTCCCTTCCAATAGAACTGCTTTTTCTTGCCACTTTTATGTGAGATAATTTACCCCATTCTATCTCTCCCTTTCTCCTCCCAATGTATTTCTCTCTCACCCCTTAATTGTATTTATTTATTTATTTTTTAGATATCTTCCCTTCATATTCAACTCACCCTGTGCCCTTTGTCTATCTATATATGTATATTCCCTTCAACTACCCTAATACTTAAAAAGGTTTCAAGAGTTACAAATATCATCTTTCCATGTAGGAATGTAACCAAAATAGTTCAACTTTAGTAAGTCCCTTATGATTTCTCTTTCTTGTTTACCTTTTCATGCTTCTCTTGATTCTTGTATTTGAAAGTCAGATTTTCTCTTCAGCTCTGGTCTTTTCTTTTTCAAGAATGCTTTAAAGCCCTCCATTTTATTGAAAATCCATATTTTGTCCTGGAGTGTTATACTCAGTTTTGCTGGGTAGGTGATTCTTGGTTTTAATCCTAGCTTCTCCAAAATATCATATTCCAAGCCCTCTGATCTGTTGATGTAGAAGCTGCTAGATCTTATTTTATCCTGATTGTGTTTCCACAATATTTTCATTGTTTCTTTCTGGCTGCTTGCAATATTTTCTCCTTGACCTAGGAACTCTGGAATTTGGCTATAATATTCCTAGGAGTTTTCTTTTTGGGATCTTTTTCAAGAGGTGATTGGTCTTTCAATTTCTATTTTATCCTCTGGTTCTAGAATATCAGGGCAGTTTTCCTTGATAATTTCTTGAAAGATGAAGTCTAGGCTCTTTTTTTGATCATGGCTTTCAGGTAGTCCAGTAATTTTTAAGTTATCTCTCCTGGATCTGTTCTCCAGGTCAGTGATTTTTCCAATGAGATATTTCACATTGTCTTCCATTTTTTCATTCCTTTGGTTCTGTTTTAGAATATCCTGATTTCTCATCAAGTCACTAGCTTCCACTTGCTCCAATGTAATTTTTAAGGTAGTATTTTCTTCAGTGGTCTTTTGGACCTCCTTTTCCATTTGGCTAATTCTGCTTTTTAAGGCATTCTTCTTCTCATTGGCTTTTTGGAGCTCTTTTGCCATTTGAGTTAGTCTATTTTTTAAAGTGTTATTTTCTTCAGTATTTTTTTGGGTCTCCTTTAGCAAGTCATTGACTTGTTTTTCATGATTTTCTTGCATCACTCTCATTTTTCTTCCCAATTTTTCCTTTACTCCTCTTACTTGCCTTTCCAAATCCTTTTTGAGGTCTTCCATGGCCTGAGACCAATTCATATTTTTCTTGGAGGCTTTTGATGTGGGCTTTTTGACTTTGTTGACTTCTTCTGGCTGTATGTTTTGGTCTTCTTTGTCACCAAAAAAAGATTCAATAGTTTGAGTCTTTTGCTGCTTGCTCGTGTTCCCAGCCAACTACTTGACCCTTGAGGTTTTTGTCAGGGTATGACTGCCATCAGAATGAATGGTGCTTTGTCCCAAGCTTCAGGGGCATTGTGTTGCTGTTTTCAGAGCTACTTCTACGCAGCAAGCTCTGCCACAGCAGTACTCTTCCTCCTCCAAGAACCGCCAATCAGGACCACAACCCAGATCCAAGCAGGGCAAAGCAAGAGAACCCTGCCTCTGTGCCAGCAAAGTTCTCCCTGCACTCCCACTCTGATCTGCCACTTGATTCCTCCCACGGGTTCGGCCTGGGGCCAGAAGCAACAGCAGCTGGAGCTCTGGAAGCAGCCGCAGGAGCTTCCTGCTGCTGCAGCCACTGCACCACCTCCACCGCTCCGGGGGTGGGGTCGGCCATGCACTCCTCTTACCCCTATCCAGCAGTTTTCCCACTGACCTGCTAAAGTTGTCTTTGGTGTTTGTGGTTGAGAAGTCTGGTAGCTGCCACAGGTCAGTGATTCAGGGCCCTACAGGCTTGCTCTGCTCTATCTTCTCAGTGCCTGGTCTGTCCTGGTATGGCCCATGCTAGGCTGCGCTCTGCTCCCAGAATGGTGCGACAGACACTTCCCAGTGACCATCCAGGCCGTCTTGGACTAGAGACATGCTTCTCTCTGTTATTTTGTGGGTTCTGTAGCTCTAGAATTTGTTCAGAGCCATTTTTTGCCGGTATTTGGAGGGATTTGGGGGAGAGCTTAAGCGAGTCCCTGTTTTCCTGCTGCCATCTTGGCTCTGCCCCCCTCAACCCATTTTTTGACTTTATTTTGGTATATGGTATAAGATATTGATCTATGCCTAGCTTCTGCCGTATTAGTTTCTACTTTTCCCAGCAGTTTTTGTTAAATAGTGAGTTCTTATCCCAGAACCTGGAGTCTTGGGATTTATCAAATGGTAGATTACTATAGTCATTGACTATTGTGTCTTGCACTCTTAACCTAATCCACTGATCCAGCACTCTATTTCTTAACCAGTACCAAGTAGTTTTGATGATTGCTGCTTTATAATACAATTTAAGATCTGGTACAGCTGGGCCACCTTCCCTTGCATTTCTTTCCTTAATTCCCTTGATATTTTAGAGCTTTTGTTCTTCAAGATTAATTTTGTTATTGTTTTTTCTAGCTCTACAAAATAATTTTTTGGTAGTTTGATTGGTATGGCACTGAATAAATAAATTAATTTAGGTAGAATTGTCATTTTTATTAGATTAGCTGGGCCTACTCATGAGCAACTGATATTTTTCTAGTTATTTAGATCTGACTTTATTTTTGTGAAAAGTATTTTGTAATTGTGTTCATATAGTTCCTGGGTTTGTTTTGGCAGGTAGACTCCCAAATATTTTATAATGTCTACAGTTACTTTAAATGGAATTTCTCTGTTTTTTGCTAAAGTCTTTCTTTAAATAGCACAATAATACTCCATTACAATCATACCACAACTTGTTCAGCCATTCCCTAATTGATGGACATCCCCTCAATTTGCACTTCTTAGAGTAGCGATCACTTTTGATGAATATACATTTCATTGCTTCATGCCTTTTGGATGGTAATAATCAGATGGCCATTGAATAAAGTTTTGTCTCTGGTTACATTTATTAAAGACTCTTGCATGATTTTAACTTATACATTGTGCTACTGAATCAACTATTTTTTTTTGTTAAAATCAACAAAAATAACAATGAGATTTTGTATTCCTTATGCCTTTCAGTCAATTTTTGAGACTGTAGAAATGTGGTCTGCTGTAGAAAATTATTTCAGGAAGGATCTGTGTATTTTTTTTCTTCTTTTCATCAACAATAATTTGCATACATGTATACATCATTATTACAATTTTTTTAAATAAAGACTGAGGTACTAGTGTCCACATTTGGTGGTTCCTTTGTCATTGATAATTAAAATGGGTCATTTTAGAAATGTTTACAAAACAGTTCCATTTTCTGTTTTCCTACTGCCAGCCTCATAGTCTTGGGATGACATGGCTCAGTTGCATCTCTGATTACTTGTTTTTTGCATCCATTGCTTTTGAATGTTTTGTTAAATAGTGGAAAGAGCTCAGAGTATGACTTTTGACTTTGCTACTTATAGAATTTACTTTTGTGATCTTGGGCAAAATTGCTTTACCTCTTAGTACTTTTGTTCCTCAGCTGGGAAATGAAAGGGTTGGAATAGTTGACCTCCAAGGTCCTTTCTAGCTGTAAATGTATGATACTATGAAGTTTGATCCTATGTTTCCTCAGTAGTGTTTTCACGAATGGTTTATCTTTGTAACTTTTGGGGGTCATTCACCTTCAAGTGTATCCTACATGGGGTAACTACCCCTTAACCTGCTACCTGACTTGTATTTATTTCCATTATCCCCAGTTCTAAGGCAATCTAAGGGAATGCTAGAATATTTCTTAATAATGACAACAATTTCAACCTCTTAATCTATTAGCTCAATCCCACCCCAGTTATTAAATGTTATTATTAAATTGAGGAAATTTCTTTTCTTATAAGTAGTTGCTTACATTTCTTTATATAGAAAAATACTTAAACGTCAGATTCAGTGATTATATAGTTTATTAACAGGGTAGCAAATAACAAAACAAAGACATTTCAGTTATGAGAAAGATCAGTCACCTCCAACCATCAATTTTACTATTGACTTCTTATTTCCTAAACAGAATCTTACCATCCGCTCTTAGTATTGTAGCCGAAGTCTCTCAAGAATGCTTTTTGTTTCTTCCCCATAGAAAAGTTAAACTCCATTCTCTTAAGGAAGGAGTTCTTTCATCATCCTCTTTCTTTCTGTCTTCTCACATTTTTTCCCCAAACCATATTGTTAACAGTCTGTCCTGAATAACTGTTGAACTCATTTTCTTTATAGGTGACAGTTAAGGGAGGAGAGGAAGGGAATAAGCATTTATATAGCATCTACTATGTGCCAAGCGCTGTGCTAACCTTCACAAGTATTATCTCATTTGATCCTCACAACTCTTTGAGGTGGTTGCTCTTATTACCCCCAATTTATATTTAAAAATTTGAGGCAAACAAGAAGTTAAGTGACTTGTCCAGCGTCCCAGAGTTAATAAGTGTCTAAGGCCGTATTTGAATTCACCACACCCTGTGTGCCTCAAATTGAAAACATCGTCTCCTTATAGATTAAAGTTAAAACTCATACTTCTCAAGGAATTGCAGGTAAACTCATTGTTCAAGATTCCATAGCCTCTTAAAAGATTCACTAACTATCTGTAGTCTCTGAAGAAAAAGCTACTGAAATTGCTATTAGATTTTTCCCTGTAGCCAAAACGTTTTTTCAGTCTCTTGAAAAAAATCATGTGTGGGTGTATCAAATCCGCATTAATATTATATGCAATAATTCTATCAAATTGAAAAGCATCCCTTGGCAGCTGCTTCAAGTAATATAAAAATACAACACTACTACTAACAGTAGTTCAATAGGATAAAAATAATACAGCACTTGCAATAGTAGCAATTATAAGAGGTAAATAGAATATTAATACATATATAATACTGTATTTACTCATCAAAATGTAAGGAACATTGGATATAATTCATGAACAGAAATTGTATCTGGGTACATGAAGAACCACTCTTCCTGTTTCTCCTGCAAAATCTTGTTAACCTAGTCAGTGGTCAAATTGTTCTCATTCTTTTGTGACACACGAATCTTTCTGTATACATACCTTAACTTGTGAATGGTGTGGATTATCCTTATCACTAAGCCAGATAGGTCACCTTTTTTTCCTCTAGAAGTTTGTAAAATGGAAAAGACATTGTTTCTCAGTTCAACTGTTCCCTTCTTGTCTGAACTGGGGTCCTCTTCAGTTCTAACCTAGGGTTTCTGTATGGAGTCTTCCTCACTGGAAGGATTACTTTCTGGGCCTTTGTCTGACTCAGTCGAGATATAGTTGTTGGAAATTTCTTCTCTTCAAAGGCCCTCCTTCTTGTTTCTTAAAGTTTCCAAAGCAAACTCTCCTGTGGACAATATATTGTTTTCATGAATTGTTTTATCAAACCCCTACCGCTTTCAGGTATTATTCCATATCCTGGCAAATTGCCTAGTCTCCCAGTCTGAAAAAGAGTAGATTTTCATCTCTCCACTAATTGGTGTATTCCTTGAACTTCAAGGTTTTCAGCAAAACTATGTTACCCGGCTGTAGTGCTTGATTGGACAATCGTAACTTTATTTATGTCTCTCAGAATCCTTTTGAGCTGAGGTCATGGCTAGTTAGTAAGATTTCTTCAACCTTTCTCTCAAAAATGAAATATATTTGTTATGAGCAACTAGATCTTTTCACCCTTCAAGACTCCAGAGCGCATATTAATAGGTGGGCGAAGTTCGTGGTCATACTTACGTGTGGTCTGTCTTCTGATCTCATCATTCAAATGAAGACTCTTCAGAGTTAGCATTGATTTCTTCGTTGCCAAATCTGATGGCCTTTTCTTAGTCTTCATTCTTCTTTACCTCTCTGCAGCCCTTGATACTGTCAGTCATTCTCTTGTCCTTGATACTCTCTCATCTCTTGGTTTTGATGACGTTGTTTTCTCATGGTTCTCCCATATGTCTGACCACTCCACAGGATCCTTTACCTGATCTTCATCCAATTTCTGTTTGCTAATCATAGGTGTTCCCCAAGATCTGTCCTGGACCCTCTTGTCTTCTTCCTTTTTTTTTTTTTAATGGCCTCATCAAGGAGGTAGCACCTTTACTGAGACATGCTATAGTATACATACTGTACTGTACACATCTCTTCATCTTTTCCATAAGAATCACAGAAGATTGTGTTACTTTGCTGAAATTACTTTTATGTAAGACACCTAAGGGGTGCAGGGTTGAGTGTTAGACTTTTTTTTTTTACTTTTTTTCCTTTTTTTTCTTTTTTCTTTTTTTTATTTACTTAATATATTTAGTTTTCAGCATTGATTTTCACAAGACTTTGAATTACAAATTTTCTCCCCATTTCTACCCGCCCCCCACCCCACTCCAAGATGGTGTATATTCTGGTTGCCCTGTTCCCCAGTCACCCCTCCCCTCTGTCACCCCACTCCCGTCCCATCCCCTTTTCCCTTCCTTTCTTGTAGGGCAAGATAAATTTCTACGCCCCATTGCCTGTGTATCTTATTTTCTAGTTGCATGCAAAAACTTTTTTTTTTGTTTTTGAACATCTGTTTTTAAAACTTTGAGTTCCAAATTCTCTCCCCTCTTCTCTTCCCACCCACCCTCCCTAAGAAGTCAAGCAATTCAACTTAGGCCACATGTGTATCATTATGTATAACCCTTCCACAATACTCATGTTGTGAAAGACTAACTATATTTTGCCGCTTCCTAACCTACCCCCCTTTATTGAATTTTCTCCCTTGACCCTGTGCCCTTTTGAAAGTGTTTTGATTACCTCCACCCCCATCTGCCCTCCCTTCTATCATCCCCCCCCTTTTTTATCTTCTTCCTTCTTCTTTCCTGTGGGGTAAGATACCCAATTAAGTATGTATGATATTCCCTCCTCAGGTCAAATCTGATGAGAGCAAGATTCACTCATTCCCCCCTCACCTGCCTTCTCTTTTCTTCCTACAGAACTGCTTTCTCTTGACACTTTTATGTGAGATAATTTACCCCATTCTATCTCTCCCTATCTCATTCTCTCAATATATTCCTCTCTCATCCCTTAATTTGATTTTATTTCTTTTAGATATCTTCCCTTCATCTTCAACTCACCCTGTGCCCGCTCTCTCTCTCTCTCTCTCTCTCTCTCTCTCTCTCTCTCTCTCTCTCTATATATATATATATATATATATATACATATACATATATACATACATACACATTCACTTATACATATATATACATAAACATATATATGTGCATATTACCTTCAGCTACCCTAATACTGAGGTCTCATGAATCATACACATCATCTTTCCATGTAGGAATGTAAACAAAACAGTTCAACTTTAGTAAGTCCCTTGCAATTTCTTTTTCTTGTTCTTTTTTCTTAATTACCTTTTCATGCTTCTCTTGATTCTTGTGTTTGAAAGTCAAATTTTCTATTCAGCTCTGGTCTTTTCACTCAGAAAGCTTGAAAGTGCTCTATTTTATTGAAAATCCATATTTTGCCTTGGATCATGATACTCAGTTTTGCCGGGTAGGTGATTCTAGGTTTTAATCCTAGCTCCATTGACCTCCGGAATATCATATTCCAAGCCCTTCGATCTCTTAATGTAGAGGCTGCCAGATCTTGGGTTATTCTGATTGGGTTTCCACAATACTCAAATTGTTTCTTTCTGGCTGCTTGCAGTATTTTCTCCTTGATCTGGGAGCTCTGGAATTTGGCGACAATATTCCTGGGAGATTTCTTTTTGGGATCTATTTGAGGAGGCGATCGATGGATTCTTTCAATTTCTATTTTGCCCTGTGGCTCTAGAATATCAGGGCAGTTCACCTTGATAATTTCTTGAAAGATGATATCTAGGCTCTTTTTTTGATCATGGCTTTCAGGTAGTGCAATAATTTTTAAATTATCTCTCCTGGATCTATTTTCCAGGTCAGTGGTTTTTCCAATGAGATATTTCACATTGCCTTCCATTTTTTCATTCCTTTGGTTCTGTTTTATAATATCTTGATTTCTCATCAAGTCACTAGCTTCCACTTGCTCCAGTCTCATTTTTAAGGTAGTATTTTCTTCAGTGGTCTTTTGGACCTCCTTTTCCATTTGGCTAATTCTGCCTTTCAAGGCATTCTTCTCCTCATTGGCTTTTTGGAGCTCTTTTACCATTTGAGTTAGTCTGTTTTTTAAGGTGTTGTTTTCTTCAGTGTATTTTTCAGTATTTTTTTGGGTCTCCTTTAGCAAGTCATTGACTTGTTTTTCATGGTTTTCTCGCATCCTTCTCATTTCTCTTCCCAATTTTTCCTCTACTTCTCTAACTTGCTTTTCCAAATCCTTTTTGAGCTCTTCCATGGCCTGGGACCAGGTCATGTTTTTCTTGGAGGCTTTTGTTATAGGCTCTTTGACTTTGTTAACTTCTTCTGTCTGTATGTTTTGGTCTTCTTTGTCACCAAAGAAAGAATCCAAAGTCTGAGACTGAATCTGGGTGCGTTTTCGCTGCCTGGCCATATTCCCAGCCAACTAACTTGACCCTTGAGTTTTTCAGTGGGGTATGACTGCTTGTAGAGTTAAGAGAACTATGTTCCATGCCTGGGGGGATGCACCAGCTCTGCCGCACTAGCACTCCTCCTTCCCCAAGAACCCCCAACCCAGACTGGACTTAGATCTTCAACAGGCTCTTCACTCCTGCTCTGATTCACCACTTAATTCCTCCCACCAGGTGGGCCTGGGGCCAGAAGCAACTGCAGCTGTACTTCTGTAGCTGCCCCACCTCCACTGCCCCCTGGGCGGTAGCTGAATCGCGAACTCCTTCTGTGAACTCCTTCCACTCCCGCAGCTTTTCCTACTAACCTTCCCTGTTGTCTTTGGTGTTTGTGGGTTGAGAAGTCTGGTAACTACTGCAGCTCACTGATTCAGGGCGCTGGGGCACGCTCCGCCTGGCTCCTGGTCTGGTTGGTCCGAGCCGCTCACGCTGGGCTCTGCTCCGCTCCGCTCTGCTCCCAGCTCCATGCGGGATAGACCTCACCCAGAGACCATCCAGGCTGTTCTGGGCTGGAGCCCAGCTTCCCTCTGCTGTTTTGTGGGTTCTGCAGTTCTAGAAGTAGTTCAGAACCATTTTTTATAGGTTTTTGGAGGGACTCGGCAGGGAGCTCACGCTAGTCCCTGCTTTCCAGCTGCCATCTTGGCTCCGCCCCCGATTTCTTCCTTTTTACTGTTGTGCGTACTGATCTCATTAACTCCAGTGGATTCAGTGGTCGTTTCTAGGCAAATGATTGTTAGATCTATTTGACCATTGCTAACCTCTCCTGACCTCCAGTCTCACATCTCCACCTATCTGCTAGACATCTAGAACTGGATGTCTCAGAGACATCTTAAACTCGGTATGTCCAAAATGAAACCCATTTTATTTCTCCCCAAGCCCTCTTATTTCCCAAACTTCTTTCTTACTTTCAAGGGTCTCACCATCTTCCCAGTCATTCAGACTCACAACCTAGATGTCATCCTTGGCTCCTCATTCTCTCTCACCCCCCACTCCTCATACTCAATTATTGTGGGTCCCCTTGAGAGTGGTCAGATGTAGTTCTAACTTTACTAGCTGCCAAAGATGAGTTTTTTAAGTAACTTGTTTTCAAAATCTCTACTTTGATCAAAATAGATACCAACAAGAAAGCCAAATACTGAAAAATATTTCTTCCACAATACTTTTAACAATTGTGGAAGCTTTATGATTTCTGATTGGATATGTGTGTGTATATCTGGCAAAGAGGTCACTACTCAAATATGACTTATGTTCTTACTGTCTCCTAGCATGAAAAAAATTCTATGCAAAGAAGTTCTAGATAGTACTTATACTCCTCATGTATGTTGCACAAATTGATAGTATTTTTCTTCACAAGCAGCACAGAATCTCACAATTCTTAGTGACAGCTACAAGCCATTTTGGATTAATAAAATCTGATATATCTGAAGTCATTGTGTAGAGCTTTCAGGGGCATAGCATGATTTGCTCTGGGTAGCATTGACTGCTTCTTGATATCATGTATGAAAACAATAATAGTCAGATACACTACACTGATATGCAACTCAACTTCTGCCATAGTCTCAGTAGTAGAATACTTTTTGAGAGCTAGAATTTAAGGCTTTTAGAATCACCATTTGTCTTCTAATCTTGCATTATTTGTTATAATCCTTTATCAGTCGTCTGCTATGTCCAACAATCATCCGCAAACCCAAGAAGGCAGAAAGGGTGGGTTTAATGACACCTAGGGCATCTAGATGGCTCAAGTAGATATAGAGTTCTGGATCTGGAGGCAGGAAGACATGAATTCAAATTTGTCTTCAGACAGTTACTGGAAATTTGACTTCAGTCAAGTCACTTAACCTCTGTCTGCTTGAGCTTCCTTATCTGTAAAATGGGGATAATAATAGCACGTATCTCACAGATCAAATGAAATATTTATAAAGTGCTTAGTATAGTCCTCAGCATATAGTGGGCACTATATAAATGCTTATTCCCTTCCCTTCTTTCCCCAATGAAAGAGTTCACATACATGGATGGCATGCTGTTGTAACAATCTGGCTAGCAGCTGCTGTGGGGGTGAAAAACCAAGACAACCCAACAACAAGAACGCTGTAAGCACAGGTTCTTTTGATCTGCTTTACTAAGAAAAGTAGCATTAAGGGGGTTAACAATCTTATTTCAATTCAACATACAAATATCATTCACTTAGTTCAAGGAAAAAAGCCAGCACCCTGAACTTCAGAGGAAATACAAACAAATTACAATCATCAACAGACAGACCTTGTCTGATTCAAATCTCAATCACAGCTGCCCAGAGTCTCCACATCAACACACCTCTAAGAGTGAGAGCCCCAAGCAAATAGCTCTGTTCTGTCTTTTTACACACTCTTTAGCTGTCATCAAACGTCATCTGAATGACCAGAACTATTGGCTTTGGTCTTAGCAACTCCCCTTAGGATCCTGACGGCTTCATGCCCACACGGGCTGAGCACCTAGTAGATAGGGGTTTGGGCCTGGGGCTTTGCACCTAGTACGGCTCAATCAAAGACACTGAATTAATCATTCTAAAACAATAAGAAAGTCCCAACTTAATTGCCAACACACGTGCCATCTGGTGGAAATCCTAAACTCTCAGCTACCCTTCAGTTTGTCTTTGACTCTACTCGGTGGGCATCACAGATAGTTTTCATTTCTTCTTACTATAGCTTTGGTGTCACTGTCTTTGAGACATCAGCATCCACATTAGTTTGTCTTGGCCAGTAGCATAAAATGAAGTAATAATTTGCTAATGTTGCTACCTCTCTCTAGCAAACAGCATCTAATTTTGTACCAGCCAAACAAAGTATGTCGATGGACTATTGTCAGTTCACACTTGAAATTTAGTTCCATATAGGTAATATTTTAATTTCTTGGTGATAGCTCACTTCAAAGCTGAGAACTCTACGTTCTGTATGGAATAGCAAGTCTTACAAAAGCAATGTTTTTTCATGACCATTATCCTTTTCGTATAAGACTGCTACTAAACTTTCTGAGCTAGCATCCATGTGCAGAAAAAAAAGGCTTATCAGGATTTGGCTAAATGTGGTGCATGTGTAAAGCAACTGATCAAATCCTTAAAAGTTTATTCACATTTATTTGTCCAAAAATCTCCAAATGACTTCAAAGTGTTCTTAGTATATTGACCTTTCATGTCCTTCTGTTTTTGGTTCTCTTCAATTTTATCTCCATAAGTAAGATCATTTGAGGTTTTAACAATAGAAGTATAATTTTTTTTTACAAATTTATGATAGTAACTTTTCAATTTTTGAAAAGTTATTCTGTCTCATTGATTTTGGATGTCACCACATAAGGAGTGCTTCTGTTTTCTCTGGATTTGTCTAACTCCTTGCCTTAAGATAATATAGGCTCTATAAAACTGGTACATGTCAATTAAAAGTTTCAGACCAGCCTTCTCTGCTTGAATCTACTGTCATATTTTCTAACTGTTGTTGCATTGGCATCATTCTGTTTCCGCTTGCCAAGGAAATCAAGTGTTTGCTCACTAGGGCTCACTTTCTGAACTCTTTTCGTCCCCTTCTTGCAGTGATTAAACTTTTTCTGGGAATGGTGATAATAAACATCAGTTTTTGCTCTTGTCCTTTTTCTCATTTTTCAACATGGACAGCTCATTGGCATAGGTGAGTTTGAAGTTGTTACAACTGACTTCTTACTTTTCCTTCTAATTTAATATTGATTTTGACCGTTGCTCTAAATAGGCCGTAGTCTGATTTTGACAGCTAATTTTGACTTCACTGTTGCATCGGTGACTAGTTATTTACTGTCTGTTAAGATAGTTTTGCTTTTTTGTGATGTTGCTCAATGCTTCAAAAATGTGGTATCCCCCAAATCTATTCTTATCCAAAAAACATTTATGATGTGTATATGTGAAACTCCTTTATAGTCCACCAATTTTTGGTCATTTTAGTTTCTTTTGTTAAAGAAAGTTACCGAACGTATTAGAATTTATACATCCTAATGAATAGTGTTGTGTTCAAAGTAGTCTCTTTGTACAAGGACCTACCTACATGTACAAAAATAATTGTAGCAGCTCTTTTTGTGGTTGCAAAGAATTGGAAATTGAGGGGATGCTCATCAATTGGGGAATGGCTGAACAAGTTGTGGTACATGAATGTAATGAAATATTTTGTGCTATAAGAAATGATGAGCAGGATGCTTTCAGAAAAACCTTGAAAGATTCTCACGAACTGATGCAAACTGAAGTGAGAAGAACCAGGAGAACATTGTACACAGCAACAGCAACATTATTCAGTGATCAATTATGAATGACTTAGCTCTTCTCAGCAATACAGTGATGCAAGACAATTCCAAAGGACTCATGATGGAAAATGCTATCCATATCCAGAGAAATAACTGATGAAGTCTAAATGCAGATTGAAGCATACTATTTTCACTTTCTTTATTTTTTTGTGTTCTTTTTTTCTTTTGGTCCATTTGTTCTTATACAGCATGACAAATATATGTTTTACATGATTACACATATAAAACCTATATTGAATTGCTTATTGTTTTAGGGAGGAAGGAGGTAAGGGAGAAGAAAGTGGGAGAAAATTTGGAACTCAAAAAATTTTTTAAAAAATGAATGTTAAATATTGTCTTTAATACTGTCCTTATGAGATTGTTTTTAGAGCCTGTGGTAAGTTGTTTTGAGTATCCTCTGAAGACAATTCCAAAGAAATTCCAAAACATTGTACATAGTAACAGCAATATTGTAATGATAATCAACTGTGAAAGACTTTGCTACTTTGATTGAGACAGTGATTCAAGACAGTTCCAAAGGACCCATGATGAAAAATGCTCTCCACCTCCAACAGAAGAACTGATGAACTCTGAGTGCAAATTGAAACATACTTTTTTCACTTTCTTGTTCTTCTTTTGTATGTGTGTATTTTCTTTTGCAGTATGGCTAATACAGAAATATGTTTTACATGACTTCATATGAATAATAGCTATCATATTACTTGCCTTCTCAAGAAGTAGGGAAGGGTTAGGAGGGAGAGAATTTGGAATTCAAAATTTTAAAAAAATGAACGTTAAGACTTTTAAAAAATGTAATTGGGAAATAATGAAATAAATTTATATCTATATATCTGTATCTATCTGTCTGTCTATCTATCTATCTATCATGTGTATTTTGATTCTGGAAATGGCCAAAAGTCATCTAGAACCAAATTTGACAAAGAAAATAGGCAACTAAGATAAACTGTGCCATGTTTGGTACAATACCAGGTAAAACTTTAAAACTAAGAAGGCTGCTTTTCTTGTATGTCTCATGAACTGATTCTAGATGGACCCAATTGTAAAAGACTGTTGCAAGCAATGTGATATAAATATTCTGCATTTCATTGTACAATCATTTATATGTATATGTAATAAGGGCATACCATACCTGGTATGCCCTTATTTGTTGCTCGATTGACCCTA
This sequence comes from Trichosurus vulpecula, assembly GCF_011100635.1. Lineage (NCBI taxonomy): Eukaryota > Metazoa > Chordata > Mammalia > Diprotodontia > Phalangeridae > Trichosurus > Trichosurus vulpecula. Next base: position 152,873,117 of record NC_050580.1, read on the forward strand.
TAGCAGAACCTTAATTTTCTGCAAAGATTCTGGTTCCACCTTGAACCAAGAAATTAGTGTTGAGGTTTATTTGGTATCAGTTTAGAAGAGACTAATTACAACATTCTCAAATGATATTAATAGATTTACTTGTTTTTTCCTACCAGAAATGACACTTGAAATGTTATCATCCTTATTATGTTGCTTTTTTAATCAGATGAAGATGAGGATGGCGATCGAATTACTGTAAGAAGTGATGAAGAAATGAAGGCCATGCTGTCATATGTAGGTATATTATGCGTAAGAAATACTTTTTAAAATGTTAATGTAATTGAGTTCATTGTTCTTCTGGCCTTCTAAGATATTAAATCTAGACAAAGTATAGCATTTATCACATTTTTCTATGTAATATGTAAGGTTTAAAATTTTTACATGAGAGTTAAGGGCATGCATAATACTTTTCAAAAGAGTTGTACACTTACTGATCATATCATGAACATTAAGAATAATGCATCTTAATGACTTTTGCATTAGGTATAGTACAGGCTAAATGGACTATCAATTTCCTGTATTTTTTATGCAGTACTTAAAGTAACGGCTCATTAAAAATGAACCCCTGGGCTCTAAAAAATTTTTCAAAATCTACTTTCAACTGGGGATCTCTTTTACCCTTCCAGCAGACTACAGTCACATTGTAGCTGCAGGCTTAATATAGATACATGATTTAAAGATGTACTATCTGTTATTTTTATGCCTCACATGTCAGAGAGAAAGAGAGAATCCAAGGTTACTTATTGAGTAAATGTGACTGACTATATCTAGAAGTGACTTATCCTTTTTGTTTTGAATGTCACTGAAAATTTGCATTACCATTTGTATTTGACTGAAGTGGATAAATAAGATGGATGGATATGTTATTAAAAATCTAGGACTTGAACTTGAAAAATTCAAATTTTCTTGAAGCAATTCCTGAGCCCTGATTTGAGGTAACCATCAAAGTTTGCATAGTGTGGTCTAGTAGAAAGTGTACAGGAATGAGAATTATAAGACTTGAGTTATATTTATGCCTCAGTCTTATCTTAGATAATTCCTTAAACTTTGTGTCTCAGTGTCCTCATTTGTCCGTTGAGAATAATGATTTTATATTACCTACCTTATGGGTTTGTTTTAAGGATAAGATGAATCATAGAATTTTAGAGCTTGAAGAGACCTTAGAAATCGTCTTGTCAAACCCCTCATTTTACAGACAAGGAAAAAAATGGCCAAATAATTGCAAATTTTGAATATTTAGTAGAGGAGATGAAACTAGAACTCACGTGTCCTGAGTCCTAGTCTTTGTTTTTTCCATGACACAAGTACATATCAATGCACTGTGAAAAATTAAAAGCCCTGTACCAATGTGAGGAATGATAATCCTGGTGACAGCCTTTTCACCTGAATCTCTCTCATTGGCCAGTAGTAAGGTGATGTTATTTTGGTGGAGGGTTAACTAAAAACATTAGATTACTTTGGTGTAATATAAAATACCAGGAAAGGTTCCTCTGAAATGTTTATTTTAGAGTAGGGAAAATGAATACAAGAGAGATGACATGATTAACAGAGCATTGGAAAAGTCAATTTTCCATTGACTTTCCATTAGCTTCAGTGGGAGTCTTTGTGTATTGAAAATTCAAGACTGGGTTCTTCAGTTTCTTGATAGGCAGAGAGCAGGATTGTCTATTGAAGGTTCTAGGTCTGATTTTAATACACTGAGTTAACTATTGCAAAAGTTTAACAGCTTTTAAAAAAATAAAGTACAAAGCAACACATAAAAGAAAGTTGTAATTTTCTCATACTCCATTGTTTACATCGGTGGTTATTATCTCTAGTAGAGCCACACAGTTAGACATATTTTCATAATACAAACCTGGAAAGATTTGCTTACTTAATGGATATTGATTTATATGATCATAGTAATTATTTGTCAACATTAGTATTTACCTATAAACTATCTGTATTTGTCCAATATCCAGGCTAAGATATCCCTATTGTGTCTGTTTTGTTATCCTCATCAACGTTTCATTCTTTATCTTCTTGACTTCAGGTTCTAATTGTTTCCTTGTTCTAGAATAACATTAGACCCATGTATTCCTGAAGGTACCTGAACTCTAATGAACTGGTTCTTACCTTTCCTAAAGAGAATACTCTATTTCAGGGCAAGGAAAGAGAAATTTTTTCCTTTTGTGATTCTTAATGAGAGTAGAAAAGCACAGTTTGACTCTTTTCCCCCTACTCATATACCGTTTCTTTAATTTGAAGAAAAAATTGAATATTTGAACAGAAGTAAAAAAACCCAAAAAGTCATTTCCTTTCCTAGAGAGTATAATCAACTTTTCATTTGGTTTAACTCTGCATTTGTTCAGGTGGTTGGATTTCCATTGAAAGATTCCAGTGGAAGTCATTTTGAACTCTAAACAGTGATGGATTAGGGAGAATAGTGGCCTTGGCTATACGATAGCCACACAATAAGTGGCACCGAGATTTGTTATTTTTTAATGCTACGTATGTACACTGGTATGCTTTCATGACAAGAATTAGAATCATAAGATAAAGGAGTTACTGATACTTTTTACAATTCTTTCCAGATCTGGTTTTTCATGCAGGATATTTTCCTAATAAATTTATAGCCACACAATTTTTAAAAACCCTCATAAAACTCCTTAGTTATTTTTAAGTCCTTTGACCTTCAAATCCACTGTTAATGAATGTCAATGAAAGAATCATAACAATAATTGCTTATACCTAAATAGTGCTGTAAGCATTACAAAGTTCATTCCACACAGAAAACCTGAGAGGCATGCAGTGCAAGCGTTATCATCCCCAGTCTACCAAATTGGAAGTTAAAGGAATTGCCAGGGCCAGAGCCAGTGTTAGGGCTGAAACAAGAACTCCAGTCTTCTACCTCTAAGACTAGTGATATTTCTACTCTATCCTGTTACAAATAGTAGATTCTTTTCTTTGGTCAACCCGTAGTTGAAGCCAATAGTGATGTGATATAGTAGAAAGTATGTAGGACATGGACTTAAAAGACCTGCTATTCAGGACCCATTTCTCCTATCTATTGTGTAAGGCCATGGGCTATCAACCTCCTTGAGCTTCCATTTCCCCATCGATAAAATGAAGGCAATAGTACTGGTATGACACAAATCACAAGTTTGTTGTGAGGAAGGACTTTATAAACTGAAAGTTGCTACATAGAAAAATGTGAGTCACTGTTACTGACTCAGTAATTGATTTAGCCAGGACTTCACAGTAAAGAAGAAAATGTTTTATATTTCTGGAGACTTCATAGTGAATGAGTTGAAACTTGGAACAGTATCCTACACTTGCTTAAATGAAACCATTTTCTGGCTGCAGGCCAACACAAACATACGTTTTTATCAGTAATGTAAACAGATTTTTGTATTGGAACTGAAAATGTTGCCTTTTTAATTGAAAACTTATCAATTATTTAAATTGCTAGCAGCCTTGGGCTGTTAATTTTATGCATGCTATAATAATGTTGTACAGTGCTATTTGATCCATGTGACACACAGAATATTATATTGTCTAAGGGTTTTGTTGTGAAAATGGGTTGTTGTATAATGTTAAATAATAACCAACATATTAAACCAAAGTCTGTTATCACACATTAGTATCATTTTATGTAAGTTATTTAGAATTTGTTTTGTTTTCTTCATTAGATATATTTTTAAGAGATAATGAGAAGAAAACAAAGCTATAATAAATTGTCTTTTAAGAAAATGTAAAGTAATTTTGTCTCCAAGGAGATATTTAATGTCTTGAAAGAATTCAGCAGCCAAGTGTTATTACAGCACTATTGTGATAGCTATGTGCGTTTTGTTATGAGTTTGTGTTAATCAACAATCTGTTTTTATAGCGTAGTTTCTTGTAAGTTACTGTTGTTAGAATATTCCACTACTGGGATCATGGCTTTTCCTCTGACACTATTGCATCTTTTTAATTCCTCCATAAAGTATTTTTTAATTAGAATTTGAAATGCTTTATTAGGAAAAAAATTATACAGAACCTAAATATTCTGAAAACTAAATACCTGATCATTGCTAATTATTTAAGGAGCACAGTTAATTATTTCTTTAATGTAGTTTTTAATTTGTTTTGTTTGGTTTTTCTCCTTTCTTCTGGAAATCCTTAACACAACAGCTTTTCTGCTTGAATCTTTTTTGTTTTTAACATTTGGACAACAATGATTTTATTTTCATGGGGTCTACATAAGTATGCCCTTGACTCCTTTATTGGTTTATCATAAACATTGTCCATCATTTTGGTATAGGATTAGGGAAGAGAGGATATTTTAGTGTTAACCTCTGCTTTTAGTTAAACCTTCCATTAATCGTTGAGACACCTAACTGTGTACCTTTCTGTTTTGTGTATTGTTTCACATTCTGTTATCTTCAGTATCATTTCAGATGAAGGATTTATTGTATTTGGTTTTGTTTTTGGAAAGTATGTGGGAGTGGAGCAACAGAATTAACAAAAGGAATCCAAGTATTGTTCCCATTCTGCTTCCTGTTATGACCAGTGTAGTATTTCAGGGGAAGGTAAAACTAATTTCTTTAGTGTTCTTTGACCCTTGGCTTCCTTGGCATTTTAAAGATTTAGACTTGATTTAACTTTAATATACTATTAACATGCTAAGATATATATATATGCATGAATATTCATATTGTTACATGCCTATATGTATAAGGTATTGTATACATATGAAGTATTTATATGAAATTGGTTTTTTGTTACTGTTTTTCAGATGTTTTTCAGTCATTTTTCAGTCTTCTCTGACTCTGACCCCATTTGGTGTGTTGGCAGAGATAATGGCGTGGTTTGTCACTTCTTTCTCCGGCTTATTTTACCAATGAGAAAACTGAGGCAAACAAAGTTAAGTGACTTGCCCAGGGTCATACAGCTAGTAAGTGCCAGAGGTTAGATTTGAACTCAGGAAGATGAGTTTTTCCTGATTCTAGGCCTGTCTAATCTATCCACTGTGCCACCTAGGTGCCCCAGATAAAAAATGGAAACATAGAATGAGAATATTAGACCTTGGAAAAGACCTTATTAAGATATTTCCTTTAATCTGTTTAATAGCCTTCTGTCAGCTTTTCCATTTCCATCCTATTCTCTTGGTATGGAGAAAAGTTGAAAAAAACAGTTCACAACTGAATTCCCCCTTGCCATTCTTTGGGCCTTTACAATATTACCTGGTGTTTCTCAGAGACTAAGTACCTGAAATAAACTTAGTTTTCAGTGATTGGTTAGTTTTATTGTTATTATTAATAATAATAATTATTAATTATTATTAATAATATTGAAAATAATAAAGATGTTACCTTGGTATAGCTCCTTAAGGGCTACATAAAGTTTCCCAAAACACTTCTGTGAGCTTGTAGTAGTACATTTTTATTTTACAGATGAGGAAGCTGAGGTCAGGAGATTCAGAATTGTGACCATCGGAGCCAAGATTTAAGCCTAGAAATCCATAAACTGAGCCCCACTCCATTTTCCACTAAGTAATTTTGGCTCAACACAAACCCAAATCCATTGATCCTTCCATCCTACTTCATTGCCACTGGATAAGATAGTGGACAATATGTTCCATTATGGTTTGTTTGTTTTAAAGATAGGAAGATGTCAATTCTATGTAGTTTATTCCAGTAACATTAATCTTATAATAAAAACCGTCCCTTTTGCTTCTCTGACAATGACAGACATTATTACAAGAAGCAGAAAAGTGAAAATAGAGGAAATTAGTAAACTGACTAGAAATTGTCTTCCTTTGTCAGCAACAATAACAATAGCTGGCATTTATAAACAATTTTAGCTAACAACCTCATATACAATTTTACACTTTACAATACTTTGTATGTGGCTCATTTGAGACAAAAATAATCTGCTGCAAGACATTGAGCAAAGACACTGGTCATTATGAATGGTCCTCATCCTAGGCAAGCAAAATAGTCTTTTTCCGTAAAAAAATATTATTTTTCTCTGTGTTAATTTGGCATCTGTATAAATATAAAGAATTATTATTATCCTACTAGGAATCACTTCCAAAGGCATTAAACACAAGGCTTGCTATAGAGACCTCTTTTATGGAATTGCTTCAGGGGAACTCAAGAAGGTGCTAAGCATTCGTTGGCAGCTTGTATGGGAATCCCAGGCTGCTGTTCAGGGCAAGTTTCACAGCAGATAACAGAGATATTTACTACACATTACTGAAAAAATGATTGCAAATTATGGGAATTGCAGTAAAAGGGCTAGTACTCAGTAAATTAGCATCATAGGAAAAGTTGATGGATCCAGAAAAAAAAAAAGTGTAAATTAAGGGTAAATATACCCTTGCTGTGTCTGATATTTTTTACTCACACATACACATACACTTGTTTTTAAATAGCTTCTGAGCAGTATCTTCATCAAAGCAATATTTGAACTGGTCAAATAAAGCAATCTATTTACAGTGGAATGCTTCATTTGGCCAGCTGTCTACATGGCTAGATATTCCTTTTTCTTTTCTTTTCTTTTTTTCCCCCACTTATTTAAGTGTCAGCTTCCCTGAATCTACTATTTTAAATAATGCAGGTTTTTCCTCTGACTTCAGAAGTAAAGCAAAATTTCTATACTCCAGAAGCCAGGTGAAAGGTCAGTGTAGACATTCCCCCAAGCTAAATATGATGATTCTGTGGGCTTTGGCTGAGTAAATCCTATGAATTTTGAGTTTATCAGCTGGTATGACAAGTTTAAACTCTTTCTTATCAATGTGCATTGCTTTAAACTTAACCAATTTGACTTCCATTTGCTGTTGTGTTACCTGTATGCCAACTATAGTTTTGCCGTTTAAAGCAAATAGTGTCATTATTAAACTTTGCAAATTTTTTGTATTTTTTGCTTTCATATAATTAATCATTACGTTTATTTAATAAGTCTGTAAACAGACCCCAAAGCTGTTCCTTGTCGACCTTTTCATGAGAACACTTTTTGCCCTGATTTCCTTTCTTACCACTGAATCAATTAATAAGTGATTATATTGTGGACCATTGCTTCATAAACATTTTAGGAAGAAAGTATGTAAATTTTAGCAGGGGAGAAAACCCCAGTTTGCTGACCAGCCAGTGAAATTTTAGGGCAGTTTTGTGGACAAGTATGTAAATGTAAGCATGAATTTACCATTGAGGCAGATTGGTTTCATGTGTTGTGTGTGTGTGTGTGTGTGTGTGTGTGTGTGTATGTTTGATCTGCTGGGGCAGTTGTGTGCTTCACAGCAGTTTAATTCAGCAAAGAAAATCCTGTTACTGAAAGATATAAGGGATAATTGAAGGGAGGTATAACTGATGACACAATAGAGTAGTATTGTAATTGAGTTTGTAGGCATCTTTCAGTCTTATCATTGTCGGCTTCTTCAAAAGGAAATCTAATAAATTAACTATGGACTACAAATAGTTGGTTAGTTTATTGATTATTGCTGTAATTACTGACTGAGCTACATATAATGGGGTAGGCTTGCAGTATTGGCAAAGAAGGAATTTTAAAATTTTATCATTGGTGGAGGTAGTTAATACATTTTTTTCTTTTAACTTGAAATATTGTGCCAATTATGTTGTCTGTTAGGTCAGATTAAAGATGGATTTAAGAAGCTGACTTATGGTAAATATTAGGGAAACTAATAAAATAAGCTTGATTTTTCTCTTGTCTATAAATTAGAGATGTGGGACTAATAATACTTTTTATAATTCTTTATTGGCTCTACAAAACACCTTTCTTCTAGAAAGTAAATAATATTCTTTCTGTTATAATTAGTCTGTTACATTTATGTGTATCACTATGTTAATAAGGTTGCCTGAAAAAAGTGCTATTTTCTCTGGGCCAATCAAGCAAAACTTCTAGCCATTTTAGTATCATAGGCCTTTGGGGTAGGATTTATTGCATTGGTGGCAGAGTATTTCTGCGGCACTTCTAGTTTCTTTTAGTTCCTCTAGTTCCTTCTAGTACTTCTAGTTTATCCTAGAAGACCAGATAGGAAAAAAAAAAACAAGAGTTGAAGAATATTTTTTGTCCAAACAATGATGTCCAGGTAGATGGTCAAACCATAGAGCCTCTTCCATTAGTCCATGTATCTTGGAGATTACAGTGGGCAGCTGGGTTTAAAATGGAATGAATAGTAAGAAATGAGCAGTTTCAGTTGCTTTAGGGAAACTATGCAGTTCTTTTGATGATTCTAAAGTTTCTCTGAACCAAATCCCCCTTTTTTTTTAAAACACCAATATTCTTCTGGGGATGTTTCTCTCTCTCTCTCTCTCTCTCTCTCTCTCTCTCTCACACACACACACACACACACACTCATATAAATAATTACAGATCATGGAGTGCCACAGTCTCTAAAAAAGTAAAGTTGAGAATCACAAGATCACAAAATCTCTGAGTTGTAAAGGAAAGCTCTCTAAGCCAACCTGAAACCCAACAATAATTCCTTTTTCTACATCTTCAACAAGGTGGTCGTTTAGCCTTCATTTAAAAACCTCAAGTGCAGGGAATTCCATTGCCTCCTGAAGAAACTCATTTCACTCTTAGATCGTTCTCATTGTTAGATGTTTTTTTTATTCATATGGAGCATATTTTTCTTTTTTATGATTCAGGTTCCATGTAGGGAGAAGTTGCCTAACAGTTGAGCCCAAAACTCTTCGATTTACATATTCTATGGAGAATTTACGGAGGAGGTGGATGAAATTTGCACAGAATAGAAAAATGTGGACAGGTTGTGTTTTAGGGGAGGGAGAGAACCCAGTAAAAGAGCCATGTAATGGATATGTAGAAAATGAAGTTTGGGCCTGGTTACAAAATATAAGTATTTAATGGAATAAAACCATAAAGTGAATTAATAGCTTAAGTTGTTCTTTAGAAGACTTGTGACCATAAATTACATGCTTCATCTACCTTTGCCCCAGGAGTACATAGAATTATAACTTTCCTCTGCACAATCCTTTAGCTTTTCTTAATATTTCCTAAAATTTTTCTTCCTTTTATTAAAAATATCTTAGAACCCATACTCTCCTTAGTAGCTTATAAAATATAAAAATAAACTGGGCAGCACTCTAGAGTGTAAATCTTACTAAATCATTCATATCAAGAGTTCTCCCAGATTGTAGTATATTTACTCTGGTGTTGTTACTATAACTTTTGCCATAAAAAATTATGCGGCATATTTTTCTTTAAAAATGACTTCTTATACATTAAGATTAGGAAATTGTATGGATTTGATTGTCTAGACTGTCTGCCCAATTGGTCCAGGACACTAAAGAGTTTAAGAACCTCTGATTTAGAGTCAGTAAGGTGAGTGACCATGCTGGGTGATACTGATTTTGAACTCAAAAGAGGTCTGAATGTGAATCATTTATTATTTTCTTGTGTAATTCAAACTTATTTGTCATGGAAAGACACATAGTAGGCATGAGCAGGCTGTAACACATTACAGATGAGGACTTGCACAGGCATGATATAAAGGATATCAACAGACAAATGTCTGACTAGAAAAAGTAATGGACCTCTCATGGAGAAAGAGTGAGTGAGGAATAAGCAGTAGACACTCCACATTCTCCAAGGATATCCATTAAATGTCCTAAGATCTCAAAGAAGACCCACCTGTCTTCCTCCCCTCCTAAGCATGTTGAATAGCACCGCAATCCCTTGTGGATTTAAGGAAGGACAGAAACACATAGGTTGGGCAAGCATCATTGAACTCTCCAAATATGGTACTTGTGTACTGTCCTTAGAAGAAATGTCACCTGTTTTTACATGAGAGGTGGGAAACCGTATCATTCTTTGTTTAATATAAGAAACAGGTACTGAGAAAGTTGGTGCCTTGAAAAATCATTGGTGAGATGGAGAACAGAAAATGAAACTGATGTTTAGTTTAGTTAGATTGTACACTAGATAACTAAATATGTCTCTCAGAAATTTATCCAAGAATACCTATTTAGTGAAAGGTCTTATAGAATGGGAGTTATTGGTTGAACTGGTTCGATCAGCCTAGTTCTACTTCTGTTGTTCCAAAACTTTCAACAAACCTAGTTAGAAGTCTCTAACATGGACATACTATGATTAAATAAGAGTATTCCTATATAATTTTTCTTCCAGAACACTTACTTTGTGAAACTATTTTTTATTTGTTAAATGTGTAGACTTTCTTAGTCTATGTACTTGGCTGGTTAGTGTTGTGGTTCTTTTTAAAATTTGTAACTTAGCTCTTATGTTTCTTGTTCTTCATTAGAAAAAAATGTACTTTTAGTGTTATAGGACCCTTCTTAAATGGCAGTTTTTCATGAAGAAGAAAACATTGTAGTTATTGATTGAATTTGCTATTAGAATTTGAATTAGGTTGATTACAAATAGGAAAGCTGATAGCTCTCCAAACAAAACAAAGCCAAAGAAAACATGTACTTCTTATCCCCTTGTTGAATGTGGCCCCCAGTCTCAAATTAATTAGATTTTGAATAACTCTGCTAAACTTTGTGTCACATCCTTATTAAAATTGTTTAAGAATTTTTACAAGCATCTCAGAGGGATGCTGAAACTAATCTGCAGCCGGTTCAGGAAGCTCCATTAACAAATCAAAACTGATTCATCTTTACCTGGTTAGCTTATTGATAATTGCCTCAGTTACTGCATGAGAAAGAGAACACCAAGAAACAAATCTAATAACTGTTAATACTAACTTTGATTTAATGAAGCATCTTTTACACTGGTAATTTTGCGTGAGTGAGTGCTGGAGAAATTTTGGCAGGTGGATAAAATGAATTGTACTTAAAATATATTTTTATATATGATGCCCATGATTCATATAGGATTACAGATGCTCATACAGGATTATAGATATAGACGGTAGCTCTAGGTAGTGACTTTGCTAACATTACTTTGATTGTTCTAGTCACTGTGAGTATCTTGGCAGCATGAGCCTACCTTGTTTGAGATACATTTCAAGCCTATTAATTTAGTATTTGGAATTATTGATGGGTTTAATCCTGTTTAAAACGAAATAGGAGCTATTCCTCCTCTCCCTTCCCTGCTTTCTTTAGAATGGAAGGTAGGAGAAAATGAAAATTTTGGAAAGAGAAGGGGAGCACAAACAGGAAGAGGTTGACTTGATGCCAGAAAGGGTAACCATTTTAGTTTTTTGGTACTTCTTGATATAGAAGAGGCAGCAGTAGTGACAGAGCTCCTGGGAACTCTGCTTAGTTTTATGGCAGTTCAGAAATTAACTCAGCCTTCTTCATAAAGGTCATCCTAGCCTGGGGTTTGAAATGGGATTAGGGATGTACTGTTCCAGTACTAAGAATTTAGTTTGGGAGGACCTTGTTTATGACAAACCTTAATAATTTAATTTATTTAGGTATGTAAAACTTATCTCTCTTTTGGTCTTAATCAGGAATCCCCAGTAATACAAAGACATTACAAACAAGATTTTAGTGGGAGAAAATCTACTTCACGTTTGAAAGGGTTCAGTAATTTTGCCTTTAGAAAAATTAACAAATTACCCATTTAACATCATTAATCTTAACTATGAGTGAGAATAGGTTCCTATATAAGAAGAGATAAATTTCCAGAAATTTTCCGTTGACATTAGTAGCCTATATTTTATCAATCATATGTCAAAGATCTAAAGTGAAAAGACAGAATTTTTATTTATTTGTGAGGTAAATAAATAAAATAAGAAAACAGGCCAATTTCATGCATGCAAGGTTTTATAGTAGGAAAAAATGCATTGCACCTATTCTCACCCTTTATATTTGAGGGTATTTGTTTTCAAATTTGACCCCAAGCACCGTTTTCAGACACCTCTATAATTAATTTATTATATTAAGGCATAAGAAGATTTTGTTTGCTTTTGTTTCTAGGAATGTGTTGAAGTAGTAACTGAAATTACTTACCTATTGTACATAGCAGTTAATTAAAGAAAAGCATTAAGTATGGGAGAGCAGCACTGGTGCTGTTGTCTTGTATCAGTATAAAAAGGCAGTAATTTTTTTGACAGCCACTGATTGGAAAGTTGCTTGCAGCCTTCCAGAAGCAAGGGGTACATGCTGTGGATCAATAACTGGCAAATTTTCCATTAAAAAGAATACCTGAGCAATGTTCCAAATAGCCACTGGCATCTTAATTTTCCATGGAAACCTCAAACGCTCAAGTGCCGAGGACAAGTCATTTTCGGACAATTTTTCCAGACTACTTGTTAACAGTTATTGCTGTCCCAAAAGGTTGACAGCCTACATGATTGATATTTCATTTACTTGTCATCACTGTTTGAGTAATGGCGAGTGCTGTATTTCTGTGGTTTTAAGGAACATAGTCTCCTGAAAAACGTTTGCCTTAGTGTTTATTCCACAGAGGATGTAGTGCACATTTATACTGTATGTATATAAGTCTTTAGGGTCATGGAATGGGAGAACCGATTTCCTTTACAGTTTGAAGGCCTCTGGAGAGCAGGGAACATTTTTGTAGCCCCCTAGCTATCAAAAATCTACTTTCATTTTATTTTTTATAAAGGTGAAGAGAGTATTACTTGTGATTTCCTGAGATAATGTAGAATTTTATGATCCTATATATTTCTCTACAAAATTCACTTGATACAATAATTCCATTTTACATAATAGTTATTACTTAAGAATTACACTGTGCAGAAAAGTACAGCAAAATTATATGTAGTGAAAACCTTTTGGGGAAATTAACAAAGAATCACAAAGGAGATATTCCCTAAATGTGGCAACTAAATGGTAGTCATTTGTCTCTTAATGCCAAAGTGCTAGTGTTTGGTTCAGGGAGAATGCCCTTAGAAGACACCCTCTCAAATTACTTCACCAGCAGTTTTTGTCTTTATATTTCTATCAAGAATATTTTGGGTCATCTGTTAGTAGGAGTGAAGGAACAAAAGCCATCTCTAAGGCTGGTATTCACTTGAACTTTAACGATTCATGCTAGTACCCATAGTTGCTGAGAGAAGAGGAATAAGCTAGTAAAAACTAATATTTATTTAATCACAAAATTTAATTTAGTTTAGTAAAATACTGTTATCGCTGTGAGGACTCTGAAACACCCTGAAAGTGTTTGTTTTCATTTCCTAAGTTTCCTCATTGTTACAAGTTTAATCGTGCATTGAAAGTCGTCCATAACAAAATGTCTATAAGGATAAGGATTCTTTGTTTTGTGCTGGGTTTAAGCATGCTTGGAACTTGGCAGCGGTCCTTTTGTATCACTTTAATTTGATCTTCTTTGGAGCCCTCCTGGTACTTATTAATGTAATAGCCTTTATAGTTTAGTTTTAGATTATGTTTTCATTGGATATATATATATATATATATATATATATATAGACATGGATATATGTATACATATGCGTATACATATGAATATGTAAAGAATATTTGTCTCATTAGCTGGCATGTGGAGCAAAGTCAGATATGAAACATATGCATCTTTATTTACCAGATTGGGGCAGGGGTGGTGTGGGGAAGAGGTAGCAGAGTAATTTAGCATTAAAATCTGTTTATGTTCCTTTTAGTAAGTAACATTTTAAAATATTTTCAGAAATTATATAAAGTTTTAATCAACATTTTTACTTTTAAAAACAGGTGTCATTTGTATCTGGGGGATTATATTGTACTAAACTTTCAGGCCTAAGCATTCACTATAGTCATTTTGATGTTCAAATAGGGGGAAAGTATTCTCAAGGCTGATATGTATATTAGCAATTTTAAAAAACTACTATGAATTAAACAACCCATGAGTGTCCATTCCAGTATTCATGCATTACTGAGTAATCTCTTTCTGTAATCTCTTTGCAGTATTATTCCACAGTAATGGAACAGCAAGTAAATGGACAGTTAATAGAGCCTCTGCAGATATTTCCAAGAGGTAATGTTTAACAGATTCTAATCAACAATGATTATTTCAGTAAACTATTTCATCAACAGTTATGTTTTCCAAAGGTTTAAATGCACATAACGTGATGTTTGCTCTTAATTCGAAAAAACAAAAGAAGTATTCATTATTGTGGGGATTGCAGGCTATATTATAGTTATGGCAGATAAAATATCTAATTTACTAGAGTAAATTAAACTAACTAGATTGTATTTTGTTTTCAAAATGCACATTTATATACGCTTAGAGAACTCTTTGGGATTTACACGTTTTCCAATCCAAGGCAAATGAATAACTTTAATTCTAGTTATTTGTAAATTGTGACTCATGATGATGGCCAGTGAGTGTTGTTATTGAGTGGAATATTTTCAGTCAGTAGGGAAATAAAATTAGCTCAGAGTTTTTAAGGGAGAAAAATTGGTAGAACACTTAGTGGTTTGTTTTGTTACTTAGAGGAAAGTCTCTATAAACAATGAGAAGTTCACAGGAACAGCCATTTAATAGTTAACCTTTTAAAAATTATGTAGGGGCGTAAGGGTAAGCCAGTGGCACATGGAGCCAAGTGGTCTTTTTGCCTTCTGCATTGGGCAGTGTTGATCTTTTACCAGGTGTGAATATTTAAAATGTGGAGACTTTTCAGAATTCGGATAATGTTGGAAAGGAAGAGTTTACTTATGTAAGTCCATTGCTACTTTCCAGTTTATATGTTGTGTGTCTTGGAGTCAGTGTTTCCTAATCGATGATACTGATAAATTTCAATTCTTTAAGTATATCTTCCAGCATTAAATTAATTAAAATAATGAAAAAGAAAACTTATCCTTGTTAATTTGCTTTTGCACAAATAATTGTAGAATGAGTTTTCCAGTGAAACATTCTAGATTTTCATTACTTGTGACTCTGAAGTTTGAACTGGACAGTTAACCAATAGAAATCTTATTCATAATAACAAGGTCTTAAAAGGAAGTTTGCTTACTTGAATGGTCACTTTTGTTATTCTATATAGAAGTTTGGGAGCTTTAGTCTTTCAGGCAGATCAGTTTTTGTTGGGTTTTTTTTTTTTTGCCAGCTTGAAAATTTCTGTCAGTTCCTTTCCAAGATTAGCAATATACTAGTCATTTTGATGCAATAAATATCATTTGTACAATATTATAAAGAATTTAAGTACTGCTTCTGATACAGATTAGCTGTGTGACCCTGGGCAAGTCACTTATCTTATCAGTGCCTACTACA
The DNA here is from genome assembly GCF_011100635.1 of Trichosurus vulpecula. Classification (NCBI taxonomy): domain Eukaryota; kingdom Metazoa; phylum Chordata; class Mammalia; order Diprotodontia; family Phalangeridae; genus Trichosurus; species Trichosurus vulpecula. The sequence continues at coordinate 152,888,285 of NC_050580.1, forward strand.
TTAAAACTACAAACCACTGAGCAGTTGCAGATTTATGTTGATAGAGGGAGTTTTCTCACCAGGCATTGCTCTATACCAATAAAATCATAGCTCCAGGGAAAAATAAAAGCAAATTAAAAAAAAAAACTCCTCTGTTTTGGTGATCTTATTTTTTGTTTTTACTAAAACCTTTTCAAGTCCAACTTGATTTCTTCAAGGTTTTGAGTCTTAAGGCCTCTGTTAGTTTACTATAGTCATATTGCCCTAACAACTTTTGGTATCCTTACATAAAATGATAGAAGATTATCTGATCTGACCCTGAGGGAATTTTTTTACTAGATTATTTAAAATTATTAATTTGTTAATGAAAATAGTATATTATTGACACTTGATATTTATTTCACACTTTAAGGTTTTATATGCTGTCTTAGTGTATTAATCAATGTTTCTATCTTTTGAAGGATATAAAAGTTAAAGTATAGGTAAGGTCAGAAGAGTTGGGAGGATTGAGCAAAACAACTGCCATAGGTAGAGGGAAGCTGCTCAAAAGTACTAGAAATTATCAGTGTACGTTCATTCACTCTGTTTTGCCCCATATAATCACAGAATGTCAAAGCTTCAAGTTCAGCTAGTCTGTTTTCCTCATTTTACAGATGAGGAGATGAAGGCTCAGGTGAAGTGACTCTTCCAAAGTGACCCAGTTGATAAACATGCACGGCTGGGTGTTGAACTTACTTGTTTGATTCCAAATCCTACATCATGAGCTCTCTGATTCCACTGCATCATCTTTAAACACTCAGGCTATGGGAGCACAAGTCTCCCTGTTATTAAAATTCCTTTATTTTGTGTGCATACATTTCTAGCAGTTTGTAGTAATTTGTTGCTGTTTAAATGTAAGTGAGATAAGACAAGTTGGATTTGGAATTGAGGTTTAGATATGTCTTCAAAGCCTGTGACCCAATAGGGAGAAAAAAGATGATTCAATTTCAAGACATTCAAATGTATCCTATTTCCCAATATACATAGCTGCTTTGAATACTTGAATAGTGATTTGTATTTTATAATGAGGCCCCCTTTACAATTAAAATGTAGCTTTAACTATAGGCAAATGTATAAATTCACTAGATTTTCAATAACTTGGGTTTCTTTGATTATAAGAGGGAATGTTGCTAGAGAGTTGCCCCTGAATCAGTCTAAGTCCTGTGTCTGATGTTTCCGGACTGTATGACCCTGGCCAAGTCATTTAAGCTTTCAGTTCCCCTCAGAAGCTCTCTCAGTTGGAGAGCAGGTACTTATCTACATTTCTTGAGGGAATTCCTTGTTGGAAGTTCCTTACATGAGTGAAAATATAGATCCAGTCCAAAAACACAGAATGCTGTACTTTTGTATAGTACAATGTATGGTACTTTTGGATTTTAAGGATTTTTTTTTTTTTTGCATAGCCTTTAAATTCTTGATCATAAAGATTTGAGAAACCACACGAAGACATGGAAATCTAGTGATTGGAGATCAAGATTAAAGCCTGTTTATTATTCATGGCAAGAACTTACTTATTAAAAGTAACATTTATACATGAAGTATTCCAGTGGAAGTACTCTAAGTGTTCTTTAGCAATGGGCTATCAAGGACTGGGCATTGAGTGTATGTGTCTATTCTTTTGTTCGAAAGATTTATTTACATGTTAAAGAAAAGTATATTTGGAACAAGATTATAATTTATTCAAGAAAAATACTCATTCTCAAATGGATTTTTGATCACATTGATTTGAATGTTCCTTCTAAGAAAGAAACAGTCACAAAAAATATTTTATCAGACTATCAGACTGCTGAGAGAATAACCTAGGACATTCACATATACTGGAAATGGGTGAAATGAAAAGAAACCTGATGTGTTTAGTAATTGTTACTCATGACTTCTGATTAATAAATAGTTCTTTTCTTACTGTCAGAACAGAAGTAAAATACATGTGCATCTAAGAGGGGAAAAAAATCAGATTCATCCTTCTTAAAACAATCAATCACGATTGACAGGCCCTTAACATACAATTTGTAGGGCACTATAGTTTTCAAATGGAAACCGTCCATGACACGTAGCCAGGAGCTTTTGTATTTTTAACATTTGATGGAGAAGCATTTGCTGAATAGGAAAAGTGCTCACTTGTAAAAGAGAATATAAAGAAATTACATTTCTCCTTTGGTACTCCATCTTCAGGCTTAAATATTAGTAGATGTCAGTATTTATAAGTGACATGATGCATTGAGTTTGGTATTTTTGTGTTTTGATATGACCCATCTTCTTATAGTTATACAAACTGCTCCCTAAACTTGAATGCTGCTTCTTGTAATCTGCAGTAGCCTTTTGGCAGAAATTTTTAAAAAATGATGTTGAAAGAAAGAAAAATTTATTTTTTACGATACTTTAAATGATAGAGGAAATTAAATGTAAGAGAGTAAAAAGATATTACAGAAATTTGAGTTATGAAAGGAATCTAATCACTTTAGCTCAGTTAACTTGATTTTGGTATGTTTTAAGCAGAAATTGGAATTTATATTAGGTAATGTCAGAAAGCTCTTTGCATTTATAAATGCTCACTCCTGCAAGTTAAAAACCTTGGTTCATAATTCCCACTTTGGGTCTAGGGAGCCACTTTTCAATCATTTCTCTCTGCTAATTTTGGTGTCACCCTCATTTCTTTTTAAACGATTCATTTTGAGCAAATTTGTAAATGGCCCTGATGTGTTCTACAATTTAGTCAATTACTGTTTCAGCCTGCAAGCCTCCTGGGAAACGGAACATACATGGCCTGAAGGTACGAATTTCAATAATTGTTTCAGTAAAGTTAGATGGATTTGTAATGCTGTGTTCCACTTATTGAAATGTCAAATAAAACTGCACTTTCTCAAGCTCTGACAAGCAGTTTTTTTAAAGGGAGGTGGGGGAAAAATCATCTGTAGCATATGCTTAATATCTACATATGTTTGGACATGGGCTGTTTTTTAGTGAAATCTTTTTATTCTTTGAATCCTTTTGTCTTTGTAAATGTGTTCAATATGATTCTAGGTATTAGTGCAGATAAAAATTTGAGACAGAATATAGAATTTATTCAATTGATTAAGATCATAACTGTATTGCATAAATATCCTCTTTTAGGCATAGTTGTGCCTGAAACATGTATTTGTTTGGTGCTTTTTATGTTTCTTTTTAAGTTTTGAATTTTGCATCACAGAACAATGCTTCCACCTTTAAATAGAAAAAAAATCTATTTCTGAATCTTGATCATTTTCTAACTAATTACTTAGATCCATAAGGCTCATGTTATCCTATGTTCTTCTCAGTAGCAATTCACCCCATATCCTGATGATTCATGATACCTTTAGAGGCATATCTAACCTCTGGATACATCCATTATTTTCCTTTTGTGACCAAATTGTCATGTCTGTGGTAGATCTCAAACAATTAATTGCCACTACTTTTTTATTTCCTGTTCTCCTTTCCTTTTAAAGTGTTGTTTAACTAAGCATTTAACATGTAACAAGGATCCGAACATTATGCAATATGCTGGTAATGTAGTACCTTAACCTACATACTGAATAGACTCCAACCATGGGCATGCCTAGCAACAAGCTAATTAACCTTCATCACGAAATGAGAAATTTATGGCAAATTACAGGTTAATTAGAACCGTGTCCTCAGAACACAAATGACTGATAAAGATTCTTTTTTTGCCTGCAGGTGAATACACGGGCCGGGCCCTCTCATCATAGCAGCCCAGCAGTTTCAGATTCACTTCCAAGCAATAGGTGAGAACAGAATCCCATTGTATGTTCAGTTAAGGAAAGGAGGGGCTTGTATGAAGACATCTCTTTCCCCTTATCCCCCCCCCAAATTAACACATGACTATTAGGAAATTGAGCAATTATGTAATATTAGTTATATATTGACTAAGCATAAAGGAACACATATAGAAAAAATAATTTAGATATTAATCATTCATAATTTTGACTCTTCATCTAATATTTAACTGCTAAAGTGATTTTCCTAAAAACATGTATTTCACCCCACTCAGTAAAGTGTGGTGAATCCCTATCAACTCCGGGATCAAATATAAAGTTCTTGATTTGCCCTTTAAAGCCCTTTGCAATCTGGCCCCATCCTGCCTTTCCGGACTTCTTACACTTTACTTCCATCTATATATACTATGTGTTATCTAGTGACAATAGTTTATTTGCTGTTTCTCATACATGACACTCTGTCTTCTAACCCCATAATACTGATTGTCCTCCATGTCTAGAATGCTCTGCCTCCTCATCTCTGTGCCTAAACTTCCCTTGGTTTTCCTTCAAGCTTCAGCCTAAATCCTACCTTCTTCAGAAGGTCTTTCTAGTCCGTCCTTTTCCCTACTCCTCACCCCCATGCTGTTGCTTTAGATTCTACTCTGTGTGTGTGTGTGTGTGTGTGTGTGTGTGTGTATGTACATTGTGTTTACCTAGTTATTTACATCTTGTTTCCTCCATCAAAACGTGTGCTCCTTGAGGGCAGGAAAAGTGTTATTTGCCTTTTGTTGCATCCCTGTGCTTAGCACAGTGTCTGGCACATAATAAACCTTTAATTAATAACTTCTTTACTGAGTGAATGATAAGAATTTAACTCTTCTGTGCAAGCTGATCTTACTTTTGACTTACTTTTCTTCTTATAATAATAACACATTCTTTGGGCTTTTGTAGAGTAGTTATAGTCCCTTATTGTTCAGTGGCTAATGATAAGGTTTTGTGAGTTATGAGTTCTGTATCTTTGTCCATCCTATACTTACCCATCTGTGGGAAATTGTAGGGCTCATTAGCCATTCTGCCAGAGAGAGAAAGGATAGGGATGGGGGCAAAATCTGAATTTGTCGTTTTTCCTTTTCTTTAGTATTTCTAGACAAATGAGGGGGACAAAGATTGAGTTTGTTGGTTAGGAAGATTTGAGATTCTCAATATATTTCATGAATCTGTCTCACTTGGAGGGATAAACCAGAGTTGACTATCATTTATGATATCTTAACCAGGTAGATAAGTGTCTAATGTAAAGCAGAATTGTATCAAAGGAAAGAATATGAGCTCAAGGGCTCACATCCTGGCTCTGCTACTTACCAGCTAAAAGTCTCTCCCTCTTATGTGCCTCAGTTGGGCAGCATGGTATAGTGACTAGAGAACTCACTTGGGTTCTGCCCCCACCTCTTAGATATGTTGCCTGTAATACGCTAGCCAGGTCAGTGAACTGCTCAGTGACTCAGGCACTTCCATGAGCCCAGAGGAGGCAGAGAAGATGCTGATCTCTCTTGGGAGAACAACTTTCTCACAGGGAGCTCTAGAAGCAGGATTCTCTAAAACCATCTACAGAGAAAAATCCATGCATGGGGATCTAGCTAGGGAAGACAATTCTGCAAAATCTAGCAAACAAAGTTGTGGCTGAGTGGGAAGCTGACTAGATCTGGAATCAGAGGTGTCCTGGGTATCCTGTCACTTTCTACTTGTTTGACCTTGAAAAGTATCCTCATCTGTAAAATGAAGGCATTGAAGTAGATGATCCCTAAGGTTCCTTCTTGCTCTAAATATTGAGTAAATATCTGAGTACATGAACCCTATAATCATCGTCTTCTCCTTATAAAAAACTTCATTGCCTGCTGTATTTGGAATAAAGAATTGGGCTTTTAGTCACATCTTTGCTCTTTGGATGCGTGATAATCCATACTTGCTTAGAGCATTTTAAGACTGTAGACAGTGCTTAGTCTTTCTGGTTTATGAATTGACAGCTCTCTGCACATAATAAAAAAGTCTTACTGAAAAGTACCACAGTCATAAAGTTAGTTTCCTGATAGATACAGCCTTCGTAGAATTCTAACAGGCATTTGATCCTGGAATAGTCTGTTAAAATATCCTTGCTACATTTTACATATGTAAAATGCATTGCTTTAACTTGTTCAAATTGATGAATGCCAAGTAGGTTATAGTAACATACTTCCAAGCTCTTTACAGATAACTTTTGGTATGTGTGATGTCACTGCTTGGGATTTTAAAATGCTTTGAGGGAGTAGAATTATTTTAAAAAAGTGTCTCATTTATACATATGCTAAAGCAAAGGTACTTTGAGCTTAGTGTTTCTCAGTGTGTTGCTTAGTGTTGTCAGATCACCTTGTCACTAAACATATTTTGCTTTTCTAGCTTAAAGAAGTCTTCTGCTGAATTGAAAAAAATATTAGCCAATGGCCAGGTAGGTGTCATTACATATTAACATGTAAACACAACAGTGACTTGTAACTGTTAAATTTTTCAACTATTTTGTTTTTATAAACATGGAGTCCAAGAATATCTTTATGTCATAAATGAATTACGTGGTTTAATTTGATTGGCAGAGCAATTTACAGCCCATTCTTCAAATAGTGCTAATGGATTTTCACTCCCAATAGATTGAAGCACCATATCCACCCTACTGCCACCTCTGTTCAAAAAAAAAGTTAATCAGTTCTGAATAACTGTGTTGACCCCTGGGTTGCTTGAATGACCTTTGCATTTCGAAGGTCATCATTTACTTTCTTCCTTGGCCTTTAGAAAAGGGAAAGAAAGACACCATCTCATTCCTAACTCCTCGTTTTACTTTGAATCTAACATTAGCTTCTTAGGTGAACAGAATTATAGCAGACCTTCTGGCATTTACGATTCCTCTGCTTTAGGTGACCTTGGTCTCCCCAGAAGGTCATCTGAAGTTGAATGGCCCCAACTAGCAATTGATGGACAGGTAGACCTTTAGGCCAGTCATTTCTCCCTATTTTTGATTCAGGTAGATGGAGAGATCTAAAGTAGTATAATGATTTTAAATGTATACTGGTAAATTAAGCCACCTACAGGATACTAGATTCTTCAATAGCAACATAAATAAGTTTTAATGTTTGTTATAGTAGGAGCCCTTTGATAGCCTTGGAGGCAGGCACCTGTCCATTGCGATCAAGCCTGCCTATTAGGCTCTATTGACTGAGACATCTGTGTCACTGCAAATAAAAGACTCTTATTGATTTTCTTAACTGCTGTTCACTTCCCCTCCATGTTTCGAAGGCTGAAATCTTAATTATCTCAGATGCGTATTCAGTGCCTTCCCACACTGACCTCTCCAAGCCTCATTGGCATTTCATGAATCAAGTACTTGTAGTGGAGCATGTCAAGAAGACAAAGCTGCCTCTTCATGCTTGTCCTTTACTATCACCTGTAACATTGTGGCCCTTTAAAAGATGACGATGGCAGCAGCAGGGCTGCTGGACACCTTGTTTGTTTAGCACAGAATCCTTTGAACAGAGATAGAAAGAATTGGTGAGGTTTTTGTTGGGGGTGAAGGGAGGGTGGTGCTGTGGAGATAGAAGGGAATTCTGATAGCTATACAGAATGTATATTAGACCTCCCATATCCTAAATGCAAACAAGGAATATTTATCTATGTATCATTTTCATAAACTCAATAATTCTCTAATATATTTTAATTTAATCAACCAGAGGAATTGGCTGTATATAATGCACATGCTTGGCCCTGTCCTGTACACATTCGTTTACAGCTGGTTTGAAACAAAATTTACCTCAAACAAATGTAAGAATGAGATACACAGTGTCTTTACCATGTTTTTATTCTGGTACTTATTTAAATCACTTATAAGACACACCTGTACCTTTTAAAGAACAAAACACTTATTTCAATATTGTCCCAAAGTGGAAACATTGGCATGAATTTGTTCTGCTCGGGTAGTGGCACATTGATTGTGATAGATTTCTTTTAAAAAAATGAAATGCCATCAGTCATTATCCACTATGGGGTCAAAGAAGAAGTTTATTATGAATGTTCAATCATAGATCAGTCATCTTTGTTACAAGATAAATTCTAAGGGGAATTTTTTTGAAGGCATAGAGTATTGAAAATTTTAAGTTCAATTTTTGTTTGTCCCTTAGGGCTATGATATCTACACTAATAAAAAACAAAGCTCTTAACTCTTTTTTTAAAAAAAAATCTAGCCTTTAGCTTTTCAATTTTTTATTAACTAAAGAAAAGAATATTATAAACTGACCAAATAGCTTATTTAAGTGTACTTACCCTAGTGAGTTAAGAACATGCTGGAGTGAGTGACTGATGTTGCAGAGTCATATAGCAGTGGGCAGCAAGGTGAATTGGTAGGTTTCTTCTGGCTTAAGTGCTGGCACTGCTTGGTGTGGGAGATATGAGTCGCACTTGGCGTTACTTTAACACGAGCATTGTTTTTGTTTGTTTTGTTTTTGGTGGTTTATGCTATCAAGCATTAATAATGATTTGCCTTTCCACTAGTCTCCACTTAGATTTAATAAGGAATTCATATTAATCATTAAAAGAAAGGGACATGATTCTTCAAGTTAATCAAATATTGACAGGTTAGAAATAGCTTTCTGCCTAGGTTCATTGATATAGGTTATGTGATATAAATATTTATTTCTTTTCTGTCACTCAGAGTAAATGCCACCAATTGATTCAGCATTGATATAGTGTCAACAGTTCATAAGAAACATTTGACTGGCTTGTGTTTTCCGATTAGTCTCTGCTCTATAAAGTGGGATTTACTAAATCTCTCCAATTGTCTGCTCATGGAGTGTGACTGCTTTCTGAAACCGTTATTGCTTCGATTTGTGAAGCAAAGGTCTAGTGGTAGGACTTAGTTTCTGTCAAAGCTTTACATATGAAATAAGGATTAATTGAGCATTTTGGTTTTAATGATTTCTAAGAGATGAGCACTGATTCTTCCAAAGACAGACAAACATAAACAAAGAATGTTTTGTTTGCTGATCCATAATTGAATTCTATTTCATTTTTCCCATTAATCCAATTAATTTTGTATCCAATCAAGTTCATCCTTTAAAGTTTAGCATTTAGTCTTTGGTGGTGGAATCATTATTTTTATATTATCAGTAAATGTTGGAAGTTTCCATTTTTTTAATAAAAAAAGTAAAACATGAGTTATGTTCTGCATATTTATCAGACATTTGAAGTTAAGCTATATCTCTCATGTGCTTTCTGGCATGTATTTGCTTCTTTCTAGTCTAGTACGGTATCATATCTTCCATATTGTCTTTTCTTTGTAGCTAATTAAGAATATCTCAGAAAAGTTAGATTGCAGCTTGTAGAGGTTTACGAAGGAAGTCCTTCTTGAATCTTTTCTTCAGTTTCTTTCTTCCCCTCGTTAATTAGACTAATTGTTTTAAGTTGACAAAGGTATTGTTATTCCTGATAAGTCAAATATTTAATAGTACTGAAAATCACAGATACAGAACTAATCTTCAACCTGTAACTTTGGGTTGTTCTGCGACATTCACCAACTTTATAAAAACTTTGTGCTATTAAATAAGTTAAAGAAGCATTCACATATATAATCTATCATAAACCAGTTTTGTCATCTGTACGTAAAACTTCACATTGAGTGAGAAAAACTTGAACGGAACTATTCTTATCCAACTTAGAAGCCTAAAGTCATACTGTAACATATTTCTATCTTCTGCTTTCACTGTGAACCTTACTTCCTTTCAAGACAACTAGAAAATTTTTTTTTGTAACATTTTGCCCCATATTTTACTTTCTTACATGTATTACTTTCTCTGTTATTCTTTCCCTATCTAAATATCATTCCTTCTCTTCATATACATACATAAATATGTTATTCCTACTCTGCCTGTCACTTCTTTTTTTCCTTTTTTTTGGACTTTCTGGTGAAAATTGTTTCTGCAAACTCTAGGGCTTATCTGTCCGGTTGCTGTCTTACCAGTTCATACTTACCTGTGTCTATCTCTTCTTTTCCTTCTCTCTTCCTTTCCTCTCTCCCCAATCAATATCTGTTATTTTTCATTAACCAGCTATATTAACATGGAACTGAAATACATTATTGTTCTTTATTGAGTAATTTTTCTTTGATTCTTAGATGAGAAAGTAGGCAAGTTTAAATATTTCTCTGTCTTTTAAAAATTACTTTTTACTTGTGTGGTAGCACTCAATGGATTCCTTTCTGCACCTTTAGTGAAAAGAACTTTTCCTGCCTTGACTTCTACTTGAGTTAAACTTTTGAAGAAATTACGTGGCATTGGACTGTGTGTCTGGATTCACTTACTATTATGTAACTTTGGATAAATCATTTGACCTCTCTTGACCTCATCTATATGATGAGAAACTTTCCAAAGTCCACACCAACTCCAAAATTCTGTGATTCATTTTTTGCAAGAAACTCAACTGAGACCCGGATATCCAGTGCACATGACTGTAATATTTTCATCCTTTATTTAATCGGCTTATGATATTTTAACCATAACAAACATTTCTATGCTTATTTTTGGGAAGAATAAATATGTCCACATTAGTTGAAAACTTAGAACTAATAGTTCCCCTGGGATGTGCTTTTTTTATACAATTACCTTAAGTGATTTTGTCATAGGTAAAGCATATGAAAACTTGGCAAATTTTGATTATAAATATGAAATCCTCAGGATGTTTTCCAGTGTCTCTTCCTAAACCTGATTGTGATTTTCTTTTATATGGAGAAATTTTTAGTAGATAACCCAAATAGGATAAAAGATCATTCGGTTTATAGATGAGTCGATTCTGAAATACTTTTAGATAGTATAGAAATGTATTGACCAATATTTTTGTTGATTGCAGTTCAGCTTCCTTGTCTGACCCAACCTGATCTGCCGCATGTCTGTTTCTTAGAGTTTGTTTCATTCTGTCTCTTTTTTGAACCAGATCTTTGTGAGATACTAAATGTCTACCTTGGTTTTCACTCTCTGCAGATAAGATTCATAGTGCTCTCTAACTCCTGGCCATTCCCTCTGTGTTGGTTATCTCTTAGAGGATTTTAGATTAAGAGCTTGAAAGGTACCTTAGAAGACATCTAATACAGTATATCCCCTCTCCATTTGACTGAGTCCCACAGAGGACTTGGGATTTAAACTTGGATTCTCTGACTTCAGAGCCAGTCTTCCTCTTAGTCTCTTTTTTACTGGATGTTTACAACTCCAGATTAGTTAGGAGTACTGAGAGTATATCACTCCTTATTTTTCCAGGTTAGCTATTAATTGAGAAAGGGCCAGGGCTTGGGACAAGTCAAAGGATGAGAGAGTACCACCCCTTCTTCACCTCACTCTCCCGTCAGTGTTAAAGCTGTATGCTGGACTTTGTTACGTCTATTCACTTTTTCTTGACTTGTCCAGATGCACTAGGCCAAGGATTCCTGACCTTTTCCTGAGGGGGATACTCTTGATTTCCTGAAATGCCATGCTATCCAGGGTGTGTGTTGGAGGTGGGAAGAAGTTGGGTTGCTAATCATGAAGTTGCTGAGCTGGGAGAAAAGGGATAGGGAAGGCTAATGTTCACTACCTTTCCCTATCCCCTGAGAATCCCCCAAAACCTTGGACTGTGGCTCATTTATCCTATTTGGAAACTTTTAATTCAGAAGTTGTGGTATTTTAACATGTACTAGGTTGAAATTTACCCTTTCTAAAAGTATGTCCTATATATGGGTTTGCTAAGCAAATTAATAGCACAAACTACGTTGTTGGAGACATTTAACATACTTAAGAAATCTTTTACAAGAATTTTAGGATTGTGTTGACTTGTCAGTAGATACTATTAATTACCAATTCTTATCTTTTCATTAAAGAGATCCAGCAGAATCTTTGCTAGGAAGTTAACAATTTACTTCAAATTATTCAACTTTTAGAATATACTGTACTTGAAGGATAAGAATAGAATTTCTTTAAAGTACTCTAAAATTCAGATTTGCCTTCTACCCAGTTAATCCTAACAGATGAAATTTAACTTGATGTTCCTTCCCAACACATATCTCACATGGGTCATAGGATGTATTTTTTTTTCTCTATATTCATCAATAATGTGAAATTGGCAAACCACAGATATTCCCCCATAGGAAGAATCCTGGCCACTTTCTTTTGTCTGGCTTTTTTCTCCACTGAATTGCAGCAATTAGCTGATTGTAAATAGCATCCATCAGTTTGTACTACAATTAATTTGAGTGTTGAACTGGCCTCTACACATTAATCTGTCAATATGTTTTTTAGGATTGTTTGTAGAATGGCTTGGGAAGGAAGCTGTTTCTGTAACCTGTACTGTACTTCTAATTATCACAACTCTCAGAAGCTTCAACCTCTGAAATGTATAGAAGAAAAAATATTTCCCTTGATAAATGAAGCTATGATTTATTCTTTTGGTTGAAGTTTAGAATAGAACAAAATATTTAAAGCATTACTGTAAATGGTCTGAAAGCAAACTATTTTTTCCAGATGATATTGAATTAAAAACTCCATCCATTTTCTGCCTATGCAAGGTGGTACAATTCCCTGGAAATCAATTTTCTTTTTTCAGGGCTTACTATGGCTTTTCCCTGGCTTTAGCTGTATGGGAAACAGGACTTTTATTGAATTAACTTTAGTGAATGGATAGAGTTAGCAGTGAATTTTTAAGTGACTGGACCAAGTTTGTAGAAAATTACTGATAGCATCAAATAGAATGTGATTGGTCTGAAACATGTGAATAGCAATAGTTTATTAAAACTCTAAATTATTATTTGGTGAGTACTAAAATGGAGCACCTTGTACTCATGATACAAATCTGGTTAATATTTATGTTAGAACAGATTGCATGGAACCACAAGAGTTCATAAGTTAAATGAATATTTTCATGTTGTACTGAATCAGCAAAAATGTCTTTGACTTGTTGGTGTTACATTTCTATACCATTTTCCCACTTTATGCACTGTAATATCTGACAACGTGCATTTTATAATGCATCACATCAGCATAGTATGACTCCATGATATTGCTGAATACTAATACTGATTCACCGTTTGCAAAGTGAGCTATAGCTTACATTTGGAAAATCACTGTAGGTTATCCAGTTAGTTTGTTGTGTATTAACTTATTGAGTACTTCGCATGGGTTGCTTTACAGATCATTTATAAGATGCCAGTATTATCTGTGGTTTGCGTATGTGTTTTTCTTTTCAACTTTGGCTTTGGCTGTGTTCATTGCTATTTGGCTTTAGTTCCATGCAGTACTAGGGATCCTTTTCCTATCAGTATCTCTGACCTGACCCTTTTGAGCTATGTTATATCATTCCATTTTGACACCTTTTATCAAACTTTAATGAAATGACCCAGGCAAACAAATTGTCATTAAACTTTCCATCACTTTGTCCCTTGGTATCGTCTTTTATAAATTGGACAGCAAATGTTGTATTGATCTTCTCGTTCTTGCAGCTGAACTTGAAATGACCCAGACTGCTTGTTGTTTATGGCCCAGAGTGGCTTTTCCTTGACATTTCCATCCACAGCATGACACCCCTTTTGTTTTTCTTTCTTTCTTGTGGAGATGAATGAACAAGACATACGGTATCGAGACACCCTCGGTCATGGCAATGGAGGCACAGTCTACAAGTGAGTAGTCCATTTTGTTTAAACTTTTTGGATCCTGTTTAACCAAAAGGTGATTCGGGCTTTAACAAAGATGTTAAAATGACCATCAGCTCTTAGATTTTATTTTCATATTTGACTCCAGAATTCTGCAAGGCATCTATTTTCTCAAGAATGGTGCATTTATATTGCCTTTTTAATATTTCTGAGGCTGAGTCTCTCCCGGGTGAACAGTTAATAGGCCACCTTTAGCAAGTGCACCTTTAACTGGCCTGAAGTTTAATGTATTTTTCCTTCACTCTTTTTTAATACCATTATTCCTTTTAAACTTGCTAGCACCCTATGCTAGTCCAGTGTTTACATCAATGCCCAATGGAAGCAAAACCTTATAAATACCATTGCTTTGCCCTATGTCAACACTCTGAAAGTTATTAAAAAGCCTTCTTCGTGGTGTATTTCCTTCTCTCCTCACTCTACTCCCCTGAGAGATTTTCTACACATTGATGAATATGTTAAGGTATAAAGTTCTTCCAAATTTAGGTTGCTATGTTCATACCCTGAAGGAGTGTTCATTTTAATATTTAAAAAATTGTAACAGTAAAGGAGTAGCTTTCTCGACAGGGAAGTCTTTCTTATATAGTGAAAAGTTTAAACTACATAATGTAATATCTGGTACTTAATAGTCTTCAGTGGTGTATGAAAAATATTCCACTAGGAATTAAGAAATCCATACTCTGTAAGAAAGCCCTGAGGGAGTAATAAAGCTTTCCTCCAGAGAGCTGTTTACCATATATACAGTAACCCTGCATCCTATTATGATCTTGTTTATACCTTAGACATTTTAACTTTGATAGTAACATATATTTCCAAAGTTGTAAAATAACCCATTTATTTTCTAATTGGTTAATAATGACCTTAGATCCTTAAGTTCTGACTAACAGCATGAATACAGATGAAAATTGCACTCTAACTGCAAAAGGGGCATGTCCTTAGATACCAAGAGGAGATGTCTCCACCTCGGTCAGATCAAACCAAGTGTTTCTCTGGAGGATACAGATCTTTAGCCTGAGTCCAGTCCTCTGAGCTCTCTCTTGGGGGGTGGGGGTGAACAGGTCTGCACCCTGGCTGCATTTCTGTGTTCAGGGTTTGAGAGCAAAGTACTTCTATTATGGTATTCTAGAGAAGAGGAAAATATTGATCTTTTGTGGAAAAAAAAATATTTACAACTAAGTTCCTCTGGACTTATTTTTTTTAATTAAAAATTTATGTTTTAAAGTAATAGAACAAAAATGTTTGCTGTTTTTGAAGAGGTTGAAGGCCATAGTTCTGTCTCTCCCTGACTGTCCTTCAGAGGTGCCTCTAGTTTTCCATAAGTGATTTTTCTTCATTTCTGTCATCTCCCCCTTGTCATTACCTTTGACTTGAATTGTTCCCTCTCATGCCACTAGTGGCCAAGGACAGAGCTCTTCTAGGACCCATTTCCTATCATTCACTGTGGTATCAGAGCAGCTAGGTGACACAGGGATAGAGTTCTAGGCCAGAAGTCAGTGGGACTCTTCTTCCTGAGTTCAATTCTGGCCTCAGACCACGATGACTGTGCTATCATTATCCATTTGCCAGAAACCTGGGCGGGTAGGAAAGAGCACATGCATTTGAGTCCTCTCTACAAAACAATAACCAGTTTCAATAGTCCTCCTTCCTTGTGCCCTTGGGCTAATAGCCAGAGCCTGAGAGCTAAGGAAGAGGGAATTCTTTAAGGATGAGTTGAAGATGTGCTTCAATACTTATATCTTGTTCCTCTGATTATTCTTTGGAGCCTAGATAATGATGAGAGTATTGGAAAGGTGGAGAAAAAAATAGCCAAGGCAAGGAAGTTGGTCACTAGTGATATGGTAGGGAATATTTCCATCAAAACTTTTGAATCCTAGATGAATTTAGTGATTCTTTTTACCATTTTCTAATATTGTATAGAAATATGGCATTCTTTCTTTATTAAAGAACTTCACACTGTGCTTCTCCTAGCTTTAAGTTTTATTTCACCAAAATGGTAATATTTAACTCTCAAAATGTGCTTATATTTTTATTGAAGGCTGTATTATGAATTAATATAGTCTAGGATGGAGACAAAGAAGTTTAAATTCTTCAAAATTGTATGCATTAAAGGTAACACATATTCTTTAGTATTTGATCTATCCTCTTAGTTGTGTGGAGGAAGTGTACAAAATCTGTGTGCTATGAGTTTGGGGAAAATATCTCCCCAGAGATAGTAGCCTTAGAGGTCAAAGAAATGTAGCCTGGAGGGTTGTGTAATTAAAGACAGACTCTCAGTCTGATTCCATCTCAATGGGAGGTGGACACTATCTCAGTCCTCTAGTCTAACCCAGCCATTCTGATGAAGTTAACTAGAGATCTCCTTGTCCACCTAGATGGTCTGATTAACTGCAGGCAAACACCTAACAGACCTGATCTTGAGTGATACCATGGTTACTCCAAAGCTAAGGTCTCTTCTTTATCCCCAACCACCAAATCACCTGACATATTGTTTCTATTGTTTAACCTCCAAAATAAGAAAAGTGACTGGGCAACTTCACCTGATAGGCCCCTTTTGCCTCCAAAGCTGTATAAGATATATGTATAAAGCTTTGTGTGTGTGTATGTGTGTGTGTGTGTGTGTTTATATATGCATATATATGTATAGTGTGTATCTTTCTCTGTTCTGCAGAGTTGTTAGCCATCTGGCAACTGCCCATCAGCTGATGCTAATTAAACTTTTTATCTCCTGGCTTTACCTGTTGGTTTATTTACCTCCAATTAAAAAGGACCTGTTGTTGTTTAGTGTACTAACATTAATATAATTTAGTACAGTTTTATAAATGGCTGCTTATCCGTATTGAGTGATTATCATCATCATCTTAATACTTTAAAATTTTATGGTGAACTTCTTCTGAAGAATAAAAAAGATAATAATTTCATTTGCTTTACTGCCTATATAGTCCTTGGGAAAGAAACAGGAAAATTCTTAGTATTTATTGTCTTCGTTGGCTTATTTTTCCATTGTCGTTGACCTTTATTCTCACTTGTAGCCCTTCAGGTCCTTGGTCAGGTTTGGTTGGTATTGGCCATGAGTGAGTATTCAAGTTTGTGGCTTAGCATAGATGTGGTATGATCTGAGAGTGACCAAGGATCCACTAGAGCATAGTCTCTGAAAGTAACAAAACTTCTTAATGGCCTTTAATTTTTTTCTTGTGATATGGAATAACTAGTTAATGCTAAGTAAAAGTTTAAAACTTTAGTCAGTGCCTTCCCACTTGTGTGAGGAGGAGGTGTTTTGAGCATGTATGTTAGTCATAGGTTATGAGTTTTTAGGAGTAAGGTACTCTGTGAGGTTTCAAAATATATTATTAATAGTCAATAACATTTCCATCATTTCAAAAGTTGGAGATATTCCTGCCCAGGAAAAGAAAGCATAGAGAAAACAATCCTTGCAATAAAGAAGACAAGAAAAGAAAGCTGCTACTTTTCATGTTTGTTGTATGATAGTAAAGTAGACAGATCTTTAAAAAAAATTGATTCTCTTTCTTAGAATTATTCATTTGATTTGGGTAGATTATAGAGAAAATATCATAAACTAAGAAATAGTTCAAGCATATTCTCTGTTTCTAAAACAATTTTAGGAAAAGAGAAGTTGAAACATGAAATAGAAGTTCTCTTTTTAGGTACCTTATCATTTCTATAACACTATAGTTTATAGTTTGCGATATGAATATAATACACAAATGTTATTTTTCTAGTCATTTCTTGTCTACTGATATCTTTTGGAAGGGATCCAGATGTGTAATTTCATTGGTCAAGACAACTCCCAGTATGGGAACTCTTTTCGCTGATGCAGGTCAGCAGCTTGTCTGGAACATAGTTTTAGAGTGTATGGTGTATGTAGTACAGAGTGCACAGGTTACAGTTTTGAGGACTAGGAATCCAATTCTGCTTCTGCCATTTACTAGCTATGATCTTGGACAAGTTGCCTTGCTTTTCTGGGCCTGCTTCCACATCTGCAAAATAAAGAGGTTGAACCAGAGGGCTTCTGAGGGCCCTTCCCACTCAGTCTGTAATCTTATATTCCCTGGGGCACTGAGAGACCAAGTGACTTTCTCTTGATTACCTACTAGGTGTCAGAGGTAGGACTTCGACTCATGACTTTTGATTCTAAGGCAAGTGCTCTCTATCCATTAAGCTATAATATTTCTCAGTATCGTACAATAAAGACTTAAACCCCTTTTCAAATCATTTTCACTTTGTTATTTGTGAGAGTGTTGTTAGCCTCATTTTCTATGGATAAGGAATCAGAGTCATGGGAGGGTTACTTGCCTAAGGGCATCAAGACCCACAGTCTGGGCTTAAAATGGTATTACTTCCTCCCATGCTAGATTGCACGTTCCTTGACATCCCTCCTTTCCATTGAAAGACGTAGCATAGTCCAGGGGCAGAATTCTGTAAGCAGGTATTTACATGAAAATGAAATTAAGTTTTTGTAGCTAGATCATGTGATCATAGAGTTAGAGCTAGAAGGTTTTGGTAAGGTCTTATTCTGATGGTTTAGACCATTCATCTAAAAAATACAATTCTAATAAATAATGTAGACCATGCAAGGAAATGGTCTCAGCAAAAGCTGTTGTCCATGGAATATTACACGATAAAAACCCTTTTAGCATTGCGTTTATCTATGAAGAAAGGCAAGAAATTAGTCTATTCATTAGGGTCACACTATTCAAAATAAACATTTTCCCTCACTTGTCTTTATTTGTCTGACTTCGCTAGTGTTATTGTGTTTATAATACAGACTTATAAGTGGACATGTAACTTCAGATTTTAAAACGTTGAATGATAAAGGATCAGTTGACTCAATATTTTGTTTCTCTCTGTTTTGTGATAGTGTCTAACGCTGAAATGGAAGTAAATTGGTTCCATTTATTTTGAGAAAATAACAGGATAAACTTAAGGGTTGGGTTATTTACTTTCTTGGTCTGTGAGTTGGCTTTTGTATGGAAATACAAGACATAGAATTCTTAGAAATGAAATAGCATCGAGGTGTTAATTTAATCAATAAGCGTTTTGAATGATAGAATTTTAGAACTAGGAAGGACCTTTGAGATCAAATACTTCTAATACTTCATTTTGTAGTGTACTGTTTTTGCATTATTGTGATGCCAGTTCTTTTTAGCAAGACTCAGAATGCCAGTTTCTAAGGAATGATGTATGTTAAGATGTGGAAGTTTTAAAAGTATAGGAGAAGTATTAGCAATGTGTTTTCCTCATACTTTTCAAATACTCTGTTCTTAGCTCAGTCTCTTAGAATCCTTAGCTTTATTCAAGGTTCCTAGCTCAGATATCATTCCTAACACCAAACTTTTCTGGATCCCTTAGCTATTAGCACTGTTTGCCTTCTCAAATTATCATATTTCTTCTTGTCTGTTTACATGTTGTATACTCTAGAAGAGTGTAAGCTTTTTGTGGGCAGAGACTTCTTCTATTTTGTCCTCATATCCAAAGTCTAGCATAATGCCATGAACAAATTAGGTCCATAATAAGTATTGTTGAATTGAAGTAAAAAAAAAACCAACTCTAAATACTCAGAGGTAGACGGTCTAATTATTATGTCAATTTTCCAAGGACTGGCGAGACTCATCAATAGTTGTCATGCAGAGTGATGAGGTTTTCTACCTCAGTAACTTTTGAAGACTTTCTTTTGAAATTATATAAGGGTTCTTATCTGCATCAATAAAGAGGATGTCCACTTGGACAAAATTTAAAATTCTTCAACTGTTTCAAGTGGCTGTCAGATTCTTGAAGATTAAAGATAGGTAAATTCATTCAAACTTAGAGCTAGTGATGATAAACAGTCTTGGAGGAGGGAGGCATCATTAAGTTATGATTTTTAGATAACAGAATTCCATTTCTTCCATTATTTCTTCCTTATTCTGTTTTATTTTAAGTGACGTTTATTGAATATTTCATAATACCAAGAAAGATCTTATATTTCTTATCCCCCAACATATTTAAGGTTGCCAAATCAAAACAACATACCTGGTCTGAGATCATCCAAGATCTCATCCTTCACCAGTCTCTTTAAGGATTTAGGTCGTCACCCCATCTCCTACCCTTCTTTTTTGCCCAAAATACGCCTTGCAAATAAGGTATGATATTTTAAGTGCAACCTTAATACTAGCCTAAGATCTAGGATAAATTCTTGGTTTATTTTAACATTAACCTTCTGATCAAATGAATAGTTTTTTCCTTGTGCTGAAGGGTTATGTTTTAAACTGGCAAAGAAGACAATATCTGAATCCAAAATTGAATACTTGTATACGGCTGGATTGTATTAAAGTACTGTATGACAGGCAGATATTTATGTTTTCAGAAAATCAATAAGCATTTGTCAAATAAAATTAATTATGTATGTTTCACTTTCTCCCTTCTCTCAGTGTTCACAATTAGAGATTTGTTTCAGAAGACAACGTATGTAGTATTGATTAGAATCTAAGGAATGAACCTGAGTTCATGTGATTGGATGCATCTTTCTCTCCTTTGCTCCCTCTCCTCCTGCCTCACCACTTTGCTACAACTTTACACTTAGTCATATCCATTATGGCAATGATGTATTATTGGCATTCAGCAAACATGACAGGATGTCACAGGTCACTGAACAGAAATTTTCAGACTCTGTTTCCACCTGAATTAACTATTATTGAAATAGTTTATTGAGATTGAAGTATTGATCACTTTTCATGCTAACCTTGGCTTAAGGGAAGGGGGGAGAAAGGGAGTAGTGGTTTTCTTGAAAGACACTAAATTTCATTTTTAAAAATCTCATTTATATAGTCTTCCCCCTCCCTTTGTTTTATAGCCTGTATAGCTTTATTGCTTTGAGAAGGGGTATGTTGGCTTTAGTTTTATGACATTATAATTATACTTCAGAAATTCACTTGATTACTATGGGTAACAAAATTGTTCCAGCATATTGGCTTGGCCAATATTGCTATACAAACAACTTTTCAGTCAATTGAATCTGGTAAAAAATCAATACTTTATAGCATATTTCCAGTGAGAACTTGCTGAACCTTTGTTTTACCACCTACATTTCTTTTAAAGAAGATTTTTTTTAAAGGGCAAAACTTCGTACTAATGTTTTCTTTTGGTTAAGACCTTTTTATTAATAAAGAAATTAAAGCTCCTGCAGAATTAGTTGTGAATGGGTAAAGTTAAGCAAACGTTCTCAAATATAAGCTAAGGGAGCCTTGGTCTAAATATATATTGTATATGTGAGGAAAGAATTTATTTTAATTACTCATAGTTTTAATATGAGGTGATGTAGCAAAACAAAACCAAAAGTAAATAAAACCTTAACATGATTCAGGTAGACTAGTAAATATATAGTGGTATAGTGTCCTGTTCATAGAAATTAACAGTTCCATTGTATTCAGCACTGGGCAGACCACGTTTATGATATTATTCAGTTCTGAATATTACACTAAGATGAATATTGACAAACTTAAATGCATGTAGAGGAGGACAACCATATTAACAAGGGCTTAGAAAATTGTGTCCTTCCTTCTTCTCCCTCTGATATTTACTGTGTACAAGAATTTGTAACGCATTGTAATATATTTGCAATGTATGAGGTAAGAGGTGTTTAAGATGTATTCCCTGCCCTCAAGATCTTACATTCTAATATGGTAGATAACACATGAACCTGAAAAATAGTTAAATGAAGCAGTATGTAGTAAGTACCATTAACATGTTACAGAGAGCAGAGGTCATATTAGAGAATGCAATTGAGCTGTGAAAAACAGTTTAAAAGAGCTGAAATAAAGACTAGGGAAGACATGTCAGCTGCCTTAAAATAACTGAAGAGCTGTTGTATAAAGGGGTGTTAGAATTTATTTTTATTCTAGAAGCCTGAACTAGAATCAGTTTGTAGAAGTTAAAAAGACAGATGTGGCCTGGAAAAGCTTTCATTCTACCTTGCACATAGTAGGCATGTAATAAATGGCGATTTTGTAGAATAGTCTACACTGGGTTATAATGAGCTTCCCTTTACTTAGAAATATATAAACAAAATCTAGATAGATGACTGTTTATAGAAGCAATTCTTTATTTAATTGGAAGTTAGTTTAGATGACCTCTAAAGTTCCTTTTAAGTCTAAAATTCTGCAATTTTATTTCTTTTTTAAAATTTTTTTCTTATTTTTATGGACTATTTTATTTTAATATTATCTCTTGGATGAAAGAAGGAAACCAGCATGGTTTGTTGCTTGGGCTATCCTTTGGGTCTATTTATATCTATAAAAAACTTAAAATTTGGTAATTGAATTCACAGATTAATTACATGGTTACACTAGTGTATGTGATGCATTTCTAGAGGTATAACAAACTTTCTAATTTTTCTCAGCTCTCTTACAGTAATTGGTATGTTAGGAAGTTGTAGGCTCTTGGTTGGCACATAGAAGAGGAAAATACTTGTATACTCTGGCATCTAGGGTATTTACTTAAATTGCTTTTTTGAAAAATAATTCACTGGAAAGTCCAAAAGGCATTTACTGTATGTACCTTTCTGCCACATATTTTTTAGCTTTATCAATTGATCACTTTGGTATGAGAAGAACCACATTTTTGTGAAATTGCTACCATATGAAATGTTTAAGGTCTGGCTTGTGGGGGAATATATACATTCTGCCTCTGAATCTAAGTTGCAAGTACACTGAAATTGGGAGAGGTATCAGTATTGATCTAAAACATGTATAGTGTGCATGAGTATGTTGTTGTTCGGTCATTTCAAGTCATGTCCGACTCTTCATGACCCCATTTGAAGTTTTCTTGGCAAAGATACTGGAATGGTTTGTCATTTCCTTCTCCAGCTCATTTTACAGATGAGGAACTGAGTCACACAGGTAGTAAATGTCTGATTCCAAATGTGAACTCAGGTCTTCCCGACTCCAAGCCCAGTGCTCTATTCACTGCACCACCTAGCTGTCTTATGTGCTTGAGTATATTTAACATTATTTTTTGCTGAGATCTTTTCTAAAACAATCACATACTAAGCTGTCTTTCCTCAAACTATATCACATCCCTTTTTGTATTTTGAAAAAAAGATCATATGACTTCATTGCCAAAAGCGGAATTCATAGTTTTTTGTTTTGTGAAATCAAATAGTGAAATGAAAAATGTTCAAACAAAATTAGAACTTGCTTTAGGGCACAATCAATATAGCATTTTAACAAGCTTAGTGTATTTAGAAAATATGTATTATGTAAGGTTCTCAAACATACTGATTCTATTATGTCTGCTTATTGTAGCAGCAAAATGTAACAATAAACTTAGTCAATAAACATAAAGCCCTGATTAAACCATAATTAAATTTTCAAAAAAGTTATCTGAAAACTAAGAAGAAAACATATTTTCCACTTGTCATATCAATTAAATGATATATAATGGAACTTTATAATAGTAAAAATGTTATGTTGGATACATTTTGAAGTTGGA
The DNA here is from genome assembly GCF_011100635.1 of Trichosurus vulpecula. Classification (NCBI taxonomy): domain Eukaryota; kingdom Metazoa; phylum Chordata; class Mammalia; order Diprotodontia; family Phalangeridae; genus Trichosurus; species Trichosurus vulpecula. The sequence continues at coordinate 152,911,256 of NC_050580.1, forward strand.
TATTTACCATAGACATATGATAGTCAGCTCTTTTTACATATACCTGTATAAATGGACTATTGCCTTTGAAATTGCCCCTCATTTTTTTCTCTAGGTAGTTATTGGGGTGTAGAGTATTTAACTGCCTTACTCACTGTCTGTGGCAAGGGATTAAATAAGATAAATGAAAGTTTTACCTGCTCTTTTCAAAGCCCATATAAGGTGTTTCAGTACTCTTACTTCCCAAGCAAAAAGAGGTACTCAGAATTATAATTTTTACAATTCCATGTCTATGTAGATTTATTGTACTTTAAAGATTTCATTGTCCTTTAACTTTTTAAAGTGTTCCAGCAGCTATCATCTCACTTTATAGTCATAACACATTTTAGGACAGATATTTGATAAATGAGGAAACTGAGGCACAATACTCCTGAGTAACTTTACCTAAGTACTAACAGCAAACTAGTAAAAAAAAATAGTTTCACTACAATCGAAAGGTAAATTTAAATTGATTAGATTGTGTTTGCATTTATAAGAATGTGTGCATTATCAAATAAATGTACCATCCACATGTTTTGGTGAGTTGTCACAGAAATTCCTACCTTACAAAGAACACACACACACACACACACACACACACACACACACACACACACGTGCAGGTACATTTTTTTAAATGCCTTTACCTCATTCTCTTCCTATACTGTTTTTAGAAAACTTATCCATAGAGTCCTTACTGCCAGGGTTGCTATGTGAAAAAAAACTAGGGGCATTTCGATACCCTGTAAGGCAGAAATGGAAGAAGAACAGTTATGAAAATGGGACTAGCATATGAGAACTGAACAAGGGCAAAAATTCCTTGGCAGGGCTGACCTTTATACATCATGGGTTCATTATTCTTCAAAATGTCTTCCCCCACACTGTTTGGAATATTTTGAGTATTTTTCTCATATTGTCTGAAATTCTACCCTTTCTTGGAAGGTTAAAATACTATTAGTCATCTATATATTACTATGATTTAGTTCAATTAGACTGATTTCCTCCTAACAATGAACTGAAATAGACCTGTAATACTTAGGAAATAATGGTTTTGATTAGGAATGAAAATAGTTTTGCCAGAACGGGGCATTTGGGGATGTACTAGTATGTGAGTGATATGTTGCAGTAATAGACTTAGGGCAGCACTCAGATACTAAGTGAGAGGCACACTAGCATATTGATAAAAGATTCAGAAAGGGAAATATGAGGGTACGAAATGAAAACTTGGCTGAAATTTTGCCTAAGGTTGGTCCTGAGCCTTCTTCAGAAGGGAAACCTTCGCTCCTTCCTCCCACACCACATAGCTAGTACTAATAGTCTTTGAACATAGTGCTTGGAACCAGCCTTGGGACCTAACCACCATCATGGTTTCATATTGGAAAATGCATTTTAATTCCATACAATTATGCAAACTTATAGGATACAACCTTGTGTAAGTCAGGGACTGCATGCCCCCTGATATTTCAGTAGGACTTGTTTCTCCTATTAAATATACATGATTATAGCAATTATGATCGCCATTGTTACTGTCCTTAAATTACATATGTACCTGCTATCCTGTACTTTTTATAGTGAGATACTAAATTAGGTACAGCGAACAATCGTTTCTGCATTCTTGATGCAGTTTTTAAAGTGTGTGTGTATACATACATACATACATACATGCACATATACATCTTAACTATCTGGATATCAGAAATGTTACTTCTGATCACTAAGCCACACAGTTTTGGCTGTTCACTTGAGCATGTAGGTCAGTCTTTTTCTTTTTATTGCCATCATGCTGTGATGCTTTTCTTTTCATAATCTTTGCTGGTCCTGTTAGTGTTTCCTGCTTAACATAGCTTTATAAATGAAGCTAGTCTTTTTTTTTTTTAACTGTTTCCATCCCTATTTATCTTGTTTTTAAACGTATTACAAACATTCAAAAAAGAATTGACTGTTTGGGTTCCCATAGCAGCCTCTCATTTAACCTCAAAGGACTTTATAAAACCACAATTACTTAATTTTTATATCAACTTGTTAGCAGAATGAAATACCATTATAAAATACCTTGCTAGTCTATAAACTAGAGTGTACATTTTTGTTTTGGTTTGGCTCAGACCCGTGATTCTATTGGTGTAGCGCAGAGGTGTCAAACTCAAATAGAAATGGTAGCCCTAAACTGCACATTTGTTTTGACACCTCTAGTGTCGAGACCTCCTAGTGAAGGAACTACCTCTCCCAAAGCAGACTGAGTACATTGTATATCAAATTGTATTCTTTGGAGAATGGAGAATACATATAGGTGAGGTGGCAAGGCAGAGTGGAGAAAGCATTGGAATCGGATTCAAATGCCATGTCTGACACTGCCTTACTATATACCAGCCATTTAACCTCCCCGAGCCTCAGTCTCCATATCTGTAAAATAAGAGTCATGATGAATACTTACAATGCCAACCTAACAGGGCTGTCATGTGACTCAAATGAGCATGTGATGTTTATAAAAAAACACTTGTAGATTTTAAAGTGCTAGATAATTACCAGTTTTTTTAATTAATCATTATTACATTACTATTTCACCACAATGGGGGAGAATTGCATAGGTTGTTTTCCAATGCCAGTATTATAATAGTGGAATTATGCACTGCCAGAGTTCTTGTATAAAGTCAGCAAACTGTATCACATGGCGGTTAAATGGGTAAGAATTATTTGCATCCTTTCTTTTAAAGTGTTGTTGACATGGGATGATTATATTAAATTGAGAGTAAGAAACACCAACAATGTGTGTATCTGCAGGCATCAAAACCAAAGGCCAGTTTCTTATATCTGACTCTCTACAAAGTATTCAGGCTATCTTAGAAAGACCTCTAATGCAGTTGGCTTCATCATGCTTCATCGTGGCAGGGAGATGACCCTCAGTTTCAGAGGTTATGCCAGAGTACTCTAAGCCCTAGTGAATCTTATCCGGTTGGAAATGCTTCACGTACAGACCAAGTAACCCTCTGTCACCTGAGGCCCGGCATAATTAGGTCAGAAAGGCTCTTCACCAGAAATAAGACTAAGTAGCATCTGTAGAGTGCTTTAAGGTTTGCAAAGCCTTTTACATGCATTGTTTTCTGGTTCTCACAAACTTGTGAGGAAAGTGCTGTTATTATTCCTATTTGGCACAAGGAAATAAAGTTGGTCAACAGATGATGAATGTTTTTTGGCCGTCGCAACTCATGAAGCCATCTGCTAAGATGTAGAGTGGCTGTCTATATTGGTGGAACAAGGACCCACACCAGGAAAATCACAGCTCAAGTATCTCTCACAAAGGCAGTAGCCAGGTTGTATTTTAAATCCAGATTGTTCAGAACTTGACTTTATAAACTGAGCCTTAAACTCTGAATTCCTGCCATTGCTTACTCCTGTCAGTATTTTGAGCATATATCCCTAATATGTAGGGTGAATTATTTATAAATTATAGATGTTTTACTGTACTAACATGTACATTATAAAATATCCACTAAACAAATTTTAAAAGGATAACATAAAGATAAATAATATTTTAAAAATTACTTTGATTAGGCCTTTTTGCTCTTATTAAAATATAATTAGTAATACTTTAAATAAAATCTTTTAATAATAATAATTTAATTCAAACAATATGATTGAATATGTTTCATTACTTAAAAACCTTGAGCAAACACCTTGTGATAACAGTGATCCAAAGGTTTGGTTCTTCATTCGTATTATTCTGATATTTAATTTTAATGGCTGTCATTGCTGAAAATGATACTTCATACCAACCCTAGCTCCATTTGGAGGCAGTGCATCGTTAGCTGTGCTTATTAAATCATAACATTCCTTTTTCAATCCCATCCACCAATAATTCAAAGGTTTTCGGTTGAACTTCAGCTAGTAAATTTCCATCTTCCCTGATTCCCACAAAGTAAATGCTAATTGTTACATTTTTTGTATTTTTTAGCAAATACATTCAATTCATTTGGAAGATTTTTAAACAGATTAGAAAGTTCTGTTTCCAATTCTTTAAATTGTACAGATATGAAAGTTTTTAATAGGTGACAAACATGATTTTCAGGTGGAAGGGAAAACTTAGTTTTGAAATGTCTTGCTAACTGATTGCTTCATACTGTCATTACCTAATATGTTAAGGTAGATTGTATATTTAGGGTTAGGTTTATCATTAACAATATTAGATATGAATCTGTTTCATGTAATCTTGATAATTTTGACTTTTTTGTCCTTATTATGAGATCTCATTTGATCTTCATTGTTCTTAACCTCATGATGTAGCTGAAGAATTGAAATGTCAGTTTTGCCATTTCCTTGCTCACTTGTGTTCCCATTGGTCTTATTTTCAATTTAAGGACTCTTTTAAAGTCAGATGTCCATTTTATAGGACTTAGCTTAGTTAAAACTAGATAACAGAATCTGTAAATCCATTTAACTGGGTACACACAGACTTAAGGATGTCTCAGTATGCCAAAAGCCAACAAAGAAATTGGGGGTGGGGCATTGTCAACACTTTTGTATTGTGGGGCTCCCACCTTTCACCAGCATACATGATAACATGACCAAGAAAGGGCACTACTGCCAATCCATTTGTTAATAATTACAAAAGCTTGATTTCTTTCTTTTCTGGATAAGAAAATAAATGTAAACAGAAATTCTAACATTTTCTTCCAATTCCCAGTGGATCCCCAGCATCTCACTTTGGGGACCACTGCTTAAGAGTGTACTATAGTCACCTTGGACTGTGCTGTGGAAGCCCCTCAGATTGCTTCATGGGGTCTTGTTTAAGAAACAAGACTGTCTAGTGATTGTGTGGGGATTGGTTGTTGCTATTTAAAAGAACAAACCCCTCCTAGTTTGTTTGACCCTGGCCATGACTTGCTTATTTCATGAAATCTGTTATGCACAAAAGTGCATAAAATGAAGACAAAGTGCCCTCTCTCCAGCCTGACAAAAGCCATTCCTTTGCAGAATGGTAGCTGCAGTGAAAGTAAATAAATGAATGGACAGCAATCACAGCCTAGTTGATGAAACTGTTCAATTAAAGCACAGGCATTTACATGGTGTAATTTCCCTAAATTGCCAATGAGCCCCTTTAGACACAACCAGTGTTCAAATTGATTTCAGCATTGATTTTGGCTGAAGCTGATAAATTTCTGCTTGTTAGTTAAAGTAATTTTGCAGAAGACTTTGTACTGCAGTATTGAAGTGTTCATTTAGCTGATGGTTAAAAGAGGAGTTATTTACAGAGGCCTCTACTGTTGTTCTGAGATGGGACAATTCCCCAATCATCTTTTACTTTTAATTTTTTAGGCTTCAGTATACCAATCAATAGGTGATTGAAACTGATTAAAACTTATCCAACCAGCTGCCTATGGCAGTTTAATTAGAAACTGGTTGATTCTTAAATTAAAGTTGTCTTGTTTTCATTGTGTAGCCATCTTCCAGGAGAGCAAGGGACTAATAGCACTAAAAACTTAGTTTGGTTTTGCAGTGGCATCTGCTAATTATATAATGTGAATTTCTCAGCGGCTACTCACAAAACAGTCTGAGTGGTTACCTGTCTTTACAGAGGTTAAAAACAACAATCCCTTTATTAGAGAAGCCATTGGTTTTCTAGGCAAGACTGCAAGGTATGCTGCATTGATAGATGTAGCATAATTCTTATGGAACAAGAGCTTTTTGAGGATTGACATCTGATTTCATAACTAAAATAAATACTTGAGCTTAAAAAGTGTCAGTTCAAAACAAAGCTATAATTTGCTCATGCATTTTTTTCCTAACAACCACCAGATTTGAAATTATATCTCGTTCTGATTTTGAGGTCTAAGTTTCAAAAAAAAAAAAAAAGAAACCCTAAGGATGGAAGAATGAGAAATCCTCATGAGCTATTTGTTGGCTTTTCATCGACTTTCAGGGCAAAATCATAGAAGAGAGTTAGTCTGTTTTACATTTATTTAGGGAAGACAAGCTTACTCATACCCAAATTATTTCATCCAATATGGGACAATTCTTTCTTTTGTCTATGGAAATGTGTTAATTTTTCAGTCACCAGGGACATATGGCATCTGGTACTGGAGAAAAGGGAATAAATGACTCACTTTGCAGAGGTACTTTTATTCTCTTGGCCCACTAGGGTACTATTGAGTGTGGTAGAAAAGGTAATTTAGTAAATAGTACCCCAGTGGCCTGAAAAAGTTAATGCGCTTTTGAAAAGTGAGTCATTTAATCGCTTTAAGCTATTACTTTCTTAAAAAACGAACAACTGACCACATCCAACGATCCTTAGAAGGAACTAGAATTAGAAAATTTAGAAACGAGCAGTTCACATATGGATACTACATAATAATATCTCTCCTAAAAATATTCCTAGGCCTCTGATTTTACAAAGTTAGTTATTATTAGCTTAAACCAAAGACAAAGATTAAATTGTAATCAGATTATTTCAGCAGAGAAATTTGCTAGCTAATTACTTACTCCTTTTGTTCTTTTAATTTTTTCCAGGCTTATTTACCTGCCTACTCTATTTCTTTCTCCCATTCTCATCATGTTATTTCATCCTATCTTTCTGGTTTGCCCATTGCATTCTTTCAGACCCTTTGATCAAGAAATCATTCTGGCGGTAGTATGGTGACTCTCAAAGGTATTTTGAAGATTAGTATAAGGGATTGCTGTGGCTGCTGAGTCTAGTGATGGAGGCAAGGAGTGGAACTTCATCACATTAAATAATATGGAAGTAGTAATAACCGTCTTAACACATATGGCACATTTGGAAAATAAAAGGGGTTGAGGTGGATCTGTAAAAAAGGTAAATAACATGATTCCAAGTCATAGAAGAATGCTGGACAGGAAAAAGAATGGAAAATGTGAGATTGTAGCCTCTTTGCTTTGGTTGAGCCTCTCCCAAACCTGACAGCTTCCTTAAGTCATACATCTAATGTTGATTTGTGAACTGATATGTATCTGAGAAGTATTTTTGAAAGAGTCTTTTGATGGCTGTGTTCTAATACTGCAGTTGGTTTCACATTTAAACATTTTTTAGTGTTTTGCTACTTAACACCAAATCATTTTCAATCAGTAATCAAGCATCTGTAATGAAATTTTAGGCAGAAGGAAGGTTGGCATAGATTGTTATTTGATCTAGTACAGTTTACATAACGGCTTCTTTTTACAACTGCTTTTTACTTTGTATTTTCTATCTTAGCAGCCAGAGTCAAGTTAATGTCTTTATTGTAGGAGGCAACAACTGTCAGTGTTGATTTCCTAGAAACAATTTGAGTTTTTTTCTGTGGATGGACATTTTAGTGTGACAACATGCTCATTAAAATTCCAAAGCCTGACCGTTAACACTAAATGTAATAGTACATCTACAAACAAACAAACAAAACACTACCAACTAAATAATTTTTAAAAATAACCAGGTTATAAAACAAATACTTTGTTGGCTAAGTTTCTGGTAGGTTACTTTTAGTTACTGAAAACATATTATTCTATGACATGACATTTAGAGGATCTGCTAATCTCTTACAAAATGGCAAGGAGGAGGATTTTTGTTTTGGTTAATTTTAATACAATAAAGAACTCCTTTTTTTTATATGTATCAAAATTAATACACATTTCTCTAACTTTAAATAGGAAACCCAAAGAGAACAGATGGCTACACTTGAAGGATCTTTTAGATCATGTCTTCTGGATTTTCTTTTATTTGATTTTGTTTTCATATGCATTTTGGTCAAGGGCAGTTGCATCTTTGAAATGGGAGAACTTCAAAGTTGGAGAAAGATTCTCCTCTAATTATGTAAAACTGGGTACAAAATGAGAGTTTCTTTCAGCTCTTTGTGTCGGTAATTGAAATTTCATACAAAGGAGGGAAAAATCAGATGGGTAGATTAAAAAATGATGGTCTGTATATCACATTTGTTTTGATCGTTACCTATTACATTTATTTTGATTAGGAAATAGATTTGATAATTGAGGCTATGATCAACAACTTTATATGCTGTTAAGGAATAGAGGTTGTGTAAACAAGATAATTTCTAGATAATTTAAAAAAATAATTTATAGTTTATCTCCTTTTAAAACTTTTACCGTATCTGCTCAAAATTCAAAGGTCTCTAAGTTTCGTCTTACTTTTGCCCTATATTGTGTGATAAATATCCTAGTGATCTTTGGGATTGCTAGCTCTATAACTAGTCCAAAGACAGGTAGCAAAGGAACAATATGGAAATATATAATAATACACAATAGAATAATACACGATATATAATAATACACAATAATATGCAATAGAATAATACACAAACTATAAAATTATTTCCTCTGCCTAGCACATTATCTTGCACATAGTAGACATTCAGCGAATGTTTGTTAGAGCCAATAATTCAATGTTGATTTTATGCTATAATAATAATCTTTGTAGCCATGGAAAATGAAGAACAAAAAAGGAATATTCTATAGTTTTTAATGATTTACTTTTTAAAAAAGCTTCTTTCCTATTTAGCCTGTTAAGAAATACCCATGGAGGAAAATATACATTCTTTAGTGCTTACTTAGAATAGATCATTACCCACTAGTTAGTTGTTATTTCTGAGGCTACATAACTATGACTTGAACCATTTTAATGACTAGATCTTTTCTTTGGGTTTAGTATAAGCCATTGGCCATCCATTTGGGAAAATTCCCAAGAATTGGTAGAACTTTATAAATAATTCACAGAGTAATTGTATCTCTGTTTCACAGTATCCCTGAAGTATATTCTGTGGGAAGCAGGGTATAAGTCAACAGCAATAGTTCTACTTGGTTTATGAAGGGAAGACTCTTCTGATTCTCAGGCCAGGAGCTACATTGCCGTTACCACTTTGAGAGCTCAATTCAAATTAGTCATACATGTGATCTTTCATGAGATCCTTGTGTCAGGAAATGTGAAGGGAAAAGCTTTTGCCCACTCAAATCAATGTCAATTTTCCTAACAAATTGATATTTATAGACTTACTGTTTTGTCAGCTTTACTGAAATCAAGCATGTTTACAGCCAGGTCAAGGACAAAAAAGAAAATAAACTTGTATTCTGTCTTACAGTCACTTGAAGAAGCACATGATACACCCTATTGTAAATTATTTCTGTTCATAATGTAAAAGGGTTTAATTAGAATGTGTTAAAATATTAATATGCAGGATAGTGCTATAGAAATATGATGCCTACATTAATTGTATGAAAGTTGTACAACCATTATCAGAAAATGTATGATCAGCTCTAGGTTATTTATTTTGTGAATAGGAGTCAGCTGGGCCAATTTGTATTTTGTTTCATTTTGTTTTCCCTGAGTTCACAACTCTAGGCATTACTAATTTCAGTAAGCAACATGAAAATGCAGATGAATTGAGTTTTATACATGATTCATTTATTCCAGTTTCCAGATGTTTGGATATGATCATAGGTTTTTTCTTTCTTATGTCCTATGTAGATGTAGGCCTTTCACCATTCCTATTTCAAATTTTGTTGCTCCTATTAAAACAAAAATTTTTTTTTGTGATTTTGAACTTGCCAGCCATCCACAAACACGGACATTTTCGTATATAAAGACCACCACCAACAAAAAGGATTATGTGTAAAAACATGAATCTCTTATGTACAGGTTGGATTTTGCCTCATATGTAGTAAATTCAGTGCAGTTTCAGAGCTGTCCTGCTTGTCTGTGTCTCCCTCTGAACTGCCTTCTATTTGCTTCTCTGCATTTTAAATGCTTCAGTAACATTCTTTTGTGCAATTGTTATTGATTGGGAATTATATCTAATATTTGTATCTCATCAGAATCAATACTTGGAAATTAAATTCAGACTTGATTGCATAGGCCCTATTAATAAAATTTGTAATAAGCTTAACTTCCCGATTCTTATGGGCTGAAGTTCAGCCACAAAAATTCTAATCTGTGAACTTTGCTGAACATGGGGCTTTCCAGAGGATATTAGCCAACTCTATGATAGTTTGTTTTCCTTGTTGCCCTGGGTTATGGAAATCCCCCCTCTGACTCAGGCCAAGCATAGTCCAGCTTCCATCTCTGGGTCAGACTAATTACAGTCCAGGATGTAATTTGCATCAGTGGATTATTTTTGTTACCTATATAACCTTCTTTCAGTTTTCTAAAAGAGCTGCTCTGATTGCCAAATGCATCCTTGACTAATGAGCAGTCTTGGATCTCATTTATTGACTATCGTTAGCTTGGCCTGGAGCTTTGTACCTCAGTTCCTTATTGCAGATTTTATTGAGTGATGAGTGAAATCTGAAATAACTGAGGAAACAGATTCAGGCTTCCCAGCATATTGTTTTATTAAGCAACGCATGCCAAGTTGGGATCAGGCTTCCTCAGCTTGACATTGGATCCCAGATACAGGGAAAGAGAGATTTTTATGCACTAAAACAATTAACAAGATATAAACCAGGATACAAAATTAGGTAATCTGATTTCTAATGGAGGAAAAATTAGAGGCTTTCCAAGCTTGGAGAGGGACAGTGAATAGGTGTAATTCTCTAAAATCAGAAAAAAGAGGTGTCTCACTCCCCCCCACCCCAAGTGTTTGTATTCAATCAAAGGAACAGGGAAACAATAACCGATTGAGCAGTATTGGGCCAATTTTCAGATAAGACAAATGGGTTGCTTGAGATGTATAATTGTGAGAAAATTCCTTGCATCAGTCTTTGGATCTGAGTTTCTGGTCAGCATAACCTAGATCCTTCGTTAAGGGTAACTAGGTGGCGCAGTGAATAGAGCACCAGCCCTGGAGTCAGGAGGACCTGAGTTCAAATTCGTCCTCAGACACTTGACACTTACTAGCTGTGTGACCTTGGGCAAGTCTCTTAACCCCAATTGCTTTGCCTTCCCCCCTCAAAAAATAATTTAAGAAAAAGTCTCTAAGTAACAAGTAGAGATGGTCCAGCTTCCCAACCTCACAGGGTTAGGTTCAAACAATGCAACAAAATTTTCTCACAGTTCCTGTAATTAAATAAAATTTTCCCACAAGACAGAAATTGGATAGAAAAGGAATAAAGTTGAATAAAAAGGGAACTGAGTGAGCTCCAGAATTGAGTCACAAGATGGAGTCAGTGTGGTTCACTCAATTCCCACATTTCCCTCAGTTCCCTCTTTTGGTTCATTATGGAGAGGTCAGCCTGCTTTCCCCATGGATTACTTATCTCTAAGCCAAATCTATAAGATTTTTCAAATATTCATTATTAAGTCAGGCAACAGATCAGACTACTTAGAGAGCTCACAATGAACTAATTTTGAGAGGGGAAATGTCACCAAGGTAACCAAGAAAACTCAGCATGAACACCATGAAACAAAAGGCTAAAGCAGTACAGTGATGATTATCATTATTAAATAGCATCAAGTCTCCTTGTATGCTAGTCACTCGCTCCCAATGTACATTAAATTATTTCATTTTGTCCCGAGTCCCAGATGTTCCATGTAGTCATCTGGTCCTTGAAAATGCATTCTCATGAATGTTCTAGGAAAGCCCTCATTTTCAGGGTAGCTCTGAAGAGGGCTCTGCTTCTCTGGTTCCAAATCACTTGCAGTAATTCCTAGATAGTTCTGCTAAAATGTACCAGTAGAAGGACAGTACAATTTAGTACAGTCTCTTAAATTTGGTTCTCCTCAGAACATTTAAGTTTTTATGTACTACTTCCTGTTTTCATCTTTACCTAAAGCCTGTACCTGATATGAGTCTAAAAATAAATTCATGAGGTTCTGACTTGTAAAATGAATCCTTGTCTTTTAAAATTATCAGACACTTTAAAATGGGAAAATAATCCTACTTTCTTTGTTATCATCAGTACAGCTTTATATGTAAAATCCTCAATCCAATTTTGAGAACTTAGTACAAAAACAAAACCAAAACCTGCATTTCCATACTAAGTATATTTGGAAGTCAATCATATACATATGTATAAATCCTAGAGGAAATAGTATAATTCTGTTGCTTTCTCAAATTTTACTATTCCATTTAGTTAGAAAACTTTTGCATTGTTATGTCTTTGTCTTGTTACTTTATGTAGTTCCCCATTTAGAAGGTTATCATCTATATTTTATATTTTGACCACAAATACAGATTAAAATTGTAAGATTTTTCATACTTGGCATTCTTTTATTCTAACTCAGAGATGTTCCAGGATCAATTATTAATTAATAGACTTAGTGTTGTACTTACAAAACTTCTTTTGCTCATCTGCTCTAATTATAGAAACTTGCTATGAAAGAAAAAGAAGGGACATAGTTATGACAGTGTCAATACTTGTCCCCTCAAGAGCACAAACTCCCTTAGTTCTGTTTGATTCCACACACGAGTCATATCTGACATCCAGTCATGTAGTAAAGCTCCATATTCACAGGGTATCATAGCTAGGCACAGCATTAACCAGGTGGGGAAATTTCCTGTTCAGAAAGAAAATAGTACAGTAGGGAAACTGGGCCAAGAGGATCCTACCTTAGGTTGTCCTCTCAACCTTTCCCAATAACAGACATCTACCCATAGCAGTTCTCAGACTGCAGCACATGCCATTTTTTTACTATTGGCTTCATTACAGTTCCGGCAACCATCCCTGTAATCAAAACTTGAAACTGTAGTCCCAAGAGTTTTTACCTTAAATAGTAAAGTTTCACTGACCACAGCTTAGCCTTAGGGCTTGAATATTAATTTTCTCATGTTTTCCTAACAGTTACATTTCGTTTACTTTTTACTTATAAATTAAAACTAACCACATTCTGCAGTTTAAGCTATACAGCAAGTACCTAATAGTTGACTCATTTAAATATATTAAAATTATATCTTTATCAGTTCTAGGTTCTCAAACTTCAGTACTTTAGATTTGCAATATATGATCAGTAGGGCTGATAAGATCTTATGACCTTGCCTGAATACAAAATCTCAAGGAACATCTTAAGAAGTCTGTGCAACTTTTTCTCTAAACAATAAATTATTACTATTACTAGTTTCAAAACAAAATATGCCCCATTAAACATTTAACATTTTTCAGATATCTATTTTTAATCATATTCTTTTTACACATCAATTTATAATCTAACAGCATCCAAATTAAAAAGGAAGTTTTTTGCCTAACAGCATTTCTGGTACAATGATTTCTCAGATTTCACAATATTAAAATTTTTTTTTTAGTAACACAGTAATAATATACAGAGTATCACCTATTTAAAACATGAAACAAAACTTATCACCAGTCAGATGATGTCAATTTAGCCTAATGCATTTCCAAATTATCTTACATGAAAATCACTCATTTTATCACCTTTCACATTTTATACTAATCACATAAAAAACTCTGTGTGCAATTACATTCAATTAAAGAAATAATAACAATAGTCAACATTTATATAGTGCTTACTATATGCTGTTCACTGTGTTAAGCACTTTATAGTCATGTCATTTAATCTTCACAGCAACCCTAGGAGGTGAGTACAATTATTATTTTCCTCTTTACAGATCAGAGAATGGAGATAATTAATTTCTGAGACCAGAGTATAACTCTGGTTTCCCTGACCCATGCATTTTTCCATTGTTATGATTATCATTAATTGCATTATGATTTAGTTACGGGACAAATCTCAACCAAATAAAATCTGGATATACAACCACAAAATCAAAATCTTAATTTTCCAGGGCTTTTAGGCACCTGACCGTTAAAATTTAGGGCCAAGAGTTAACAATTAGCTCATTTTCAAAGAGTCACAGTACTACTTTCACCTTTACATAAACTATTTTCTTTCAGATTTCTTTCACAAATCACCCTAAGAACCAGATCAATTTTTTTGTGTTCATAACTTAGCTTTACCCTCTCTTTCCTTGAGCCTTTTCAGTTTTGACACTGGGTGAAATATAGGGAGAGGTTCCTAGTGGCAGCTTCAAGTTCCTATCCCCTTGCTTTGGAGTTCATGAGATTCTAAAGACTAGTGCTAGATTGATTTCCTAATCTTATCCCAAACTATCTAAATAACTAATCTTTGTAATTTAGCATAAAATTTTATACAACCCCAATTAATTGGAATACTGCTACTTTTGGGGGTTCCTAAAAATTTACAAATACTTGGTTTCTTTCTAATTTCCTTTGGTGACCTTACTTCTAACTTATCCAAACAGTTAAATCTGTTATATAAAGATTTGAAGTTCTTCAGCCTTCCCAAAAGGCATTCCTAATTCCTGGTCACACTTACTGCCCTGTCATTGGTAATATCTATCCCCATTATCCATAACAATGGAGTTCTTCTGAATGGATTCCTCTTCAGCTTAAATCACGCTTTCCATTCCTTAATTAAATTTTACTCATTTTTAAGTGCTTTCTAATTTAAATAAGCTTTTCTTTTTCCATGATTCAAACTGCAAACCATATACCTATGTTTTTCTCAATTTTGGGATTACTTTCAAACTAGCTGCCTTCCTTTATTACACTAAAACAATAGCTCTATCAGTCTTGGAGGAGGGGTGATTAAAAAATAAAATAAATTTTTTTAAAAATATTATTTACTGCCAGATCTTTTACAGAATTTAATTCTTATTTTTCCCTTAAAGAAATTCTGTAGAGTTGTACTTCAAAACTCACTAAGACATTTCAGCATATGTTAAGTTTCTGCTAAGTGCCATATAAGATAGGAATAAGTTCCTCAAATTACCGAAAGTCCCAGGAGTTCCCCCCTACAATCTTAAAATGTTTCATCTTTAAACTCCTCAATGATTCATTTCCAATCTCCAAAATCCAAAAACAAAAGATTTTTAAAAATAATTACCACAATTTAGAATCTTGAATTAATTTATATTGCCACAAATTCCTACAAACCAGGACAAAGTTTTCCTTTCTTTGATTATCTGACCTCTGTAATCCAACAAGGTCATGACTGAAATGACAAAAAAAAAAAATATATCTTGCAGGTTTTTTTTTTCTTTTTAACCTAATCTCCCCCTGAAGGCCTAAAGTGGCATTTCATTAATCTTCCTCAGCATTCTAAACTCTTTGCTTGCAGCTTTTTGCAGCAGTCTTTATGGCTGGCTCCATTTTCCCCTTAGAAATCTTTCAAGGTAGCTGAATCTATAAACAACACTAAATACCACACAAGACAAAGTTTTTTTCTTCACATTTTACGAAGACATAAAAACACAGACAAAGCCTTATCTCCTACTGAAAGTCTAATCTCAAAGCCTTTAATTTGCCACCAAATTTAGGAGCCATCTGGATTTTTACATATTTTAGCATAATTTCAGAACTCTGTCTTTTAGTCACCTCCTCTACTCCTGTATGGGAAGTTCTAGGCTAATAAGAATTTCCTTAAGGGAGTTTCAGATTGACAGTGTATTCCTCCCCTGATTTATGCCAATTTTTCCAAGGTGGAGATCCTTTGGTAATCCCCTTAAAGGGAGTAATTCTTTCCCAATCTTTAGGGCGGGGTTAAATTTAACCTCAGTGTTCTCTTAAAGGGAGTAACCTTTCCCTAACTGTAAGGGTACAGTAAACCATCCCCAGCTGTATGGAGGTAAACCTTACCTCAGCCCAGAGGAATTGAAATTAAGGAGAGTCTGACCTTCAGGGACAGTCTTCCATAGAAAAAATCCTTTGGTAAAAGATTGACTGGAGTAGTCTAGGGAGTTTTTCTGAGAAGCTATCTTCCGAGGGAGGGGTGGGGGGAGGGGGGATTGGAGTCCTGACTCGATGTAGCTTGGCTCACCGAAGGTGAAATCTGAATTAACTGAGGAAACAAACTTCAAGCTTCCAAGCATATCAGTTTATTAAGCAGTGCATACCAATTGAACAACAAGTCAGGACCAGGCCTCCTTAGCTTGTCGGTGGACCCCAAATACAGGGAAAGACAGATTTTTATGCATTAAAACAATTAACAAGATATAAACAGAATACATAATTAGGTAATCTGATTTTTTTATATACATACCTATATATAAATATTATTTATTCATTTTTAGTTTTCAACACTCACTTCCGTGGTAATCTGATTTCTAATGGAGGAAAGACTAGAGGAGGGAAAGGGTGAGCAGGTGTGATTTCTGAAATCAGAAAAAGTGTTTGTATCCAGTCAAATAAATAGGGAAGTAGTAACTCATTGACTAGTACAGGGCTGGTTTTCAGAAAAGACACATGGGTTGCTTGAGATGTATAATTGTGAGAGAACTCCTTGCATCAATCTTCAGATCTGACTGGGTTTCTGGTCATCGTAAGCTAAGTCCTTAGTTAAGGGTCTCTAAGCAACAGGAAGAGGTGGTCCAGCTTTCCAGCCTCACAGGGCTAGGTTCAAACAATACAATAAAGTTTTTTTTTTTATAATTCACATGATTGAATAAAATTTTCTCACAAGACAGTAATTGAACTAGATCCATAATTGAAAAGAAAGTGAACTGATGAGCTCCAGAATTGAGTTATAAGGTGGAGTTAGTGTGGTTCATGCGGTTCTCACAATTCCCTCAATCACAACAATTGGTGAGCTAGCCAGGGGACTGAGGGTTGGGACCCCAGCCCTTGGGGCCACCCTTGACAAGGAACCAAGAGACTTCTCCAAGGAGGACCACCTCAGGGATCAGACTCCCTCTTAGCCTTAATCCATATTTTCTTCAAGCCAAGGTATGCTCCTCAATAGGACATCCTTATCGATAGAACAAACATGCTTGTCGTATGTGGAACAGCCTCTGGTGCAAGAAGGAGAATCATTAATTGCAGACAGAACAATCTCCTGCAGCAAGGGAAAGAACAGTTACTTCAATATATGAAGGAATCTATTTTTCAGGTAGAACAGCATCTCCTACACCTAGGAAAATCTCTAGAGTCCCTTGACAGTTATTATACAAATAGAATTGAAATTGATTTTTTTTAAAAAAAAAAAAAGGCCTTGAAATTGTACACACTGCACTTTTAGCTAAACTTCTAAAGAGAAAATAAAATATCTTAAAGAAAATGGTGAGATCTGAAATAAAATTTGTAACACCAGTAACTTCCTGTTTATAGTGGCAGCTGGCCAAAATGAAATAACTTTCCAGCTGTGACTCCACACCGCCTCTCTTTTAAGTGAAAATAAGCCAAAGTGAAATAGCTTTTCAGCTGACAAATTCTTTGGGCTTAAATTTGTTATATTTCAAAATTGAGAATCTGTCTCCAGATCCTACTTTGTACTTTTGGACCTTTGGCATAAACTATATACCTGGCACTACAGTTAATAGCAGCCAGCCTGAGGCTGTCTGGAACATGGTTCTGTGATTGCAGTCTTGAAAGCAAGGACAATTAAGTGAAATGCTGGGCTCCACCAGGAGTGGCCCCTGGTAGGGCTTCCTGGACTTCATCAGATCTGTAAGCCATGGACCAGGCCTGCGACTAAACTCCCAAGGCAGCTGCATCTCCTTGGCCAGGTAAACTGAGCAATAGTAGAGATCAAGAGCCAGGGGATTCAGCTAAACCATGTGACCCCTTGGATAGGAATTTCCAGAGGAACAAACCCTAACAGGAGGCTTTGCCCCTCCAACACAATTCTGGAAACTGTGTCTCTATATTAGCTATGCGATCTTTTGATCAGACATTGGACTCTATCAGTCATCAAAGAAGAATACTCATGTTCCTTGTCTTGACTAGGATAAATGGGGAATGCTCCACAGATGTCCATTGGCTCTCCTTTGACTACTATGGAGCTACCATTAGTGGTAGCTACCATTGTTTTTCAGGGTTACTTGTGACTACTGGATTTGGATAACCCATATAATATCCCTTTATGGGTAACAATGGGGGCAGATTGTAGCATTCCCATAGGAACCCTCTTGGGAAAACTGCTTAAATCCTGGAATCAAGGCAAGCTGCCAGTTCAGCCAGGAATGACGAGGGGCACAATATTAAGTTAAGTGACCTTTGGTTTAAGACTGCTTATTATCAAAGCTAGCAATTGCCAGTAAAGGGGATCCAAGGTTCCAGTATCCAAAGATAAAACTGACAGTCAAAGCAGCTCATTTATGGTATTGAGGAGAGTACAAAAATAAACCAACATTTAGTAGACAGAAATAGGATGGGCATATGAATTATGGTTGGCTAGAGTCAGAGACAGGAATTCTGCTATGGTTGGTTGGTGCTGCTTATGTCAGTTCTTTACCAGGCAGACCAATATCCTATGACTCATATCCTGTGGTGGGCATTTTTAGGGGGAATAAGAGGCCTGGGGTTTGTATTCTACTGATTTGTACTTGATTAGGACTCTTGTGGCTGAATAAGTCCCATAAAAAGGGGAACCTAAAAGAAGTGCCTGGAGTTGTCTGTGTTGCCAGGGAGCTTGCAGGATGTGTTTGGCAAGCTGCAGCTACAAGGATAGAGTCAGCAGCTGAAGGGTCAGTCTTAAGGGGTTTTAAACTCACATAATGAGGGAGAATAAGTAAATTGATTAAACCTTAATAAAATAGAGCAGAATAATCAATGAGATAATGACTTTTCATTTTCATTTCCACAATTTACCCCCTTTGCTTTTTTGAAGAACTATACTTCCTCAATGAATCACCCTCCTATAGACTTGAATAACAAGGCTTTACATGTTCAAAAGATATTTAAGAAAGTTTAACAAACATAAATGTCAAAAAATGAGAGTTGAAGTAATAACAATAAAGGTGCATTGACAAAAATATGTTAGGGGAAGTCCCCTGTAGTACATAGTCCTTATAGAAGCAAGGGTGCATAGGGAAGAAAAGGAGAGGTCTAAAGATAGGATCAGCATCTCAAAAGAAGTCCTGATCAATGTTCTGAGAAGACAGGGCACTCAGCTGACTTGGTGAGATGAAGTCTTTTGCCTCATCAAACAGGAGCAAACTTGGTGAGCTCTTTTTATTGTAGATGGATCAGGGGATGTTTGTGGAGGTTCTCTTAAGTAAAGCTGCAAAATCTGCTATATATATATATATATGTATATATACATATATATTATGTAATATACATATATATTACATGTTATATACTACTATATTATATATACACTATATATAATATTACATATACTATACATATACTGCCCCCCCCCCCCAAATATGGCTGTTAGTACAGGATTACTTAAAAGTCCTTGCAACTAAAGGTTTAGTGTGGTGACTTCAGTAAATACTTACCTTGGCCAGTAAGGTTGGTATAAAAGGAAAAAGGTGGGAAATTGTCATGAAAGATTATCATGATATAATTGGGGAAAAATCCTGTAGCTATTTTTTATTTCAGGCAAGAGTCATAATGACTGCTAGTTATATAAGAAGGTTCCACACCATTCACAGGGTATCAGAAACTAGGTTTAGAGTCAACCAAGTCAGAAAACTTCCTATTCAAGTAGCTTGATGGGAAACTGAGTCAAGAGGATTCTACCTCTACCTGCACAAAGTTGTCTTCTTAACTTTCTCCCAAGGGCAAACATCCACCTGTAGCCTTCCCCGGACCATGGCACACAGCTTTCATTTGAATGATATTGGCTCAGTGACAACTCAATAATGTCCAGAGTCAAAACTTAGAGCAGTATAAAAGTGTCCTACCAAGAGACCTTACCTTTAGGAACAAAGTATCTGTTTAAAGGCCAGGATAATATTATTTCTTTGAGTGGCATGAGGAATTTAAGACTGATGTTAATGAAATAATACATTCTATCACTAAGAAATTAAATGAGTAAAATCAAAATAGACTCCCTATTTTATATGTCACTTATCAATACATCAAATTTCTTCCACCATCCTAAAGTTTGTATCACTACTTGGACTACAGAAATGGTGTGATGCTAAAGGGATGTAACAGATTCACTTACAGCTAGAGTGAATTTCCCAGTTTCCAAACAAAGTTTTTTGGTGGCCTATACTAGAGTAGAGACCCCATTTAACTCAACTTCATGGTCAGAGATGGGATGAAGCTAGGCATCAAAGATGGGATGGCATTGTATGTGTCACTTTCACTGGGGAGTGTTGTCCTTATAGGTCCTTGAGGTCTCATTAACTTCTGATGTTAAATTGAATTTCACTTGGATTTGCCCAAGGGGTACATTGGTCTGTACCAAATTGATCGATTCCATTTGATCGTATTTGTCTTACAATTAGCAACTTATCTATTGATATATAATGATTATATATAACATAGTAATTTATATATATATAAAAAAATAAAATTGATATATATATATATATATGTATATATATATATAATGGTAATTGGATTATACTTATGCAGGGATACTATGAGACTACAAATACAATCTTTAATAATCCAGTTGAACAGCCATAATTTTCCTTGGGATTAAGTTTGAGTGTAGGTTTGAACATAAACCAGAGAAACAATAGGACAAGGGATAGCAGTGATGAGACTGTGGTGGAAAAAAATACCTCCCCCTTGAAACCAAAAAAAGATTTAAGAAAAAGATCCTACCACAAGGCACCAGTACCCACTGCCCCAAGCATTTCCATTACAATTTGCTGAATGTCATTCATAATTCCCTGGAGCTTATGAATGTCAGTAACAATTTCTCCTGACTTGTTAATGTAAGAACAAGATTGATTAATAATAGCATAGACCTCTCCGTGGGCAGTAATCTGAATATCCAGGGTCATGCAGTTCTGTAAAATCATTTCTGCCATGGAATCTACCTCTGTTTGAAGAGAGGAGATGGCACTGCACGTTTCGTAGATGGCTTAGGTTAGAATGTGTCTTGAGCTAGCCTTTCAATATCATTATATTCCTTATTGACCGAAACACATCGTTCATGCCCAAATGTAGGATTAGTCTCTGTGGCTAGACTGTTGTGCCCAGTTTTGTGTATTTCAGTTTGTTTCATGTGTGTCTATCTATGCCACTATGCCACCAGATTTCTAGTAGTTTCCTTTCAATTAAGCCTAAAGAATAAAGGCAGATACAGGGAGGAATCAAATAGGCAATCCCACCCATGACATACCATCCTGGAGTGAAAAGCGGAAAAGGTTACTCTAGTACAAGAGAGAACTGACCCAGAGTCACTCATTCCCACGGTAGTTCCGGGATGGTTTATGACTATCCCAAAGGACATTGACCATTGTAGGTAAGGGCTGTAAAAGAGAAGTTTCTCGGTGGACCCTAAAAGTTATTAAAGAGCAGAATTTTAGCCTTGTTGATCCAGTAGTTGGAAGAGTGAGATGACAACTTACTGTGTCTCCTGCTTTATGTAAGTAGCCTTGCTTTTTCTCTTTTGAACGCAGAAGAAACTTTGGCAATGACTTGTGAGTCGGGGAATCCTGGCTTTATAGGTCCTTGAGGTCTCATTCACTTCTGGTGTTAAATTGAATTTCACTTGGATATGCCTAAGGGGTTGAATTGATAACATTGGTCTAAGTTGATTGATTCCATTTGGTCATGTTTGTCTTACAAAGGATCAAATGGCCCTGCTAAAGAGGAATTACTCCCTTCACTTAGTAGCTGTGGCATGGTTTTGGATACCTGAACAGGAATAGGTATCCATGGGTCAGGATTGTTCTGGTGAATATGATGATAAACCCAAGACCCACTAATACTTCCAGAGTAATGCAGATTATTATTACTAACTAGTAACTATGTAACTACTATTATTTATCAGATTGTCATGAGACCTATTATGTGATCCTCAAAAGAATAAAACAGTAGAAAGGAGAGGAGAAAACCTTGGGATTGTACCACCACACATTTCTGGTGTGGTTATGGTTAGAAGGAGATACAAAAGACTTAGGACTATCCGTTGTGGTAGTAGATTTCTGAGTATCTGATCTTTTACTCAGCCCACTAGAACCATTAACTACCTCTAGTAGAGGAGTTTGTTCTACAGAGAAGGAAAGGATGGTGAAGTTCATGATTGTAATTACTACCCAGGGAGCAAGTGAGATGAGTTCAGCCCAAATGGCCCTTTGGATGACATCCTGTAGAAAGAACAATGGATATAATGCTAAAATTAAACCCTTATAACAAGAGTTAAAATGTCAGGTTGTCCTACTGTACAGGTCCTTCCTTTGCATGTGTCCATCAGTTTGTTCTTCAGATGAACAAGGCCAGAGTTCTTTTGAGTCCTCATGAGCTACAACAAATGGTGGATAATAAGTCAGATGATCTGAGATTATCCAAGTCTAATACCTCTGTCTTAGAGAAGCAGTCCTCTACAGCTACAAGGGCAGAGTTGGCACCTAGAGTGGCAGCATTAAGAGGTCTTAACTCACAAATGAGGGAGAATAAGTACAACAATTAAACTTTAATAAAATGGAGCGGAATAATCAATGAGATAATGAATTTTCATTTCCATACTATTTTTGTCTAAATATCCTGCTCCATCTTCTGTCTCTTCTACCTCTACTTCTCCCCTAGCCACTCCTCCAACTTGTTCCTCTGTTACTGGAGACTTCCCCTGAAACTTAAGAATGGCCTAGTGGCCTTTTTTGGCTTCAGGAAAGGCAGACTTCTGATCAGACTACCAGGAATCTATTTCCTGTTAGGCATCATCAACCTTTAGCCCCTCTGACCTTTCTATGTGGAAGAGAGACATCCCTAAATTTGGTGAAGATCTAGTTGCTGTTATAACTCAATTCCAGACCATCTTAAGAAGTTATAACCCAACTTGGGAAGATGTAATGGATTTAAAGATGACTTTATGCTCTCCTGGAGAAAAGACTACCGTATCAGAAGCAGCAAACAGGCTGTCTTCAGCAGCAGCCCCTGCTGGTCCAGAAGGTCTCCCTAATTGGCCATTACAGGACCTACACTTCAACCCTAATAATCCACCTAACTGCACTAGCCTGACAAGCCAGAGAAGCATTGCTTGGGGGAATGGTGATATGTGCAGTTTGTCCTGATAATTAGAGTAAATTTCGGAAGACCATTTAGGAGGAAAATGGAACCTCTAAGCATTTTTACAATAAGCTTTTGTAAAAGCCCTAAATGCTGTGCAAGATTAGACTCAATACGCTCAAAAACTTTAAAATGAATGTTAAAAACTATTTTTACATGTAATTTGGGAAAATAGGATACTAAATAAAAACAAACAAAAAGATTAAACCTAATAAACCCAAGAGATGCAAGAATTCTTAATTCTTCCTTTGTTAACCAATCAATGCCAGAAATCCATAATTACTTTCATAACAATTGCCTTGGGTGGCATGAGAAGACCATAGATGGGCTTAAAGCCATTGTCCAGCATGTTTATGAAGGAAGGGACAAAGTGGAGAAAAATCCTAAGGAAAAGCCTTAAAAGGAAACTCATATAAAAGGGGGCATCTTAAGAGAGAAGGCATGGAGAGAAAACAAGATTTACAAAATAAGAATAAAGGAGGTTTTACAGGATCATAGTTTCAAAACAGGAGTGGTTTGAATCGGTCTCAAGGAGGATCTTTGGCAGGAAGGTACAGGGGAGAGACAGGGACTGTGGACTCTGGTGAGAGTTTTGTTTTCCTTGAATTAGACATCTTTGCCCCAAGTCATCCTGTTCTTTGCCTCTCCCCACAATGGTGAATTCTGTATCACTCTCAAAATGGATAATACCTTTTATATAAGATACTGGTGCCACTAACTTGGTTCTTAGAGAAAAATAGAAGGAATCCTGGTTGTACTTCTACTGGGTTTCAGAGAGTTGTTGGAATTGAAGGAGAACCCCAAGATGTGCCCATTCTTTCTCCACAAACAGCCACTGTAGACTCTCTTTTAGTTCAGTGTTCTTTTCTATTAGTGCCTGAAGCAGGGATGAGATCATTTATGTAAATTAAGGGCCACTGCTTCATACCTTTCCATCTCCCAGATGACTCTTGTTCTTTATTTCCTATACTGATAAATCTTACTGGTGATGATGAGATTCTCCCGTTGTTCCCTATATTGTCTCTAACTGTTTATATGAAAAAAAAAAAAACCAAATGGGCCAATTCATGTTCTGGCGTGGGACTCTTAAAAATCTGCTGTCCCTGTTACTATCACTACCAAAAGGAGGTCCCCACCATCCACACCTCAGTACCCTTTGTCCTGGGAAGCGATGAGGGAATTTCTCATATCAATGACTCTCTTAGCAAACAAGGTATTGTGCCCTGCACATCTTCTTGCAATACTCCTGTTTTGCCTGTTAAGATGCCTATGCCAAGCCCTGAGGATAAGCCTGTTATTGCTTTGTGCAGGGCCTGTGTGCTCTTAATGCTTATTTTGTACCTAGACATGCTGTAGTGTCTAACCCTGCCACTATTGTTTCTTCTCTTCTTGTGGAGCTACCTGTTTTACAGTGATAGATTTGTGCTCGGCTTTCTGTAGCAAGGCCATTCACCCAGACTCACAAAGTCTGTTTGCCTTCACCTGCAAAAATACTCAGTGGAAATGGACTAATCTGCCTCAAGTGTATATAGAGAGCCGCCCCTTGTTTTCTCAGATGTTGCAACAGGATTTAGCTTCTATTACCTTCAAGGTTTCCACTTTGGTCCAGGATTTTGATGATCTTCTATTAGTATCTGCTGACATCTGCCAAAAAGATAGCTGCCATCTTCTTCTTTATCATAGACGTGTTGCAACAATTCTGCTAGCAGCTGCTGTGGGGGTGAAAGACCAACACAAGCCCAACAACAAGGACACTGCCAGCACAGGTTCTTTGATCTGCTTTACTAAGGAAAGTAACGTTAAGGGGTTAACAATCTTACTTTAAGGCAACATATCCATATAAACTCACTTAGTTCAGGGGAAAAAGCCAGCACACTGAACTTCAGAGCAAATACAAACACATTACAAATATACATTATAAACAGACCAAATACAATTCATAGTTACCAAGAAACCATCAACATCTGAGTTCAGCCAGGAGGCTCTTAGAGCGGCTGCCCAGAGTCTCGTGCCTCCAGGAGTGAGAGCCTCAAGGAAATAGCTCTGTTCTCTCTTTTTATACACTCTTTAGCTATCATCAAACGTCATTTGAGTGACCAGAACTCAGGCTCCTACTGTTGGCTCTGGTCATAGCAACTCCTCTTAGGACCCTGAGGGCTTCACATGCACATAGGCTTAGCACTAAGGAAAGTAGCTTAGGGGGTTAACAATCTTATTTCAATCCAACATACAAATATCATTCACTTAGTTCAGGAGAAAAAGCCAGCACCCTGAACTTCAGAGCAAATACAAACTAATTACAAACATATGTTATAAACAGACCAAATACAATTCATAGTTACCAAGAAACCATCAATATCTGGGTGAGCCGGGAGGCTGTTAGAGTGGCTGCCCAGAGTCCTGTGCCAGCACTCCTCCAGAGGAGTGAGAGCCTCTAGGGAGAACACCAACCTCTGGGTTTATATATTTTGTTCAGGGTCAAAGGTGAGTCACACATGGGACTCACCCACATGACCTAAAAGTGTCACAAAAATGCAACTGAAACCCATGTGGTCTAAAAGCCTCTGATGTCACAAACATGTCACTCAAACCCATGTAAACTAGGCTTTCCCTTGAGGCAAGGAGGTCATCAAGGACTCCTAATTGAATCAAGGAAACAAAGGCCAAACTCTTCAAGGGCACTTGATTGAATAAGTGCTGAAAGCCCTTTTTAATTACCAATACACTAGGCCACAACGTCTTTAAATCAAAGATACAGTGCTGCTTTCCTCAGGTAAAATAATTTGGTTTCATTTTGTCTGCTGGCACTCATTCTGTTTCTCTGAAGCACGTATAGCCTCTCCACAACCTGTCTACCCCGAAGACTATGAAGTAGTTACAAGCTATCCTGAAAGCTGCTGGATACTGTAGGCAATGGATTCTATCATTTGTTGAGATTACCAGACCTCTTGCCTCTTTAACTAATGACTCAGTTCCAGAACTTGAGTCTGAACACCCTACTGCCTTTGCTGACCTCAACAGCACCAGCACTGCGACTCCCAGATTACAGTAAGCTTTCGTGCTTTTTGTCCACAAATGAAGGGGGAGTGGCCTCCAGAGTTCTGACCCAAGCCCACTTTTAATCCAGCACCCTATAACTCAGCTCAACTGGATTCTTTGGCGGTGGGCATCCTGCTCCATCTAAGAGCCGTGGTTGCTACTGCCGTTCTGGTAGAAAAGGCTTGTGATTTAGTTCTGGGAACCTCTTTAGCAGGGCAGTGCCCCCATGAAGTTGAAGCCCCTTTGTTTTGCCGTCAAACTCAGGCTTTTTTAGATCAAAAACTAGCAAGATATAAAGTGACATTACTAGGGCAGAAAAACATGACTCTTAAGTGCTACTCTGTTCTCAGTCATGCAGCTCTCTTTCCTGATCTGACTATCTCTAATGAACTCTTGCATAACTGGGCTTCTGTAGTGGACTTTGCCAAACATCCCTGCTATGACCTTACCAATACTTCTCTCCAGAATTTGAACTATAGTCTCTCTTACTAATGGTTCTTCTTTTATGAGAGTTGGTATTCACTATATTGGTGCAGACATGGTCTCTGACCATGATGCCCTTTGGGCAGCCTCATTGCCATGCAATCTAATTCTCAAGCTGTGCAATTGGTGGCTCTGACTCAGACATGCCACCTTACTCTGAGTAAAAGAGCAACTATCTACATAGATTCCCAGTATGCTTTTGAGTCTGCTGTGCCATGAGAATGCTCTGACTACAGTGAGGTTTTCTCATCTCCTCCAGTAAGGTTGTTGCTAATGCAGAATTTATCAAAGACCTTCTGTCTGCCATTCACCTACCTAAGGTGCTTGCCACAACTTTGTACACACCATTGGCACTGATCCTGTTGCCCAAGACAACAATAGGGTAGATGAAGCCACAAAGCTGATTAGAGAGATTGGCTCATGACTTCTACCCTGGAGGTGAAATTTACATCAAGAATTTTCAGCAGACCAGAGGAACTCACCTCACTTAGGAAGGCCCCTTCCAAGTGCTGCTGACTGCTCTGACTCCAATCAAGATTGGCGACAACGCCTTCTGGGTTCACTGCACACATGTGAAAACTACCCCTTATTCCAATACATTATGTACTTTTCACTTTGTCTAATCTTACTAACCTGTTGCTTTCGCAGGTAGTAAATCCATCAGAAAGTGGAAAACCAAAAGAGCATATTGGAGTATGGATTGCCTTCATCTTGCTATGTATAGTAAGCCTTATGATCCTTAGTTTTATGATATGTAAAATGCATAGAGCAGTACCAGAACCCAGGATACCCCTTCCTCATATCCTTCTCTTAATTCTGAGCATGGTGCCCTTTACTTGCTCCGGTCCGTCCCTCCAATACTGACCAAGATGGAAGGGTGCTTTGGTCTACAGTCCCAGTGATTGGTTATACTGGCCAGGATCTGCACCAAAAGGTGGCCTTGCCTATAGAGCTGGTCATAGACCTCCCTCCCTCAGTTCTACATCTCAGCCTTCTACCATTACTACAGGATTTCTAGATACCTCTAATAGTGACTCCTCATTTTCTGGGAAAAGTTATACAAACCAATCCTCCTTAGAGGATATGACAGTACTAGTTCCTATGATCCCACCCTCCGTTCCCCACTTTGTCCTACCCAGGGGAAATAGATGAACTGTGTTTTTCCTCTATGGATCCCAGCACTATTATTGGTGATCATCATCAGCCTAATCCTTTTAGAGGTCTGTAATTGCTGCAAGAAAGGAACTAAGCAGCTGAAAAATTGGAACAATAGGATTCCCAACCTCAGTAAGAGTTACCTATTCTAAAACTGGACTCTTACTACTCTCTCTACCCACTATGAAAAGAATTCCTTTGAAAAGGAAGCAGATTAGCACTTCTCTAAGGTGGAGGAGATAGGTTTTGAGAAAGAGATAGATGACTGCTTCTCCAAAAGAGTTAAAGGATCCCAGACTATCTTCTAAACCCTAATTATCCAACAATAATTATAACTGATGAGGACTCAGAGGAACTACAGAGCACATCCTTGTTTGATGAGCATAATCTATGTCAAGGCCTGTGTAGAACAACTACCTGGCATTTTCATCCTTGTTATTTTGGTTTAATCTTAGCACTCTTGTCCGTAGTCCTTTCCTTTTCCTTCAGGCGTAGGCCAAAGGAATGACCAGGCAAAATTAGTCTCTACCACTACAATAATTACGATTTTGGGAATCCTTCCCTACTTTGTAGAACTAATCCCAGAGCTATGGGTTGCCATCCCATAACTCAGAGACCGGCTGTTACATCTATTACTCCTGCCCCCAGATCTGCTAGAGCTGGAAGTGCTCGGTGGCTTGACTTTTCTGCTTTTATTGAGCCAATCACTTCCCCTCAGTTTCCTATTTCTATACCTTCAGAAATTACTTCCAGCACACTCTCATCTTCCACTTTTGCATTTCCGGTAATTTTAGGAGGAGATAGCCTCCCTTGGGGAAAGTCTTCTTTGAACGAAAACGAAAAAACGTTTCCTTTCTGTGTTGGTACTTATCTCAGTGATTTTGTTGTTTAGTGCTCTGCTCTTATGCAGACTTCCTAGCTGCTATCTGGTGATGATTCTAGTGCTGCTCACACTAATGATTGGATAAATAAGAACTCTATTGTCCACCTTAGCCAATTAGAACCCACGGGTGCTGGGTTTGTCATCATCTCCACCAGAATTTCATCCTGTCGAAGTCTCTGAAATTATGCCTCAGCCAGCACCGAAGAAAGTAATCTCTCTTTTGTGGCACCATTTGCACCTTTTACCTTTGCTGATTGTAAGATTAACTGGACTGATTGGCATCAGTCAAAATGGAATGTTACAGTGCCCATGATGATCAAAGCCCTTAATGAGTCTCAGATTTCAGTTAAACTCAGAGTAACGTTCAAAACTAATGAGACATTTGGAATCTATAAAAATAGGATTCCTCCACTCAATCTTATACAGCCATTACCAGTGTTTCCTCTTTGTATTAGGAGAAATGAGAATGAAAATACCCCTTTTGGGTTTGGGAAGCTAGATAAATTGTACCCTTGCTCTTCCTTTTCCTGACATTAATATGGCAAATTCATTTATCTGTGCTAAAACTCATTCCTTTAATGGCTCTGGTAAATCGCCCCCAAAATTTACTTTTACATTGTAATTTTACAATGGTCAAGATCTCACCAGTCAATCAAAAACTATTAGCATAGGGACTAGTGACTCTAGGCCAGTTTTTCATTTGTTCTAGAATAGCTTTTCTTCTCTTCCCCCAGGATGGTTTGGGAATTGCTTTTGTAGTCCCACTTGTATCAGTTTTTAATCATTCCACAGGCTTAATAGAAAGGAAAGTTTACTGGAAACTTGGGAGCCTGGTGGCATAAATGTGAGAAAAGGTCAGAAGAATACAAACCCCCAAACTCTGTAGCTATCTCTAGTCATGTTCAGAGGATTGTTTTTTTTTGGGGGGGGGAGCTAGTCTTTATTACCCACCATTGGAATGGGGTATTTAATCAAATCTATTAGAAACATTTCATCTGAAATTGAAAACTTGTCCAGGACACAACCCATGCCGTCTCTGAGGCATCTAAAGCTATCTCTTCTCTTCATGTAGAAGTTAATTCAGCAACACAGATAGCTTTCCAAAACTGCATAGTATTAGACCTTTTGATTGCTGCCCAGGGAGGGACTTGTGCTATTATTAACCTCTCCTGTTGCTCTTATATTAATAAATCAAGAGAAGTGTCACAAATATTCATGAACTTCAACATATTATGGCTGACACTCAATGGATTGCTAAAAAGACCCGTGTGTCTACAAGCTGTAGTGCTTGGTGAGACCTCTCTTCCTTGTTTTCCTGGATCTTTTCTTGATTTCAGGTGAGAGTTATATTTTCTACCTTAATCAAATGGGGCCATCTAATCTTATGCCTAATGATTGCAATCCCCTGTTTTATTAATTGCTGCACTGGTTTATGTTCCAACCTATGCTCGAATTTAGTCCCAAAGAAACTTATGGCAGTTCATCTAAATGAATTTATAAGAATTACATGTTGATCCCTCTGTTTGTATTTTGCTTTATGGTATTCCTCCATAAGAAATTGTAACCCAATTGTTCTTATGACATCATTTTCCAATTTTCAAAGTGATACCTCTGCCTGGAAACTCATGCCAGCCTAGTGATGTCTCTTACCTGAAGTATGAAAGAGATCTTAAAAGACACTTGTTTTCCAGCACCCAATTCCAATCCGTCCACTACAGGAGAACATCACATGCCTTTCTATGAGCACCCATGTCCAGAAACGCCCCCTGTCACTGTTCCTTCAACAACCTCCTCCTTACCAACTGATGATTCATGGACATGGAGCTATAGGTCATCATTATGGGGTCTTTATTTGTAATAGCTGTAAAATCTTTAGAAGGGCTGCAAGAAAGGAACATATTTATGCAAGGGTGAAAAATGATTGCACCATCAATAGGCTTACTAGGAGAAGGTGCTCAGTGTTGCTTATTGAAGTTCTATGGGTTGGGCATGGCCCTTACATGTCCTAAATACAAAAGGGGCAAGAGACCTGCCTACTTTTCACCAATGAGCCTTTTAACTGACCTGCAATTCCCTGACCATGAGGTGCAACCAATTGGGTCCTCTGCTAAAATACAAGCAATCAAAAATCTTCTTTTGGAAATTGGGAAACTGACTTTGGTGTAACCAGAGTCTATCGATTCCCTCAGAATCAGACCAATTCTTTGGCACAACTAGTTATGCAAACTTTAGAACATTGGAAAGAGTTTGACAAATTGATTGGTGACCCATGAAATTACCATTCTCGCATCTGACTTTGTAGTTGTAATCCATTTTAATGATACTTCTCTCTTCAAGGACTGTTATTATGTGTTTTTCTGATGACCACCTTAAGCTATCTGAGTGTACAAATGAAGATAGCAATGTCATCAACACCCCAGGACTCATGTCATCAGTTTCCATCAGTGCTTCTTCCTCCTCCTCATTTGATCTAAGACAACTCCCACACCTCACAACTGTGCTGACAAAACCCCCACATCTGAATGTTGAGCTGCTGCCTCAAAGAGTGTGTGCTTCTAGCTATCATTGTAGGGTTCTCACTTATGGGGACTGTAAGGCTTTCTTCTATAAAGCAAGGAAGAAATGATATTGTTTTTTATGTGCTATGAATAATGACTATATGAGTACTAAAACTGGTGTGCCCAACTGCCCAGCTTGTCATCTAAAGAAATACCTAACCCTCAGATTCCCTGCAGAAATAAAAAGATTAGTGATCTCAGTAGATTTCAGATTTGGAAGGAACTTAGATCTGTTTTCTTCTTGCACTGAGAGAATTTTACAAAGAGACAGTAGCACTAACACCTACCCAGCTACCCAAGATCTCTTTCCTAGAATATGCAGAGATCAATATGTTGATTCTAGCCATATCCTCACTCCAAAGTGAGTTCAATTCCTTAATATATCATTAAATACGGTACTGCTGAATGCCTTCTCACTACTGTTCAGCTATTACTAACCTCCCTTAGTTTTAATAAGATGTTATTATAAGTGTACTTGAAATGAAATCATCTATGTTATAAGTTATTGCTTATTTTTCTCCTTACGTCCCAATGTGCCATTTCCTCTGTGAGATCTCTTTACTGAAGAGGACTACCCCCACCAGTTTTTGTCAACTCTCCAGTCATAGGAGAGCTCAAAGTTAATGATCCATGAAAGACAAGTCTTTCAAGGATCAAAGGGAGAAATTGTGAAATTGAAATTGTTATTGATTGAGAATTATATCTAATCATTGTATGTAATCAGAATCAATATTTGTGAATTAAATTCAGACTTGATTGTATAGGCCCTATTTGCAAAATTTGTAATAAGTTTAACTTCCCTATTCTTATGGGCTGAAATTCAGCTACAAAAATTCTAATCTGTGAACTTCGCTGACTGTGAAGTTTTCCAGGGAATGGTATCCAACAGTGATACTTTATTTTTCCTGTTGTCCTGGGTCGTAGAAATCTCCTCTCTGAGTCAGGCTGAGCATAGCCCAACCTTCATCTCTGGGTCAGACCAATCATGGTCTCATGTAATTTGTATCATTGGACTATTTTTGTGCTCTGTATAACCTACATTTTCACCTGCCTAAAAATACTGCTCTGACTGCCAAATGCATCCTTGACTACTGAGCAGTCTTGGATCCCATTTATTGACTATTGCTAGCCTAGTTAATAAATTGATTGTGCTCAAACCTTTATGCCTCAGTTCCTTTTTATTGTGGATTTTATCATGACACTATCTGTCATTATTGTAACTAATCGCCCATTCCCCCAATACACCCTTAAAACTTTTTTTAAAGCCTCCGTTGTAACAGATAAGTAGAGTCAAACAAAACATATCCATACTTTGTACATGTCCAGAAATGTCTCATTATGCGCCCCTAGTCCATCACCTCTCTGTCATGGTGGTCACCATGCTTCATCATAAGAGGCCTAGCTGATCATTGCATTTATCCAAACATTTCCAGGTGAGAGTAGCTGCCTTAATGTCCTGTTAATGGAACTGCATGCTCTAAACAAAGGGTTCTTAACTTTTTTGTTCCTCACAGACTCTTTTGGCAATCCAGTGAAGCCTATCGGGCCCTTTTCAGAATCATGTTTTTAAATAATTGAAGGAAATTCAGATTTCAGTTAGAAGTTAATGAAAATAAAGATGTGATTTTTTTTCCCCATCCAGTGTCATGGGCCTAGTACCCAGCCACCTACTGATAAGCCATGCTTAAGTAGGCTGGTCATCAAATGAAAGACATATAGTCCATCTTGCTAGAACATGCCTTCAAGAACCCAGGGCCCCTCCACATCCTGATAAAACAGTGGGGGAAGACATAAGTAAAGTGTATTATATACATTTCTTTCAGACATTTGACATCGTCACTAAGATATTATGATTTCTCTTAAAGTTGTCAAATTTATTGATTACATCCAACATTCTAGGTAGTCCCCTGTGTTTTTTAATACCTGCCATAAAACTTTCTGATTCTGTATTTTTAGCATCTTACTTCAATAGAACTCCTTTAGCCCTGTAAATCTCTATACTACAAACAGGTTGGATCTTGTATTGATAGAATGTTCGCAGAAGGTTTGAGTCATTTTACAGAAGAGTAAAATTAAGGTCATATCTCCTGGGTGATCAGTGATGTTCTCAAAGCACAGATGAGTTTCCACTGGTATTCTTGATTTTAGGTTCTGATTTTAGTTGAAAATGAAGAAAGCGAAGAGTCTATTTTTAGTGTATTGGAAATTAGCAGTTTACCAGTTTAATCTAGAAACTAATAGGAGCTTCAGGAGTTTACTCAACAATCATCTCATTTTTTTCATGTAGGACATCTGTTGTTGCACACATTAAGGGAAGGTCTATGTATACATTTAAAGTAACATCTTTTATGACCATTGATGCAAATAGAAGGAGAAATCATGTTTCTTCTGCTGTGATGATCATGGAATATTTGTTTCTATTGAGTGGAAGGCCTGGACAGTATAAGTAAAGTACAAATAGGGAGAATTTAGATAAAAATGAAAACTTGTAAGTCTG
Organism: Trichosurus vulpecula; assembly: GCF_011100635.1. Taxonomy (NCBI): domain Eukaryota; kingdom Metazoa; phylum Chordata; class Mammalia; order Diprotodontia; family Phalangeridae; genus Trichosurus; species Trichosurus vulpecula. The sequence continues at coordinate 152,944,716 of NC_050580.1, forward strand.
TACATTATTTTCATCTACATCAGGATGTTTTAAATTCAAGTTTAAACTCTTTGTCTTCTAGGTTGATTCATCACATCACAATACTACCTATTATTGCTTTTATTTATTGTCATTTGAAAAACATTATTTGTTTTTATTTTTAATTTAACAAAAGCATCTTCTATAAAGAAAGTGCCTAGGCAGCTAGGTGGTATTGTGAATAGAACCCCAGGCCTGGAGTCGAGAAGACCCAATTCCACATATAGTCTCAGACATTTTTTAGCTGTGTGACCCTGGCCAAATCACTTAACCTCCGTTCACTTCAATTTCCTCGTTTGTAAAATGAGGATGATAATAATAGCACCTGCCTTTCAGGCTTATTGCGGGGATCAGATGTGCCTGGGGCATAGTAAATGCTTGTTTCCTTCCTTCCAATGAAATTCTTCCAGTGAAATTACAGGTCCAGTTATCCAACATACCATGTTTTATTTTGAAAACTGGAAATGTTTTCATAAAATCTATGACATTCTTATCCAATCACTTGTCAGGTATTATTTCTGCCTCCATAATATCTCACATTTGTCTCCTTCTCATTCATGCCACCGCTGCCTTCAAGTCCTCATCTCTTTCAGCTGTTATAGATGGTGTCTTACTGCTTCCAGTATTTCATCTCTCCAGTCCAACCTCCACACAGCTATTTAAATGATAATCCTAAAACATCTCTCAATTTGTCACTCCCCTGCCCAAGACCACTTGAGTGGCTTACAAGCTAACTTGAACCTATCTTTCTAGACTAATTTTACATTGTTTTCCCTTACAAACTCTTCATTCTAGCCAAACTGTACTACTTCCTATTCTCTATACGTGACATTGCATCTGCCTTCACACCAAACATTCTTAACCTTTTTTTGTGTGTTATGAACCCCTTTGGCAATCTGATGGAGCCTATGAACCCCTTCTCAGAATCATGTTTTTAAATGCACAAGGTGAAATATGTAGAATTACAAAGAAAACCAAAAATTAGTGAAAATCAAGATGTAGTTGTTCCCCTCCCATCCAGGTTCAAGTACTTTGTTAAATCAGTCCATAAGCTGTACGTCCCTAGATAAGAACCTCTGCTTTACACAGTTTGTCCCTTATGCCTGAAATGTTCTCCCTCCTTACTCCTGTGTTAGAATCCCTATCTATCTTCAAAGCTCAGCTCAAGAGCCATTTCCTTCTCTGACTACAAGTTAGTGTTCTCCCTACCACTATTAAAATTACTTAATACTTACTATGTGTATATGTATGTGTGTATATGTATATACATATGTGTGTGAATACACACATACACATACATTTTAAATTGAACTCTCCGTATATATATTATAAATATAAGCTCCTTGTTGGCAGGGACTGCTTTGGTCCTTATCTTTGGACCTTCTCTACCAAACACCGTGCCTGATATATGTAGTAAATGTTTAAATGTTTCTTCAATTGAATTAATAAAGGAAATGAACTAGGCATTAAAAAATCTTATAAAAAATGTTTCCCCCATACACTCATTGGAACAGGTAATTACTGTGGCAACTACAGACTAATTTGAAGTGTTAGCTGTTAATTAAAACACTGAAGAGGTGTACAGTTGTCTTTTGGTGTAACCAAAGCTTCTATTCAAACTTCATTAATCACTTTACAGTTAATGTGTTGAGGAAGGTCAAGACAATTGAGATGCAGTATCAGTCTAAAGTAAACAAGTTCCTTTTCTCCCAAGTAGTATGCCATTTGCAAAGCTGAGGGATATATTCTGCCCATCTGCCTAGCATCATCTTTGTGATCCAATTCTTCATGATAATTAAATGTTAAATTGGTACTGTCAATGCACTGTAAACCAAACCAGGGATCTCTCCATTGCTCGAAATCCAACCCAAACTTCCACGGATGAATTGGCGTGCATCATAATTAAATCATCAAGTCTTTCCTTTTAATTCGCTTGGAAACATGAGATCTCTCTTTTGGAAAAGGGATCAGCTTTCTTGACAAGCTAATTAAGTTGCCAAACTGTCCAGTACAGTATATATTAGACTATCTCCTGATCATATTCTTATCACTACTGCTTATCTCAAAAGCCCAGATGTTTTGTACTCTTGTTACTCAGAGTAACAACACCATTTTTAAAATTTTTAGTCTCAAGTCTTGGTCTATGCATTCAACTGCCCTACCTTCACATTACCATTCTCAATTGGTAGTTTTAACATTCAAACTTAGAGTAAGTTAGAATTAATTAATGGAATACAGAAGGGATGATATCATATTTTAGCATGTCGTGTTACCTGCATTTGTATACAAGTACAGTAACTGTCCTTGTGAATCACATTTCAAATGAACTCTTCTGCCAGATAATGAGCTGCTGAGCACAACAGAAACTTCTTGTCTGTTTTGTTATTAAATGGAATTATAGATACCATGGGTTAAATAATTTCTTTAAGGAAATAACCATGTATAGGTGCCATAGGACCCTTTTTTGTAGTAGCCAAAAGCTGGAGGCAAAGTAGGAACCCATCATTTGGGTTGAGAGAATGAATGTTGTTATATATGGCTTTACACTGTAAGGAATGACAATATAAGGAATCCAAAAAGTATGGGAAGACTCCACAGAGTAGAGAAATTAATACCAGAAGAAAATGCACAATGACTAAATATAAATGAAAAAACAAAACAAACCACTAAAAGGCAGCAAAACTTGTATTCATTGCAATCAATATTGGTTCTAGATGACTGGTGTTGGAACATATTCCTTTCCTCTCTGTAAAAGGGTGTTACACCAAGGATGGATAAAGTTACTTATTGTCATTCTTAGTCATTGTATCTGTCAGTTTTGTTTAACCTTTCTGTTATTCAGTTAGGAGAAAAACAGGTGATATGCAGTAGGATAAAGTTTGCAAAACATTTTACATACATTATCTGTGAAATAAATGCTGCAGATGACTTTTAAATAGTCAGAAACTGAGATTGTCTTTTGCCATGAGTCGTGCCATTAGTAAATATCAGAAGCAGGATTTGAACCCATGTTTTCCAGTCTTCAAGTTCAGCATTCTGCCTACTGTTCTATATTGTTTCTCATAGGGTAATGTGGCAGGAATTATTAGGAGGTAAATATGGTTTAAATGCATTAATAAAACATTTTTTAAATTGTCCTACTATATGTACTCTAAAAGTCTGACACTGAAACAGCTGTTTCCATCTTCTTCAGAGAGGCAGTGTGGCAAAGTAGGTCATATGCTGGACTTGGACTCAGGCAATCCTAGGTTCAAATCCTGTTTCTAACACTAACTTGTGCAATCCTGGGCAAAGTTAGTAAATCTCTCTAAGATCAGTTTCTTCATCTGTAAAATGAGGGGGTTGGATTATTAGATAGCTGCTAAGGACCTTCCAGCTTTAAGGCTGTGATCCTATGATTTATTGAAATACCTTCTTAACTTGAAGACTCAAAGTGAGGATTACCTCCTCCAGGAAGTTTTCACTGACCCTTTCTTCCTGTGCATGCCTTCTGGTGAAATGAATCTCTTCTTCCTTCAAATTTATTATAGAACTTTGCCTCTATCACTCTTTTGTACTCATCTTGGTCTTCTTCGTACCATGGTTTTTTGTAAATATGGTTTTTCCCCCTCTTAAGTGGTCGTCACATCCTTGGGAATAGGGTCATTATCTTTGTGTAGAGCTTAGCACCGTGGCTTGCAAATGATTGACATTCATTATTTGTCGAATTTGTATTTATTGCCTAAGCTACAGGCCTGGGGTGTATTCTGTTCCCCAACACTAGCATTATGAAGTATATAATGTAAGTTTCTGAAAACTTGTATATCATTGAATCTTTGTAAATTGAATCATTTTACATACCCTTCAGGGCTCACTATTTAGTGAAATGTTGCAATAAATCCTTTTATAACTCAAAAGAATACTTCAGAAGTGTGAGTAATCACTCCCAAATTCATTTGTTTTGTAAGTATACTTTTTTTTGGCTTATATTGTGAGGTGTAACTATAATGAAGTCCAGTTTTAATGATTCTATGGGATCATAGAATCAGAGGCTTAGTGGCATGTCCAAGATTTTACAATTATATTGGTTACTTAAATAAGCAAAACCTTATAAGTAAGTCTTGATGTTAGCTGAATTTCAGTGATGTGGACATGTGATATCATTGATGTAGACACTCTACTGATACAGAGCACAACGCATCCATACCAGTCCATGTTGTGCCACTGTTATTCACATCTTCTCCTAAATCCACTACTCAAGTTTCATTGCTTCTAGTAGAGGTCTCTTTTTACTCTTTTGGTATGGTGTGGATACCAGTGGAATTGGCAGGCTGACTTTCTATTGGTTATCCCTAGCTTTGGCTACCTGACCATTCTATCTTTTGCCAGTCATATATTTCTCTGTTTATTGCCTTTATGCTTCTTCTCCTGGAAAATTCCTAATTTATGACTTCTGCTGCCAGTTCATGCCCACTATACTTTTTGCTATTACCATTTGGTGGCATATGCTTTCAAAATATTTATCTCTTCCTGATATTTAAAATAGTATGGTAAGTTGTTTCCAGTTTAGTTTTGCCACTCAAAGTTATGAACCTAACTTTTAAAAACACCTGCCCATCAGAGAAGTCTGACAAATCTTTCTACCTAAAATGGAAACCAGTGTTAATGGTTTGTGTTTGTAGGAAATAGAAGCAGTCAGCAAATATTTATTACTTACTCTGTGCTAGGGTCTATGCTAATTACTAAGGCTACAAAGAAAAAAATATAGTCCTTGCCTTCAAAGAGTTTTAGTCTAATGGAGAAGACAGCATATACATGCATTAATGGATACTAGACACATGTAGAGTAGATGGAAGATCCAATTTGGCTGATGTGATAGTACCAATTGAAATGTTGAGAGCACAATAAAGTGATTTTGCAAATGCTTATCAGTACAGATAGAGATTTTTAGTCAATGATAGAATTAGGAATAGATAAACTGTCTTCCCTGACCTTTGGTATGCTCATCTCATATCAATCCTGGAGACTGGAAAAACAGCCAGCTCTGGATAATGTATATACTCTTATATGTGGCAAGATCTTAGGTCTAAGCAAACAGATTTGCTTCCTTTTCCTTTTAGTGGCTTGGGATAACAGGATCACTTGGGATAACTTGTTTGTATTGAAATTTTTACATAAGCCAAATTGCTTCTGGATTATGGTGCTTATACAATTCCTTTAGAATATGAATTCAATGCTGTCTAGGTACAAAAGGCCATATTACATTAAACATAAAAGGTCTCAGTGTGATTTCTTAGCATTTAGTTTCTGGAAGCCCTATTTCCTAGCATTTCTTTAAACAGTCTTTTTTCTCACTTGTTATTTTACCATTCTTTATCAGCCCGTTATTTTGTTCTTGTGTAGATAGTTTCACCTCCTTCCCTTCTTCTTATTATTTTTTCTAGTACTTTTTTCCCCCTTAATCAACTGATGGCTTTAATCAGGGCATGCCTATCATCAGATATCAGTTGTCAGAAATTCAGAATTTCTGAGTATGTTATAGAATAAAACATATAAAATTTTGTGTGGATATGTACATTGTTTCACCAGAATGCTTCCTACCTACCAGGTAATACCTTTTTTTTTTTTTTTTTGACCACATCAACTCATGAGGGCATCTGTTAAGGCATGTAATACTTGTGTCCTACATCAGTAAAGTCAGTCACACTGATGAAGTCACATCTTGAAATCATAGTACTGAAGTTAAGAACATACAGTACAAATTTACTATTTCTTCCAAACTGTTGAGGGTTCAGTTTCACAATGCAATGGGTTCTCAATAGTGTTTATCATTGTTAGTGTTACTTGAAAATCCATCAGAGCACATTGTTTTAAATATGATTGAATTTACAGCATATCAATAAGTTATTTTTAAAAGTTATTCAATTTTTTTCTTTCCCAGAGCATATCATGTCCCAAGTGGAAAAATATTAGCTGTAAAGGTAAGCTCTGAAAAAGGTTCTATAATCTTTTTCTCTATTAAAAATATTATTCTTGATGCTCACTTTTGTCTTAAACTGCGTTATACTTGTTATTTTTAAATATGCCTTTACATTCAAACCTCATTCTCAGCACAATGTCTAGCGTATAGTAGGTACTTAATAAATGTTTTTTGACTGATGTTCTCCAAAAGTCATTGCAGAAATTTGGGGCATTAGGTAGTCGTTGAAGAGAAGTTAACATAGCTATCTACTTCCAACAGTAGTTAGAAATACCTGTGGCCATCTTTTGGAATTCTAAACATCTACTCGTCATATTTGTCTTAGGCTTTATCATATTAAATTAGGAAATATTTCACAATCCTATTCTTTATCATCATCATCAACAATTTGTTGTGTTCCGGCAGTGTAATGTGTTTATATATAGCAAAATAGCAAATTTTACATTGCTAGAATTGTTCTTACATAAGAATCATCCTAAAATGAGTGAATAAAAAGCCATCTTAACAACCTTATCTGTTCCTTTGTTCTAAAACTACATTCAGTGATGTTTTTCGGTCTAGTAGCTTTCAATAGTTTGTCTTTAGTGAGTTCTCCTAAAGTTCACAAAACTCACTTTTGCCAAAAGATAGACCTTAGGAATTTTAGGGTTTGGAGAAAATTAGGAGTCATCTAGCCCCAACCCCATCATTTTCCAGATAAGGGAAACTGAGGTGCAGAGAGGTTAAACCTCTGATTAGTAATAGAACCAGTTTTCTTTCTGAATTCACATTTCCATTCTCTTATCTAATCGCTGTCTTGACATTTTAAAAAATATTATGTACTAGTCTATCCAAACCCAATCTTTTCATGTTCCTATGTATACTTCCCAGATCTTTTGGTATGGTCATTGTAACTTCATAAATGATTTGACTATGGAGATTTATTAAGGAATCAACAAGCATTTCTTTAGATTTCTTTCCTTTATTTTTCATATTTGTCTCTTGTTTAATTCCTTGTAGAACATAAACTTGTTGAGAGCAGAGATTTTCATTCTCTCTCTTTCTGTCTCTAGCACAGTGCCACATACAGAGTAGGCACTAAATAAATGTTTCTTGATTGACTCCCATCTGCTGATATCCTGTGGATGCAGAGAAAGTTAGGTTGTTATTTAGCACGTTTTTGTTAAATATAGTTAGCTCTCGATTATTTGCAAAAATAGAAGAGAACAGTGATACTTATAATCTGAGACTCATTAATATTTGTCTTGGATGTATTACATTTTATTTTTTAACAGTAGATTTGCCTAATTGTGTTTTGCTTAAGCTAATAATAAATTTATTTTGTATTTTCTGAATAGCACTTTCAATTAGAGCTATTAGAATAAGTAATTCTAAATGCATATATTGTTCTAGAATTAATTGACAAATGTAAATAAGTTATAAGGAGAGATTTGTCATATTGTGACATACCTGGTTTTGTTTTGGTTTTGCTTTTTAAAGAAACTGAGACTGAATTTGTAAAACTCTTCACTAAATTGTGTTATTCTGGTTACATGGGACCACTGTAGTGGTGGATTGGTGATTTGCCAATGTGATGCTCATCCATAGTAAAGGTTATAGAATGAACTACAGACCAGTAAAAAGGAAAATAAAGAGTAGGATCCCAGAAAATTTATGAAAGTATAACCTTTTGAGGGAAAGAAAACATGGCTTCTCTAAGGATAAACCATGCCCTACTAATCTACTAGAGTTCTTTGAGAGATTGAGGACTTAGAGAGGAGAGTAAGTAAAGCACATGGGCAGGAGCAGGTGGTCAGTGATCATAATGGAATTAGCCTCTCAGAACAGACCATATTAAACTGGATATTGGAGGAAAGTTTCTGTCATAAATAGGAAGTTAGTTTAGAGAAGGGAAATACAGTCTGGGAACCAAATGATATATACATACATACATACATACATACATACATACATACATACATACACACATACATACGTATGTAAGTGTGTGTGTGTATAGTTGTATCTGAATTTTTCAAAAGGATGAGTCTTTTTAACATTTTTATAAATGTGCTAAAAAGTACATACTGTGAAGTGTACATATTTGTAGATTACAGTAATCTCCTCTGGGTAGTGAAACAGCTGTATAAATAGAAGTAAGTTATGAAAAAAAATTTATAGCACCACCCTCCCACCCTTGCCTATATGCCCATAAGGAACTTCATTATTAGTAAGTGTATAGTAAATTTAAGAAAAAATAATGCAAATACTACTTCTGAATTGATGGATTTTAAGCTGTTAGTTATGACCCAAGAAAGAGATTTAGAAATAATCCTTCCCTGTTTTTCTAGTACATCAGTCCCACTTTTGATTTGGAATCCCTATCTAAACTCTACCTCAGAGTCAACCATTTTGATGATATTCTAGGATCATAGATTTAGAGATGGGAGGGATCTCGGCTTACCTATTCTCTCCCCCTCCACACTCCCATCCTCGCTCTTTTCCCTATATACAATTTTACAGATAAGGAAACTGAGTCCCAAAGAAAAGTCAAGTGACTCACCCAAGTTCACACAGGTAGTAAGTGACAGAGCTGGGATTTGAACTCAAGTCCCCAAATTCAGCACTTTTTTCCTCTGCAGGTCCTTCTTGACTCCTATGGCTTCAGTTATCAGTTCTGTTCTAGTGATTTCTAAATCCTTATCTCTAACCCTGACCACTCCTAAATCCTAATCTAGCATTTCTAACTTCATGCTGTGGCCTGAGAATCCTGCTAGCTAGCATCTTCAATTCACTACATCTAAAATCTAAGTCATTTTCTGCATAAAAATAGCTTCTTCCCCTGCCTTCCTTTATTTTAATGGTACCCCCAGTCTCCTATTTGTTCAGACACTTTCCTTTCCTACCACAACCAGTTACCAAATTCAATTAATTCTTTCCTTTGACTATTTCATGAATCTGTTCCATTCATACTATTCTCACTGCTATCACCCGACTTCAAATTCACATTGTCTCCTGGATTATTCTAGTTGCCTGTTACTAGTTTCCCTACCTCCTGCCTCTCTTCTTACTCCTACTTTAAATCCATCCTATACACTGTCACCAGATCAATCTTCCTAAAACATAGCTCAGATCATGTCACTTTCTTGCTTAAAAACCTGAAATGATTCCCTCATTCCTTACCAAATAAAACCCCAGTCTACTCAGCCTGCCATTTAAAGCCCTCTAAGATCTGACTCCAAGGCAGCTAGGTGGCAAAGTGGGTAGAGTGCCAGGCCTGAAGTCAGGAAGACTCATTTTCCTGAGTTTAAATCTGACCTCAGACACTTCCTAGTTGTGTGCCAATGGGCAAATTACTTAACCCTGTTTGCCTCAGTTTCCTCATCTGTCAAATGAGCTGGAGGAGGAAATGGCAAATCACTCCAGTATCGTTGCCAAGAAAACAACAAAAAGGGGTCATGAAGAGTTGGACACAACTCAAAAGACTGAACAACAACAGAAGATTTTATTCCAACCTGCTTTTCCTGCCTTATTTCTTCCTGTTCCTATATAATCTTCCCAGTGCTCTAGCTAAATGGCATTATTTTCTATTAACTGAACCCGTACTGAATTGTATGGCCTTTGTGCCTTTGCTCTTGCCCTTGCTTGGAATCCCATCCTCTTCTTCCCCTCTCCTTCTCTGCGTGTTCAAATCCCATCTCCCCTCTTTGAGGTCTAACTTATATGCTGCCTCTTCATCAGACCTTCCTGTACATCTCAGATCCGTCTGTCCTCTGGGCGCCTATTGTACTCTGTACATCTCTCAGGACACATCACATGCTGCTTTGTGTTCGAATTGTTAGCGTATATGTCTTAGTTCCCACACTTTGCAAACCTTTAAGCATTATTTAAGTATGAGTTATTATTTTTAGGACATAAGCTCCCTAAAAGCATGTCTCTTCCTTTTCTATACTCCACTGTGCCTAGGACAGTATCATTTTCCTGTTAGGTGTTCAATAAATATTTGTGGAATGAATTTCTGGTCTTTGGAGTTGATATGGAAGCAATTCATACCCACTTCCACAACGTGTCATGGTATTATCATTGACAAAGACAAAATATTGAACTTTGTGATCCTCTGGTCTTAGCCAGTTTTCATTTCTTATACTAGTGGGTGAAATGAATTGATGTCTTTGAAGTGCGCTTGGTTTTTTTCCTGGCTCTGCTTCTAACTTTTTGTGTGACTTTAAGAATTGACATTTGTACTTCTCAGTGACCTCTACTGTGAAGTAAGGGTGCCACGTGTCACAGAGGCATATTGTGAAGAGTAACAAATCAGTCCTTTTCCCAAAAAAAAAATCAACTATAGAAGTTTGGTGACTCTCTAGAATGAGTGAAATCCATTTTCCAAAGTCAGATGATCAGTGAGACCCTTGTCTGCAGGAGCAATTAGAGGAGAGCCCTAGAAAACGTTTTTTTTTTTCCTTTACACTAAAAATACTAACAGATGTTATACAGTAACTAATTTAACATGCTCACTAGTTAATAAAAGCTAAAGCCCTGGTTAGTGCTTTCCTTTCTGAACTAAAAATTTCATAATTGGAGTCAGTAACCTGATATCCAACGCAATAGTAACTTTCTGTAGTTTTGAATGCTTGGATAAAAAAAAAAATCAATGATGAAATGCCTAGTTTTCATCAGTGTAGAAAAAGGGATTGACAATGTAAAACAAATTAAATTTGGGGGAAAAAATAAAAGTTCCATTGAATTTTAATTTTGCTGCCATAAAATTTAGAAGTCTTTTCACCAAAGAAAACATACTGAAAGTAATACTAATCACCAGTGCACTACAGGGTAATTACTTGACAATGACTATAATTCATGAAACTTATTAGTAACTACCATTTTTGTTATAGGTAGTCTTGAAAATTGCAAGTAAATAGAGCAAGAAAAACATATAAAATACTGTTATCCAACTTGCAAACTAAACCTTTTTACACTATTAAAGTATTCTATAAAAGTCTTTTAGCTAGGTAATGCTTGGAGGATTTAATGGATTCCCCAGTATTGTTTTTTTTTTCTAATTGGGAAAAATCCATCTACAAGAAAAAAAAATCATAGTAAAATACGTAGTATGCACTGATTATCATTCTTTGACTGCTTTGGGTTTCTGCTGCTCTTAAACTAGCATTTAAATGGACCATTTGATTAATCATTTGTATACTGACTGTAATCCTCCCAAATTTCCTTTCTGAGTTGTACATACTGTAAAAGACAATTATGTTGCCATAGATTAAATAAGTGAATTAAAACAGAATAGCGGCTTAATTTGACCTGTGATTTTGCTCTCCTTCCCTTCAGTGGAACGTGTGCCACTCTAGCAAATAAATGAAGTCATCCATGACAGCTTGTGATGAATTGCCGTATTTATACTGTATATTTTAATAGCCTCACACTAATTTAAATTGAGCACAGAGTAAATTATAATTCAGTCACTTGACTGCTTGTATTTAACTTGACAACTCATCCTTATTTGTCCTGGAGGTGTAGTGGAGAGCAAAGGAAATGTACTCAGGTATTTCAGGCTTAGATTTTAACCCTTTCTCCATGAAATGCTTAATATTCAAATACTCTTCTATTTCAACTGTTTAACCCCAGATGGGAGGTGGGAGGGGAGGGCAAGGGGTAAAAACCACCTCAAGCTGTCCATAGTTTTTCAAATATTTTAAAGAAAAACTTAATATTTTGCTTATTTTATTCATGGCCCATATAAAAAATTGACTTTGCTTCTTAGCATTTTAATGATCATTCCCAAGAATACATAGGGGAATGAAAATTAACTTCTTCTATAGTAATAAATCTCCCAGAAACACTGTGGTTTAAGGATCAACTTTATTTTCCTATTTAAGATCCTCCAGATGACATTATCTACTTCCTTACCCACTATGGAGCCAAGAATTCTTAATTCTGGAGTACTGCTGATAAAAAAAAAAATAAACATTTGTATTTAGGAGGCTGGTACCGTAATGTGAAACCAGCATGTCAGAGTTAAATACTTTAAGTTTATGGAATCTAAATGAGCAAAATGGATTCAATAGAATGAGAATTCTGGTAGATCTTTCCAATTTACCTCTTAGTATTTGTGACATTTGAAATATTGTTGGAAAAGTAAAGTACATCCATTTTCCCCATCCAAAAACATCTAATTATGAAGATTAGAGTTATAATGTGAATTTTGGTTTAATTCTGAAAAGCTAGACACAGCTGCATGACATAAACAGGTTGATAACTTAATAATACTATATTTGCTAGTGGTCGTTGTAAGCATTAAATGAATAATTTATTTTGAAAACCTTAAGGTTTACCCTAATTTATTAGAAGAAAATGTTCCTTATATTTGAAATAAGGTTGTATAGTCCTAATATTATAATGGTTTAAGATTGATATAGTGCTAAAATAATTTATTTTGAGGCTAAGTTTTCTACAGTAAGAAAAAATGTAAGTGAATATTGTTGGCAAATGACTATTGATCGGAGGAAGCGTGTTAAATGTTTCTTGGCAGTCCTGTGTTACACTTACAATCTAGTTTGGTGAGAGCTTTTATAAATAACCCTAAAGCAAACTCTTGATAGAAACTGGTTATGCTTTTTTGCTTTTTTCTACCCTTAGATGTATGTCAATACTCTAAGATGTGTGTTTGGAAATTGCCCTTTTTTCCTCACTTGGTTCTATCAGCAGGATGAAGTCCATAATTTATGTTCTGTTAATTCTCCAACATGATTACATTTACTCTCTTTTTCTAACATAAAGTGAAGTTTAACTGTTGGGTGTTGTATACCATAATGGCAGGACACTAAGTGTATTTAGTGTTATTTGGAAATCCCAAGCTTGAAGTTCTTTTTTTTTCCCCCATATTGCCTGGAGTCAGAAACCTTGGCTACCTTTCTTAAAAAAATATGCCTGTCTACAGTTTTCTTCTCATTAGCTGAATCTCATTTTTATACAAAAGAGTAATTGTTGTCTTTATATTAGTCTTAATGAAGAGCCAAGTAAAATTTAAATAATCTTTTTATATGTAATAAATGCTTGAGAAGATATATGCTTTCATCAATGTGTACTCTCCCTTACAGATTTAATGTTAAAAAAAATTAAACACAAATGTTTGCATGTTTTATAGTCATTTGTTTAGTTGCCTTTCTCACTTGGAAATACTTTTTAATATGTCTGGAACCACCAGGGTATAGTGGAAAAAGCCCTGGCATGGAAGTCTTGGAGGGCTTGGACATTGACCTCTGTTCTGCCACTTAGTAGCTATTTAAACTGAGCATATCTTCTCACCTTTCTGGGCTTTATTTTCTTTATCCATAAAATGAGAGTTGATATAGATCAAGAGCTCTTAATCTGAGTTCTGTGAACTTATTTTTAATGATATTTTGATAAATATATTTCAATACTGTTTCCTTTGCAATCTTTCGGATTTTATATTGCACATTTAAAAACATTATTCTGAGAAGGGATTCACAGACATCAGGAGACTGCCATAGGGGTTCATGATACAAAAACGGTGAAGAACCTCGGGTTTAGAAGGTCTTTAATGTCTCTTGTAGTTCTAAAATTTGTTTGGTATTCTTCTGTATAATAATGTAAAGCTTTTTGATCAACATAAGTATTTTTAAGCTTTATATCTTCTTCCTAACTATGCAAAAAAAATAGGCTTGGCTGACTTATTTGTTCTTACAAGCAAAAGACCAACTTTAAATGACATTTATATCTGTCATCCTGTGTGCTTATCTTCCAGTGTGTGAATCACAAGACATTCTCTTTTAATAGTTTGAGGGTTAATAGGTACAAGTCACTCCTATTTTCCTCCTCTGAAAATAACCAATATGGCCAAAATAGGGTGTATAAATTAAGGGTGTTATAACTTAACTGACTTTTAAAGCCATTAATGCTGACCTTGGAGACCTGGCTTTTCCCCCTACCCCATCAATCATTTCTGTACCACCTCCTCCAGTCCAAAGGAATAGATAGATGTGTGTATGCAGTTTGTTATAAAGATGAAGTGTTGATGGTGGTAGGGAATCGTCTTTTTAAATCCTATAATCCATAGCAGTTGTGCACAAGTTTTAATTTGAAAGAGAACAAACAGGCAATAATTGGCTTTTTTTTCTGTGTTAGGTGATATTGCTAGATATTACACTGGAACTTCAAAAACAAATTATGTCTGAATTGGAAATTCTTTATAAGGTAATCATTTTCCAAGTAACCACTTTTTAAACATGTTTTCAGTATTGCCTCCTCCCCCCCCCCGTTTTTTTAACTAAGCCACTTTTTTGTCTTATTTCTTTTATAGTGTGATTCATCATATATTATAGGATTTTATGGTGCATTTTTTGTAGAAAACAGGATTTCAATATGTACAGAATTCATGGATGGTGAGTTTTACATCTTGCATCATTCCTAAAATAGCTTTATTGACATTGCAATTTAAAATGTTCATTTGCTATAGATGTTGAGTAGGGTGTTAAAAAATAATTAAAACATATTAATAGTTACCTCTTCTTATACCCTAAAATCAACCTAGTGGTTTTGATTACTAGTGTTAAAATTTTTAGCAGTGCTATATTTTCCAGAATGTAATTTCCTTTACTTTTATTGAAAATTTAAGTAGAACAGATTAAATGCTAGTCTAATCTGTGGTTTGATATTTGATTCTCCTATACAATCTGTCTTTACTGACAAAACAGCTGTTCTGTTCTTTTAATGTTTCAATAGCCAAAACAGATTTTCTTTTAAAGAAATCTATTAACCCAATGTCCTGTGTCTTTCAGTGAGAAATCGGTTCTTAATTGCAAGATAAGAAATTGTTTTTCAACACAGCTGTTTAGCCAAGCTGCATTTAGTTTTCTTTGGACCTTACCCCTATTCCTTTCTATCTGTATTTTTCACTCATAACCACTCTGAAGTGTTTTTTTCATCTGACTATCAAGGCATTATGCAGATTTCCCGGTATCTTACCAATGAAGTAAGTGGATTCTTCCATCCACTTTCAGTTTGAGCATGTCTTTTAAGTGACACATTTAGTGTTTGACCCATTAAAACTCACCATTTTTCATACATTCATGTCTCCATTTGTAGGTTCTCAGTACATTACTGAAGCAATAATCCATGACTTTCTAGAATTTTTCATGACCCAGCATTTGATGCCATACCAAGGTGTATGTTTTAGTTATCACGTATGTGATTTTCTAAGATAAAATTCAGTTACAATTGTAAAAAATTAGATGTCTTAGAACTATATATATAATGTCTTGTATAAGTAAGCTGCATAGAAGCAAGGCCATAAATCAAAGACATGCTTGGAACCTTGTTTAAATGAGTATCATCTCTTCCCTTGAAAGAACCAAATTCTTCAGTTCCCTGTTTCATCTTTTAATGTTTTCTCCCTTCAAATAATGTACTTTTCAGTCAACATTTAACTTACTCTTTTATGGTCTTCCATGATTTTCTCCTTGCCTGTTTTTACAAATCTCTCCCACTTCATAAGGAAGCATGGTTCAGTTGGTAGATAGTGGGCCTCAAAAGTCAGGAAGACCTGGGTGTAGGTCTGGCTTCTGGCGGATTCTGGTTGTGTGAACCTGACTGAGCAAGACAAGTGAGCTCTCATTGCTCCAGAGAACACTCAAAGATTCTGAGTTGCAAAATAGGTGTTAAACTACGTTAGGAAAAAATAATTTCCTCACCAGAGGTTCCCTATGCCAATGAAATTACAGATTTGGACCAAGAAGGAAAAAAAAAATCTTTTCTTACTTCTGAATATATACCCTGTTCTCCAGACAAACAGTGTAATTTCATTCCCTAAGAATATTCTGTTCTTTCAAACTTTTGCTTAACACTATTCTCCCTGCCTCAAATATCCTTCTTCTTCCACCTCATTACCTGTATGCCATTTTGTCCATGAAGTCTTCCTTGAGATTCTCTAGTCCAAAGTAATTTCTTCCTTTTCTGAATTTCCATAATATTTGTTTCTAACTCTCAAGTATTTACTATATGTCTTATCTCCCCTACTAGATTGAAAGCTTTTTAAGGGCAAAAACCCTGTCTTAATCTTTCTTTTTATCTCTATAGCCCATAGCATTGTCATTTACACATAGTAGACATTAGATAAACATGCACATATTTAAATGGTAACCATGGGTATAAAATAAACCCAATTGTAACATGATTAAGGAACAGGTAGGCTTTAACAATTTTCTATAGCTGACCACATTTATAGATACATAATTTTTTCAGAAAACATAAGATCTACTCTATTATTTATTGGCATTTCAAAAGTACTTAACTCAGTAGAATAAAGTGCAGCCTTGGAGGACCTCCTCAAAAAAATATCTCATATGCACATGTTAAAATTATACATGACTGATAGATATGATTACTAAGAAAATGTTCAACCATCTGCTGAGTTTTGACATTAAGTAAAGTTTAAAAGAAGAAGACATCTGCTTACATAAGGCAGTCTCCAGTGTCTCAGTAAGTGTCCTGTACATTCAAAACAAAAGGATTCCTATTGGTGGTGAGATTTTCCAAAATGCTTCTCTTCACAGTTGATAATCAGTTCCATTGAGCTCTTGAACACTTCTAAGTCCTTTTCAGTGAATTACATAGCAATGCAAAGGGGATTGTTTTAACTATCCACACCTGAAAACCAAAATGGATGAAAAATGCATATTGACCAGACTGTGATATGTAACCTATTAAGTTTAGTAGATAGATACCTAGAGAGACTCTGCAGTGACAGTGAGATGGGCACAGAATTTCATGGGAGGAGGAGATTAGACTGGATCACATTTAGGAAATTGCCTTGTTCTTTCAGTAATACCTAATGCTTGCTGTCTCAAAAGCCCATTTTTAAAAATACTAATATGCTCCTGTTATTTGACTATAAGTCATGGAACACCGTGTTCTTGAAAGAATCAGAATTACAAGTAACCCAAAGGACAATCAAAAGAGACATTGTAGATGAAAGGAGATTGGAGTATCTTATCAGTGGTGACATGCAGAAGTGACTTAGGAGATCTCATCGTAGAAGTGTTTGACTGGAAAAGGAATGATAAAAATCAAGTAGAAAGAAGGAAAAGCAGCAGAATGGAAAGCAACCTGAATATTGGTACCTCTGAATCATTAAAACAATGAAAGGATAGATGGAAAAACCTATTTGAAGGGATATAAAGCAAAGTTGGCCATCCCAGAACTGTCCACACAGTGAATACAGTTCTACACAGAAAAGGCAAGTAAGGAGGGAAGAAAAACAGGGCCAAAGGTGGTAGAATTTTGGGCAGGCCTGGAAAGAACAAAGGACAAAAGTGCTTGTCTTCTTGTTTGTTGTTCTTATTCAGCATTAATGGTTAAGATTTTGCCCTTTGTTTTGGGTATTAATCATTTTTTAATATTTAAAAAAAAACAGAGGAAGACTTCTAATGCAGACTGATTTAGCTGTGGTGAATTTATGAAAAGAGTTGGAAAAGAATTTTGTATAATGTGAACAAGTTTGGAGTGGTTGCCACTTATTGAACTAAATAGAACCCCCACACCAAAAACATCACAGATCCACCAGTGTGTAATGGGAGCCTTCTCTAAAATTTTTACTTAGAAGTATAAAATTTGAACTTGCAATAATATTATAACTGTAGCTAATTGGTTTCATTTAAAATTAAATGATTTTTTTTCACAAAGCAACAATAGTAATAGAAGCAGCTAAGTGGCATGGTAGATGGAGTGCTGGACCTGGAGTCAGGAAGGCCTGAGTTCACATTTGACTTGAGATTCTGTGTGACTCTGGGCAAGTCACTTAACTCCTCTCTGCTTCAGTTTCCTCAGCTGTAAAATAGAGATTATAATAGCATCTACTTCCCAGGGTTGTTTTGAGGATAAAATGAGAAGCTATTCATAAAGTGCTTTGCAAATTTTAAAGCATTGTATGAATGGTTGATATTAAAAATGTAGTCTTTTTTTATTAATTCAGAATGTTTATTTAGTGCCTATCATGTGTAATTCAATTAAATTCAGCATCTATTTATTAAGCACCTATTGTAGGTAAAGTACTATGATAGGCACTGGAGATACAAAGACTTAAAAGTACCTTACATTTTACAAAAGAAACATAATATACACATCAGCACAAGACAGTTTGAGTAGGGGAGAGAGAGAGCTCTAAGAATTAGAGACATCAAGAAAGGCTTGATAGAGGTGGTAGCATCTCATGTGGGCTTTCAAAGAAGCTAAGGCTTCCGAGAACAGAGAGGAGGAGGGAGAGAAGGCCAGACATGGAAGAGCATAAAGTACTATATATAGTAGACACTATGGGGCTACAAAATGTAAGGTAATATTCTCATTATAGGAAAATGATGCTACTTTAGCCACTTTCCCAGTAGTGATGATCAGTATTTCAGATCCATCTACCTACTCTAGCTAGGTGCTTCTTGTCACCACTATCATGTGTCTGTAAGGTGACTGACTGGAGATAATCTTTTAAGGCAACTGACTAGGGAGGAACCATGACCATGGAACAGACTGAAACTCAGCTGGCCTTTGGGGATCAAACCAGCGACTTTGGTCCTGTCAGCTTTGTGATCAGACCAGCTGAATTAATCATGCACTGGGGCATTGGGTTTATAAATGCATTCAATACCCAGATTAAAAATTAGCCTTCCATATATGTCTAAAAGTAATGTTGCAAAGCAGTAGAATTTGAAAAAAAAAGTTACAAAAAATACGTATTCACAGGGAAATAGGATGTTGTTAAAAGAGCACCAGGCTAAAATTAGAAAAGTCCCTAGTCCACATTCTGGTACCGACTCATTGGACCTTACACAAATCATTTCACTTCTTTGGGCCTCAGTTTCTTCATCTGAAAAATGAGAGTTGACCTCTAAGATTTTGAAACTTTTCCAGCACATCTTGTGATTCTAAGAATTCCACCAGGAATAGAATACTCAGCTCCCTCTGAAAGGGAGGAGGGAGATCGGGGACCATGACCAGAGTGAAATCAAATCAGAAGCCCTTGAATAGTCCCACTGTGAATCAACACTTCTAGTTCAAACTAGCATTCATTGAGATTTTCACTTCATGCTATTTGAAGCCTATAGGACTTTTGTGATTTATGTCCATTCTCCTTTTTCTACAGGGTAGACTTAACTTATTCAGTTGAAACTGTTGGTTCTTATTTCATCCTAGATCCTTGAATAAATGTGCCACATCTATTTAAATCATATTATCACCTCTGACTTCCTCTAAAGTCCTCCTACATTGTGGCATGATGATGACTGATTTCTTTAGGATTTTGTCAGTAGAGTGCAAGCTTTGTCAGGAGCTACCACACCACAAATGGACAGACTTATTACCAGCATGTCCTAGGTAGTTATTTTTTTTTATACTTACTCATGAATTTGATATACTAAGGTATGGAAATTCTATAATCTCTGTCAATGGAAGGAGTATCCACACCAGTGAAATCATATCGCATTGAAGTAAGCATTGCCTCTGACTTTTGTCTGTAATTAGTATATCAAAGATATGACAAATCTCAATATTGCATGGAGCCAGCTGTGTAAAACTGTTTTATATAGATGATGTCTGAAGAGTGAGAAATACCTGAGATTAGAGGAAAATTTCAACACAACCACTGATCATGCTCCAAACATGATTCTTGTTTGTACAGTTCTTAATGTAGTGGCATAATCACAACAGGGATGCAGTGATGGTGCCACATGATATTTGACCGGTCTTACTAGTTTGTTATAGTTGTTAATTTATCTATCTAGTCCATGTTTTACTTCCTTTTGAAATATTTGGCTTTATAGCTTCCTTCCTAATAGTTTCCAGAGTGATGATGTTAGAAAGAAATCTCACCTCATAGGTTCTCCCTGGTATAGCCGGTTGGGTCTGCTCTTCTCTTCAACACCACAATGTGTTAGCAGGCGAGAGATCATTTTAGTTAATAAAGGACTGGCCACCTCATCTATATTTGTTAGCTTCTTTGGAAGGTACAAAAGTGATGCAAACGCTTTTTCTTCTTAAGGCTTTTTATCTTTGCATCTGCCATTTAATCTAAAAGGTCAATGAGGACATAATTTGTTTTTTTGTCTTATTTTTCATTTTTTTATATCTGTAATACAAATAATATTTAAGTAAATAAAGATGGTTCAAGTTATCACAGAGTTGCCTTTTTCCTCTTACTGTCTTCCTTTTAGCATTTATAGCCATTGTACATTTTTTAACCACAGTATGATTTTGTAGCTCTTTGTAAAAATTTACTGCAAACAAAAGTGACCAAGATATTGATATTGATATATTTTCCACCATCTGCTTTACACAGGAAAAATGCCTACCCAAGATTTTGATGTTTAAAGATCAATTTGGGGGAGGGAAGGCTAGAAAAACTATTTTTGTTTTCACTTTTGCCACTGGTTTTGAATTAAATGAAATTATTTCTGATGGATGAACCAAGTAAATATGTGCCTGACTTTGAGGTAACTCAACATAGGAAAATTTATACTTAAAAAGTAACTACCTTCCCCCCTCAAAAAAAAAAGTAACTACCTTTGTATTTAAGAAGTAATCTTAGTTGTACAGAAAAATTCAACTTAAGTTTTCTTTCGGTTTCCAAATGAAGGTCCTTGAGGAAAGGAGTTAAATGACCATAACCATGTGTTATGAAGATTACCCAGGCAGGAGTGTGACAAATTAATTGCTCTCATCTTCAAAATACCCTCAAAACTCCCAGCTTGGTCCATTCAACCTCACTAGCTAGATTGCATATCTCTCTTCCCTTTGTGTCTCAAGGGGCCTTGAGAAGATCCCTTGCAGTAACGCTTTCCACTTCTGCTCTCACTCTCCTCTAAATTTTCGGTCGTTTGGCTTTCCCCCTTATCACTCAACTGAATTGCTCTCTCCAAAGTGACCAATGATCTTTTAGTTTGTCAATGACCTTTTTTTAGTCCTCATTCCTTTTGACCTCTCTGCAGCCTTTGACGCTGTCAACCAACCTCTTCTCTTGGGTACTCTTATCTTTATATGTTTTTGTGATTTCAGTCTCTCCTGGTTTTCCTTCCACCTACCAGATTTCTCCTTCTCAGTCGTCTTTGTTGGATCTGCATCCAGGTCACACCTGCTAACCATGAGTGGTCACCAAAACTCTGTTCTGGATCCTTTTCTCTTCTTGCTTTATATCACTCGCTGATCTCATCCACTCCCATGGATTCAGTTGTCCTCTCCTATATAGATGATTCTCAGAGCAGTTTATTCAGCCCTAGCCTCTCCTGGCATCCAGGCTCACATCTGCCTGTTGGACATCATGAATTGGCTGTCCCTCAGAAAATTTAAACTCAACCTATCCAAAACTCAACTCATTTTCCTCTCCCCGACCTCTACCCCAACCCTCACTTTCCTAACCTCCCTATTTTTGTTGAGGGCACAACTCCTCACTCACTCATCCCACATATCCAATTTGTTATCAGGCCTACCTTTGTAGTATCTCTTGTATATATCCCCATATTTCCTAGGACACTGCCACAAATCTGGTGTAGGCTCTTGTCACTTCACATCTGGATCGCTACAATAGCCTTCTGCTTGATCTCCCTTCTTCTTCTTTCCTCAGCCCAGCCCATCTTCCACTCAGCTATCAAATTGATTTTCCTGAGGCACAAGTCTGACCATGTCCCTTCCAGATTAAGTAAACTCTAATGGCTCCCCATTACCTCCAGAATCGTATATAAAGTTTTCTGTTTGGTCCTTCATAACCTGGCCCCCTGCTTCCTTTCCAATTGATTTATACCTTACTCCCCGCTACATACTCTATGATCCATTATCATTGACTTCCTTGCTTTTCCTCACATGAGACATTCCATCTCCTGACTCATACATTTTCTCTGGCTGTTCTTCATGCCTAAAATGCTGTCCCTCCTCTTCTCTGCCACCTGGCTTCCCTGACTTCCTTCAGGTCCCAGATAAAAATCCCTCCTTCTACAAGAAGCCTTTTCTGTTTCCCTCCCCACCCCCAATGCATCCAGTATGTGTGTGTGTATATATACATATATATATATACACACTTTGTTTTTGCACAGATCTTTACATATTGTCTCCCATTAGACTGAGTTCTTTAAAGGTAGGGACTCTTTTTGTCTTTAAATCTCCAGCACTTAGTACAATACCTCAAAAATATTAAACACTTGATAATTGCTTGTTGACTTGAATCAAAAGAGTATATATTGGAAAGACTGATTTCCTAGCCAGAATTACGTGTCTGTGAATAAGTTCTAGGGCACCCAGCCACTTAACAGCTTTTAAGCTTTGTGTTGCACTATGTACTGTAGCTGTGATAGATTATAATGGCTTAGATTTCTCCTCTGGTTCCTCTTTTAGGAAGGATTTTTGATAGGAATAGGAAGGTCCTTTGGTGAAGGGTCTTGAAATCATGCTATATGTGTTGGCTGAAAGAGTTGGTGGTGGGGAGAGGGGGTTTAGCCTGTAGAAGAAAAGCCCTGAGAACATGGGGGATTTGGGAGAGAGGAGACATATGGGAGAAAACATGAGAGCCATTTCCATTTATTGGAAGGGCTGAAGAGACAGAACTAGGTACTTAAAGCGGAAGCTGCAAAGAGGTGACTTGTAATGAAAGATTTACCAAAAATTAGAACTGTCTGAAAGCGAAGTGGGCAGGCTAGGAGGTAATGGGCCTTCAAACAGGTTGGATGGCCCCTCGTCTTGTATATCACAGAGAGGATTCTTGTTCAGGTATAGGTTGTACTAGATAGTTTCTGGTATTGCATCCAAATCAAAGATTCAGTGCTTCTTTAAGGCAGCAATACCAATTAGAAGGTTACTGCAAGCCTCTGGGAGAAAAGATGAGAGCAGGAGCTGTGGTGGTTGCAATGGGATTAGAGAAGAAGAGCCAGATGTGAAAGAGATTTTAGAGGTAGAAATAATAGGATTTGCCAACTTCCCTTTCCCTCAAATCATACATCCAAAGATGATTCTAAGGTTAAGAGCCAGGTGACTGAGAGGATGGTTGCATGATTCATAGAAATAGAGAACTTAGGAGAAGATATGCTTAAGGAGAAAAATGAACTCCCATTTTAGACATATTTAGTTTGAGGTTTCCAGGTGTAGAGAGAGCCAGAAAGAAACCGGATATAATCTCTTTCTTACATAGACAAGGAGCCAACTCTCTTACACTGCCGTATCTGGCTGCTAACAAATGTACTTGGTTGTTTATTTTTTCTGTATGTTAAAATATACTTCATAGATTATTAATAAGAGGGTACTTGCTATTCCTCTCAAGATTCTTACATCATAAGTTATTCCTAATAACAATAAAGTCCTGAGATTTTGGGAAAAAAACCCACAAATATACCAGAATGTATATCTCCAAATGAGTATTGTCTTTTTTAAAGTAGTCACCTGAGAAGACTCTACATATCTTCCAGTGATGTCAATATTATTCCAAACATTTTTAGGCTCTAACTTTGAAATTGTCTTTAGAGATTGTCACATGTTCTTTTTTTTTTTTGAAAAGTTGTATTAATGCATTTTGTTTTTATATCATAGTCACTTCGTGATACGTCACCATTTTCAATGACCTTTTATTGCAAAAATCAAAACAAAAAAAATAGGTGAATAAAATCAATCTGCACAGCACCCTTAACTCACAGTGTATGGAGTATTCCTCACCCAGAGTCACCCAGAGAATGTCATACATTTTTTTGAATATGATCAGTAGTGTCAAATCTTTGGCCTTTGAAGAGTAGATTTAATCAAAACCTCATTCAGTCAAATGGAGGAGCATCATTTTGCGTCAAATAAATGGAATCTATACACCAAAATACTATAGAACAATTTGTGTGGCATGGAAACAGGTTTTCAAAGCAGTCTAAAGTATAGTTAAAAACAGACTTTGAGGGGCAGCAAGGTGGCACAGTGAGTAGAGCACCAGCCCTGGAGTCAGGAGGACCTGAGTTCAAATCCAGCCTCAGACACTTGACACATGTACTAGCTGTGTGACCTAGGGCAAGTCACTTAACCCCAATTGCCCTGCCAATAAGCCAAAAAAAAAACAGACTTTGAGCAGTGGCACCATCTTTGGAATTAGAGTATGGCTTCCTAAAATAATAAAGTATTTAAGCTTTTGGTTGAGGCATTCGTGGCTTTAAATAAATCTCATTGCTTTATAGTCAAACACTGTGATTATTGTTCTTAAAACGTTTTTATATTTATGGTGTTCCTGATAAACCTTTTTTGTCTTTATGGCAGACAGAGCACTTATTCTGGGTTCAAATATAGCCTCTTACACTCCCTGTGTGACCTTAGGAAAGTCACTTAACTTCCTCAGGCCTCAGTTTCTTCATCTCTAAAACAAGAGTGTTGGACTAAATGGCATTTGAGGGCCCTTTCACTTCTAGATCTGTGATCCTATAGGAACAAAAAACTCTTACCATAGTTTTGCATTTGAGGAAGCGATATACAGTACTATATAGTCCTTGTTCTGTCATTTTTAAAATTTCCACAATGGCCATGTTTTGAGCCCAGCCTTGACTAGGCTTCTTTTTTTCCTGACACAGTTTTAACACATATATAATCATACTCTTGGGAATAAGGTGAAAGTGACTAATTGTGCTCTCAGGTGGCTAAGTGCAAATGTGGGTCACTTAATTGCAAATGTAAAATTTATGCCCATCACAAAGCAAATTGGGCTAGAAACCGATTTGACCCTGAATATTTAGTGTGTGACATGGGGGGAGGAGGAAGTACAAAAAAGAAAACTGTCCCAGTGCAGTCTTTGCCATACTGTTGTTTGTATTTAATAACCACATTTGTATCTCTCTACAGGGGGATCTTTGGATGTGTATAGGAAAATTCCAGAGCACGTCCTGGGAAGAATTGCAGTAGCAGTGAGTATTTGGCTTTCACACCTTGTGATATTTGGACGATAAACTCTTTGTAGTGAGCCTCCGGCATTCTCTGCACTCTGGTCCTTAGCCTTCTTCCTCTATAACCCTTGATAGGAGATGAGGCCAGTGTGCTGCTTGGGATTTTCTTTACCCCTCTTCTGCTCTCGTCCTTCCTCCCTTCTATGGCCAGTCCATTAAGTCACGTAATAGACTTCCAGCCCCTAGGTAGCCCTGAGGAACTTCAATTGATCTACATGCTGGGACCTTACTATACTTAGCAAGATCGCTTTTTCCTATGTACTAAAATTCATCGGATTTTCCAAATTTGCTAAAAAGGGAAATGTTTCCTGTTTTTTAGTTTGATTTATTTTAGAGATGGAAAGTGTTTTTACAACTAAACAATTTGTAGCTACCAATTACAAAATGAGCCAGTTCATAAGTAACTACTTTATCCTGAAGGAATGAGGAAACTCTCATTTGGAGTTTCCAGTTTAGTGATATTGATATAATAACAGACAAGCCCCTAAACTTCCTTGAGCTTCAGGCAAATCTGTAAGATTATAAATTATAGGTGGGGTTTGGTCCATTGACGGTAAGGGAATTCTTGCATTGATGAAATCACATGCCCTTGATATATTGATATATAGATGTATTATTATCATTATTATGTACTTACCTTCTCTGAACCTCAGTTTCCTCAACAGAGACATTGGGTTTTTTGGCTTTCTTTAGCACAGGGCCTGGCATATAATAAGCACTTAATAAATGTTGTTGACTTGACTTGATTAGATGACCTCTAAAGCTCCTTTCATCTCTAAATCTATAGTCCTGTGATGTGTGTGTGTGTGTATGTGTGCGTGTGTGTATGTTTTAATTTGTTAGTAATTCTTCAAACCATATCTAGAAATTTGGCCTTTGGGATCATAAACAATTTTCCTGTTCTGTTTTCATAAAGCTGTTTTAATTTCTACGTATTCACTAATGAAATTTAGATGGATAAGCAAATATCGTATGAATTCTGGATTTCAGATTTGGAATAAATTTAGATCAGAGTGTCTTACATGGGGTGGGGTAATGTTAAACAATTGCTAGATTGAAGGTGCTGTGATAACTTAAGCAGTTTAAAGCATAACAAAGTGATTATACCGTGTACCATTTAATTAAATGGCTGATTTTCACATTCATTATACATCAAACTGACAACTTAAATCCTTTAATCCAACATGGACAGTTATTTCCTCTTAGTTCATTGTAATTCACAGCTTTACTTTTTTCTCTCTAATTATTGGTGTGAACTGCCCAGGGTGAGGGGAACTTTCTTGCCTTAACAGCTAAAACTGTTAAGGAGCTCATAATCAACATATTTTGGTGGAGTGTTTTTGCCATGAATTTGGAATTCTTTAAATCAAGATTTTAGGTGAAAATAAAAATGTTTCACTTCCTCTTCTAAGTGTGAGTGATATGATGTTGCTTTTAGCAGTCTAAAATTTAATAGATCATTTAATAAAAGACAGAAAAGGGGAAGCAAAGATCCACATTGAAAAAAAAAAGGTACACATTCTCCTCTTGAACTTCACACAGATAGGAATCTCACTATTCTCCTCTTACTCCACAAGTCTCATTTTGTTTAGTGGGACCACACAAGGCCCCTTTCATGTTTACTTTGCTGTCCAGACAAGGGATGGAGGCAGCAGAAAAAATGGGCAACACCCTGAAGCATACGTCAACTAATTAAAAACTTGTCAATTTTTTAAAAAATCACACCACTCTTTCACTTTTGCCCCAGTCTTTTTATAGCTTTACCTTCTTTTAAAATGTGTGCTTTTCCCCTTGCCTTTGTGACTAACCTAGTTATAGAGAATAATTATAATAGCTCACACTTTACATAGTACCTTTCAGGTTTGCAAATTATCTCATTTGATCCTCACACCAGCACTGTGAGGGAAGTTCTGTTATTTTCTCCAGTTTGTGGATAAGGCAACTGAGGAATAGAGAGGTTATGTGACTTAGGGTCCCAGAGTTGGTGAATGTCCAAAGTGGAATTTGAGCCCAAATCTTCCCAACTTCAGGTCTAGCAGTCTGCATTTAGAATCAGAAGACCTGAATTCAGGGGCAGCTAGGTGGCTCAGTGAGTGGACCACTGGCCCTGGAGTCAGGGGGACCTGAGTTCAAATCTGGCCTGAGATACTTGACACACTTACTAGCTGTGTGACCTTGGGCAAGTCACTTAACCCCAATTGCTTTGCCTTCCCCCCTCAAAAAAAAAGACCTGAGTTCAGTGCCCAGCCCTGACACTTATTTTTATGTAACTTTTGGCAAGTCTTTTTATCTGATGGGGGAAGGTAAGAGTCTCAGTTTCCTCATCTGTAAAATGAGAGTGTTGTAGTTACATGCCCCCAGGTCCTGTCCAGCTCTGCACTCTCCTGTTGTGATTCCTAATTTACCACTGTTTTAAATGTCCTCTGGATCCTAATCTTATCAAATTATTCCTCCTTGTCCCCTGTTCCCCACCCCAAAGATCTTTCTTTTTAGGAAACTTAAGTGGGCTAACAAAGCCTTGGCTGTCTCCCCTAGTTACAGCTGATGAATACCAAGCTGACAAAGAGCTGTGGTCAGCAAAAGGAGGAAAGAAAGAGGAAAAGACTTGTAAAACACCAGATACAGGGTGACAGCATTCAAAAGGAAAATAGCAAAAGATAATGCCACATTTGTTAAGCACATACTTTTATAAGCAAATAGCTAGGCCCTGGAGATACAAAAGCAAAAATCCTTTTCCTCTAGAATTCTTCTGCTTATTGATCACTTTTCAGTCTAATTATAAGTTGTAGCCTATAGTTGAATAGCATCTCACAATTCAAAAAAATCTCTAATGACCTTGGCCTGGGTATTTCCTCCAGTAATGCAAATCACAGCTCCTCTGGAGATGGACTTAAGGAATTACTGTGACTGAATAGGTAGGTAGATAGATGGATAGAGAAATAGATGGATGGATGGATGGATGGATGGATGGATGGATGGATGGATGGATGGATGGATGGATGGATAGATAGATGGATGGATGGATGGATAGGTAGATAGATAGATGGATGGATAGATAGATAAAGTTTGGGTTGACTTTTGGGTAATGAACATAGATTAGTTTGCAGGACCAACCTGAACTTCTATTCCACTAACATAGCCTTTAAGAGCCCACAGTTATCCCTGGGCCACAAGGAGGCATTAGAGTAGGACTTTATTCGAAGTAGTTTGATAAAGAGGCAATCCAATAAATGTCCTTTCAACCTGATACCAGTTTCTAGTATCCATGATTACCTCCTTAGAGAGGCAGTTGTCTAGGACAACATGAGTATTGTCAGCAACTGTTCAGACCTCGGGGCCAAGCAGTACCCAGGGTGCCATTGCCTGGGAAAAAGACATGGAAAAGCAGAAGCAGCATCAGGAGAAAAGGAGGGAGGAAGCAGAAAATGAGAGAGGAAACTTTTAAAAGAAGAGAGGAAAAAATGAGGAGATGAAAATGGACGGTAATAGATCAAGACAAATAATTCCCTCCAACATCTGCCCCTTTTTACATTTAGAACTCTAGTGTAGCCAAAGAATTATTCTTGGTTCCAGGCACTAAAATGAAAGGCAGGGATCCAAAGAGGAGGAATAGTGGTTTTCCTCATTGTTTCAGCAATATTTTACTCAGATCTTTGAGATACAGGATGAATGATGGGAGATTGTATAATTGAAAAAAAGGAATCTCTAAATTAATACACGATCTGGTTAGCTTTAGCCCTCCCTCTGGTCCAGTGTTTGCTTTCCTCCTCCCTTCTGGAGTCTCTAAGGAATGATGCTGATCCTGCTTTGCCTGAACAGTTTTTTCACTTCTGTTTCTGAAGTGGTGACATTGTGCTCTGTATTTTGAGTGCTAATGTTGATTGAAGTTGTCCCTGAAAAGATGTGCACTTGAACTGTCAGAGAGTGAGTGATTGACAATAGGCACAAGTACTTTGAGTGTCAAGGCTTTGTGAAGGCATTGTTGTAAAACTTAGTCTACTGAATACCAGTAATGCCCTCTAGGTTTTCTGTAAGCAGATTTCTGGTTTCTTTGTAGAATGATACTTCTGTGCTTTTAGGAGGAAAATTTAGTATATTTTAACAAAACTTAAAAATAACACGGGCATAGTTTAAAATTTTAGGAAACACTTGCTAAAACTTTTCCTTTCCTTTGTCTTTTTTCCTTTCTCACAATTGTGGTAAGTTGTATTTCACATAAGGAGTTTTCTTCCTATTCATTGGCTCTCAAAGATTTTCACTAGAGTATTGCCTTAAATGAACAAATTTTGTGTAATCATATGAATATCCAAGCCTAGAAATTAAACCTAATATCATTACCAGTGCCCACCAGACACTGACTTCTTATTCCAAAAAGACGGCCCTTTCTGTGACTTAGGGAGAAAATTGTTAATTATTAGCTAATATCATGCTTATGGACTTAAAAAAAATAACTAGTCTCTGATCTTCTGAACAGCTAGGTGGTGTGGTAGATAAGAGTGCTGGGCCAGCAATCAGGAAGACCTGAGCTCAAATTTGGTCTCAGATATTAACTAGCCATGTGACCCTGGACTAGTCACTTCACCTCTCTTTGCTTCAGTTTCCTCAACTGTAAAATGGGAATAATAAGAATACCTGCCTCCCTGGGTTGTTGTGAGGATCAAATGAGGTGCCTGACATAATAGGAGCTTAATGAATGCTTGTTCCGTTCTCCCTTTCCCTTCCCTTCGGTGACTAATAAATACATTCTTCTTTATACAGTGTGCCTCCTTATTTCACTTTCTGGGAAGTAGGCTCCACACCACAGAAGAATCTCCCTTCCTAAAGCAGGAATTCATTTTATGTGAAATTGTCACGGGTAGATTCTCTTTTGAAGCGATTATCTCTTCTTAGACCACGATGCAAACACAGAGTGAAATTGATTGCACCGTGTTAGCAAACCTTCAGGAGTGCAGAACTGTATGTGTACAATTCAAATATGTTAACCTCTGTCCAGCGCTAATTGGTATAGATTTTGTCTTGCCCTGCATCTTTAGTGACATCTTTTGAAATTAGTTTTACTGACTTTACCTTCCATGTTTTCTTTCTCTTCTCTTGTTCTTAGGCTTTCTGTGGAGATGCTTACCCAATGAGTTCCCAAATCTAATTTCATTGTTTTCAAAATAAATCAGTTCCATGACTGCCTCTCCTTCTGGAGGATTGTTTTTTGTATATCCTACTTGAAGTTCTTATTTTTATATGGTGTTTATTTTTTATGTCTTACAAAATCCATGTGCTATGTTTTAAGCAGATTTTGATAATCTGAGTAATTAGCTTGTGAATAGAGAACCTTGAAATGTGTAAGTCCTGCTCTTGAGCAGTTCACATGAGGAACTCTTTGAAATGCTGGGATAATCACCAAAGTGTGCCCTTGTGCACACACACTGATGATTTGTGTAGAAAGCAGTCACTTGCACTTTGATAACTTATTAATAAAGATTCGAAAGACTGGCTAATACTAATTCTTGATTGTCTCATTAGAACGCATTATGCATTGGCAAAAGAGCATAAGTGAACAGTCTTCTAGTTGACTCATTGTTGTTGATGTAGGTTGCTGAGAATGGAAATCAAATCTCTCTGATTTTCAGTGTTTATATTGTCTTATTACACAGTCTCAACCTTTTTGGTCTTTACTGCTCCCTGCCAGACTGAATGACAGCATTTCTTCAAAAGCAACTTTGCTCTTTTCTTTCCTACTTCTGAACTGGTTGTTGCTCTCCTTTCTCCCTGTTGAAAATCTACCCGTCCTTCAAGGCTTGAATAATCTTATCTCATTTTTGAAGTTTTTTCTGACCAGCCTAACTATTCTTCTCTGAACTTCTATAGTCTTATTGTTTGTACTACACATTTTACATTTAAATTTTTGAAGTCTTATGTACATATATCTTATCTCCACAATTAGATTGAAGGGGGCGTCAGGGAGATCAAACTGTATCTTATATTTCATTGTATATCCCATAGCACCTAGCATTGTATCTTACACATATCTAGTAGATGTTAAATAAATATTGTATTGATTGCCTTGAAATCTGATTTAATTGTGGGTTTTTTTATTTTAAAATTTATAGTTTAAAATATTTTTGCCTTCTGTCTTTTTCTTTTCTAAATCTAGGTTGTTAAAGGCCTAACCTACCTGTGGAGTTTAAAGATATTACATAGAGGTATGTGTCAGACTTAAGTTTTCCCTTATTTGTAAAATTAACATTTGGCCTGGTATTTAGGAGAAAGTGAAACAACTTTATGACTTTGAAAATAGGATTTTTGAAAGGTTTGGGACATAAAAAGTTGTCATCGCATATGATGTTTTCAAAAAATTTTATTTCTTCCATTCCTGTCATTGGAAATACATGGTTTCTTGTTGTGCCATATATGCTTAAGCAAAGCTGCATAAAGACTTTCTTGGAGTTTATATATGGCCTTGCCTCACTCTAGTTAAAGGTTAAAGACTTTCACTTTCAACAAATTTGCCTTCTTTTTATTCACTTAGTGGTTTCAGATGTTGTGATAGTATGCCTTAAGAGTACAGTTATCCCTTCCACATCATGATTTTCCCCATTGCAGTTTTAATATAATGCAGGTCAGCATGAGTTATTAAATGGGAATTTGGGGGGAGTTTTGCTGAAGCTGCAGAAGACATGCAGAGGCCAGCAGATGACATAGAAAAAGTTTAGAAACTCAGAAATGCATAAATATATGTATAGTATTGTATAGTATCCATGTATTTTATCTTTTAATACCCTAATAATTCAGATTTCTCTGATACAAAGGGAGGGCCAAAAAATCTTATGTGGATTTTCTAGATTACACCATGCCCCTACTCTCCACAATGTGGAAGGGATAATTGCAGTATCTTATACTTTTCACTTAAAAGTTTAAATAAGAAATCAATGAAATAGTCAGAAGTCTGCCTGGTGTGTTTACAAAACAGATGAGAAGATAATCTGAAAATTGTTGAATGTTACATAAGGAACCTCCCCTTGTTTGTTTTAATGTTCCCAAAATGTCTGGATTCATTTGGAGCAAATTATTAAATAAGAAACAGACTATTACAAAGCAACTTCAGGGCCTAATGTTAGTAACAGTACTGTTTAATTTTACACATCTGCTCACTCTAGACTTACACAGTTGGGAAATGCAATAGCACACACATTAGATGTGATTAAAGGAAACATTTTTTTAAAAAAGGTATAAACTATGAGAGAAAAAAACAACTCATGTTTTCAATTGTTGTATCACATCTGTTACTAAGGCTTTTATTTGTTTTTTTTTTCTTTTTTAGTCCTAGTGATTCCAGATTTCTTCCTAAACCTATACTTTGCAGACTGAAATGTCCACTCATTCTTTGTTCTGTAAGAATTGTACTGGTTAAATGAAACTTCAAACTAAATTTCACCTTAAAACCATTACTATCATCATGGGGGCAGCTAAATGAATGGTGTGGTGGATAGAGTAGGGAGTCAGGAAGATCTAAGTTCAAATCCGGCCTCAGATATTTACTAGCTGTGACTCTGGACAGGTTAGTTAGCCTCTCTCTGCCTCAGCTTCCTCATCTGTAAAATGAGAATAATGATAGCACCGAATTCCCAGAGTTGTCGTGAGGATCTAATAAGATAGTCATTGTAAAGCGCTTTGCACAGGGCCTGGAAATGTGACAAGTGCTGTGTAAATGTGAGCTGTTATCATTATCATTAGCTATCTTCATTATCATTTTTTAGTGTGCAGCTGATATAAAAATAAAAGATAGGAAACTTTGGCTGAAGTGACTCAAAAATAATATGTGGTGTGTGTGTGTGTGTGTGTGTGTATGTGCGTGCG
This sequence comes from Trichosurus vulpecula, assembly GCF_011100635.1. NCBI lineage: Eukaryota > Metazoa > Chordata > Mammalia > Diprotodontia > Phalangeridae > Trichosurus > Trichosurus vulpecula. Next base: position 152,977,485 of record NC_050580.1, read on the forward strand.
CGCATGTATACAAACACTGGCAATACATGGAGAGAAAGATGAAAAGTTTGTATTATCTTTATAGATGATATTATTTACCTCCTATGAATTTCTTCAGGGTTATCCAATACTCAGCCTCCTTCACTCCCCAAATAGATATTGTAGCCTTATTCTAATTAACTAGTGGTCAATTCCTATTTTCTTATTGACTTTGGAGGGAAAAAATGGAATAAGGCAAAATAGCAGTTGTCTATAGAAAAGTCCTCACCTGGAGTTCATGAAAATGCCATTTTCTTTAAAATCATCTTTAAGCTTAGTTTATATTTTATGCCAACATCATAATCCTGTGGTGGTAGAAGCTGCTTATCAAGTGGATCTTTTTCTGCTATGAAACCAGATAATCGTCTGAGAATCCTTCTGGGAAATTCAGTAGCTATGAAGAAGTTTAGTTAACCTGTGATCATCCTTAGTTTGTCTTTTTAAAATTAGAAGCCACATAGATAATTCCAGTCTTTTCAAGGTTTCTGGATGAGATCTTATCAGCAACAACACTAGACATGCCATTCTTATTTCTTTTAGGTAGGTCATACAGATTATCTGGGTTGTTAATCCCAGTGGGTCATTTAGTACATTTTTTGTACTCTTGATGTTGGGGAAATATCTATTTATTTTTCCCTTCAGTTGAAACAGGGTGCTGAAGAGGTAGCTGTTTCAAGTGGATTTATATGTTGCTATGTCGTTTTCTAAGTTAATTGCTATATGGTTTTCTAAGTCAGTCACAGAGGGTCCCCTTGCTATTTGGATTTGACACCCTTAGGCTAGACTAACACATATCAGCCGAGAAGTCCTCCTTCTCCCTGCCTGTATTTGCTGCCTGGAAGCCGCCCTACCATGAAAGGGAAACTGATGTAGTCTCCAGGGCTGTTGACAGCTACTATCTGGGTGAAGCCCAGACTCGGCTACCCAGCTTCATTTAGTGTGCCAGCAGTAGCATTTCAGTGCAATTGCTATGTGTTCATCCGAATACACATACAAGTCATAGACCTTATAGCCAAGACTATTTGAGAGACATTGTACCAGCGTCTCTGAGAGGCATCTTGGCATAGTGAATGGTATGTTGGACTTAGGGTCAGGGAGTCCTGGGTCCGAATGTTGCCTTTGACATATGCTGACCATAGCATCACAGATGCGTCATTTAACCTCCTGACCTTCAGCCAACTTGGAGGACCTGCTGAGTAATGGGAGAATTGCATTTTGCATCGGTGGAGGAAGTTCTTTCCTTGATATACTGACATTTTGTATCTTTGGCATAGTAGTTGCCACTTCAAGGGTAGATTCAACTATTTTTATCCCATTTGCTAGTATAGATGCATATAGGACTCCTCATAGTTAAGAGATTTACTAAGCCTCCTTCCCCAGCCTTAGATGAGCTTCTACTGAGGAAAGTCTTGGCCAATTCACAGTCAGAAAGAGGGAGTGCCTTAGTGGTTTCAATGTTATCCTTTCAAAAGAGAAATCCTCAGTTGACCTTTTTCTTCTCATTCTGCCTTCCCTTCCCTCCCCCCCCCCCACTTAGATCAATTTCCTAGTTTACAAAAAGTGAAAACTAGGCTATAAAGAATTATGTGACAGGGGTGGGGGGGGTGGAATAATTAGTATCTCATGGTCCAGCAATGTTCCCTCAAGGGATTTCAGTTTTAAGTAATCACCAGTGTACATATACATATCTGTATCTGTCTAGATAGATAGAATAATGAATTAGAATGCAGTTGCACAGTTATTTTCCAGTGCTAAAGAGTGATCAACTATAGAAATAAATATGCTATCGTATGTGTTTACCTTTGAGTTTCTTGGCCTTTGCGTTTAAATTTCACCTTCTAGATTTGAAAGCATATGTTTTTATTGAGAAGTAGAAGCTCCCAGACATCCCAGAAGATTTTGCTGAAAAATTTTAGTCAGAAATTTACCCTATATTGAGAAGTTACTACCATGCCTATTAATATTTGTAGTTTCTATTGTTCATATTTAATAACTTGGAGTCTACAAAAAAAGAAGATTAAAGATACCATTTCATATACCAAAAAGCCCCTATTTAATTTTCTCCTTGATATAAAAAGAAAAAAAAAAGATGTAGCTTTTAAGATCAGTTCAATCAGGCAATTAAAGATCAGAGCTTTTAAGATCAGCTCAGGCAATTAAATAGGTAATGTAGTTGTTATATACACTTTTACTGGGCAAGCTCATTGCTGCACTTTCTTGAAAATGCAGCAACTCATTTTTACTTTCTTTAAATGAATCATGATCAGCATTCCAGCAGTAAATGTACGAAATACCAAATCACAAAGGATTTTTCAAGACCAGGGCACTGTGCTTGAAATGGGAAATGCTACAGGGGAGATACTGTGAGAAGACAATGGAACAGGGGCCTGTGTAGAATAAACAACAAACAAGCATCTCTGTCAGCTTTTCTCAAACTGACTTGGTCATAGAACCCTTTGGTGTTCTATAAAAGCATTTCCTTCCTAGGAAAATGAGGGAAAAGAAGTATTTTGAAGCTAACTAGGGGAAATTAAGACTACATTCATACCCCTTCCAGTTATCACATTGATGATTTATATAATTTTATATTTAATATTTTAGAGGTAAAAATATAGTTATCATTATGTTTTTTTTCTTATTTTTTTAAAGGTTCTCCTAATCATTTATACCAGAGTTTCGTGGAATGTAGGTTGGGAAATGTTCTAAGCTTTTTAATCTAGACTCTTGATTAAGTCTCCTTTAGTGTGAATTTTGCTTTTCTGTCAGATGCTTCTCCTATAATCCATGCAGAAAAGAGGAATTTATTCTGTGTTATTTGGAACACAGGGCACAAAGATTACGAAATATGGGTGTGTTTGGTTACATAATGAAGAAAACTATTTTCTATGTTTAAATGGCTTCCTTCCAAAAAGGCCCAGTATGATGCATCACTGTGACATGGAGGTAACTCTGGGTTCTCAAAGGCTATACCAAACTCTGCTAGGTCCTACCAAACTGGGAAGGCTTGGACTGCAAGTCTGGGAACAGTCTATATTTGTTGTCTAAAGACCAGCCCAGCTAAGTGAAGAGCAAATAGATGATCAGTTGTTTGACCCTCCTGACCCATCAAAAGAAAATACAAAGTGACCCTTTGTCCACTTCTGCAGTGACATGACAGAGGGCAAGTTCTCCAACGCTACAAACAGCAATATAACTGTTGATATTCTTAGTATGCAGTCTACTATGGAGAACCTGAGCCATATCTTTATTACCACTCTTGATATAACTCAAAATCCATTACATGGTAAGAGTGCTGGCTCTGGAGTCAAAGTCCTGCCTCTAATATTTATTACCTTTGTGACCTTGGGCAAATCACTTAGCCTCCTTAGGACTCAGCTTCCTCATTTGAAAAATGAGGAGATTGACTAGATGGTTCCTGAGGCTCTTTCCAGCTCTAGATCTCTGCACCAGTATTAAAAAGTTGCAGTTAAATGAAAGGACATCTCACAGGTTCTTCTTGAAAAGGTGATTAGAGCAACAGAGTAGTTGCACATATGCCAAAAGTCAACCAGTAACACATGATGAAACACTAGGTTATCTTACTTTGCCATGCTCGGAATGAGTGTAAACAAACTACACTAAAAATAATTGTAGGTTTGTATCAACATCTGTCACAGAAGATAAGGAAATGGGGAAATTCTATATAGTATTTAGTAAGATACTCAAAACTAAGTCAGCAATGTACCTTAATACTTAGTGACTTTAGTGTAGAGGTGGGCATAGGGAAGGATACTGGAACTTTGCTGAAAAATATGATACAACATTAAGAAATGCAAGAGAAACCTCTGTATTACGAATATTTTCATTAAGAAGAGAGTTGAGCACTAAATAGCCTCATTTTTAAAAAATGAAATTCACTTTGTGTTAGCAGAAAAAGAAATGAATGATTACCGCAGCAGGAGCTATTTCACAGTCAGCCTTGTAGTCATATTAGTGACTGATTAGAGCATAGGTCATAGCTGACACCAAACAAGAAAGAAGGATAAAAATGTCAAGAAGACACTGCAATTACAATAGCTTCAAACTAACTTATTTAAGCAAGTCGTCTCCTGAAATGGAGAGAGACAGAAACAGACAAGTTGTCACCATAGAGGAGTTTAATAAATACAAAGAATCATTTTAACAGAGTGACCAGAAAAACCAAGAAATTATTTTAGCGAAGCAAAGACATGGCAACCAAGGACAACATGGTATTAGAGTACAAGTTCATTTGCAAAATATTATTGAGGAGAATGACATTATAATCAATATCTCTTCAAAAAATAGTAATAAGCATTTCAGGCAAAAATTAGTCTACAACTTGGTATGAGACCCAACTAAGCTAGATTATTCTAAGAGCATTTGTAGATAAAACTGGGAGAATAGCGGAGAACTATGAAATAGAACAAATGTGCCAACATTTCACTGGTGACCTATTTTCACTGGCAACAATAGTGGAACTACCATATTTGGATTCTTGTCACCTTGGCATGTGATAAACTGTTTGTGAAGGTAGCAATGCCACTTAAGATGTTAGGAAGAAATGGGTGCCCCAGGCAATTTTATAGTCTCAGGGATCAGTTTTCAAGTTGTGTGAGAGAAGTGAAGATGCCAAAGAATGAAAAAGGTCATAGATGGTATTTTCTTTTTTGCCATTTCTCTGTAGCGCCCCAAAAGATCAAGAAGTCGTCAACGAATACTGACCCATATATTGACTTTCTCATCTCTAGATCATCTTTTTGAGAACAGTCTATGCATGCTTCAGGGGAATCTTTTACCAAAACAGGAAAAGGGAGCAAACAGGCTTTCACAGCTTGTTTTTTTATAGCAGACCACAATTTTAATCACATGATTTACTGGCAAGAATAGAGACTTTTTAATAAGATTCCACCATCTATCCTCTGTTCATTTTTTAAAATGTATGTTTGACTTAGTTAAACAAAATGCAGCCTTAAAGATTCTTTACAAATAAACTGTTACAACCCCCAGCGGAAACTGGAATACTGGTACTGGTGGACCCAATTTGTTGTTCAGTCCTGTCTGACTCTTCATAACCCCATGGACCATAGCACACCAGGTCCTTCTATTCACTGTCTCTCCAAGTCTGTCCAGATTCATGTTCATTGTTTCCATGACACATTCCTTCTGAAACAGAAGCTAGGAGGAAGGCAGCAACCCATAATTCAGATATGCCATATTAGACAGAATCTGATTTTAAGAACTTTCATCATAACCTCACATCGTATACATTTCATTGGGGAGGATACTAGCAGCTAGGTCACCCCTCCTCCTTTGTATACCTTCTATACTTATTCTCATTTTCAGGCTACTTTCTCTGTTCTCATGCCAGCTTCCAAACCCCATACTAATTCCTTTCATGTTGTAATTTCATCTCTAGAACATGCCACTATTGGACTCTCTAATCATAAAGAACACACATGCATTAAATAACTCCCTACATGCTGTAGGACTCACAACTCAGACCAGTCTCCCAGACTATCTATCAACATATACTATTACTATCACTGAGACTCCTTTCTGATGTTCCTAAATACCCCCGTGAAGAACTGTAGACACTTGCTTCCCCCTTGCAGCCACCCTCTCATGACAGGATACAAAGAAGGAATCTTCCATAACAGGGGCGCCCATCTCTTCCTCTTCCCCCTCTCAGCCTGACAGCATCCCAAATATCTGGTGGTAACTTCCCTCTAAGTCCTGTTTTTCCCTCCTCTCCTGAGGCTGAGAGTTACCCTGCCTTGTATGCTCCAGAGAGAAAGCTGCCTAACTCCTGCTGGGCTGGTGAGTCTGTCCTGCCAAGAAGCACCACTACCTTGTCTCCCTAGAGCTTCCTCATCCAGAGGCTTTGTAACATTCTTTCTCTTGGTTCTTCCAAAGAGCTGAGAAGTGCTGAGGGCCACCTTGTTCCATCTGTCAGCTCTTCTTTTCAGTATCCGACTACCAAGAGAAGAGGTCTGAATTTAAAGGTGTAGTCCACCACACTTTCACCCTCATGTGTCCTCCTCAGAGCTGGAAGGGTATTGATGTGCCCTTTCCACCCTGTGTTTCTCATCGTAGGAATCACAAGAAATATACCTTGGCGGTCTTCTGAGCACTTTCTGTCAAAGGGACATTAATCAGATATCATGGTGTCTGTACCTAGGGGATAGAACCACCTAGGCAAGAAAAAAAAACAAAAACAAAAAAAACTAAGCCCAGACCAGAAGACTCGGTGTGGCTCTGTACTTGGGAAAGAAGATTTCAGATGTGGCTCTTTTCCTCAAATTCTCTTGCATTCTCACAGGCTCCCCATCTCCATCCTTCAGCTAAGAACAATGGCAATCAAATAATCTGGGATTGTACTGAAAACACAGGCCATGATTTCCCCTGTACTGGCAATTATAGGAAGCCTGCCTGTGCCAAGTGGCTCTTAGCTACATGACTTTGGTCTTCCTGTTGACCTCCCTATCCTGGCCAGCTTGAGATCCCATGCTCACACCCTCTTCTGATGTTTGCCCTTTGTCCAGTTGGATAAGCAGGTCCATCAGACCTAGCAAGTTATCTCTGGCAAGGTATTTTCTAGGCTACCTTAGAATGCACCCCCCAAACGCATCTTTAAAACCACTTCTTGGGGCCACTAGGTGGTGCGGTGGATAGAGGACCGGTACTAGAGTGAGGGGGACCTGTGTTCGAATCCAGCCTCACCCACTAGTTATGTGACCCTGGGCAAGTCACTTAATCCTGATTGCCTCGTCAAAAAAAAAAAAAACCCACTTCTTCCCAGATTCATATGGTGAAACTTCATGTAAGCTTCTTGTCCTCTGACTGATGTTTAACATTGAATCTAAAGCATAATGTTTTCTGAGGATAACTAAAGCTTATCTGAAACCCAAAGTTAAAACTGGTAGTTCCCCAGTAGTGAGCTATCTTCCATCAAGTCAAGTGCATTTCTGTCGAAATTCCCAATTACAAAAGCCCCTTTGGTTGCAAGTGTGTGAAGCTGGCACTGTCCCCCAAAAAAGCTAGGACCTTTTCCAACTTCCTCTGAGAAATAGGCAGGGGGTTATAGTTATTATCTCCTGTGGATTGGTAAAACAGTAAGGCATCATCTGTCTGGGGCAATATTCTTGTTCCAGGAGCTTAGCTATAAAAGTCTGGAACTCAAGGGTTTGTACCTCCTCACTAACACATCCAAAGTAACAAGATGAGAGGGTCCTGCTTTTGCCATGTTGCTGATGAATCGATCACATGCTCAATATCTCTTTTCCCCTCAACCATGACTTCTCCCCTATCCCCTCAGGCATGCAGCTTCAGAAACAAACCAGAAGGAGCTCAAAAGCCACACTGGACAGAATCTGTTCTCACAGGGTCTCCCAAGCATATGTTAAAAATCATATAAGATACCATGACAGATGCAACCACAGGAATAATCATGTTCAATACCAAGTGAGGCATAAAACAGGAAAATATTTACCTAAGATATTCACCAGTGTTGGGGAGGAGTAGAACCCAAATAGAAGAGGGATTCCCTATTGATGGTGAGATTCACCAGATGTTCCTATTTGTGGATGACATTGTGCAAGTTGCCTAGAACACTATAGGGCCTTCTTTATGAAATCCATGATCATTCAAAAGAGATTAGCCATCTACTTTGGAAAAACAAAGTGATGAAAAATGCATATTGCCAATCATGACATGCAAGTTGAACAGGCAGCCCACTGAGTTCAGCCATCAGTATATAGGTCTTGAACAAACACTGCAGATGGCCAGCAAAATGGGCCCAGAATTGAATAGGAGATGGAAATTGGACTGGATTACATTTGAGAAATGATATAGTGCTTTCAGTGAACCCATGCTGCTTACTGCTTTAGAAGTTCATTTTTTAATGCCAGTATTCTTGCAAAGATACATCATGTCTTCAGATTGTCAAGTACCAAGGTCTTAGAAGAATTGCCAGTTACCCAAAGGATTATGGAAAGATGTACAGTGGAAGTAGTAGTAGGTTTCCCCTTCCTGGAGGTCTTCAAGCAAAGGCTGGATGACTATTTGTCTGGTGTGTTGTAGTAGGGATTGTTTCTGTTTTGGACTTGAAGGTTGTTGAGGTTCCTTCCAACTCTGAGACTATGTGATCCCAAGTAAACAGCCTGCAGTATTTTACCAGTTATCACATGCACACAAGAAAAGGCATCAAAGTTATCAAGGAAATGTATGAAGAGAAAAAGAATTAGACTGCTTGGGTATCAAGAGTGAGGTTTTATACTTACAGGGCCTTTTCCGTGGTTACTCCCTAAGTTTACACTCACTCTTGCAAGCTGGGTTTCTAAAAGGGAGACTGCCATCCTCATGTTCTAAGAATAACCCTGTAGTAATCTACCACAAAAATATTGGGTATACGACATTTCTGCTCTATTGCCACTAAACCTAGGGTATACTCTTCCACCAATTCCCATAATATCTGTGGGAGAGTAAACTAAAAATTAAGGGTACAAGATTCGTGAAGCAAATATGTGAGGAACTCTTGGTCATGGAAGACCCTCCTCCCTTTATAGTGTTCTCACACAACTTTTGGGAGTCAGTGCATCTGTCTGTCATGTCCCATCTCACTCCCACTTCCTAAATCTGCCCAGTTCCTCTGGTGACTCTTTCTCCATATTCATCTGTCGTTAGTATGATCCCAGTGTTTCCTCTACCATCAGCCAGTGCTGCTTCAGTGGATGCAATAGCCCTGTTTCATAGGCCTTATGAGACATTCAGAACTCTGAAAACTCACAAGGTGCCTAGATATTTCCACCTTGGAATATCTATTTGCCTAAGAACAGAGACAGAGGTGCCCGTGTCCTTACAGCTACATAGAGTCTGGGTGAGAGACGGGGCAGCTGCCCCTTCCTCTTACCCTCTTGAGACCAACTCAAAATAGTCAACATACTTCATAGCCAAAAAGCAATAGGACCCCCAAACTCCAGTAGCTTCTTTCTTATAAACTTTGAGTCATCAGATCTTTTGGCTCAGAGGCCTGTTGGGGGTTCTTCATCACAAGCTCTTGTGCATGGCTACAAGTAGGCTCCCTACAGGTTTTCAAGCAGGTAGGGAGTATCTGTGTATACTTCAAAGAATGATCCTTATAGGCTGTTCACCCACAAGACATACTGACATCCATAAGTTATTAAAAAAAAAAAAGCAAAGGAAGGCCTCTGGCACTTTTGGTGCCTGTGGAGTTATGGAAAGACTGACAAAATTACGCAGGATAAGTAAGCATGAAAGATTTACAATCTGCAAGGAGAGAGAAAACCCACAATGAAGAATCATGGAATTATTGATGTATCAAGTAAATGGCTTCCTTTTAGTGCGCTGTTCCTGATTTTTAGCTACATAGATAAAGAATTATTATTATTATTGAGAGGCAGGGTTGTATAGTGGGTACAATGCTAGACCTGGAATCAAGAAGACCCAGATTCAAATCCTGTTTCTGATACTTTCTTGCTGCGTGACTATGGGCAAGGATTCACTTACCTTCTCTGAGCTTCAGACAATTCTCTCAGTCATAGATGAGTTGTGATCTGTGGCTGTGGAGAGAATTTCCACACTGGGAGTTCCCTCACTATGTGAGTGCCCACACACAGAATCCTGTGTTGTTGAAATTTGCTGTTATAAGATACCATTATTGATATCCTCCACTTAAACCATATTGACATGGGGTTACCTTTAAAGCTATGCCAATAGTTCTTAAGTTCTGGACACCATGGTATAGTAATGGAATGAATATTGAATTTGAGATAAGAAAACCTGAGTTACTGTTTGTATGACTTTGAACAAGTTACTTCCCCTCTCTAAACCTCAATTTTTTTCATATGTAAAATAAGGTTGTTGGATTAGATGACCTCTAAGGTCTAGGGTCAGAGATAGACTGTTACCTAGGGACCAGCCTGCCTAAGAGGCACAGCCCTAAAAGGTTGGCCACTGGGTATTGAATATTTTTGGCCAGAGAAATTCAAGAAGAGTCTTTTAAAATGAAGAGGGGTTGTAAATTTGTGTTGACAAGAGTACCCACAGATGAAATTATGTTTTTTAAAAGATTATCACTAATAGTCATTAATGTATTTACAATTCTACAATTACTAGCATGATGTTTTTAACTTTTGAAGATATTAAAGCTTAGTGTATTGAAAAAAATAGAAAAAAAGAGAGACACTGACATCCAGTGTCCAATTACACAGAACCTACTAGAAAATATAAGCAATATGTTTCACTATTTAATTTTCTAAAAGGTGCTATGCCACTTCCAAAGAAACTTGAAATAGTGAATCTGCCTAGTTGAATAGTTGTCTAGTGTTAATTTTTAGAGTATTATGTAATATGCACAATTGGCAGCTGGCAAACCAGCTGTCCAGTTGAAATTTACTGCTATAGTAAAATCTAGTTTATTTGGCATTCTTTCAACTAGAAATCCCTGTTAACCAGTGCTTTGAAATTTCAGTTACAAATAATTGACATTACATACAAATAATTGACATTCATAATAAAAACCCTGAGGCTGCTGCATCCTGAATCATCAAAAAATTAAACTATATTATATATGGTTCTGCTGTTAAGTATATTTTATTACAGCTTAAGTCTTTCAAAATTGGTAATCAATGTGTGTAAATATAGTACATTTATATTAGAACACTCCATTCCTAAACCAAATAAGACTGTCTGTCGTGTTTTCCATTTCTCGGTTATAATTGGTAAATATTTTCTGTAATGCAATACCAAACATGGAATAAAATTACATTAGGAAAGAGTTATTAAAAATGGCTCAGGAATTCCACGATGATTAGCTGCTGTGGAAAAACTGTCCTTATTAAAAGGCACGTGTCTGAGTCCTCCAAGCATGGCACATACTGACTGTGGATAAAAACAAAGGAAATGAACAATGAGGAAGTCTGTTAGGCCAGATCAGACATTATAGCAAACATTGCAGCTTAACTTCAAAACATGCATGCCACTAATGAGGTGATAGCCCTGCATATTAATAAACCTAAAGCTCTAGTCATAACCATCATTACCCACATCAAACATAAATACAAGATTAACACCTATACCATTTCTTTGGAAGATGTGAGAATGCCCTGACAGTAACTGCTCTCTCTTTCCCTGAGGATAAAAAATAGAAATAGAAGGGTAATGAGAATGGAACTTAGATTAAAAAAAAATAAAATTGGCAATCAAGCTGGGGTAGCCTTACACAGATGTCGGAAGTTTGTAGAAAGAAGATACCAAGATACTTGGTGTTCAAGGAAAATTTTTTCTATGTGGACCTGATTTGTGTAACTTTTTTTTTCTGATACAAGAGCTTTCATATTTTTTGAGAAGTGTGGTTGCTAAGTAAAGTGTAGACCAAATGGATTTCTATTTAGAAAAGCATAGACTTAAGACTTTAGCACATCTTTGTATTAGGAATTTCATGGCCCAGCCTTATTTTACCTCTTCATAAATCTAGCTTCCAGTTAGAATAATCATAAATGCCAAAAACCAATGACACTAATGTATTGGAAATGCTTCAATACCTCCTTGCGTCATAACCGCAAAAAAAGGTCAAGAGAAACATAGTTCCCATGGTAATTTGAAAGAAGTCCTGCTCCACAAAAAAGATGCAAGCAAGGTTTCACCTCATACCCATCAACTACGCCAGGGCCGTCCAACCTTAGGTTTTTATTGAAACAATAGACTAGTATGTTTTGATTTGCCATTTTAGTGAGAGCTCTGCGGTAGCTCGGCTTCATTTTCTAGCGTTTATGTAAATTTCTATGCTTGTAGGTGGGCCGCATAAATGACACTGTGGGCAGCCTTGAACTATGCAAAAATAAAAAGGCCAGGGGAGACAATGTTAGAAGGTCTATACTGGGGGTGCTGCTCATTGGTCTGCTGTGGAAAATAATTAGTAATTTTCAAGAAGAATCACTAAGCTGTTAATATTCTTTGAACTAGAGATCTCAGTATTGAGAATATACCCTAAGGAGGCAGAGCCAAAATGGTGGCTGGAAAGCAGAGACTCGCTTAAGCTCTCCTGCAAATCCCTCCAAACACCTGTAAAAATGGCTCTGAAAAAATTCTAGAGCTGCAGAATCCATGAAATAGCAGAGGGAAGCAGGTCTCCAGCCCAGGACAGCCTGGATGGTTGCTGGGAAGGGTCTATCACACCATGCTGGGAGTGGAGCTCAGCCCAGCGTGGGCTGCGCCAGGACAGACCAGACCTGGAGTTGGCCGAGCAGGCCTTAGGGTCATGAATCATTGAGCTGTAGCAGCTACCAGACTTCTTAACACACAGACACCAAACACCATGGAGCAGTTAGTGAGAAAACTACTGGATCCAGGTGAGAGTGGTCCAGCCCCAGCCCTGGGGGTGGCGGAGGTGGCATGGTGGTGGTGGCAGCAGCAGCAGGAAGCTCCTGTGGCTGCTTCTAGAGCTCCAGCATCAGCTATTTCCGGAGTCCCAGGCCCACACAGTAGGAGGAATCAAGTGGCAGATCAGAGTGGGAGTGCAGGGAGTGCTTTGCTGGCACAGAGGTGGAGTTCTTTTGCTTTGCCCTGTTTGGATCTGGGTTGTGGTTCTGGTTGGCAGTTCTAGGGGGAGGAGGAGCACTGCTGTGGCAGAGCTTGCAGTGATGGTGGAGTAGAAGTATCTCTGAAAACAGCAGTGCAGCCCCTAAAGCTTAGGACAAAGTACCATTCATTCTGAAAGCAGTCACACCCTGACAAAAAGCTCAAGGCTCAAGTATTTGACTGGGAACATGGCCAGGCAGTGAAAAAGGACTCAGACTATAGAATCTTTTTTTTGGTTATAAAGAAGATCAAAACATACAGCCAGAAGAAGTCAACAAAGTCAAAGAGCCTACATCAAAAGCCTCCAAGAAAAATATGAATTGGTCTCAGGCCATGGAAGAGCTCAGAAAGGATTTGGAAAAGTAAGAGAAGTAGAGGAAAAATTGGGAAGAGAAATGAGAGTGATGCAAGAAAATCATGAAAAACAAGTCAATGACTTGCTAAAGGAGACCCAAAAATACTGAAGAAGATAATACCTTAAAGAACAGACTAACCCAAATGGCAAAAGAGCTCCAAAAAGTCAATGAGGAGAAGAATGCCTTGAAAGGCAGAATTAGCCAAATGGAAAAGGGGGTCCAAAAGACCACTGAAGAAAATACCACCTTAAAAATTAGATTGGAGCAAGTGGAGGTTAGTGACTTTATGAGAAATCAAGAAATTATACAACAGAACCAAAATAATGAAAAAATGGAAGACAGTGTGAAATATCTCATTGGAAAAACCACTGACCTGGAGAATAGATCCAGGAGAGATAATTTAAAAATTATTGGACTACCTGAAAGCCATGATCAAAAAAAGAGCCTAGACATCATCTTTGGAGAATATGCCCTAAGGTGGTCCCATACATACCAAATATTCACAGTAGAATTTTTTATTGTAGCAGAAAATAACAGCAACAATAAAGAAAAAAAAACTTCCTAGTGAGATCTCTGGATCAAGGAATTTTAACAGTTCAGTGATTTTTCTTGAATGATACCAAATTATTTTCCACAATGGTAAAATGAGTGAGCAGGGTATTAATGTACCTGCCTTTCCACAGCCCCTAGAAACAAAATGGGTACTCATCAACTGGTGAATAGCTAAACAGTGTTAAATGAATGAAATTAAACTGAATTTTGAGAACCCTGGGAAGACATTAATTGATTCAGAATGAAGAAAGCAAAACCAAGAAAATGGCATACACAGTAATTTTAATAATGTAATTGAAACTAACACTGAAAAGTAACTGAACTGTGATTAATTGGAGTGACCAGTCCTTGTCCTAGGGAGCCAGTGATGAAATGTAGTACCCTCCTTTCAGGGGGGATGGGAGAAAAGAGGGAGGAACTACAGGTTCAGAATTTTGCATTCACTGTCAGATATGGTTCCCCTTGTATAAAGAAAAACAGTTAAAAGGAAATTCCTGGCGGGGGGTGCATGTCTCAGTTAATAACTGGTGTAAAAAACAAGAGACATCAATTACTTTAAAGAGAAGAATGCAATACACTGTTCTTTCTGAGAGCTTTCATTTGCTCTTGACCCCTATAATAGACCTTCAGATACTTGAAGACAACTATCATGCCTCACCTAAGTCTTTCTTTTCTCTAAGATGAATATGGCATGACCTCAAGACTCTTCCCTATCCTGCTTGCCCTCTTTTTTGGGTAAGCTGGTAAGTTCCAGCTTATCTTTGCTCTTCCTAAAACATGGTACACAGACCTGAATAGATTACTCCAGATGTGGTCTGCCCAGGGTAGAATTTTCATGGACAATTATTAATTCATTGCAGGACAGGATTGCATATTACCCATTTAAATCATTAAGGCTGCAATCTGCTAAGACCTCCAGATCTTTTTTTCGGGAAGCTGATAACCTAGGCATGCTTTTCCCATCTTGTACTCTGAAGTTGATCTTCTTGGACCCAAAAATAAGACAACATTTATCTTTATTAAATTTTGTCTTATCAGATTCAGTACATGTTTTAACTTATCAGGATCCTTTGGAATACTAACTTTGTCGTCCCATGTATTATTTATACGTCAGCTTTGTGTTATTTACAGATTTTGTAAATATGTCATGTTTGTCATTATCTAAGTCATTGACAGAAACATTGAACAGCACAAGATCAAGCACAGATGTGTTTGGCATTCCATTAAAGATACCCTTCCAGGGTGACACTAAAACGTTAATGACTACTCTTTGGGTATGACCCATTCAAACATTGATGGATTCATCTAATTGTGATTTAGCCCATATTTCTCTATCTTTTCCATGAGAAGAGCAAATACACTATTAAAACCTAGGTTTAATAACAATGTAAAAAAGAAAATAAAGTTAGGTTATCTAGCATGAACTGTTTCCCTACCCCCCAGCATTTAAGTTATTGTATTAGATTTTTTTTAAAGGGAAGAGAGATACAGATTTGGGGGGGGGGAGTGTTGCTGCCCCTATTGGTAATAAAGCTCCAGGTTTATTCCGTTGTAGACCTCATAGTCCCCCAGAATCTTTGAAGATTGTGTACCATTTCTTACCCTTAATGTTCACAGCTCTCTCTGTCTCCCTATGCCAACCTAGACTAGAAAAATTACTCACTGAGTTTTTCTTGAAATTCTCAGTCAGGACTCCATGTAATGCATTTTCTAGATCTTCCTAAGAGGAAGGGTTACGGAGGAGAGCTCAGCTCTACCTCTTCCTGCCATTCTGCTGTCTTGATCCCTCCCACACTATTGTTATCCCCATTTTACAGATGGGGAAACAGGTTAAGTGGACCTGCCTTGGGTCAGATAATTGCTGAGTATTTGAGACAGGATTTGAACTCCCAGCTTCCATCCTTAATGGATTCATTCAGCACCCTGACAGCCAGATCCAGCTGAGTAAGCTTTTACCCTGTCTCGCCAACTGCCTTTTCCTTTTCTTTGAGCCCTCCTTCTTGGGTTCTTCCTCCTCTTCCTCGTGTCCTTCTTCAGCTACTGCCCTTCTCCTTTAGCTTGAGTTCTCCTCCCGCTTCTCAAGCTTTCCCACATTTTTGTTGTTCAGTTGTTTCAGTCATGTCTGACTCCATGACCCCAATTGGGGTTTTCTTGGCAAAGATACTGGCATAATTTTCCATTTTCTTCTCCAGATCATTTTACAGATGAGAAAACTGAGGCAAACAGGGTTCAGTGACTTGCCCAGGGTCACACAAGTAGTGTCTGAGGCCAGATTTGAATTTCCTGACTCCCAGCACTGTGTCCACTGTGCCACCTCGCTGCCCTCTCCCACCTTTCCCCATCCCCAAATTCAATCTCTGGCTTTGTGACAATTCCAGAGCCCTCAAAATCATTCTCACAATTCCTTCTGCATCTCTTTCTTCAGTGCAAATCCTTTTACCTCTTCTTCCATATAAGAAATCTGATAGATAAAAATTCAGGCTTATAGAAAACAATATTTTAGGAGTGGTTATTTGCTTTACCAGAAAGCAAAAAAGTGCAACGAAGTAACATTCTTATAATAGAAAGTTTCTTATATGCATTTTAAACAATTAGCTTTATAGAAATTCAATTTATGCTCAATTTTCAGGACCACAGCTGAAAGCTAAGTACACTTGTGTAGCTCTTATTTGACTTTTGACTTTCTAAACATTGTAAATTATTTGAAAGCTTTCTGAGGTATGGGATAGAATCAAAGAAATAGATAATTGTTGTATAAGTTAGCACATCTTAAAGAAACCATCAAAAATTGGCTAATATAATCACGTGGTAACCAGAATTTTTGGTACTTCCCTTTCTTGACCTCTTGACACAAAATCATTGTCCTGGATACTTTTCTACAAACAGCAGAGCTGCTTAAGCAAACATGTCAAAGAGAACCTGGTTGTTCCTGGTGCTTCAGAAAAAAAAAAAAAACCACATTTAGTTAAAGCAAGTACTAGTGATAGGAATATAATGACCCTTTTTGGCTCTTGTTTAAAATCCCTTTAAATATTGCCTTCTAAATGCAAATATTAATCACATACCACTGCTGCAGTAGATCATAATTCATGAACATTTGTGTTTTTGCAGAAAAAAAAAAAAGACAGCCCATTAGCTGAGGTAAACAAACTAGTTTAATGACTCTGGGTTGTTGGTTTTTCCCTAGCTCTAACTACACAAATGAATGTCTGGGAATTAAGGTTCCTCTCCTACATTGGTCATTCCCTTTGCCTAAGGAGATCTCTGGGGATTTTGATGTTTATCATAATGATTCTTAAAAGAAGAGGAGACTAGCATCCTATCACTTTAAAATTGTGATTTTTAAAAGAAAATATGATTCTTCCTGTTACAGTAAACTAGTTTGCTTTCAGTTAACTCCTTGTGTGCTAGTGTTGTGTTTAAGCAAGCAAAGTTAGTGGGATTTTTCGCCATGCCAGGGATGAGCTGACATAATCACTGGAGGGGGGGGGGGGGCTGTGGGCCCCAGAACCATCCCAAAAAGAGTGCAGGGCCAAAGGAAGCCATCCTGCCATTCTCATCATTCTCTCCATTATTGCAATGAAATCAGATTAATATGAATATCAAGGACTGCATTGGGGCAGAAAGAAGTAAGCATGCAGCCTGTGGAAAAGGGCAATGCCACCTGCTTTGCCTTTGAGAAATCATCCAAAGGAATAGCTCTATTCTTAGGAGTGGAGCTCAGATAGTTAGCTTGAACTTGGGGTTCAAGTACCCTACAAGGAGAGTGCAGTTCTCTGCCCTCCAACATTTTTGGGCACTGAAAGGAGGTTCTCAGCAAAATCGTACTTGGGGCTCTTATTTTAGACTTTGATCATTGCTTAGGGAACAAGCCAGTGGTTTGGAAAGGGCAGTAGGCTGGGCAGAAGTAACATGTTATTCAGTTGTTTCAGTCATGTCCACCTCTTCATGACCCTATTTGAGATTTTCTTGTCAAAGATACTGGACTGGTTTGCGATTTCCTTCACTAGCTCATTTGATGAGGAAACTGAAGCAAACAAGGTAAAGTTACTTGTCTAGGGTCACACAGCTAGTAAGTGTCTGAGGCCAGATTTGAACTGAGGAAGATGAGTCTTCCTAACTCCAAATGTGACACTTTATCTACTGTTCCAACCTCACTGCCCCTAGAATTAACATAGTAGCCTTTGAAATGTATGGTTTAATTTGAAGTTAAATCTCTGCTGTCCCCACTTCCTGTTTTAAAGCTTCAGGATGATGTAAAGTGCTCAGATAATGCCGCCCAGAATGAACTAAGGAATTCTGGCAGCCTGATGACCTCTCCTGATCTGCCTTTTTTCTCTACAGGCATGACTTTGGGAGGCTAATTAAATTAGGAAAGAAGAGTCCTTCTTTGTTGATGTAAGGAGAAAGGCCATATGACAATTAAAACTGGGTAAACTGGAAAGAGTACTGAATTTAGAGTATGAAGACCTGAGTTCAAATCCCAGTTCTACTACTTAACGTGCATGACCTCTTTGGTCCTAAATTTCACGAAATAAGTGGGTGGTAGTAGAAGCCCTTTCCATTGTGAATCCTATGATCCTATCACTTCCTGCTACCTGAGAGATAGTAATAGGAGGTACTTGGAACCATGAACTTTAGGAAGTGGTTGATGTGTCAGATAGGCTGCTTCTCATGAGTGGCTCTGGAAGAGAAAGGGAGAGGGAAGATACTACTTGGACCAATCATGGGAAATCTAAATATCTCCCTTGCCTACTTTTCTTCCACTTCTCTCAAAAGATGAGTACCTGTCTCTGAAAGCTAAGTTTAGATGAATCTAATCTCCTCTTTCCAAAAAAAGTGGTTCGCCAGAATTGATGGGATGCCTTCTTCAGAGCTATAGCTAGGATTGGACTAATAGCAAGAAACTGTGCAGATGACGAATGAAGTAGG
This sequence comes from Trichosurus vulpecula, assembly GCF_011100635.1. Taxonomy (NCBI): domain Eukaryota; kingdom Metazoa; phylum Chordata; class Mammalia; order Diprotodontia; family Phalangeridae; genus Trichosurus; species Trichosurus vulpecula. The sequence continues at coordinate 152,995,940 of NC_050580.1, forward strand.
CTAGCATGAACTTTTCATCATTTGTAAAATTCCAACATTATCCGTTAGCTAATCCTAGCATTCAGTGACGATACACAAAGTATCACCAACTCTTTTCCTCTAAAAACCCTGTTCCCCAAGAAGCTTCACTAAAAACTGCGGGAATCCCGTTAAGTGACACTTGTCCCATCCAAGCCCCAGGTCCTATCTAATTTTTTTCTCTTGATCTTGATCCTTAGGAAAAAAGCAGTGTTGCTTATCACCCAGCTTGTGTGGGGGTCCTGCCCAATCAGAAGTTAAAATAGTCTCAAGACTATTGGAAAAAATATGGAAAGAATTCAAGATAATTTTTAGTATTCCTGGTTTTTACTTTAGATCCTAGAATTTGAGGACCTTTGAGATGGACATTTGAGATGATCTAATCTAATCCATTTATTTTATTGATGAGTAAACCAAGCCCAGAGTGTCCCTATTCTGTACTTCTATGAAGGGAACAAGAGAAGAAGGGAGGACTAGACTTCCAGGCCTTTTTTTTTTTTTTTTTTTTTTTTTTTACCATTCCTTCCAGGCCTGTAAGCTTTGCAAGTCATGTCTGTCTTTCACGGGCCCCACAGTAGAACAGTATCGCCCCATACTAAAGTACGTTATGAGATGCTCAAGATAGCAAATGTCATTTAGAATTTTTAATTACTCTGCTTATTTTTATTTAAGGCACTTAAAAGAATAGTTGGCTGACCTGCTCTTTATTATGTGATAGAATGATTAGAGTAACTTTTATATGGCATTGTGGTTTTCCTTTAAGTGCATTCCTGTTGTGCATGGATAAATTTGTAATGTAAAATGTCAGCATATTCTATATTTAATTGTACCTGCTGTTTTACTTCATTAGAATGCAGTCCCTGAGAAATAACTAGATAGATATATTGGTTAGTGTCTTTTCATAAGACAATTACCCATAATGAAGAGGGCTGATGAAGGGCCCTGGCCGTTGCACTGCTGTTTGTGGTCACTAGGAGGGGAGACCTGCTGGCATTTCCTCCAGCTCTAGTTAAACTGACAATGGCTTCCTAGCTGCACAACAGTTAGTGTGCATGTTTTTATTGATTTTTCAGAAGAAAAAAGTCAAGGAGAAGAAGCTTCAGTCTTCATCCACTTTCAACTCAGACCATTCTCTGAAACTAAGTTTTTTTGTTTGTTTTTTTAAGATATCTATCCTACCTAGTTCTCAAAGAACTCAGACTATCTTAAAGGTTAAAACAGTGTAAAATGAGATGTTGAGGGATAAAACAGGGATTACTTAAAAGAAGCAGAAATCATAGATGGTACCAGGCACCTGAATGTTCAGATTAATATACTCAATAGGGAATTTGGCCCTGAGCTGTATGACAGTTTAGGGAAGAGGAGAAACAAGCTTGTTCTGTTGTTTTTATTTTCTGAGAAGAGAACAAACAGAATCAACTACAGAGGCAAAATTTTTCCTGGAGTTAAATTCAAATAGGAATTTGTTTCATGAGTCCTGTGTCAAGGTTAACAAAGTAGACAATTCCTTCAACTATGGTTTCATAAAAAGCTTTTATTTATCTGTTTTTAAACCCATTGGCAAAAAGCCAAAATGTGACTCCCAGGATAGCCACCCACTTTGACCCTTATTTGTGTGGGTAGCAGGGGCTGGCTAGTGGGCGGTGCTGCCTTTTGTGAAGTGTTACAGAAATCAGAGTCTCTTTCGGATGCTAGCTTTTATTAGTGAGCTTCAGCTTGATTCTGTTTATGTGGATCTTTAATGGTTAATTGATGTAATCCAAATAAAAATACAGCTTCCATCATGAGACCATTAAGTGTGAAAATTTGGGTTGTATCTACATGATGCCAATTTCACAGTCAATTTGGTCAGTGCAGTGAAAGAGATCTGTCAGTTCAGCCATAACCTCCATGAAACCAGTTTTTTGGTATTATTTGGACCAACAATTGGATTGGTTGGCTTTATGAATTTTTCACTTTCAAACCAGTTATTTTGGCATGGTTTAGCTATATATAGGCTTAGTTGTTGTCATTTATTACTACTATCTTTAAAGCACCCAGAACTTCAATTAATCAGACTGCCTACTCTATAGCAGTGTTTTGATGTGTCCACTTTCTCTTGGCATAAAATATGTGATAATATGATTTCATAGAAACAGCACTGAATTGAGAGTCATTATTGGTTTAGACTAGAGCTCTAAGGGACTTCAGAGGCCCTCTAGTCAGAGGATTTGCATTGAAATACCAGCCTTGCTACTTGTATGTGCTACCTGTGGGGTTTGGGGCAAATCCTTTTTCATCTCTGGGTCTCAGCTTTCTCATTTGTAGAGTGAGTGGTTTAAATTTGATTAAGGTGTTCTTAATTTCTGGTCTGTGAATTTGTGATTTAAAATTTTTTTGGTAACTACTTCAATATAATTAGTTTCCTTTGTAATCCTTTGTATTTTATTTTATGCATATAAAAACATTCTGAGCAATCCATGACACACACAAAAAAGGTTAAGAACTGTAGGATTAGATTATTTCTAAGGGCCCTTCCACTTATAAAAATCTACGAGTCTATTTAAGTTAGGATCTAATAATTAGAGTTATAATTAAAGAGTCCTGCTTTGTTTGAAACAAAAAAGAAAAGAAAGTTACCACAGTAACCAAAAGAAAGTAGCAGCAAGAAAAAAATGAATGAAAAACATAATAGGGTTCCATCTGTTATTACCAAATTACTTTGAAAAGCCACTTGCTATTATCTTCAGAATGACAGAAGCCCCTATTTGTCAAAGCTTCTTTCTCAGGCTCTCCCTTCTCTCCCTCCCAGATATTTTTCTAATAATTTTCTAAACATTGCAAATTATTGGCCAGAACTGCACTGTTATCTTGCACTGTCACTACTGTAACTCAAAGATTCATTACACCATTCATCACTGAAAAGCTCAGTTTGCTGTGAAGTCTCACTGAAGGAGTGGGATGATAGTGTGAGACAAGGCAAGTGTTGTGATTGGGTAATTGTTGATTCTTCAGTGATCCCAGCTGAATAGTTCTTGTCATTTAAGAGAAATCCTAAGAAGCCTGTATTGAGGTGGAACAGTTAGGCTGAAATACAACTTCACTTAACACCTGTCCCTGTCAAATTCCTGCTGCCTTCCAAGGACATTGTGAAGGTATGGCCAACCAAGGGGAGGGAACCTCTTCTGCCTTTTTTTTTTTTTTTAACAAATCATATATCTGCTTGGATTATCATAGACCTATAAAAAACAAGAAGTTTGGTTATTTTTGAATTACAGTGGCTCATTCTTTTCACTCTATTAGAAGCTCATTTTTCCCAATCATCCTCTAAGGTCCAGTTCAAATGGTACCTCATTTGTGTAGCCTTCGCTGTTCCTCCATGATGGAGTGATCCATGTATTTTTCTATCTTATCTTGTGTTACACTTATTTGCATGTATTGTTCCTTACTCTACTTTATTAAGTGGTAAGCCCATCCCCTATTCATCTTTGTCTCCCCTTCAGCACCTAGAACATTGCCTTTCGTGTCATAGGCCCTCACAATAAATGCTTGAGATAAATGGAATGGAATTTTCCTAGTCAGCCCATCAACTGCTTGGCTATGACAGTTTAACATCAGTGAGCCATTTAAGTCATTGTCTAATTTGAAATGAAATGATTCTGTAGATAAGGCCTTAATGAGTCTCTAGTCTTACCTTTATTTTACATATATAAACTGAGACCCAGAAAAGTTCAAGGGCTTGAACAGGGTTCCATTTAGTGGCAAAAACAGGACTGAAAGTCAGCTCTCATAACTCTCCCGCTATACCACAGGAACAAAGAACATATAACTAAATCTCAGAGTCTCAAAGGAAGAGAACATGAAGTTGTGCTGTTTCACCCTTGCCTTATATCATATTGTTGAATGTAAATAGGTATCTATATTTTGCAATAAAATTTCTCTGTTTTTATAGAAATGTTTGTGTTTAGTTGTATGAAAAAAACACTTGTACCTAGTTTCTCTGTCTCTTATTTTTATTTTTAAAATAAATCGGGAGGCCTCTCCAGACTGACTCAATAAAATCAATACCCACTATTGGTGTCAGCTCTCTTGCCTTCAGTGTACCTAATTATTAAACTCTAATAATTAATGGCCTGGTTAAATAAAAATGACCCTGATCTGTCCTGATAATTGTCCTTTATGATCTGTTACTTTACCGACTCATCTTTGATGTGCCTTGTTCGGAGGAGAAAGATAATGTTTTTAAAGGAAAAATGATACTTTCCCATTCTCTCTTGTTTTCTATGACTCGAGATTTCACTGAAATAAGAACACAACTAACTGCTTCTTCAAATGGCCTTTTTCTGCCTCTTCTCTTGATGTTTTATTTTGTCTGGCTCAGAGTGCAGTCAAAACAAATCACATTACTCTAGTGCCCCTTTCCTTTGGAGCTATTCTAGGGAGTTAGGGACTTTGCATGTTACACAGCAGCTTTATATGAGGTCAGTTGATATCCCTGACATAAAGGCAAAACATTTTATCTAGGAAGTGAAACTTAAGTTGATGCTTCTACCCTCATCCCGACATATTAGAATATTAAAATTGTGCCACATTGTACAATGGGAATTTAAATTGAGGGTATAGGAAGGTAAAAAAAAAAAAAAAGAAAAATACACATATATACATATTCCTCACTTGGGACTTTGTCATCCTGAAACGTCATGTACATTGTATGTTGGCAAATAATAGATGGAAGATAATTGTATTTGTATTTTCCTCATTCCGAAAAGTATTAGAGAAGAAAAGTATAATTTGAAGAAGATGCAAATTATCCTGCAAGCAAACATTAGTCTGGTGTGACTAGTTCTAAGCTTATTCACCAATCCATTGAGTAGGGACCACAAGCTCAGTTAACTTCTTAAAGGTATAAAAGTTAAACCTAGCCCAAACAAATCTTGTTTAGAAATGGATGAAGGAGGATCCACAGCGTCTTCTTGTACATGCTAAATTTTTTTTTATGTTTATGTTTAATTGTACTCTTTGGAGGAAGCCCAGGTTATAGAACTGTCTGTGACACTAAAGTGGCCAGACTTCTCTATTAATCTTGATTTCTTCATTTGTAAAATAAAGAGTTTGTTTTTGATACTTCCTTCCAGCATAAAATGCTAGAATTTTCTGAAAGCCTTTTCATTCCCCTAATATTTTGACTCAAATGCAGTATAAACTACTATCGCCTCAACTGAAACAACAATTTTATCTTGATATAAGTATAATAAAACCTAATTTTAGCATGGTTTATTCATCAAAGCAATATTTATAGACCACCTACTCTGTCCTCATGGGAATACAGAATGTTACATGGTTATAGATTATAGGATCCTAGATTTAGAACTGGAACTGATCTTTGAAACCATCTAGTCCAGCCTCCTCTACTGACAGATGAAAAACTGAGGCTGAGGGAGATGAGGCAAGGTTACTTGCCTAATGCTGCATGTTTAGTGAGTGGCAGAAGTGGGATTTGAACCCAGGTCCTCTTATCCTAAATCTAGTATTCTTTACCACCAAACCACACAGCACTTTCTTGGATTTAGATGTTTTGTTGTTCAGCCATTTTCAGTCATGTTCAATGCTTCATGACCCTATTTGGATTTGTTTTGTTTTTGGTTTTTGTTGGTTTTTTTACAAAGATACTGAAAATGGTTTGCCATTTCCTTCTCCAGCTCATTTTACAAGATGAGGAAACAGGGTTAAGTGACTTGCTCAGGGTCACACACCTAGTTAAGTATCTGGAGTCACATTTGAACTCAGATTTTCCTGATTCCAAGCCCACCCTCTATCCACTGTACCTTCTACCTGCATTGGATCGAGGTGTACTAAATGTCAAAAATCTACCCTCTCCAAAATTTCCCCAAATTAAACAACTGCAGAAAATATAAACCTGATAAAGCATAGGTAGTTTATAAGGTGGATGGTGATTTGAATCTCATTGATTGTATTTTATTCCTTAATCAGAATTATTTTAGTTACTCTGACTTAAATTTTTAACACTTAGTGGCTGCATTATGCAGTAGCTTTGTAGTAAAGGTATGGATTATTTAAATTGTGTTCACTGCAAAATGTTGGAACAATACCAGTCTAAATGTTTCAGTGTGCCACTTCTGTCATTGGTAGGACCTGGGTTCAAATCCCACTTCTGCCACTCACTAAACGTGCAGCATTAGGCAAGTATTGTAGTTGGTGTAATTGAGACAACAAATCGCTCAGGATAGCTCATGCCATTTGTAGACAAAGGATTGAATTAAAATCGGAGCAGGCAGAGATCACTTTTAGCTTCTGGGCTAGGGGAGGGATAACTGTTAGAAAAGGTTTCTTGGAGGTGAGCCTCAAAAGGAGAGATTTCAATAGATACAACTGTGGAGAGAACACATTCCACACAGAAGAGAGTGGGGTGGGGTAGGGTAGGGTGGAGTGAGAATCTGCTTAAATATAGAGTTTAAAAAGACCAACCTTTAGCTTTGATACTTTAATGCTAGGTTGGGGGGTTTTTGTTTGTTTTTTTTTTCTCTTGACAAAATATTAGGTAAAGAAATGGGAGCAGTAAGTAAGCAGTAAGTACTTATCTTTTTAGAATTCTCTTATGTTAAATTTGTGTTTTATAAGATCGAAAAGGGAAATGTTTGGCTACTTTAAGAATTCAGATGCAGTTTATTTCAGAAAAAAAGGCCAGTATAATCAATCAACTAATATTTTTGGCAAGCATACTATGTGCAAGGTAAGGTTCCTGCAGAAAATACTGAGAAATACATGGCAGTTACCGCTCTCAAGAAGCTTAATCTAGTTAAAGGAAGAAGACATGACCACATAGAAAGAAAATGATTATTCACAAAAGTGCACAAGGGCCAAAAGCATGTTACTGACAGTGAGCACGAGAGAAGTTCAAGTGAAAAAGGGCCCTGGGGTGGATAAGAAAGGATTTGTGAAAGTAATGTAACTTGAGTTGCTTGAATCTTGGGGGATGTGTAGGCCTCATTCTTATAGGCAGAGAAGAGTGGTGAAAACAGGATGGGCTGACCTACAGAAAGGCACTAAAGCTTATTTTAGGAACGATGAATAGATCGTTTTGAGCATAGCATAAGATGGGCAGAAATGGATAATGAAAAATAAGGCTGGCTTTCTTCACACAGAGGAACAGTCATATTTATTGATGATTTAAGTTCATGATAAAAACATTTTTAAAAGAAAAAACATTAAGAAGGTGTTGGGTTAACACTCTAGCTAGGGAATTTGTACTTTATCCTATAGGTAGTAGAGAACCAGTGAAGACTTTTAAGCTGGAAAAAAAACGAATGAAAGGGTTTTTGGAAATTTAACCTGATAGGACTATGTAGATTGGATTGGAGTGGACAGAGACTGAAGTGAAGAGAGAACAGTTATGGTGGCTTAAATAATTTTTAGCAATTTGACATGTATTCAAAAAGAAGAGGGCAGAGTGTGTTACTTAGAAGGAGTGTTAGAGAATCGTGGTTGCCACACGGAATAAGCCCATCAAGAAGGACTCTTAGTGATTATATGACGGTGTTTTTCTTTTTCCTTATCCATAAGAGAGAGCACAGAGGCGTTTTGAAACAACCAAACCATTGTAAGAAAAAAAAAAGAAAGGCTTCCGTGACACAAGATCACGGGATCATGGATTTAGGCTGGAAGATGATAGTATCAAGAAACTTCAGGATGTTGCTCTTGTTGTAACAAAGATTTGATTTTACTTATAGTAATAATCAATCCTTGATCCAAAAGAAACCAGAAAAAAATAGGAGAATATCAGAGAACTTTAAATTTATCTTTTTATAATGTTTATAATCATTTTGTGTTAGAATTTAGAAATTAATCAACTGATGACATAATTTGATTTTCATAGATATAAGTATAGCTGGTACTTGTATTTTTCTTTTTAGTAATCAGAGATATAGGTATTGAATCATTTACTTTTTGGTTTCCTTTGGTCCTGCTCTAGATGTGAAGCCCTCCAATATGTTGGTGAACACGAGGGGACAGGTCAAGCTATGTGATTTTGGAGTTAGCACACAGGTAGACCTCATCCTCCTTTCCTTCTTCCCTCTTCCACTACTACATTTTTTTTGTCTTTCCTCCTTCCTAGAATTAAAATCACCTAGCTGCCAGACAAACAGAACCCTAGAATGCTAGCCTCTCTGGGAACACGTTATTCATTTTTAATCTCTGAGCGAGTTTTCTTCATCAGAATATGATTGTTCATTGTTTAATGACAGTAAAAACTGCTGATATTGTAATTACTACTTACGAATAGCAAACTTCATTGATATGCAGCTTTGATATGAAAGCGTTTTGGCCAGACAAAAGGGAGGGCAGAGTGGGAGCTGTGTCTGGGGAGCCCAACTGGCCCACAATAAAAATTAATATTGGGAGCAACAATGGCGGTGGGCCATTACAATGTGCAGCACAAATTTTAATTAATTTCCATTTTGGGCCTCCCTTGAGAACCTCGGTGATAGTGACCCATGAGCGTGCTGTGATGTTGATTTGAATTGCAGCCACCTTTACTCTCAGCCAAACACGAAGACCAAAGAGGAGGTCAACGTTGTATTATGAGTTGTCAAAGTCTGTTATCCCTCCAGTGTATTTAGTGTTCATTTCATTCTAGTAATGCATGTGGCTTCATTCACATCTTGAGCCATCTGACTCAAAAATGAGTGTGTTCAAATTTTTCTTCAAATTGACTTTTTATATCAGGCGGGTTTGGGGTACTAAAGCTATAAGCATCCTGCTTAACAGAATTGTTTAAGGTTATCTGCTATAAACTGTAATGCTGTGCTTGTTTAAAGTGGAAATAGCATCCAAAAGAAAAGAGAGATTTAATCATTTTTAATGCCTTTGTAGATAAATTTGTTCCCTTTTACATAATTTTTAGTTGATTTATAGGAATGATGATTGTAGGTTAAACGAGGAATAATTGCCCATTTTATTTCCACATTATCTTTATATTGTTCTAACAGACTGTTTTGTCTCATAGCTGGTGAATTCTATAGCCAAGACGTATGTTGGAACAAATGCTTATATGGCGGTAAGTAAACTTATGCAAAAATAACATTTAAACCAAAGTCTTTATCTTTACATACTTGGTAATATATAATTGTTGAATTTATTCCACAGCTTTTGTTCTTACAGATCATAAATTACAAAGTCAATCCACTCAGTCTGATTTTAAAAATCTTTGTAAAAGACATTAAGGATAATACAGGGGCTCCAAATCTATCTAGCATCGTTGACTTAACTGGATTCTGTCACGTGTGAAAAAAAATCACTAAGCAAATACAGTATTGAAGTATAATCTTATAGGAGAATTGAACTATGCCGTATTGGCCATTTTGCAAGATTGCTTGTCTGATTATCCCACATGTGCTCCCAAACTGTTAGTGAGATTGGTTGTTTTCTCCAGGAATGCAGGCAAAACAACACCAAGTTATTGGTGTTACCAAATTTTACATGTGGCTATTCAAATCCATAGCCCACGGGGAGAGCTCTATCTAGTACCTGGACTTCTAGCTTCTTCAAGTCAACCATTGGACTCATGCTAATTGGTAAGATAGGTTTTCTGGTCCCATTGAAACATTGAGATGTTTACTAGAAAAGAAATAGAAAGACAAAACTATTTTACAAACTAATATGGCCCTTTTTTCTTTGACCTCTTTTCTTCCTTTTTGTCTTTTCTTTTTTCCCTTTCTTTCTGTCTGTCTTCCTATCTTGCCCAGGCTGGAAGTGCAGCAGCCACCCATAGGCCTGATCCCTATATTGATCGTTATGGAAGCTTGGAAGCTTTACTCTGTTTTTCCACAGTGAGCCATCTTGCCTCTTCTTAAGCATCCATGGGCCTTCCACTCTCACCATGTTTGTGCCAGACTTAGTGCCGGCACCCAGTTGGCTTTAGCCCTACCACAGCTCAGAACTCTTGAACTGAGCAATCCATCAGCCTTAGACTCTCCCCAAAAGCAAGGATTACAGGCATGCATCACCTTACCTGGCTTGTTTTCCTCTTCTGAAGAGCATCTCTGTCAGTTTTTGAGCATGCAAAGATGTTCGTTTCAATAAATGTGCTTCCCTCTGTGTGCTTCCAAAATGATTTCCAGTGAATGGAAATCGCAGTAGCAATTATCAATCACATCTAGAACTTAGATTTGGTGCAGAAAGATTTTTCATCCCTTAAATCAAAAAATATTCATTTTGATGGACACCTGGATTCTTTTCTCTAAGGAAAAACACCCAACCTTGTACCTTATGCCAGTTCAGGCACCAGAATATAGGAAAAATAGCAACTTCTTAACTATTAGACCTTCTTAATTTGAGAGACTAGAGGCAGCTAGAGGGTGCTAGGGATAGACCACTAGACCTGGAGTCAGGAAGACTTGAGTTCAAATCCAGCCTGGAATACTTGTGACCTTGAGAAAGTCAATCTCTGTCTGCCTCAGTTTCTTCATCTGTAAAATGGAGATAATAATAGCAGCTACCTCCCTGGGTTGCTGTGAGGATCAAATGAGATCATATTTCTAAAGCACTTTGTAAATGGTAGCTATCATTGTTATTAGAAGACTGATCTGTTAACCTCTGAAGCCTTCGTGCCTTATTCTTAACAAGACTTCATTATCCTTCTGGTCCCACCAGGGTAGGCAAGTTTGGGGGACTATAGAGGGGGGCAGGGAAAGAGGGAAGCAGCTTCAGTCGGTAAAAGAGCTCAGGATATTGTGATGAGAAAAAACACCTCAGAGTGAATCAACTTTTCAGCAGTGCGTCATGTTCTTAGTGGCTTTAAATTGCTCTGATAATTAAATTGCATTATTCTTTGACTGTACAAATTCAGATTACAGTTGTCCTTCCCAGGTGTACATTAAAGAAATTACTTTTTTCCAAAGTGTTTATGGATGAATACTATGCGTCTGTCTGTTAATTGAAAAAGCAAGGATTAAAATTATGAAATGTTAGATCCGATTGGCAATAGTAAAATTGCTTTTCTTCTTGGTTGAGTGGATTCCAGTCATAAAGTTTATAGTCCAAGCTAAGAAAATCAAGGTAACTAGGAAGTATAACTTGATAGGCTAAGCCTTGGTGATGGATGGAGTACTAGGCCTTTTTTTTTTAATCAAGGTCATGGATTTAAGAGGAATAAGCTTGTATCTTTGAGAGGAAAATGAGCTTTATAATAGGTCTTACCACAGATTTGGATGTCTTCAGTCAGCCAGTATTTTCTAAGCACCAGTTACTTGCCTAATTCTGCGACAGGATGGGGCTAGAACTTGTGATCTAGTTGGGGAGATAAACACATGTGAAACAATTAGGAAGCAAGACATTATATACAGATACAATGAAGTTCTCCATTGCAGTACGAGCACGTAGTTTCTCTCCTACTATTCAGAGTTCAGGATGGTGGAGTGGAAAGATTGCTACATTTGGGATTCAGGAAAGTCCTGAGTTTAGCTGCCACCTCTGATACTTTCTAGCAGGTTGACACCGCCTCACTGCCCTGATGTCTCTGAGTTGTCTGGGGCATTGTAGTGATGAGTCTTTCTTAGTAAAGGTTGAAGTAGATGATTGCTAAGGCCTCTTCCATCTCAGACTCTGATTCACTGAAGGGGACAGATAGAAAGCCCACTTAAACAGTGAGGTTAAAAAACTTGCCTGACACAGAAGAGCTATCAGTGGTTGCTCTTGTACACTACTTGCAGAAGGGTTTAAAGTAGGGCTTCTTAACCTGGGGTCCATGAACGTGTTATTTTTTAAAATATCTATTTGATTACTGTATTTCAATATAATTAGGCTTCTTTCTAATCTTGTGTATTTTATATTTATAATTTCCATATTTATTTATAATTATGAATTATTTATAATTTACATATATTTATTTATGCACACAATGGCATTCTTCTCAGAAGGTTCGGTGGGCTTTGCCAGACTGCCAAAGGAGGCCATGACACAACCCTGGTTTGAAGGAAAAGGAAGCTTCATAAAAGCAAGGGGCACTTGAACTGGATGGGGAAGGGCAAGGAAACCTAGGCAGGGCAAAGAAAATGAATGGAAAAGGCAAGAAAGCAGGACTTAGCATGGTGTATTTGGAACGACATGACTTAATAAAAGCTTGTTGATTTTTGACATGGTTAAAAACAGAAACCAAGAAACTGAAGGCCAAGCTTGAGAAAGGCACCTTTTTTTTCCTCTTTTCAAAGCCTTTGATTTACCTAAGCCTTGTTCTTAGTCCCACCTGCTCCAGTAATTCCAGTGATGAGATACACACTTCTGGAAGGTGTCAAGTATGAAATTGAAGGTAATCAATATGGGGTAGAGCTGATTCATTAAACTGGGCTGTCTTAACATTTCTGGATAAAGAGAACAGGTTTCTTGATGGAGGACCATAAAAACTGAATTCTGAAGCAGGTTTTGCCACCAACTGGCTTCAAGAAAAGTATTGACTCCTGGGGGACCTTGTTCATCAAAGTAAGAGGCAGCTAGATGGTACAGTGCATAGAGTTCTGGGCCTGGAATCAGGAAAACCTGAGTTTGAATTTGGCCTCAGACACTTACTGGCCATGTGACCTTGGGCACCTGGGCACTTAAACCTCAGTTTGCCTCAGTTTCCTCAAGTGTAAAACGTGGGTAATAATAGCACCTGTCTCCCAGGGTTGTGGTGAGGATCAAATAAGACAATAATTGTAAAGCCCTTAGCACGTTGCCTGGCACATAGGCATTAAATATAAATGCTAGCAATTATTATTTTATAGTAATTACTATATCCATTACAATAGCAATATTATAGCTACTATAAAACCTCATTTTACCAGAGCCCAAATATGAGCAAGATTCTTTACCCTTTTTATGACCTTAGACCAGTCTCTTAAACTCTAGTCCTCGGTTTTCTCATCTGTAAAATGAGAGTCACGGTCTATACCAGACAGTTGTAGCAGCACTCCCTGAAACAGCAAAATAAGTGCCCATTGATTGGTGACTAGCTGGGCAAGTTGTGGTGTTTATGTTCAATTGAATGCTATCATGAGGTACTGAGTGATGAATATAGAGAGTACAAAGGCAGGTTACTCCCACTACCCACGGACTTCATTCCTATTCTTATTCTATAGAAGGGATCTAGAGAAGGTCCTAAAACCATGCTAACTAGGTCCACTACAAATTTACTTTCTATATGTAATCTGAACCAGGCCTTTACTGCCACAAGGCATTACTTTTATGGTTCCCTGATCTACTCATTATCCCACTTACCACAGCAGCTTGTTTTTTTTCCAAACTTTTTCATCTCTCCTTAAGCTTTTCATTGTACCCCCTACTCCTTCTGCCCTTTTTCAACTGAAAAAAAAGTGAGCCCACTTGCCAAGATCCCATTCTTCTCCCCTTCTCAGCTCATATCACCAGTGTTTTACCCACTGTCTCCTTCTTTACCCCTGACTTATGTGAAAAGGTAGCCCTTCTCCTTGCTCAAGTAAGCTCCTCTACCTGCACCCTTGATCCCATTCCTTCATTACCCTCTCTACCATCCCCAATCTCTCAGTATTTTAATCTCTATCTCTTGGCTACTTCCCTGCTACCTACAAACCTACCCATGTCTCCCCTATCCTTAAAAAACTCTTATTTGATCCAGCCATTCCTGCTAACTATTATCTAATACTTCTCGTTCCTTTTGGCCAAACTCCTTAATATGGCCACCTGCAATCAGGGCCTCCATTTCCTCTCTTACTTTCCAGGAGTAGGGAACCTACAGCCTCAAGGCCACACGTGGCCTTCTGGGTCCTTGGGTGTGGCCTTTTAACCCAGTCCAAGTTTTACCGAACAAGTCTTTTTATTAAGGGGATTTGTTCTGTGAAGTTTGGATTCAATCAGAGTGAACACTTAAGGTCATAGAGGGCCACGTGTGGCCTCGAGGCTGCAGGTTCCCCACCACTGCTTTAGACTTTCCTTAGTCTGGTCTCCAACCTTATCCTTCAGCTGAAATTACTGTCTCCAAAATCACCATTGATCTCATCCCTATTGTCAAATGTAATGGGCTTTTCTTAATCCTCATCCTTCTCAACTCCTCTGTAGTCTTCGGTCTTGTCATCCAGCTTCTCCTTGATGCTCTCTTCTTTCTAGGTTTTTGTGACACTGCCTTTTCCTGCTTCTCCTCCTCCCTGACTTACTAGATATTCCTTCTCAGTCTTTGCTTAATCTTCTTCCAGGTCACATCTGCTAACTGGCTAACTGTGAGTGGCCCCCAAGATTCTGTCCTTGACTCTTCTTCCCCTAGGTGATCTCATCAACTCTCATACATTCAATTAGCATCTCTGTGCAAATGATTCTCAAATCTATTTATACATCCCCAACCTCTCTGTTGACCTTCAGTCTCACATCACCAGATATCCTATTGAATATCTCAAACCATAGGCTACTCAAAACTCAGCATGTTTCAAACCCTCTCTTCTTATAGATTTTCCTCCTACTATTGAGGATCCCACCATCCTCTCAATCACCCACACCTGCAACCTGATTGTCACCCTCAACTTCTCACTCACCTCACCCCCCCCCCCATATCCAGTCTGTTACTAAGCATGGTTGTTTCTGCCTTAACAATGTCATGTTTGTCCCCTTTTCTCTTGTGATGCAGCCACCACCTAGGTGTAAGCCCTTATCATTTCATATCTGGTGAAGTGATACTGCAGGCTATTAGAATGGGCTGCTGGTTGGTCTCCTGGCCTTAAGTCTCTCCCCACTCCATGTCTGCTATTCAGTTGACAAGGTGATCTTCCTGAAGTGCAGATCTTAACCATGTCACTTCCCTTCTCAGTAAACTTCATTTGCTTCCTTTAAGATCAATTTTTTAAAAAATCCTTCTTTGGCTTTTAGCCCCTGACAACCTTGCCCTTTCCTGTTTTTCCAGTGTTCTTATACTTTTACTTCTTATACTTATACTTTTGAGTATTAGAACTGAAATGTGAACTCCTGCAAAACCAGTCTTTTACCACTACACCATACTGCCTCCTGAACAGCCTCATCATCTGGGCATTCTAGTATGTTGAGCTTTTTCCCTCTTTTGAAAACTGAATTATTGAACAGATGGCAAGTTTTAAAAATCACATATGAAAATGTAAAATCATAATTTCATTATTTCAAGATATGAAAAATATCCATAGGCTTGGAAATAAATTCTGTTTTAAAAAGGTGGTTACTTGGACCTTAGTATCCAGAAAGTCAACATGAATGATTATTTTTCACCTCCTTCACCATTTAATCTGATTTCTCTTTGAGAATTTACAATCTATTCAGTACTAGCAATATTACACACTCGAAACCAAATGGTGGTATTGATACAGAGATTATGATGATTTAAAAACAAAACACAGAGATGATATGTTTTAGAAAAATGCCAATTTAAAATATTTGCAAGTGCACTATATATTTTGTAAGAGAAGCTGCTTGACCCCCTGGCCAGAAGCTAACTCTCCTAACACACTCTCTCTCTCCCTCTCTCTCTCTCTCCCCCCCTCCCTCCCCATAGAAGTCAACCAATTCACTTTGGTGACTTGTGCCTTTGGCATGTAGATGCTAGAATTTCCTCTCACAAATCCCAGACAATTCTGGAATGGTTTAACTGAATGAGCCTCTTGGACTAGATATATGTAAACTGAGCCACAGGGTCCAATTCTTGGGTCCTTTTTACTGGTAGCTAGAGAGGGAGGTACTTTCTTTATTGACATATTGAGTTCTAAAACATTACAGTCCTTCATCACCGCCACCCACACCACCCCCTCCCACCCATCCCAAGTCATGACTTCTTATTGTTCTTGTTAAGAATGTGCTAGGGTCAGGGGATGGAGTGAAGATGGCAGAGAGAAACTAGGAAGTTGCCTAAGCTCTCCCCAGTTTCTCTCAGAAACAACATTAAATCAAGCCTCTAAAAGAATGTGCTAGGGTTTGTGAATTGCTTTTTTTTTTTTGGTGTACTTAAAACTCAGATTTTTTTTTTTACTTTGAGTCATGGTTTTTTTCCTATTAACTTGCTTTCTGCATTGGTGACAGCTGCCATATCAGAGGAGCCACATACCAGCTTTAGCATTTTAACTGCAAAATGTCCATCACAGCTCATCATGAGTAATGCAGAGTCTGGTGGGGTTTTTGGCAGACCATTTTAGTTTCAAGTATGACATCAGCTCAAAACTGCTGCTCGAGGCCATATAGGCCTGGCATTATAAATCCAGAATGAATTTAGAACCTCCCTTGTGCTTTGAATCTGTTTCAGTGGCTTTGGGAGCATTTGCCAAGTTCTGTCTACCATATAAATTCTTCAGGGTAGCCACATGGAGCTTGCTACCTGAGCTTGCCACGAGTTACCGCCCAAGTCCTGCATCACAACAGTAATCTTGTTTCATCTGCTTATTGAAAGGATAATTTCTGCAATGTGAGGTTGTCAGAATCCTGTCCGCAAGGAGTTCTCTGTATCTGCCACCTGATATCTATAGTTGAACACTAGCTCACCCTCTTGCTTTTCCTTTTTAAATTTATTTTTCTTTGTTTAATTTTCAGTGCAGAATTCATTTTTCTCTTTGGCTTGTTGTCTAATGAGCAAATTTAATGAATATACTTAATCCCATTGTCATGCCTAACAAAATCTTATGGACACAAGTTGCAGTATGCTTTTTGCCACCTTCTGTATGATGTGGCCATGTCTTTCTTGATCATTATCTTGGTTTTAAGAAGATAGGAAATATGAAAGGAAAGGAAAAAGAGAGAGACTTGTTCCATTAAACTAGTGCCCTTTTGGTCATCACTTTCTGAGTAAATTTATGTAAAATTTACACTTACGGATTTTTTATCTTATTTTTTGATGATTTTAGTGACTTATTGACTTTAAACTTTATTGTTGTCTCATTTTTCCTAAGCCACACTTTTCCCCCATTCTACCTTTCCTAGAACACAGCCAATAGCTATAGCAACCTCCCCTGACAGTATATACCATATTCTACATCTGTAGTGTCTACCTATCTGCTAAAAGGAAGAAGGTGTGTTTCCCTTTAAGTTCTCCAGGATCAAGATTGTTAAACATCTGTTGTGATAGATACTAAAAGAGTCTTTACTCTGATGAAAATGTATAATTTAATAGGCACTGAGCAGTCTAAGGAACTTAGGCCTGATCATTTGACATGCCATAAATATTTGTTGAATGAATAAATAAGCAATTGTTTCTTTTTTGTTCCATAGCTGCAGCTTAGCCTTTCAATAATGTAATTGGACCCTACTACCCCACCTTCAGTCACTTCAGCCCTCGGCTTGTAATGACCAGTTTTACAATGAACAGATCCCTGCACACATTGAATGAGTCTGAGTCAGAAAATGAGTTTGCCTAGGTATGAGCACAGAATTTGAGAGATTACAGTTATAGAAAGTCAGAAGTAAAATTCTGAGTCATAAGTGTTTCGATGATCATATTCACTAGCATCACTGAAATTGGGACATAATACCCCTTGTTGCTGTTTTTGCCCTGGTGAATGATTCTATCTTGATAGTAGACTAGTTTACAAATAAAAAAAGAAAAGCTTATGTAGTCACCAGCCTGGTCAGAGGATTTCACAGGAAATAGGATCCAGAGGATAGAGTGGGTAGGAGCACAGGAGACATAGAAACAGGTATATGTGAGCGGGAAGAACGATGAGAAGTACATTGAGCTGTGTCTTCTCCCTCAAGGGATGATGCAGTGAGATAAAGGGGGGGTTTACCTAACTAAAACAAGTTCTCTCTTTTTTTAAAATTTATGTCTTTATCTGTTGGCATAGACCTTGTTATTGACAGTAAACGGATTCTAATCATTCTGCATGAAGTGCATTCAAAATATAGTGTGAATGATGGGGGGCCTTTTGTTGTATTTTTCCAGAACATTAGCCCACCACCATTCTGCCATGGTTCAGCTTATCTCTTCTCTGCAGTTTCCGTCCTACAGAACCTCATCCACAAACTGTTCATATTAGGAGAGCTGAAGGATGTTGTAGATTCAAAGGCTTGATTTTGCTCCTAGCTGTCGAGGCACATTTTACCACTCATCTTGAATAAAGGAGTTAACAGTCCCAAAAGCAGCGTACAAGCACCACAGCCATGAACATCTAAGAAAACCCTCAAGCTCTTGGCCCTTCTAACACAGTGAAATTAAAATAAAGAAACAGTAGTGTTGTGTGAATTGAATTTCCAATTCCTACACACTCCGCCGTGTTATAATCCTGCTTTGGTACCTAATTACCTTAGTTTCTTGTTTATCTGTTTTAGGTTTGTTGTTTGGGGTTTGAGCAGCTTTCCTGGGCTTAGGACTTTCTTTTTGTTTCTTTATAGCCCGAAAGAATTTCAGGGGAGCAGTATGGAATACATTCTGATGTTTGGAGCTTGGGAATCTCTTTCATGGAGGTAAGCTAAAAAAGTGGATATGTCTGTGCATATCTGTACTTGGGTGTCCTGCCAGTGGGAAGAATAGAGACTTGGAAAAATTGAAACTGAGAGGTTTTGTTGTGTTAAATATGTGTATTTATGTGTACACACATTTTTATCTACATATGTATGCATGTGTATGCACACACAAGGTGTGATTATAAAATGTAAAATAATGGAACCGCTTTTCATGTATGAGTCTTGTGTGTTTGCAGACTCACTCTGAATGAAGTTACAAAAGGGAAGTTCCAAAAAATATTTTGACAGTAACTGTCTTAGTGGAACAAGTACATAGTTGCCCAAGATGGTTGCGTTAAAGGATTACACTCATTCTGTGTGAGTTTTGGTATGTTTCCTAGAATAAAATCCATCTCATTACATGATAGTTGTGTACATATTTGTATATGTCTGTGTTTGATGTGCTGATAGATAATGTAATAAGGTTCTAGTTGTTTTTAACAGGGGTTTCAGTGTCTTTAAACTTTTCAGCTGTATCTAGAATGGACTTAATCATAGCAGGTCAGATATAACCCCACTGGAACTTTACAGTCAGCTTCCTGTAGATTGACCTTTGGTCTACAGGGACATTCCTACAGATTTATGTTGAAAATACATCTGACCCAATCTGGCTAACTATAAATAGAGTGTTTCATTCTGAACACTCACAAGTGCTTCAAAAATAGTTTTTTAAATACACATTGATTTAAAAAGCAAAAAGATTTCTTAAAAGACAGAGACAGATCTTTCTTAACAGAACATATGCAGCTAAGGTTACAGTGACCACTTCAGCTTCTTTTGATCAAATGCATTGTCTGTAATGCATGAATGAAGTTTTATTCATAAGAAGCAATTTTCCTTTGCTAAAAAAAGTATAAATAAAGTGTCCTATTTTTATTAAACCGTGTTCTCATATCCCATTTCATAAAAGGATAGTGAAGAGAAAATAGACTGTGTATATACATCCTAACAATGAACAAACACCCAAAGTTGAGTTTTTCGTTTCAGCAGTTCCTAAAGTTTATTGGTAAATGATCCTATTTCAGGAAGTGAAGAGTCACCAATATTTTGTATTTGTAGGAACCTCTCTACTTTTAAAAATAATTATCCTTTTCATATTTTCCAAATTTATCATCACATATATTATTAAATTACTACTTGTTATGTATAGTAAGTGAAATAGTCCATTTTTGTCCTCCACTAATTTCCATGTACAACTACTAAGTTCTCTGGTACTGACAAGAACATATAGTATGGTGTAATTAACTGCCTAGGTACAAGTAAAAAAAATTTCAGAGGAATTATAGTATTATAAGGGTTCATAACTAATAACTTCATTATTTACAATGAATATGAAGTTTTGCTTTGGGTATATGTTGGGTTTTGTTGATCTATTAATCTAAAGCTGATGAAGAGTATCTATAAAAATGCCAATAGATTCACTCCATTTATTGTCTGTTACTTGCCTTCCAGTTTCATCTATAAATGGTCTTGGGAAGATCTGGCTTAGCCAAACTTTCTGCAGAATCATTTTCCCTACAGCAGGGGTGGAGAACCTGCAGCTTTGAGGCTCTAGGTCCTCAGCCTTTTGACTGAGTCCAAGTTTTACTTTTATTTACTTTTTTTGCTTTTAGTGGGGTATTTGTTGTGTGAAGTTTGGATTCAGACAAAGTTGCAGGTTCACCACCCCTGCTGCACCATTGTTTTCTATTTTGCCAGGTGATATTATTTATAATCTTCTGTTGTTCTCATTTGTAGCACTTTGCAAGTGAGCTTATCTCCAGTGCTATCCCTTTGGCTTCCATATTGTTCTGCTTGACAAGTAAATCTAGTGGTTTCTGAGCTATTTTGGCTTCCTTATTATCCATTTCCCAGGGGTGTGTGTGTGTGTGTGTGTGTGTGAGAGAGAGAAAGAGAGAGAGAGAGAGAGAGAGAGAGAGAGAGAGACAGGTGGCGGGGTGGGGGGGGTTAGGGAGAGAGAAGCTTGTTTGAATAGTTCACTCTATGGTACTCTAAATGTGAAATCCTTGTCCACTAACCATTGAGCTGTCGTAACTGGATATGATATTTTCCTCTCATCTTTATCCTTTTTTCTGACTTGGTATCAATTTTTTTAATGTCTCCTTCACAAGTAATTGTCCATTTCCTATATGTTAAGATAAAATCATTTTAATTTTTTGGTGTACTCCATGTCCAGTGCCTTTCAACTTTCTTCTTGAAGAAAATTTTCTTGACATATAGGCAGGTATATAAAGCCTTCGCATTATAGACAGTCTTTGGCCCTAAACGATATTTTCCAACAGATTTTTCACCCCAACTCTACCTCCTTTGCTTTGAAGTCACTGAGTATTAATCAATATGTTAACTTGGTTTGAAGGATCTTGCCAAGTTTTTTGTAGAATTTCTCTGCCTTTTCAGCCTCTGCAATGTAAGATGCTGATAGCTCCATAGTGATCTTTTTGCTTGTGCTCATCATGATCTTTGCAAGGCAATGGTAGATCATGTTTTTCTGTGCCTTTGAGTATGTGATGAAACAAATTTCACCAATCATTTTATTTGCTCCTCCAAGCAGAACCCAAGAGCCATCCTTCCACTTGACTCTAGCTTCCTTATGTCTTCTACTTTCAGTCATAGTGAGAATATCAATATTGATACAGACTAGTTCCTTCAGTAGAAGGTCAACTCATTGATATTTGGAAAAGATCTCACATTTAAAATACTAATAACAAAATTAATGTTTACATGCTATCTTAAAATTGTTTAAGTCTTAGTACTTTCTGCACCCTTTCCTGTTGTTCTTTAGTTATCGCTCAGGAGTAGAAGACAGTGGCATAAAATTGAAGGTCATTCTATATTGGGGGCAGGGGAGTGCTTCGTGTATTGCTGTGGCCTCACAATTCATCTCCTAGCACCCAACCTACTGGTGATGGGCCTCTCCATAGTTATTGAAAATGGTTCTCAGTCAGCAGATAAAGTCTAATTCCTTACCATCCCAAGATTATATTCCATCCACTCCGTATGTATCTTGATTATACCTAGTTATTTACATGTTGCTTCCTCATTAGAATGTAAGCTCCTTGAGAGCAGGGACTGTTTTGCCTTTCTTTTTATCCCTGCATTTAGTACAATACCTGGCATGTGACAAACACCTAATAAATGCTTGTTGACTGATCCAGGAAGATGAAGGGATAACACATAACCCTAGGGCTACATTGGTGTACATAAAATATTAGTAGACCTATAATAAGTCCCCTCAGCTTATTAAGTGATTTCTGCACAAAAGATTTAAGGAAGACTAGGATGAGATATGATATAGACTCCCTCCCCTCCCCTCACCCCAACTCTCTAAGAGATTGTTGATCCAAGAAAGTATTGAAGAATATCTAAAAGCTCATTTCCACTTGTTCAGGAAAATTTTCATAGAGGGGGTGGAGGCAGGATATTTGTATGACCTTTGGAAGAAAAGAAAGAGGACATTTCATTTTTGAGGGTGGGTGGAACTCAAAGCATAGGGAATGAAATGAGAGAAGATGCAAGTCTGAATGTAAAAGATATGAGAAAAACCATAGAATGTTTGAGTAGAGAAAACAGTAAAGGAATGAAATGGTGAGGAGAGAGACAACAGTGGTCAGGGAATCTAATGAAGGGTTTTGAAGCTAAGTGTGAGAAACTTAGTCTCAATGCAGAGAAAAAAAGCATGACATGGAAGGATAGGAAAGTCATATACAATGTAATATTTGGAGTTGAAAGAGACCTTAGAGATTAAATAATCTAATCCACTCCCCTAATTTTACAAATATAGAAACTAAAACCTAAAGGACAGATGGTTCTCCCAAACACTCATTATTCCAACCACCCAGTCACCAAGCTGGGTTTCAAACTAGGTCCTCTAACTCCAAAGCGAGGGCTCTGCTGTAGGATGCTGCCCTTCAGTTTATTTGTTAAACAAATATGTATCTCATGATGTTTTCCTATATCTGCATAACTGGAGCCATATAGAGATTATTGCTTCTTTCTAGCTTACCATCGAGGATACGTTTGTTGATATAGAAAGATGAGTAAAGGAAGTAAGACCAAATAGAGCAGCAAACCAATATGCATTTAAACAATAAATACCATTTAGGTTAACTAGTGTCTAGTTTGGGAGATGGAGAGCGGATAATGTCATTGAGTCCTCAAATGAGAAAGTTTGAGTTTTCATAAAGAGGGCATGTAATAAAGAATTCATAGACACAGCATAATTCTGAAGGAACAAGATATATGAGATCACTTAAAGTAAGAGTTGTTAACCTGGGGTCTAGAAAGGTTTTTTTTAATGTTTTGATAACTATATTTTAATATGAATCGTTTCTTTTATAATCCCAAATATTCTGTTTTATGCATTTAAAAATATTATTCAGCGAAGAGGGCAGTAGGCTTCATCAGTCTCCCAAAAGGGTCCATGCAAGGGTGTGCTAGAGCCAACTCATACTGGCTTGCCAGAGACAGTTGCTAAATTTTCAGTATGATCCTTTACACATTGGAAATTTGCAAATACTGCAAATTGTGACTTGATTTTTTTTTATTGTTTTAACTTAAGAAAGGGATAGATAAAATGTTAATAATGGTGATTAAGTTTAAAAGTGTGTCGTGTTTTTGGAGAGCCAGTTGTTAAACATTTACTGTTTACCCCAGGGTTCATGACACAGAAATGGTTAGGGACCCCCGATTTAAAATCACGAGAAAGTTGATCCAAGAAAAAGAATCAAAGAACAAATCTCTTCATTTCTGTCTTGTCTAGGTTAAGGTTCCCAGAAAATAAAGTGAAATATGTATGTTTGTATGTATGTATGTATGTATGTATGTATTATTAGTATTCTAAAAGTGTGGTGTTCAAATTACTTCCTGAAACATTATCACAGCGCTTGAAGGAAGAAGTAATAGTCTTCTTATATATCTCATTGCTGTTGATCTGTGGCCTCATATTTATAGAGATGTCAAAATGTGACACCTAAATAGTAGAAACAGAAAGCCAAGCAAGGTGATCCTGTGTATGATCCTGGTTGCTCCCCATCAGAAATCTAAGGGGAAATGAAGCACCAGACTCTATGAAAACATCTGAAGTTTATCAATCAAATATAAATGCTGCTTTCTACTTGTGTAGCTACTCCCCTCAAAGTATTTCCAGACAAACAGCCTTATTTGTTCTTCCAGAATGACTGTAATGTAAGGAAAAAAAGAAATAATTATTTTCATTTTTGAGACTGGGAAACTGAGCCAGAGCAACAACAACAGAATGATCAAGGCCATTTGTGGAGGCCGAACATCCCAGCAGAGGACTCTCTCCACAGACTGTACCCACTCCATGAAGTTCTTCGGTATAAGAACCAAAGGACAGTCTTCCTCTTTGAGGCTCTTTCTTGATAATTTGTTTACTATTTTCCCTTGTCACCATGTAGTCATCTTCCCCATTGGCAGATGAGATAATAAAATAATATTATACTTTCTTAAGAAGTGGCATTTAAAAATCAGCAAAGAGACAGATGCATCTGGGTCTTAAGTTTGCAAAGCCTTAATAGTAAACTGTGTATTATATTGGAACAAAAACTTTCTCTTTTTCCCATCAGACAGCCTTGATAGCCTTATGCAGAATTTGAAGTTGACAAACCACTAAGATGGAAGCTTTACTTAATAAGGAAAAAATGAGATCATTCCTTTGGAGCATAGCAATTGCTAAGGTTTAATAAATGGAAAAGAGAGGTCCTACCATATTGCTTATTTTAGGTGACTTGATTCTCGCAGTTTTTGTGTAAGGAGTTTTCCCCTGTATTTATCACACTGCATAGACCCAATTTGCATATAAGAGTGATGCACTCTTAAACTCCCCTTTTAGTCGTGAGAAGACCTCTTTAATTATGGCATGTGATATTAAATCTCTGGACAAAAATCAGTTGTGTTGCTATGGTACAGACTCACAGATACTCAGTGCAAGAGAGTTTAACAAGAGGTTTAAGTAGAATTATAATGCAAAACTCATGAACTAGGACAAAATGGAAGAATTAATCCTGCCCCAGGATATTCATGTGCATCTCTTGGAAAATCGATGCATATGTGAATCAGTACAGTTGAGGATTTCATAGGATATACAGTCTTGTGGTTCATACACATGACTTCAAGATTGAACTTTAAAATGTAAAATGTTTAATACATAATAACTAGGGCTAGTTTTAGGCAAATGACAGTTAGTTTGTTTGGTTTAGTTTGTGTTTTACAGTTGCCCATTTTATATTTAATATCTTTTCCTGGGACAGTTTTTGGCACCTAAAAGACTTTGGTTCACAATTACTCCAATTCATGGGTAGTTCGGCACTTACATGCCACTTTAAATCTCTAGGAAAGTGGGTCACTATTGGGATATTATTGGTGGTGGGGGGAGTAGATGGGTTAAAAATCAAGTACACATATGCTACTACCTGAAAAGTCAAAATTAGAAAAATAAATAATTACCTTTTAAGATATTTTAATTTGGTTTTAAAAAAATCTATTAATTTTGACCAAACCTCCTATGAATATTGGTTGAAGAAAGGGATTCTACACAGGCCTCTTACAACTAAAATACATTTCCTTTTTAATAACAGCTAGTATGCGCCCTCCTTGTATTTAAAAATAAAAATACACAGCATTATAAACATTCAGCTAACTCGTTTACATTTACCATGCTCCATACCAATTACATATTTATCCTTAAAAAAAGGAGAGAACCATTTCATTCCTTAATATGTTCTTGTTGGACATGCCCTCAAAGTTTATTTTATTTTTTTTTATTTAGGATTCTATATGAAGAGTTATTTTAAACCTTGTTAGGCTGGTCGTAGACAAACCTGGCAGGCATTTACACTGTAGCTGGTATCAGGCAAACATCTTTAGTGCATGTATTTTGCTCTTTTCACTCAAGTGCACTCTCTCCCTTTGTTTTTCTTCTACTTTATGCTGTCTCCTGAGCCAGGCTCACAGAACAATTTGGCTCGGTGTGCTTTGTTAATTGGTATGTCATCTGATCCTTTGAGACCTCTCTTCAACATGATCACTGTTTTATTGAAGTGGCTTGAGTGATGTGTTAAATGATGAAAGCAAGGACAGCAGTTTAGAAAAATGTCTCAGGATAGGTGAAGAAGATATTCAGAGCGCCATACGAGGTCATGGTCATTAAAGTAACACCATCAATTGATGTGGGGATAGGTGGTATTTCTAGGTTATATTCTACTGGCAAAGAGTAGAGCTAGAGTTTATTCTAGAGTTTTATACTTCTTGTTGGGGTTTTAAAAAAATCTAAGCTCAGCCTTGATATTCTTATACCTGTAGAGTTAGCCATTTACTCTTAAGTCCTTCCTAAGTACTTTCTTAACACTGAAGCAACACAGTTGCTTCAGAATCTTATCTCTTTTCCATAATATTTATTTAAGTTAAATCCTATTTACAGGATGATGGTTATACTGTGTTTCCATTTTTATGTAACAGTAGGAGAAGTATACCTATATGTTATATATCTAGAGATTTTTCTTCCCTTTTTCCCCCTCCCCCTTAGTATTTCTATATCATGGAACTACTTCATTTTTTTAAGTGACCTTTGGCACAGCTTACAATCAGAATGTGAGTTTTTGTTGGGGAAATGGAAAACAATAGTTATACATAAATATCAGTAATTTTTTTTTTTGCTCGATAGGTAGGTTTTAGCATGAGAAGTGAAAGCAATCTGGTATAGCAACCACATTCTTGGGAAATCTTAAGAACCAACTCTGTTGGCCTGTTTGCCATCATGCTAAAGCAAATAAATTAATGTCAGAACAGACTCTTTAAAAAAATGAAGTAGATGCTTCACACTACTAGCAGATACATAGGACACAGTAAATTAGATGAAGTAAAAATAGAAATACTATATAGCTTAGGTCCTCTAGCCTAGTTTTCTGTCTGACAGACCTCCATAAGAAGTCTGGGAATATGGTGGTAGTTTCCTTCCATATTTTTCTCAGAGTTTCTAATTGCTTAGGCTTCTAATTCCAATATTACTAAACTCCACCTTAATAATGATGACTCTCTTTTCCATTAGTTTATCTAGACGTAACTATTCTCTGATATGTCCTAATAAAACAGGTATAAATGATGAGAGATAAGTAGCTACAGCTACTTGTTCATATGTGTATACTTTGCATCAAGGATTTGTGATTTCCTCAGTGTAGATAATGTCTCTGAGGACACTCCTCACCTTTAATAAATGTTCTTATGAGTTGCTGTGAGGAGAAACATTCAACTTCCTATGGCCCTTCTTTTGATGATTTGTCTCTTCACACTAGCTCGGCTGGTCCTTGAGCAATAAGACATGTAGAGTGCCCCAAAAAGTCTTGATGCAGTTTTAAGCTATTAAATCTTTTTAAACTATTAAAGTTTTAAAGTACACCAAGGCTTTTGGGACATCCTTTGTAGTCTGTTCCTAGGCCTGTTTTTGAAGCTTTGCCAGTGTAGTCAGAACTATCAGAGCATGTGCTCCACTGTAGCCTTCCAGAAACCTAGGACCATTCTGGGTCCCTGATAAGGTTTTAGAGTAAGACTTTAGTGAAGGAGAACCTCTGCAATATTATCATCAAATATTTATTGAACTTTTATTGAGTACCTAGCACTAAACTAGATACTTCGGAAATTTAACAATACTTAAATACTGTCCCCAGTTCTGAATAGTTTATATCTAATAAAGTATATAGCAGTACTCTGTATGCCCTGAACATTCAGTCAACATATATAGTAGAAATCACAAATATCAAATGGTATATCATCTCTCTGTTATTATTCTAGTAAATTAGAACATTCAACTTTGATTATGAGATATGCATTTTTTGGCCCATTGTGCAAAAAAGGGACAAATTTTAAGTCTAATCAAAGTAGCTGGTAACTAATGATTTTTGGATGTCCAATGATAAGAGCTGGTAATCTTTAGTTCATTACTATCAGCTTTTCTGTATCAGAAAAACTGTTCTCAGAGTTGGCACTGGCTGACCACTCTCAGTGCAAGTTCTAAGCATTTAAATTGGGATTGAGGAGACTACTTATTCTTCCCTTGGTGACCTCTATTAAGGATTACATATGGAAATTTGATCTGATTCCTGTATGTGTCTTATGTGCTGGTGCAGCTAATGAAGAGACTTACTCACTGACCAGATTTGTCTGTAGAAAACCAGTGGTAGGGAAAAGAGTCAAAGAGGAGATGCATCCAGAAGAATGAGAAATGTGAAGACAAGTTCCATTAGAATGGAGTCAGAACTATGTGGTCCTCTGATCCTTTGGCTGTGGTTGTGCACAAAAGCATGAAATAGCATCTGCCACCCATCCTCTCTATCCCCTATTCCCAAATAGGGCTTTCAGCTGTGTTTTAGCCAAGTTTTCTTCAGTGGCCATTGTGGAGGGTAGAGTGGGGGAGCGGGGATGGGGAGGGTGGGGAGGAGGTTGTTAGTTTCTCCAAAACTATTGAAACTAATTGCATAATGAGGTTTTTGTTGTTGTTCAGTTGTTTGAGTCATGTCCAACTCTTCATGACCCCATTTGAGGTTTGCTTGGCAAATATACTGGAGTGGTTTGATGTTTCCTTCTTCAGCTCATTTTATAGATGAGGAAACTGGGGCAAGCAGAGTAAAATGACCTGCCCAGGGTCACACAGCTAGGAAATGTCTGGGGCCAGATTTGAACTCAGGAAGATGAGTCTTCCTGACTCCAGGGGCTATTCATTGAGCCACCCTGATTCATTTCATCACAAAAGTATCAAAGCAGAGATTAATGCCCATCTGTCAGGAATGCTATAGGAAGACTTCTTCCTTGACCTCCAGTGACTTCCAATGTGTCTTCTAACTCTAGCTCCATGATGCTATGATATTTCTGCAGCTAATACTGTGATATCTCTAGGAACTTCGTTAACTTTTGGCCAGAACTCTATGAACAGTACCAATAGTTAAATTAATTGGCCCTTTAAAAGATGTATCAAACTCCATGAACAAGCTACAGACCATGTTTGTACACAGATTCTGTGTGTACTAGATCTGTTGTCGTTTACTGGCACAACATCATTTTAACAAATGGTATTGCAGTATGCAACATGGAACTTTATATTGAAGCACTTATATATCCCTAATCTCTTTTAATTTTTATGACAACCCTCTGAGTTTTTCCACAGCATTCCTGACAGATGGGCACTAATCTCTGCTTTGATACTTCTTATGATGGAGGGCAGCTAGATGGCACAGTAGATAGAGCACTGGGCCTGGAATCAAGAAGACTCATCTTCGTAAGTTCAGACCTGGCCTCAGATACTTACTGGCTGTGTGACCCCGGGCAGATTGCTTGACCCTGTTTGCCCCAGTTTCCTCATCTGTAAAATGAGCTGGAGAAGAAAATGGCAAACCACTCTGTGTATCTCTTCCAAGAAAACCCCAAGTGGGGCCATGAAGACTTGGACGTGACTGAAACTACTGAACAGCAATGAGTTGGATAGGACTGGTATTATCATCCCCATCTGACATAGGAGGTAATGAAGGTCCATTATGTTATAACTTGCCCAAGGGATACAAAAACAAAAAACATCAATAAAACATACTTAAAAGCAAACTCTTGCCCAAGGTCACCAGACAAGTGAACGGTTAGAACCCAGCTCTCCTGACTCCTACTCCAATGCTTCTTCCACCATACCATAGAGGAGGGCAAGTAAGTAGATGGGAAAAAAAAATGTTAGTGCTATCACAGATGAGATGATATTCATAAGGTACTTTGCAAATCTTAAAGCTCTGTGTATAAGTTTAATTGAAAATAGACAAATAAAAATACCTAACTTTATCTGTAAAATCTGATGCCTATCTTCTGTGTTTAAGGAGAATGTAGAAGGTAGTTCAGTCTTTGATATATCCTCTCATTTACAAGTAACACAGCAATATGTTTGTAGTAGATGGATGCACACCAAGCAAAAGAGATTTGCAGATTTCTGCCATTTGTAGCAATCTGTCAGGAGCCTTCCCCTGACCTATAGCTGAATGACTGTGTTTGTCATCTTCCAGCTTACCAAAGGTAAAGATGAATTGCATGAATGTTGGAAAACAGAAAACAGGGCATTGTGTTCCTAGCACTAGGCAGAACAAGGCATTGACCTCACTTGATTTTAATTTGATTGACTTTTGAAATATCCAGAGATCATCAGAATCATATAGATTAGGGTACATCTTGAAGACCAGTCCTCTGTATAACATAGAGTTAGATGCTTATTGTTAAAAGACTTATTGAACAGAAAAATTTAGAAAAGAAGAGCATTGAATGCCTATCCCAGACATATGCATCCAGAGATCCCTATTGTGATAATAGCTGTGAACTACTGGAATATTAAGTAGATATTAAGGTGAATATTAAGTAAATATATTAAAAACATCATTCCTTCAGTCTTACTTGGAGACTTCAAGTACTTGTTGAATTAAACACAGATAGATTTGCGTGCTTTGGGGTACTACAAATTGGAGCTTTTCTCCTTGTCATAGCTTAACCTTATTTAAACTAAGAAAATTCATTGCAGTTTTTAAAAAAACAACAACAACAAACTACCCATTTAACCAATGATGCTTAAACATGAAGAATAGTCATTTTCTTTGTTAACATTTCTTTCCATAACAGTGACATAAGCAGGGCTTATCTGTGTGAGACTTGCAAACACTATTACTCAAATCGAGAGGTTCTAACATTCATCAGAGATATGTAAAATAAAAATCAAATGTGTTTGTCACTGTGTTAAATCTCCACCTGTGAGAGACCATCATCATGGGATTAGAGCTGGAAGGGACCTTAGAGGTCATCTAGTCCAATCCCCTCATTTTGCAGATGAGGAAACTGAGACCCAGGGGAGTTAACTGAGTTTCCCAAGGTCACAGAGTAAGGGGATGGATCCAAGACTTTAACCCAGGTTGTCTGGTTCCAGAGCCTGTATTTCTCCCACTCAGCCATGCTGCCTCCCTGGGGAGATGTCAGTGAAGAATCACGTAAATAAAAAGCATGATATGGAACTGTCATTTTTCTCAACAAGTCAAACAACTTTTAATTAATATGAACATCGTACAAGGTTCAGAGTCAAATACCCTAAGTTATACAAAGAAGTATAACATGTCCTTACCATCAAGAAGCTTA
Organism: Trichosurus vulpecula; assembly: GCF_011100635.1. Classification (NCBI taxonomy): domain Eukaryota; kingdom Metazoa; phylum Chordata; class Mammalia; order Diprotodontia; family Phalangeridae; genus Trichosurus; species Trichosurus vulpecula. The sequence continues at coordinate 153,026,564 of NC_050580.1, forward strand.
TAATCTAGCTAGACAAGCCATGAATACATTGAATACTACAGTATCTCAAGGATATGTTATTTGGGCTGTGGATCCAAACCCTCTAATACTTTAGCAGAACATCTTCATAAATTATTATGGCTGAAAAAAAAATCACCTGATGAGCTTCTGCCAGACTTATCTGGAATGATCTTCAACCCATGGACACAGCCTATCACCAAGACTACTCAGCACCTTTGCAACTTGGTGGGACCTTCCAAAGCTTGTGTTACACTGCCATAACCTTTGAGAAAGCAGGGTCCCTTGGTCCCTTATGCTCTTGGAGGAGTCAGTATGTGAGACTTCAATAGAAGAAATATTCAAATGCCAAATATATCTTTGCTTTCATTAATTTGTATATTCCCTCCAAAAATGTAGGTTGCAATGAGCCATCCATGCTTACACATGTTGTCCCTATCTCCATCTTGCAGGAAGGACATGGGCCATCTATCGGTTAACCCTTTTGTCATGTGACCAGCCCATCTTCTTTTTCAGTTATATATATTTTTTGATGACATTCTTTACACTAGTTTCCCTTTGTAAATCATGTCCTCCATGTATCTGTTCAGTGTGGGACAATGGAAATAGTGCAGAAATTCAAGTCACAGGACCTGAGTTCAGATCCTGGCTCTGTAGCTTACATAACCCATTTGGTCTTGGGCAAATCACTTAGTCACTTTGGATGTATGTTTCCTCCACTTTAAAATGAGGAGATTGGACTAGATCATTTCTAAGGTCCATGCTAGTCCTACATTTATAATCATCTAGTCTGTGATTCTAACGTATGCCAGATCATGAAACACGAGTCTCTAAAGAGGAAACATGTGCCAAGGTTTTGTTTGTTTTTTTTAAACCAACAAGATTAAATAACAACAAATCTAAACAGGCAAAGGATTTGACAGGATAAAGTATTTCCAGATGAATGGTAGAGACAGTGATTGGTGTGAACTCAGAGTATGAATAGAGCTCTATGGAAAGGAGCGATCTGGGTAGGTTTCATGGAGGAAGAGGCTTGAGTGGCTATTAAAGGATAGATAGGTTGAGATTCCATCTGTTAATCTGTTGCTCCTCCTCTCCTTAACAAGAAAACCAAATGCCCTTGATGGTACATGTTGAGCTGTGCAGATATGTTTGCAAAAATCACTTTTCACTTGGAAAAATAAAATGTTTGCTCTCATCCGTCATGAGTAAACTATATCATTCTTTAATTCAGAATCTCTCACTGCAATCCCCCTCAGTGCACAGAACACGATTAAAAAAGAGACCTTTACAGCCATTTTAAGTGACTTGTAGAGATTTAGCTATGTACTCAGATATTGTAATTACCACTGCTCTGAGTAGAGTCACTGATGGAAATCAACATGGAACAATTAAAATGTCTTTAAAGCTACAATTTGGGGAATCTCAGTATGGAGATTTTTTTTTTAACAACTACTACTAGCCCTCCGGTGTTTACTATAGGTTAGCTGAAAGTTTCTGTTTAAGTCCGACATTCATATTCTTTGAAGGGAGTGTTTAGACAGGTTTCTTTTGTTGGGCCTATGGGTGAGTTCCTAGGCCTTTTTGGAAAGGAGGAAGGAAATTTTGAAAGGGAAGTAGCAGTGGGGCATATGTGTTCTTGGGGTGGACGTGGCGTGACCGAGATTTAAAGAATCAAAGTGGTAGCATTCAGCATGAAACCCACTTTTCATCATCCTTACCCAGCCATCACAATGAAGAAAGACAGTGTCCAGCTGTAGCAGTAGTTTGGTAGTGGGAGAATTAGAAGTAAAGGTACTAGTGCCCGAGGGGTGGGTCATGAATTAATAATTGCTATGTGGCGGATGAGCCCCATCAGAAGAGCTGAAAATGAGGAAGTTGCCTTGCAGAGTGCTATCAATCACTCAGTGACCATAACTTCCAGTAATTAGTGTATTTTATGGGCCTTTGCTTCAGTGGCTCGAAAGCACATATGCTCCAGTCACAGCTAAACTTTGCCGGAGTAATATTCCAGGATGATTTATCCTCCTGCTGCACTGGGACGTAACCCTATATTAGGTGAAGATTGTGAACTAAGCTGCAATAAAGTGTAAGTTTAGGTACAGTTTGCCCAGGTTGAGACCTCCATGTATCATGCTTTCCAGCATTCACAGTTCGGCTGCAGTGGGCAATCATTTTTAACAGTGAAACAAATACAGCAATTAAAGGAACAACATTAGGATATTGTACTTGTGAATTACTGTTGCCCTCTCTGTATAAGCACCCACTGTAATAAGCCCATCTCTAATTAAAAAAAAAAAAGCCCACACTATTAGAGGCATTTATTCGTAATGCTTTCTTTTCTGTATTATTATTATCATTATTGGTGGTTTACTGGGTAAAGCATAGAACATTTGGAATGACAGATAAGTACAGCTGTTTGTTTTATCTATTTTGGCATCATTGTGTTTGGGTCCCCCAAGTTAAAGGCATTGCTTAGAACTGTGTTTTATAGGAAGAGCCTGGTAAAGATATGCTGGCCTTTATAAGCACTGAAGTATGTTAAAGAGCAGGAGTGATGCAAATACAGCAGGGGCTAAACTGTCAGGATGGGGATCTTCACCCTTCACACAAAGAAAAATGTGTTATCTGTAAAATCTCCTGAGAGCGCAGCATTCTCTCTGTAGGCACAATGGATACCACACTCTATTTTCAGGAGTTTTTGCAGAAAATACACTTGACTATTGTCTAAACATCGATGGAGCCCAGAATTCTTCATCATTTAACAAGTTCTGCTACCAGCCCACGGTGTGATGTTGGGCAAATTCTGATACATCCTTAGTGTCCTCCTCTACAAAACAAGGACAAGAATTCTTTTTTCAGTGAAGCTTTTGGAGATCCTTTAGAGGAATGTATTATGGGAAAATCAAGCATTGACAAGTAGGCTAACAAGATCACTGCTGTTCTCCAAACACTGCAAGATCAAGATGTTTCCATATCATTCTAATAAGTTTCCTTAAATTTGCTTAATTAAACACTAGCGCTAAACTTCATTTCTAAAGTCCAGAGGTTGAAAGGAGTGCATAGTCTGGCACTACTGTCATATTTATTGCCTTGTCTTTAATTTGCAATGTATTTTAATATTGTACAAGTTAAAAAATAATAGTGAAACAAACTAATTGTCTTTAATTAAAGTGAATTAGGTTTTGAATTTAATATATTTGTTGTAGTAAAACTGATAACAGAGAATGTCCCAAAGGTTATTAGGGCATATTTCTGTTGGGCCTGATGGTATTAGTAATAACCCTCTTTCTCATAGTTCTAGACACGAACAAATATGTCACTTCATCAGTCTCTGTTACTCGCACTTATGCCCCTCCGCAGGGGTTGCAGATTCCACAAGTTATCAGCTAATGGCGTTATACATTAAAAATTGAAGCTTTCCTCACTCCGAGGCCATTCAAGGCTTTGTTCTTAAGCCCCAGACACTTTGGAGTGCAGCTGCAAACTATAGGCAGAAGATTAAATTAATTTGTAACTCTTTTTTTTTTTGGTCCTGCATTACTAAATCCTCCACATTTAATTGAAACCCTACTTCAAGATGCTTTGTGTTTCTGCTCTTCTTTGTTGTCAGTTGAACCACGGAAGCACTTTAACACTGGTAAATTGCTGTGATATCCTTTGGATTTTTTTTTATCATGCAATAAGAGGACAGTGAAATTGATATATGAGAAGGAAAGCAAAATCTTAGGGTAGATTTTTGAGGTATTTAATATTTATTAAGGTCCTTCACCAGCATAGTTTCAGATGATTTAAACGATCTATCTAGGAGTGAGTAAATTGGTCTTGGAATGAAATCTCACCTAGGGAATTTTATGTAATCCAGTAGTTAAGTCTGATTTTTGAAAGTTTCCCCGTGTCTGAATGTTTCAGACTGGCTGCTGCTTTTCTATAAAATGAGGGTTTAACGGCAGCACACAATCTAAATGCAAAATCCTTAGATGGAAATTTAATTGTGTAAAATGTGCACGAGGTAATTAAGAACAAATTTTAGAACATTTCAGACTATAAAGTCCTCCTTCAGCTAGATCACTGGCTATATGGTAAGTGCTTATTTTCAATTTGCAGTTATGCCGAGAAACATAGAATGTATCTAAATTAAGAATAAAAAAAAACACGCTCTTCAGCCTAACTGTAAATTTTAAAACTACTGGCATAGTGTTGTTGATAAACTAAGGAGACTTCTATCACCTAAATATATGCCCCAAACTTCCTTTCCACACTTGTATTCCGAGGACAGTATGTATTTTTTCTTTTTGTCGTTTGTACCTTAGCAATGTAGATAATTCTTAATTGCAAGGAAAACTATTTCTGTTGCTTGACTAAATAAGGATTCTCTTTCCTAACTTTTTAACTTACATTTTTTACAGAATTTCTGCCTTGTACTTTCCTCTCAATTATCATTATCTTACACATATTTGAGCTTCAGATTTTCAAATTCAACCATATTAAAATGCCTTAAACCAGTACTCTTAGGAATGAGATGAATCCCCAGTGTGATGAACTCTGTAAGAGAAGAAACTCAGAGAACATTCCTAGTTTTACAATAAAATATTAGCAGGTTGGTGTTATTTAAATGTATTCCCAACTGGTAGATGTTTTTAGAGCATTCTTTTTTGCCTTTTAAGTAATAAACTTGCCCACATTGAGCATAGTGTTCTGCAGTTTGCTGAATCTTAAGTATTTAGAATCAAAATGCACTTGAAAAAAAACAAACCAAAAACAAATGCTAAATAGGATCCAGGAGAAAGGGGGGAAAATGAAGCTTTTCCAGAGCTTCTATGTTGTGAGCTGCCCCCTTCCTGGGAGTGGAGGGGAAGTGAGTCTTTTGATAGATTGCTATTGCTTATGAGCTCCTGTATTTTTAAGTGTACTTTTTTATTGGACCTAAGCTGCCTATATTTAAATGCATTTTTTGTAAAGATGATAAAGGGAACAAAAATTTCTATTGGCATAGCCTTAATCTGTTTGCTTTGTTGGGATTTTTCTTTTTTTTTCTTTCTTTAACTGTTAACCTATTTATAAATCTAAATCTACATACAAAGGTCATTGGTTGGCTGAACTTAAACCATTTTACTCAGTAAATTTAATTAAGAAAATACAGTGCAACTCATAAGCAAATGAGTTTTTTCCTAGTTTTAAACCAAACCACCCTCTTGAGTGCTGATTGCCTTGCTCGACCCCTGGTGATACAGAAACAGGCAAAATTAAAAAGGACATTAAAGCTTCATTAAATCTGAAACACATTTAGTACAGTGACATATCTGCAGGCCATTTCAGGGAAGATTACATACTCTCTTTTGTAAGTTTTCTAATTTATAATACCTTGACAATAAAAAAGGGGGAGAGGGATTAGAGAAGAATGCAAATAGATCAATAGAGCAGTAGGGGTAAAGGATACAGAGCCAGCGTTTGCCTTTTTCTGAAATTTTCACCGTAGTGTATGCTCTCTCTTACCCATAGTGGATTCATTGATTTAAAAAAAAAAAACTTTTGACAACCCCATAAAGAACTTGTTCTTCATGCACTAGTATCTGCTCAGAGCCCTTTCCCTTATTTATTGTCTTGAAAAAAAGAGTTTGACAAAGGGCTGACTTGGTCTACCATTCTGGCACTGCCTGTCATTATCTTCCTTCTGCTTTGCCACCAGACAAATATTGTGAAGTATAAATATTGCAGCTGCATTAGGCCAGGGAACACAGGAAAATAGAGTGTTTCTTATTTGTCTTAGAATCAGTTTTTAATGCCAGCCCAATAGTTCCACTGCCTATTTTCACAAGTTGGAATGTTACTTCCTGGAAAGGTGTCCGATGGTGACAAATAATAGAGGAGGAAGGATTGTGTTCCTATTACAGTGGCCTCTACTGGTCATGGACAAGGAGCCATTCTGTCCTCCAGTGCCAAGGCAGTGCCTTGGAAGGGATTCCCCTGGGAGATTAGTTGTCAAAGAGGGATGAGGTTCAGTAGGATGTCAGGGAAATGTACAAGAAAAAGAAAGCACGGCTGGTCACAGAGTGATGAGTTCACAAGTTCAAACTCTGCCACCTGTCTCCAAGAACCTAGTTTGGACTTGTAAGGAAAGATTCCCAAATTGACCAGCCCATCCTGAATTTTCATTAGCCAGTCTTCTTGCCTGTAGGAACCGGGTGAGCATAAAGTGATGCCCAGCACCACTTCTGACTTATGCCAGCCAAAAAAGCAAGTGCTTATTTCCAAGTCTGCTTATAGTCTGGTTTTTCAAGAGGAGAAGATACATGATGGTCAGAAATATGGAGGGTTGGGATTTTTTGTTCAGATGCATGAGAAGAATGGATTTCTTCCATCTTTTCTTTTTCTTTTTTAACATTCCGTGTCCCTTTTTTTTCCCTTTAACTTTCAAAAGTCAAGGACCAGTGTACTGTGTCTATTCAGGGTCCACTTTCAACAGGGTGTTCTCAATTCATGATACAAGCATCTTTTCTTGATATGGTTAGCATCCGCTCCAGGCTGTTCTATGAGCAAAGTTTTAACCCCTAGCCAGCCAGATAAAATTCAGCACTCTTCTTTTTCTTGTCTTTTTAGGTGAAATAAATTTTTCTTGGTAATTTTATAACTCTATGAAAAGAGTACATGCAAAATATATAATCTAGAGATCCTGCTCGACAGCAGCTTTTTAGTGAGCTATCCATGTCTGTATAGAGTGATATGCACCCTTAATCAACATATTATTGACATGACAGCCCATAATGATTCCTCCTGAGCCACTATGCAAACTCCTGTTTACAAAATATTGGGGTGGACATTCAATATAATATGTAGGGACAAAGTAGCATACTTAACACTTTTAGATATTTTGTCAACATGCAACAGGCAAGCTAAAAAAAACCATTAGAGGCTTTGCTAACTACCCATTTGTGTCTTTTCTCTTTATGTTGGGAAGGGGAAAAAGCACAGAAAAAAATTTTTTTGAATTAACTTTACAGTCCCATGAAATATTGAGCATTAATAGATCCTTGGTAGATAAGATATGACTATAAAATAATGACACTGCTTATTCAACGAACACACAACTAACACATCTAAATGACATTTTCTCTTAAAAGTAGTCACTTTAGGAAACTGTAGACTTTTTCTCACTCTGCTGCCTTTGTTCAAACTACTTTATGCATTTTTAAACATATCTTCAGCATTGGTAAATCTTATACCCTTGAGGATAGATAGAATTTTTGAAAACTACTAAAGGTAATTTATTGACTCATTCAAAATAATCATTTATTAAGTAATGCCTCTGTGCAGTCCATCCAACAAGCATTTATCGAGTACCTTGTATTTGCTAGGTTGATAACAGTGACAAAATGAAAATATATTCTGCCATCAAAAGACTTACATTCTATTGTTATGAATGCACAGCATATTCTAGACCCTAGAAGAGATAAAACAGTAAATGAGACGCAGTTCTTGCCCTCAAAGAAGTTATAATTCAAAGCTAAATCTGGTGCGAGGTGGCTAAGGTAGGAGGCTGGGATCAAGCTGGGAAATACTGTTACTGATCCAAAATGGGGCATGGCCATAAAAGTAATGAGACTAGTTTTTTGTGACTCTGAAAGCAATTCCACTAGAGGAGTTACAGAATGTTTTATGCAGTGACATATATCATGTGACTTTTCAAGGTGACTAAGGGATGTAACTTATTTAAATGTGAAAATTCTGGTATACTTACTTTAAAAAAATAGTATAGCTTTGTAGTCACATTTCCTTTTCTTGGGTAAATTACTCCTTTAACCATGAGGAGCAGGAGAGCAAGATTAAACAATTTACAAATAGTGGAAGAGCTAGAGCAATTGTATTTACTAGACTTCTAATCTGCGCTTCTAAGTCAGTCTTCACATTTCCCTCTCCTTTCTTCTAGAAATACAATATTTTTTCAGCATCAACAGCTAAATGGCTAAAAAAATCACAGATAAGAGGTCACATGGCAGTATCATTACAATATTCTTGTAATTCCATGATGTACATTTCAAGGTCATGAAATATTTATTAAGTACTGGACTAGGAATTAAGTACTTGACTAGGAATTCCCATTTTATAGATGGAAAGCCAAGACTATGAGAGGTTGCCTAATTTGACAGTTATTTCTGTAGTAATATATTCATTATATTAAAGGCATAGTGGTATGAATATTGGACTTAGAATCAGGAAGACCTGGATTCAAATACAGCCTCAGACACTAGCCATGTGATTCTGGACAAGTCATATAACTTCTTAGAGACTTAATTTCCTCACCTGTTAAGTGGGGATATTAGTAACATCATTCTCACAGGGCCCTCCCCCAGATAGAATGGGATAACATATGTAAATCACTATGTTAAAGTCAGCTACCTACTTATTTATTAAGAAGCCATCTGGTAAGTATTTTATTACTTTTAAGTATCAGTATGTACATATGTAAATCTAGATGATGTTTGTGTAATTGATGTTACTACAGAGAAAAATTTTGAAGGAAACTTTAAGAGGTTAGCAGTGGAACATTCCAAGGAAACAATACTGTCCATTTAATTGTCCATTCTAAATACAGCTTTTAATTGGATTACAGGATTATTTTTAGGTCAAGTGTTTTAATGTGGTGGGGGAGGAGGGATGGTTTGTTCTGCTGGATACAATTGTGAAATTTAGTACTTGTCTGTCTTAAGGAAATCTACCCTGCATGCAAATCTATAACTAGACAAATATTATTTCCTTTCCCAGCTTGCTCTTGGGAGGTTTCCATATCCTCAGGTAAGATTGTTCATTACTGCCGTTCGCCACTGTGACATTCATTCCTATGTATGAAGGTGCAGGGAGCAATCGTGAACATTTGAGCCACATACAAATAAATCTGTCCTGTTAAATTGAAAAGCGATATCTTAAAGGAGTCATTTAGAAGTCTCTATTGATTTTTGATTTTTTTTTTAGCTCCAGATTTTTTATTTTTCTGAGAGGGATAGAAACAATAATCATGCAGCTTCTTTGTGAGACTTTGGCATTGTTTTTTTTTTTTTCCCCTGAGCCTCAGTTCCTGTAC